>NW_028301610.1:55484375-56113437 GCF_987345545.1 Pholcus phalangioides
TCAGGAGAGACAGTGCAACAACTTTCTAATTGGGTTTTTGGGCACCTTGTCACTATCTAAAAAGTTTTGTTTTTTTAATAACCATACAAGCCCCTTGAAACATGAATGACATATCTGAGTACAACACACGTTATGTGGGTATTTTTATGCCTCTCTAGGATCAACGATTCGCCAGTGAAATGTCATACACCCTGTTTACTATGCATGCTGTATACTGTATTTAGATTTCAAATATCTTAATGGTGCTTTTTTTCATCCCATCGTAAACATTTTATAAAATGGACCAATTTTCTTTCCTTCATTCTCGTGGTAAAGCATTTTAAAATAGCGGCTGAATAATCCCGAACGTTGGAAACAATGGATCAACCTAATGAAAAGAAAAATGATTGTTTTGTATTTTTTTTCTTATGGATTGGGAATAATTGTTTATTGCTTTGAGTAATTCATGGCTACATCAGCGTTTCATTTTGATTTGATGACACAGATGAATTGTCTGAAATTGAAAGGAAAACCAGACGGTATTAGTGTCGGTTGGATGAGTTTGTTGAGTAGGGTTACTTACACATCTGAAGTATTTTCATTTGGTATTCTATGCCGTTTGTTCCATCATGACTCATATTTATCCGAAAATTGTGGTTGAATCGTATTTTGTTTCCACGTTTTTGATTATGTCTGCTACCGTATTCTCCCGCATTAGACGGCATACAGTAAAAATCGGGGGACGCCAGATTTTTAAATGTTGGAGTCTGGTTCATTCCGTCATGCCGGGAAAAGCAAGGTTCCGTGAGAATCACATGATACAATAAGACCGATATCACACACTATATTAAATACTGAATGAATACGCGAATCGGAATAAAATAATATTTTACACTGCAGCAAACGTGTTTTCTCCGAGAAAAAAAAAATTGATAACAATATTAAAAATTGAACATATTTACTCATTTCCCTAACATTATTATTGTCAGCCTAACACGAAATACTGATTTGTGCCTTTTTTTGCATATTCAGAGACTAGCTGTTACCCGCGGCTTCGCTCGCGTCGATTTGGTAACCTGAAAGTTACTCGGCGATGATTCCCCACCTAACATTTGAGTCCCTCATAACCACCTTGAAGAATGAATTTTCAGAAATCACGTCTTAGTTGGTATCTACATTATAAAATATGATACTCACTAAATTTCATATTTATTTATGGCTTCGGTGATTTTGGTTCAGTGATGATTGCTCGGTATAACCTTTGCACCCTCTCTTCCCTGCGGGATGCGTTTTGAAAAATCCTTTCTCAGAGAGTTTCTACATTACACACAATTCAAAAATACTGACCGAATTTCACATTTATAGCTTCAGCGGTTTCGGCTCGGCGTGATTTCTCCATATGATTCACCTTAGGAGTCGAATTTCGAAAAAAACCTTTCTTAGTCTTTACGCCATGAAATAATACTTCTAACAAAATTGCATGAATTTCAGTGGTCTCGACTTGGCGTGATTTCTTTGTTACATTTGAACCCCTTATGACAACCTTAGGGTTCGAATTTCGATAAACCCCTTCTTAGTTGGTCTGTATGTCATGGAAATAAAACTCCTGACTGAATTTCATCGGTTTCGGCTCGGCTTGATTTCTTAATGTGATTCCTCTTATTGAAACCACTTATGACCCCCTCAAGGGTCGAATTTCGAAAACCCCTTCTAAATTAGTCTTTACGTCATGAAATAATACTTCTGACTAAATTTCATGAATTTCAACGACTTTGGCTCAGCGTGATTTCTCTATGTTACACTTGAACACCCTTAGGGGTTGAATTTCGAAAAACCCTTCTTAGTTAGTCTTTACGTCAGAAAGTAAAACTTCTCACCAAGTTTCATCAATTTTCCGCTTCAGCGGTTTCAGCTCGGCCTGATTTCTCAATGTTATCTTTGAACCCCCTTACGGGTCGAATTTCAAAAAACCCTACTTAATCTTTACGTCATGACAGGGCCGTCTTTAGAGCATCATGTGCCCCCTGGCCAAGTGATTTTCCTGAGGCCCTACCTAGCAAATTCTCGAAAATTTCAACCGGCTCTCATTTTTGTGAGGACGTGCCCGGGTAGGCCCATGCGTTAAGACGGCACTGCGTCATAAAACAAAACTTCTGACCAAATTTCATGAATATAGCTTCAGCGGTTTCGGCTAGGCGTGATTTCTCTATGCTACTTTTGAACCCCCATATGACCCCTTTAGTGGTTGAATTTTGAAAAACCCTTTCTTACCTAGTCTTTACGTCATAAAGTAAAACTATTGACCAAATTTGATACTTATAGCTTCAGCGGTTTCGGCTGGGCGATAGTGAATCAGTCAGGACATGTGTTTTTATATATACATATATAGACTAGCTGTTACCCGCGGATTTGGTAATCTGAAAATTGCTTGGCGATGATTTCTTCCAATAACATTTGAATCCCTCATGGCCTCCTTGGGTGTTGAATCTCCAGAAATCCCGTCTCTCTTGGGGCGAGTTTCTATATTATAAAATATATAATACTGTGACCGAATTTCATATTTATAGCTTCCAGTGGCTTTTGTTCATCGATGATTGCCCCATATAACTTTTCAGTCCCCCCCCCCTCACAGTATGAATTTTGAAAAATCCATCGTTAGTGAGTTTTCACATTACAAAATAAAACTACTGACCGAATTTCATATTCGGTCCAGCTTCGGCTCAGCGATGATTGTCCCATATAACCTTTGAGCCCCTCATGTCCACGTTAAGGGCCGAATTTCGAAAAGCACCCTCTTAGGACATGTCATTTTATATATATAGATTGAAGAAATACGCGGTTTTTTTGCTTTTTAGTACAGTATTACAATATCATATTTTCCAATGCAATTTTTCAGTTTTTTGCTCTGCTTATTCAAATCTTTAACACGTGATTAAAGAATACAAAAATACTTCGCTGTCTACTATTTTTCTGATTAGCTCATCTAATCTACGAGAACAAATATGCTTAAACTAAGATTTATGGCAACAAAAGCAAACGTGAAATTCGAACTTATCTCTAACGTAGTTTGTAAAACAGAAAAGATTCTCAAACGCTGAGAACAGACGAGGTTCAAGTGCCAATTCTATCGATTTGTTAAGTCCATACATTTAATAATTTTCCGAAATCAGTGACCCAAATTTCCCGGTATGCTGGTCTCCTTCACTGTTTTTCGGCATTCCGGATAATGCGAAGAATACGGTAACAAGGAAAGAAGTTATAAAGAGTCCATAGGGCTCTGGGAACTTCAGGTCACTTGAGACCCTTCTCCCCTATACATAGCCATCTTAACACCACCATACATCATCGGGTAAAATGTTTTGGACCTCTGCCTAGCTCAAAATATGTGTGCCTACCAATTTCCATGCTCTCTCTCTCTCTCTCGAAAAAATTATACATAGTACCAAATTTCATTATCTCGAAGCCCGGACCGTGCCTAGGCAGGCCCATGTGTTAAGACAGTCCTGCCCCTCCCAAGAGAAACCTCGCGAAAAGGCTGAACTCCTTCCCAATAACTCATGAATATCGAATTTCCCCTAAAAAAAGGGGGGGGGGGAATACAGTGCAAGTCATACTGTGTGTTTTTCACTTTTTTTTAAATACTACGTATTCAAAGATTGGAGAAATACACTGTTGCTACAGTGTTACGATATCATGTTATGCAATGCAATTTTTCCATTTTTTTGTTCTGTTTATTCAAATCTTAAACATGTGATAGAAGAATTCAAAAATTCTTTGCTATCTACGAGAACGAATATGCTTAGTATTCGAAATTTGTAATAAACCAAGATTTATGGCAGCAAAAGCAAACCTGAAATTCGAACTATCTCCAACAAAGTTCGGAGTAGTGTTTATACGAAAAAATAATTTGAAGAGAAATTTCACTCTTCAACTAAATTTGGAGGAGGAAAATTGAATTTTGATGCGTGAATTACGCATCTAGGTGCGTATTGCTGAACATTGATTCTCAAATGCTGAGAATAGACGAAGTTTAAATCAGCCAATTCATTCGATTCGAATTTCCTGGCGTTTTGGTCTCCCTCGCTGTTTACCGACATGCCAGCTAATACGGGGGAATACGGTATTTCAGTGTCAACCAACTATTGGAGCAGGTAGGAACAAGATGGTTCCTTTGAAGTTCAAATATATAAGACAATATTTCTGTATTTATTTTTCGGGTTCACGTTCTTGATGAATTCGATTGAAACCGATTGATATTTCTTACCACGTCCTGGATGATGGTATTCGCGATATTATCCGCTTCATTCAGAAATACAAGAAAAAAAATTGATTCGATCTCCAACTCGTGTGATGTTTATGCCCAACGTGTTTTTCATCATGTGCCACGATGTATTGCTCTCATCCCCGTAATGGACGGACCCTTCAAAATCACTAATGGTGGTCGTTTTCCCATTTCCCCGAGGTGGCTTTTTTTTCATTGGTCTATCTAGCCTGGTAATGACCGTGGGCGATTTCACTGTAATCACTCGGTGGTCACCTACTTCCATTTGCCGAATGTCGAATTGCCTGGTTCATTATCATGACAAATGATACAAGGACACGTTTTCGTTTCTGACCCTTTCGTAGTCGTTTTGTTTCGTTTCAGACCCTTTTCATGATAGGGTGTAGGTGTATGTGCCTCGTATTTTAGAATGCAGCATGGACACCACGGAAAGTCGATACTCTATTGTTGCTCAGAGATTCGTCTACGATTCATTAACATGGTCTAAACTAAAATACGGGGTAGACAAAACCTGTGATTTTGAATGCTAGTTTTGTAGGATTATTAGAGTGTTTTTCCAAAGTATGGTTTCAAACTACAGTAAAACCTCTCTTAACGGTCACCCCTGTTTTACAGCCAAATAAAAATACCCCGGCAAGAATCCTATTTAAATAACGTATTTCGAACCCTCCGTATAACGGTCATTCTCAGACAGGGCCGTAACTGATGGGGAGCAACTGCCCCGGGCGGCAAAATTTAGGGGGCAGCAATTTTAGGTGGGAACAAAGAATACCGTTATAAAATTATCGAATTTTAAAGTGTGGGGACGGCAAAAATTCTGGTTACGACCCTGCTCTCAGATACGGTCACGGACACTATTTTTATCATTCGTTCCATTGGACTAAAACTCCTACACGGACACCAAGAGTTGCAATTTTGATTTGAATTATGCTCCCTAGCCTCTTTACGATCAGGGACGTATTATTGCGTCCAAATGCCAGAGGAATGAATTCATTCACGCTGACTATTTCTTCAACCTCTTTTTTTGCTCAACGCGAAAGTTATTGCAACCCTACGAAACAAAGTTGTGTGTGTGTTAAAAGCTGAATAGTTATGATTTTTTTAAATCGGATGATTCTTTTTGAAACACCCTGTATAATGCAATTAATACAGGAACTCCCTCTGATACGGTCACCCCTCTTTTATGGACACTTTTTGTCCCACGAGTGTCCACAAAAGAGGTTTTACTGTACATCGTTCATTCCTTTCTTGATGCCCAACTGACACACTACAGTATTTCTATGCAAACCATCTTCGAGCTTTAATCGTCTAAGGCCGGTATTACACTGTAAAAGTTTGATAAAATTCCTTCTATACAACTTGCAAAATCTAACCAATAAGGTTATTGGTTACATTCTAGAAAATGCAACCGGTGACCTTGTTGGCTGAATTTTTCAAGTTTTATAAAAGGACTTTTACAAAACTTTTATAGTGTAATACCAGCCTAAGACAGTGATGCGTAAACTTTTTGAAACGCGACCCCGTTTTGACCAAAAAATTTATCGGCGGCCCTTACATAGGATGACAATATGTCCCAGTTTATGCCAATAAATGTGCTGTCCTGAAAGCACTTTTCACTTGTTTCGATTTAAATTGGGCGATATTGACCCCCAAAGATATTCAATTTTTTTAATATCAAATAAATATTTTTTTATTTGATGTACTTAACGTCCCTTATGCAAGATGGAAATGTAGCGAGGTGCATGTCCTTGATTATCATATACATGGCAATTAAGAAAGAATCATCCGATTTCAAAATGATTCTACACTTGAAACCCACAAAAATTATTTTGTTTGGCATAGGATAATTTCGCTCAATTTCTCTAACAAAAAAATACCCTTGAATAAAAAGCATTAGTCTATTCTTTTTCACGGCCAGCTGAATGAAAATCGGAGCAAGGTCTCTGTCTGCCTACCTTGATATGTAACTGTTGTATTACTTTCGCAATCCGGAAGTTGTGTGACTTGTTCTTTTTTGTCTGTCTTGTCAACCTGTAATGAATAGTCTCATCGGGTTTTCTTTTTCCTTCTCTCCGTGTCAACAACAACAGTAAAAGAAAAGACATGCGTCATGGGGACACGATTTGAAAAGCGTTCGCAGGATGGTAAGACACAGTGGAACGTATTGTTTATTGGATCGATTCCTCGTGGTCAACATCCCGTTTGATTGCATCACGTAAAAGGTGAGAAGAAAGGCTTCTATAAGTTGGGCATTTTTCAACTGCCCGTGAGCAATGTCGAGGTCGGTCATGCAGTGGCTTCGTTTCTTTGTGGAAATCTGATAATTCACGATTCTACTCTATTGAAGTCTATATTGATGGATTGACTAGGTATATAAAACCTGGTGTGAAAGGAAAGTATCTTTTGTTTAATCGGAACAAATCTCGGATAGAAGTTGAATTTGACTTCCTTGAGCTCGATCAATGAGTGAGTGCGTGAGAAATGTCTATTCTCTCGACAACGAAGAGAAAAAGACACATATACACAACTCTGTTGCCTGTGTATCATATGTGTCATGACAGCGAAGTGGCTATTGCGCAGTTGTAGCCGACACAGGACAGGGAAAGCCACTAAAAAAAACTGGGTTCTTGCTTTTGTTTGTTAAAGTGTCTGTCGTTTAAGCGGAAACAGGTGTGTGTGTGTTTATGTCATCTACCGCTGTTTCATTTGGACTGTCTCCTGTTTCCTCTCTGACCTCTCTCCTTGGCGATTGTTTTGGTCTGAATCTGATTACAGTCTAAGGAAAAAATTTTGCTTTTGTTTTCATTAAAACCAGACCCAACTGCCTAGATGGATTTATGAAATCAATAACTCAATCTTTAGGAAATAAGAACTTGTTGGTTTTCTATATCGGAACTAGTGTATATCGTATAAGGATGGTCACTTTTCTATAAATTTGTTATCTCTCTTTTCCCGTCCACTAAAATATCTCTTCATCTAGCAAATGGAGTTTTGGGCAGGTTTTATCCATCATTTATCGTCTTATCTGTCAGCTTGTTACCGCAAAAAGCGTTTTTCTCTTAACAAGAAGGCGTCTATATATATATACACGAGTATATTTTCATTTTATTTTTGTCGTGCCATGTAATCGATTTCTACCACTAGCGTTTGGATTATTCTTGACTGCTTCCAACGATGATAATGCGAATACAATTATTTCCAAGTCTTCCGAGAAGAAAATAGTTTCGTGTGGTGATCCTTCTTTTCAAAAAAGTTTCTTATAAAAAAAACTTACCCAGAAATGCCGTTATTAGCGCGTTTTTGTAATAACATCTCGTCTATAAAAATTGAAATCATTGTTGTAGTAACGCTTTTACGATACTGGACGGCCAACCTTTGGGCTTTCTAAACTTAGCTTCGTAGTCATTAGCTTAGAAGCCAAAGTACGTCAAATATACTCTATTATATTCAAAATTTAATGTCTGTACCTTCTTGCTATCTGAAAAATAACCTATATAGAAATAAATGATTTCCCATCATTAAATGTTTTTTCTGATTTTTTATCCAGAACTCCTAAGAAAATTGTCCATAATCATTTAAGGGATTTCTCCCTTTATCCATGTAGTTTTTTTTTTACTTCAGCAATTTTTTGCTGGTTGGGTCACATGATCTTTCGATATCATTCAGAGCAAGAATTTTCAACCTATTACTCGCTAGCATCACAGTGTTGCTCACTGAAGTGAGAGTGTTCGATCCTTGTGTCCAATTTTGTACTCGCAAGATGTTCTGCACATCAATTCATCCATTTGAATTCATTTAAGAATTAGTATATGGTGATTTGAGTATTATGTTATTATCATTAGGGAATTGGGGGGGGGGGGTAAATGAATTAAGAATTGTATACGCGTGGAATTTTTATAAAGTAAAATATGCTGCTCTATGTATTATACTGAAAAAAATTCACTTCGTAACATTTTAATGTGAATTCTCCCAGGTATTGATGATTTAAATTCTGGATTTTTGTCACTTTTACGAACTGAAGTGGTCGAATTACAAAAAGAATGTGAAGATAGTCGTAAAAAGTGACAAAAACACCCCCCTCCCTCCCCTAGAATTTCCATCATCGATATTTTCGAGTTTTCATTTAAAAGTACGGAATGAATTTCTTCCGATAATGATAGAAAAAACATCAAGTTTTATTATCTGATGAAAAAGATTTTTAATTTTAAACCCGTATAAAAATTTTAATTCTTCTTAAATTTCTCTTACAATCATTATTTTACCGGAGTGGAACTATTTCAGCTCAATTCCCCTCTTGCTGCTGATATTCATTCAAATTTTAGTTCAATTTTAGAATCAACAGAAGAATTTTTATTACTTTCGGACACATCATGAAACACTCGAATGCAAATTTCTATCGATCCTTGTAGTTATTGAATCGTACGTATTAGGAAATTCTAACCCATCGATAAAAATCCTGAGTTTTAGGAAAAAATCTATGTACTGAATTGTCATAAGTTTTAACGATAAAGTTATCAAATGAAAAGAGAAAAATCCGTCATCTTGTCGTGCGTCATCGCGTTTGCCCATGCAAAATGTTCATCTTTTTTAAAACTGTTCCTTTTTACTACGCATATTGTGAAGTCACAGTTGGCTGATAAATGTTGATTCTGATGAAGCGAAATGACGTCATTTGTTTCGAAAGAGACATGGCTATACGTACAGTTGGTTCACGTGTTTTGCTACTTATACGGTTGTTACCTGTCTGTAATAATAACAAAAGGGCAAGCAATCGTTTTCAAGGCCATCTTTGGCAATCGAAACCGCGCGTCCAAGTTTCGTTGTAGTGATCTTCACGATAGCGTCAAACGAACAGTTTTCAAGTTATTCAAACAGTTATTTTTGAATAATTTATGATCTATTTTATTTTTATATTTTCTGGAGAACAATGCTGTGGCATTTTTAGACTGAATGCGTCATTACTCGCTCGACAGTCCACACAGACACATTTTTCGTCACTGGACTTCTAGTTAACACCTCAGACAATCAGTTCTTCAATTTGTGAGCAGAAACACCGCCATAATGGTATGTAAGAGAGATGATGCATAAAATAGCATATTTTCTTACTAGAAGAAGAGACTACCATAAATAGACTGACAAAAATAGTTCTTTGGAGAGAGACGATCACCAGAACACGCCTCTTAATCTAAAACGTCTAAACAAAATGGGTAGTTTCTCAACGAGAAAACAATGCATGGTTAATGTTCCTGTAAGTTTTTTTTATCTTTTGAAAAAGATTATGGTTTTCATATACAAAATGAAAAAAAAACCGCTATTTTGTACCTCCACGCCCTTTTCTTTCAAAAAAAAAAAAAAAAGTTGAATTCTCTCCCCCCCCCATTTGAAGCTAAACGTTAGCAAGTCAGAGGTAAACAACTGAACTCGAAGATAGAAATGAATCTTCGCTAGCCTCTTACGAACCAGAATTCAGTGGATATATGTAGGGCATTTTATTTTCTTGATTTTTTTTGAAGAAAAAACCCACATATTCCATGTTTGACCCATAAGTGGTTCGTTTCTTTTTTGTATTCACTTATTTGAAGAGAGAAAAAAATTGGATTTTGTGTTATGTGACTGATGAAGCCTGAAACATCATGCAGTCAAACGTTTATGGGATGTTAGATTTGACGAAAGCTTGTGAAATTCGTTTAGAGATTCAGAGGAGTTTTGATTTTCAGATGTTTCATCCAGACGGGCGGAGTCTTCTAGACCAGAGGTTTTCAACGTTTTAGTTCGCATGGAACATTTGATCTTTGCGAGATTCCACAGAACTCAACAGACCTGAATATTTCTACAATATAAATATTTTTATTGCACTTTCAACGAGAGAGAAAAACTTGAAAGCTTTTGATGCTACGGAACTTCAAGTGGAAACCTATCTAGGCAGCCGAAAAGATGATATCGACTCTGTTGATGTGGAAATATAAATTTCTCTCCACCACCAATCTTAAGTTCGTTGAGGAGTCGGTACTACGCGGGAGGGGGCAACTGTCCTAGACGAAAACTTTAGGGGGGGGGGTGGCAAATTTTAGGAGGGGATTAAAAAATTTATAAAATTATCGAATTTTACAAAAGCATCACGTTTGCCTCTCCCTCCCTCCTTAAAAAATCCTAGTTACTGCCCTGCTTGGAAGTCTACATCAGGCATCTTGAAACCGCTACTCGCAAGCACAGCGGTGCTCACAGAAACACTGAAGATTGCCCGAGAATCATAAATGATCTTGTTCTTTACTCTTTATCAAATGTATCTTATGTTTACTCTTTAATCAAATTGTATTGACTAATCGAGTGCCCGATACAAGTTGTATTTAAGAACTGACATTATTGTCTGTATGGGATTTAATGGAGATTTTCCATACATATATATGTACAGGGTGGGCAAAAAGTCCGTAGAAACTTTAAAAATGAATAAAAACCGGAAAAATAACCGAAATAAAAAACGGTTTGCAGGGTTAGCATCGCTAGGTCACGGAAATTTTTTTAAGCCAGGAAAAAAATAACTAAAAAAACAGTCGATAGGTGGCACTGGTACGAGAGACTTCGGTAGAAATATGCAAATGAGATGGTTATAAAATGGAAGAAGGATGATAATGATGGAAGAAGGTTAGCGGAAGTTTTCAAAGACCGGTTGGAATCAGTAGGGGTGGTAAGTCAATGGGAAGAATTTAGTACGAAGCTGTCCTCTGTTTTGCACGACGTCATACCCTTTGTTCGAAAAAAGCGTGTTTGTACATCACACCCTCTATGGTTCACGGATAGCGTGCGGAACCTTTATCTTGAAAAGAAAAGAGCATTCAGAGAGTATAAAAGTGGACGAGGTGACCTATCATTGTTTACTGATAAAAGAAGACTGTTGAAGAAAGCGATAAAGGATAGTAAAAAGCAAGTTGAATCTAGGTTGGCAGATAACATTGGCTCTGACCCAAAATCATTTTTTCGATACGTCAATAATGGATGTAAGGGGACAGTTGGCCCCCTCTCGATAGGAGGCTCAAAAGTAGAGAGCAATGTAGGCATGTGTAGTGCTTTCAATGACTTTTTCGCGTCGGTTTTTAATGGAGATAATGATATTCGATATACGGGTGTTGCATGGGGTAATAAAATGCTCAACGATATTCAAGTGGAAGACGTGGAGGTCCTAAATCTTCTAAGAAATGTATGTGCAAGCAAAGCACCAGGACCAGATGATATCTATCCCAGGGTTCTCAGGGAAGGTGCTAATGAATTGTTGGGGCCAGTCGCACAGATATACAGGAGTAGTGTTGCTGAGGGTATCGTCCCGAGAGATTGGAAACTGGCTAACGTTGTTCCGATATTTAAGAAGGGTAGTAGAGAAGTGGTGTCTAATTATCGTCCAGTGAGTTTGACGAGCTCCCTCTCGAAAATTTTGGAAATTATCATCAAAAGGCAGTTTGTGAAGTGGATAGACGAGAATAATGTATTGTCGGATAATCAGCATGGGTTCAGGAAGGGGAAGTCATGTGTAACTAACCTCCTTTGCTTCTATGATTACGTGACTAAGGCTTTGGGTAAGAGCAAAAATGTCGACGTTGTTTACCTTGATTTCCAGAAGGCATTCGATCGGGTCCAACATGGCAAACTCTTGAAGCGTTTACACGAGATTGGAATAGGGGGCAACTTGCTGAATTGGATAGAATCGTGGTTAAGAGATAGGTCGCAACGAGTTATGGTGAACGGGGAATTCTCTGGTTGGACAGACGTCACAAGTGGAGTTCCTCAGGGAAGTGTCCTTGGCCCCATACTTTTTTCACTTTTTATCGACAAACTCGATCAGGGTATCGATGGAATTACTAGCAAATTCGCAGATGATGTGAAGCTAATGGGGGTAATCGGAAATGAAAGCGATAGGGAGTTGCTCCAGACCAACTTAAACAAGATTGCAGCATGGGCAAATGAATGGAGCATGACGTTTAGCGTAGATAAGTGCATGGTCGCTCATTTTGGTTCGAACAACCCACGGTTCTCTTACGAGTTGAATGGTGTCACTATCCCGGATGCAACTAGAGTCACCGATTTGGGAATTCTCATTGACGAGCGACTTAAGTTTTCTGAACATTGTTCAGCGGTTGTCAAAAAATCGAATAGAATGCTTGGTCTCATTTTCAAAAAGGTCTCTTCGCGTTCTCCTAAAGTCATTCTTCCGCTTTTTCGAGGCTTAGTTCGTCCTGGACTAGAGTATGCTGTAAGGTTTTGGAGACCATACCTACAGAGGGACATAGACTTGGTTGAAGGGGTGCAGAGAAGAGCTACGCGTGTCCTTATTGGCACACAGGGCTTGAGTTATGAAGAAAGACTTCATTTTTTGAATATGTTTACATTGGATGAACGCAGGTGTCGAGGAGATATGATCGAAGTGTTCAAAATTTTGAATGGGATGGATAGGATGGACCATGAACTTTTAGTACACCGCCAATCGACTGCTTTTACAAGGGGACACCAGTATCGATTGGTGAGGGACAATGCAAGGTTATGGTGTCGCAGGGAATTTTTCTCCAATAGGGTTGTTAATAAATGGAATAGCTTACCCTTGGAGGTAGTAAATTGTAACACAATTGACACGTTTAAAAAGAAATACGATAAACATGTTGGGGTAAATCGAGAAGCTATCCATTCTTAGAATAAGACAACCATAAGTATTCTTTATGGGCATTGTATAATATTTTATCATGTGTATATATTGTTTGTAATTTGTGTTAATTGCATTTTTAATTGGGTTGCTGTATTTTTGAAACATATGACAACCATATTTTTATGGGCATCTTTTTATCAGCCACCTCGTTGGGCATTTTGCCTGTTGTGGCGTTGTTTTTGTATTTGTATTTGTATTTGTATAAGAACTTGCGCTCCTAATCTACAATCAGTTCACCGTTATAAATTGTGTATGTGGACCTGCTGCACTCTGCCGTTGCTGGATTTGTGACTCGCCTGTAATGTGTATCCCCTGTGGTGGTGGTCATGTGGAACACATGCGATTGTAATAAACGATCTGGAGGCATTCTGTTCGCTATTTGCGTATCTTTTCTTTGACTTGTGTACGTCAGCGCTACCTAGTTGCTGTTTTTTTAGGGTTTTTTTTCCTGTCTTGAAAATATTCCCGTGACCTAGTGGTCGCGCGGAGGCCTCCTGCTATAAATGGTGTTGGTAGCGGCCTTTAGAGTTGCATAAAGTATACGAAACTGAACCGTTTTTTCCGGCTACCTAGACCATGTGTTCCCAACTGGGGTTCCGCATGATCAAACGCCACCTAACCCGGAGAGCTTTCAAAGAGGAAAACTTTCTTGTCACTATATATGTACTTGCAAAACTGTTCTTTATTCTGAATTTTAACGAGATAGCGTCGTTTAAAAAAAATCAGAGTCGTTGGAGAAAAGCTCTGGGGTTTCGCTAAGAATGTATATACTAATACATTGAAAGCAATTGGAGGGGGCCCGTGCTATCTCATTATCTTACACGCCTCATATTATAAACATGGAGTACAAAAGAAAATGATAATAAAAATAATGATCTTTATACTTGATTACTGAAACATAAAATATCCACTGGAGCGAGTCATCTCACGTAACACCTGTAGATGAGCAAATTGTTCATTTCTGGGCTAGAAGCCAGCATCAGTTTTATTGAGTTGAGTTCACTCGCTCTGGTGGATCAGATGAAAATATAGAAAATATAAAACTTCGGAGAATATGTACGATTAGAGACCACCCGTACCAGCTCACTTAGCACCTTCATTTCGTTGAGCATTATACGACAACAATCATAGTGACACAAGTCGTATTATGCTTCATACAATGAAGAAGAAATTTGCAAAATATTTTCAATTTGGTTTTTTTTTTCCATGTGACATACAAATTGAAAAAAAAAAAATAGATCAACGATTGTAATTTCCGTTCGCCCACAATCCCAGTTTTTTTAGTCGACTCGAAAGTAAAAGAAAGAGGAAAAAAAATTCCCATCAAATAATAGATGAACTCTTATTAGTCTCGGCTAATCTCGCCCGTCCGTGAGATTGTGTGGGAAATATCAGCAATTGTTCTTGTTTCCGCCGCCTCAATAAAACTGTCTAGTTGTATTCGTTTTCAAATACTGACGCGCTGGGATCTGAACGTTGTTCAAGTTTGTAAATGTGCGTGTTTTTGATTTTTAATACGTAATTTCATGCTTGCATATTATTATGTAAAAAAAAAACAATGTTTAATACCTTAAAATAATGCGTTGATTATACAAGGGGCTAAACATTATTCTGTTCTAACTTTCATTTTAATTCTGTGACCGATCACGATTTTGAAATTCAAACATAGATGATATCATTCTTTTTCTTTTTTTCGAAGAACGGCTGCAAACTGGATGACTTCCGCAACAGATGTTTCTTCTACCATTTAAGGGTTTTCTGCAATTATTTATCGCATGCCTGCTGCTTGTTTAAATCTCTAACACAGAACGCAAGAGTCTAATCCATTTTTCTTAATTCGCTGTTCATCTACCGTTTAGTTGGTAACTTTGATAAAAATATTTAAAATTGCGTGAGACGACTTGATAATTTGGCGGGAAGCAGAACGTTACACAGACAAAAAAACTGAAAGGAATCCAAACGTCATTATTTTTAGAATTATAAATCCTCATTAAAAAATAGATGTTGTTCGGTTGGGCGTTACGAGAAAGAAATTTCAAAATCGTGTCCGAATCATTATCATCTTGCGTACAGTAAGTACGTGTCCAGTCAGCGTTGACGTTATGATATGCGTAGGAGAGAACCGGAAAAAAAACAAAAAACAATCCAACTTTGCAGCTTTCTTTGTAGCATTAGAATAGCCTCAATTGAATGACCTTTTAAGGTGGTTGATTTGGAACTGAAGGAAATATAATCTGACGGGGTCTTTTCGTCATTGCTTACTCAATCACATTACTCGTTCAACATGCATAATTCATAGAACTTCTTCATTCAATGAGCATATTTTTTCGTTGTCACCCTTTCTGTAAAACGATAAGTGACATAATTTCATCTTCTTGCAGGCCTTGAACGCCTGTGTGGTGTCTTCTTACGGAGATTTTATCATCGTTTAGAGTTTCATACTGACTTATAATTGTTTCTCCACATTTTGCATAGATTTTTTTAGATCGTTCTTTTCTTTTTAATTTTTTCGTTATGATCTCGAAACAAACTATCACGTTTTCAAAAGCGTTGAAGAGTTCAATGTAACTGACCTCAACTTAAAAGAATATTTTCAATAATAATGTTTTGTTGTCGAATTTTCATATTTTTGCGCAACATATAGTCTTCAGATCGCCTTTGCTGTGTCTTTGTTATCAATTAATGTAGAAAAAATTGTGTGTAAGATTTTATACGAATATTTTGTGTTTAATTTTTTTGTTTTGTTTTCTTCCGTTTCTTGCGAGGATAGATCTATTATAGTCATCTGGTTTTTTAAGAGAAGTAATGCAACCAACGCATCGCTACATCTGCATACGTATTTTATTTTAATATAAAAAAGCTAAGGAAAATTTCGTTCGTAAAACGAATAAACGTAGCTGCTACACAGATCTAAATGGAATACGATTATACGAAAATAACCGTCGATTGTCAGAAATTATGGAAAAAAATCCCCCTTTTTAAGCCAATTTTTTCATGGAGCAGCACCATGGCATTGTTTGAACGCAGTCCGATTCATTCACTAAATACGTACCTTGTCATCGTGATAATATTCATAATGGTTTTTTCTCCACCTTCTACCAACACAGATTGGAGATAGCTCTTGAAATACTCTATCCTTCAGCAGTTTATTTCGCTGTTAGAAGATGTATGTTCCTATGCTCTTCCTACGGTAGAGGCCACAAAAGAAATATTCTTTGAAGATGTCCTTCTTGGTCTTTACTTTCAGCTCATCGAAGAGAGAAATTGTTGTCCAATCTTCAGAAAGTAAGCTCTTGGGTGAAAGCACTCGTTGATAGAACCATAACTATGGCCCACACAAGGGTGGGGCTTACAGGACTCCAGTCCGGGATGATTCTTATCGTTTTTTGTTTTTTTACACTATAAATTCATTATGGGGGGGAGCCGTAAAAGTCTTTTCCGGACCCGTCAAAGATCCAAGCCTGGATATCCTGCTGCAGATGTGGGGGTCCTTTCAAACCCCACCATTGCCACAGTGGTGGCCAGTTGAAGTTGGTTTTCTGTGGTTCCCAACTTCGAGGCCCGAATATGAGCCAATCTCCCAGTTAAAAAGACTCGCCACAAAGAGCATCAGTCCTACAATGGTACAAATACCCAATCATTACGCTTCACTCATAGATGGCAGCACTGAAATTTCAAACACGACACTATATACGCTCTCAGACTGTCAGGTACCTACACATACACCTACTTTTCCGACACAACTCAGTCGGTAGTAAATTGCCCATGGCGATAGACCGGAGTTGTGCTTGGTTTGAAAGAAAGAAAAAGATGTGGGAGCCACATGACTATGACTGCAGTGTTTCAGAGAGCTAATTCGTGGTAAAGTCCTGAAATAAAACATATGTCTATGCGTTATATTTTGTTGAATTGTTTCTCCTCAGCTTTTATTCATTTCAGTCTTAATATTTTTTAAATTTCTGGTACCATGGTCATTTTACATACGCTGATAGAATTAATATCCCAACTTGTAAGAAGAACCCATTACTTAAAACAACTAAATGGCCATACGAAAACATTCATACCCCATCTGGAATTTGAATACAAAACTACGCTAGCCAAAAGTCGATGCAGGATTACCGGGAGGGGGAAAAAGATTCAAAAATCCACAGAATGCGAACGTTCTCGGAATAGCCATGTTCTCTTCCTGATGAGGTACGAAGCGGAAGAATACATATATACTTCTAGCAATGCTTTAATGAGCTCCATGCTTTGCGTGCTCTGGAACATTTTGCTTATACCAAATGAAAGATTCCCATTTAGATTGTATTTGCGACAGTTGGAAGATGGTCCATCTATAGCCGTACTTTCTGTTTCGATAAAAAAAACGCCTCTTTGTTTCCATCTGTATATATACATATATAATATCTTTAGAGATGGTCATTTTGGGGAACCACTGGAGCATAGCTGACATTTTTTGTGAGAAGCTCTCACGCAAACGCAATCTTTTTATTTTCCCCATTTTTTACGTTATTTTTTTTTTTCATTAGAAGTCTTGTTAGTTGACGCGAGAGAATGTTTGCAGCTCTGCTATCACAGCTCGGCAAGGAGTCCGGCAATCTTTACTATATGGATATTAATCGGCGTGTAACTCGGACAAGTTCACCTTTTGCGCTCTCTTACAAAAAAAGGAAACATCATGGAGGTAATTCTTACTGAATATGTCTTTTTAGTTTTTTTTTCCCCCTTCTAAGCTTTTTTGGCTGGTTTTTAACATCATGTCATGTTTTCTGGCATGATGGAAACTGAAACTATGCAGTTTAAAATCTCCCAACCTCAAGGGGAAGTTTCTATACGATGAAAAATTACTATTTTGCCAGCAACTCAAAAGTATATTTGCCTATTATGTTCTACTATCTTGTATAGCATTCTTCGTTAAAAGCTAAAAGCTCGTTCCTATTTAATTAATCTCTTTATGTACAACATCTTTGAGAAATGGATAACATGCAAGTACTTTGAGCAATAAAATGTGTGTGTTTATGCGGCCACGCCTACTTCATCACGTAGGAAAGAACGACAGCGTGAAGAGATGTGTTTCTGCAAGATCCTTCTCGTGTTATACGCATTTCATTCGTTTCGCTCTCAGAAACTATGACCCTTCATTCTGATCGACGCTAGTTAATTTTTAATTGTATTTTGGGCGTTTCGGTTTATACCATGCAAGAATGACGAAATACGTATAGCCCTTCAAACATCATTACATGAGCATTATACTGCATCAAAACGAAGATATTATGTACAATCATTAAGAAGGCGTTTATGTAAAGCCTGGTCACCTATACCGGATTTATCCCGTTAATTTTCAGACATTTGCTTATTTTAATTGAATAATTTAAGGTGGTTCGTGGTCAAGCTTCGATTACAGCAGGTCTTTAGGCTAAGAACATAGTGGAAGCGGCGAGCAAAGCGACGAAGGAGAAGGAAGAGAAGCGAGATGAGAATATAGCTGCGAGCAAGGAACATAGCACTCATAGTGGGGGCGTTTGATATAGCAGAGAGTATCGAATAGAAACTCGCAATCAGCTTGATTTTTTTAAATTAAAGAATGCTTAAAAATTTCATAATTATAAAAATCATTGCTCATACAACAGTTTAGAAATAATAGTATTGTGTGAATATCACTATTTTTAAATATAACTACGGAAATATTCCTCATATTTTAGTCGCTTTCCTCCCTACACATCTTTTATTGCGGCACTTGAGTGCGATCGCTTCTCGATTGATCAATATTTTCTACTAAATTTATGATTAAAAAATTGAAAAAATATCAAGTTTATCAAAGCCCCCCCCCCGTTTAATTTTGTATTATTAGCATACGCGGCAGGGTAGAAGTGGAAAATCCCCCTACCCGGCTCGAACAGCTTTATTTGTAGAAATATTAAAAACTCAAAATATAAATCATTTTCGGTTTGGTTAAGCACGTGCCCACCAAAAAATGTTGACGGGAAATATATAAAAATTATATTCTGTACTTGCTGTTTTCATTTGATCGTCCACACGATTTTGAAGTACGTCGAGAACTGGGTACATTTTTGACCTCACTACCGCTTTTTAACAGCAAAAACAAGCCCTTCAATGGCCATCTTGAAGCTTTTTTTTTCAAGCCGAGCACAACTCAGGTCTATCGCCATGGACAATTCACTACCTAATGAGTTGTGCCGGAAGTGTAAGTATGTGTACCTAACAGTCTGAGTGCGTGTGATTTTTCAGTGCTGCCATCTATATCTCAGAAGTAAAGTGAATGAAGTGTAATGACTGAATATTTGTACTGTTTGTAGGACTGTTGCTCTCTCTGGCGAGACTTTTTAACGGGGAGATCGGCTCGCATTTGCGCCTTGAAGTTGGGAACCACAGAAAACCAACTTCAGCCGTCCACCACTGTGGTGACGGTGGGGCTTGAACCCGGTTCCCTGCGATGCGAGTCCGTCACTATGACCACTCGACCACCACAGCGGCCATCTTGAAGCTACACACAAGCGAGCAGAGCGGCGAAAACAAAATACAGTAAAACCTCGATAAGTCGTCACCTCAAGTTATCGAAAAGTTATGACGGCTTAAGCGGAGTTCCATCAGTTTTAATGTGCAATGTTATGAAAATCGTATAAATTTAAAGCAATATGACATTTATTAAACTATGAATCAAAATAACAATAATAATAAAATTTATAGATTGCGAAAGAAAAAATAATAGCAATTTTTTATCTCTTATTATTTAAATTATTGTGGTGAAATGTACTGTACACTTTGATTTATACTAGTAATTTTTAATTTAGACTAACAGAGCAACTGTTTGAATAAGTAGCTTTTCTTCGTAACAGAATTCTCTATTGCACATTAATTTTACATATATATACATAAAATTAAAAAAATTTTAGTGTTTTAATTCTTCATCAGTAGTTCATGATGCAACTGCAATGTAATCTCGAACACTTTTGACTTGGTGGAGGGGCCCTGAGCAGGGAAAAGTAAACAGAAGACCTCAACTTGGGGAAGAATGTCTAATTTTTTTCAACAAAGATATTTTGTTAAAATTTCAAGCCCTAAATTAGTAGAGTCCATGCTTTCTATGATTATTTATTATCTGTGCCCGTTGCACTTTGACTTTAACTTCATTAATTTGATTCTTCGATTTACATAATGTTTGATTTCCTGGCACTATATGTAATCTTTGACGTATCAATAAATTTTCGTTTTGCCGGAGATGCCCTGGTTCCCCCCCCCCCCCCCGGACAGGGCGAAGAGCTTACGTTGCTGCTTGCGACAGAGCCTGTGTGTCTTGCAGTTTCTCCAGTACAGCCCATGCAGAAATGAGATCTAGCTTGAACAGTCCCCAACGTTCCAATAACCTTAGTCGGTAAATGAACTTCCCCAGCGTAACTTTCGTTACTTAAACTGTTCCGTTTGGGTATATAGGATTTTATGGTGACTTTTAAGCATATGGCAATGCTGTAAACACACAAGCTCTGTTTTTAATGGGAGCCATAAAAATAGTATGTTCCTCTTTCTCAAACTTTTTCATAGTGACGACTTAACCGAAATTAGCGACGAGTAAACGAGGGTTTAATAACATTGTGGTCTATGAGAGCTGGAACGGTCTGAAGAAAAATGACGACTTAACCGGAATAACAACTTATCAGGGTGACGACTTAACGAGGTTTTACTGTATCTTAAATGCGCTGCTGTTATCGCTTGTCGCGGAATTCCCGCTCTGCTGCGATGCACGCCACTATACACAGGCGCATTGGAATCAGTGTGTTTGATTTGGTTGCGTCGATCTCTTCTCCTCTCGTCGCTTCGCTCTCCATTTCACTATGCTTCAGCCTGGCTGAAGCATAGCAAGCATTTAAGCATTCTTTAATTTAAAAAAAAAACTAAGCTGTGTGATTGCGAGAGTTTCTATTAGACAGCAAAAAAATTAGAACAGCGCTTTTACAAAGTAAATATGTAAATATGGATGCTTCAGGCCCTCTCATGATCGAATTACATGATTTCCATGCTCACCTTCACGGTCTACATTAATCTTTCAAAGTGTGGAAAGACTGGAAATGACCTTGAGCAGCTCATGAGCTCAATTTTGTCACAAAACGTACAATCAGCTTTGTGATGAGATTTGGGTGGTAGTACAGTCGAATCACGTTATAACGAACTCCAAGAGACCGGAGAAATCACTTCGTTAAAACGAAATTTCGTTATAAAGGAATTCCAGGTCTTTGCATTGTTCTATGTATACTTATCTGGGCCATTGGAAAACCGTTCGTTAAAACGAGATTTTCGTTACAACGGAATTCGTTAAAACGGGATTCGACTGTATTTTGAAAATTAGAGTTCCAGAGTTGATTCACAAGCGCACGCAAGTCAATTAAAACATTATTTACAAATATACTATCAAGGATTTTGTGTCATGTTATCATGACTAACTTTTTAAAAGCTATTCATTCGTATTAAGACTGAGCTATACAGTGTAAGTCATCCTTATTTTTTAAAAAGTTATGTTGGATTACTTCTTTTTTTTCCAAAGCAGAAGAATTAGGTAATACCCAGTTATATGAATATGTTACTGCCACAGCCCGAAGTTGGCCACTTCGCGAATTGGCCGACCAATGTCCGAAATTCGGGCTGTGGCTGGCCCTTATATGTTGATCCCTATATATGGATCACTAAGATATCGATATTCACATTCTTTTGATCCTTAGGGTTGCCACAGCTAAGCTTAAAAATTATGATTAGCTATGGCTAATTACCACAAAAAAAATACGCCAACGGGGCGATGATCCCGAATCTTAGGGATCGATATATAGAGGGCAGCGAAAGACCGAATTTAGTACATTGGCCAGGCCACGAAGTGGTCAACTTTGGGGTTAGGCAATAACATATATACCTGAGTGCAGAATCACGATATTCCATGTAATTTTTTTTTAATTACAGCAGAGCATAATAAATCTGATTTTATTATAAATATGTGTGCTCACCACGTCATAAAATAATAGATCTCGACAGTATTTTAGAAATAAACTGCACAAACAGAAGAATTTCTCCAGAATGGTCAGCTGAAAGGTAAGAGCAGCAGATACCGATTCAAGGTCTAGGGGTTCCTGGATCCTACTTCTCTCTTTTTCATAAATATTTTTCTATAGCTATTCAGAATCTGCTTTATAGGTCTCGGTTCACAGTCGTCACGAGAATGCAGCTGTGGTGACTATATTATTGAATTTCTATTTTAAATATTCTAAATTGCATTAGGGAAGTTGATAAACCACTCGCACCTAAAATAAATTCATCGCTGTGAAAATGAGCATTCATTCTAGGCCGTCCAAAATTAGGATCCGGGTTCGAACCCCACCGGTGCCACAGTGGTGGTCGGCTGAAGTTGGTTTTCTGTGGTTTGCAACTTTAAGGCGCGAATGCAAGCCGATCTCCCCGTTAAAAAGTCTCGCCACAGAGAGCAACAGGCCTATAACGTTACAAATATTCAATCATTACACTTCACTCACAGTTTGAAATATAGATGGCAGCACTGAAATATCAAACACAACACTAGCTATACACTCAGACTGTTAGGGGCCATAGGCGGAGATTGACTTGGAAGTCTGGGGCGGCAAGGTCATTATTGCTGGGGGGGGGGGCACGATGATGATGTCAGCTCATATATACATTAGATCAGTCGACTCCAACTTTGATGCTGCTGGGGGGGGAAATGCCCCCCCACGCCCCCCCTCGTATCTCTGCCCCTAATAGGGGCACTCACTTTGTCCCATACTCTGCCACGTAGCTGGGTTGGAAGAGATCTCGGCAACGGGATAAGTCCGGTGGCAGAGCCCCTGGCGTTCGTTCGTCGGCCGTCCGAAATTCAGGTTAAATCAATATTCGAAATCTTGTCCATCGAACAGAAATAGAAAAATTATGTATCTTTAGGCCGGGATACGCTACAAAAGTTTGATAAAAAAATCTTTTACAAAACTTGAAAAAAAACAACCAATAACCTTATCGGTTCCATTTTTCGAGTTTTATAAATGAACTTTTGTGAAACTTTTATAGTGTAATAACGGTCTTAGTATTACACTCGGTTGAAAAATTACACTATAAAATTGGTTGAAAAATTCAACAATAAGCTTATTGGTTGCATTTGCTCGAATGTAACCTTATGAGCTTTATTAGTTGTTTTTTCAAGATTTATAAAAAAAAATTTCAAAACTTTTATAGTGTAATACTGGCCTTAGATGCAAAACGTTTTATGGTAAAATATCATAGCATTCATTTTAGACCCATGGTTGGGCTTTTGGGCTTCATCCACCTGGATGAGTTCTCTTTTTGAATAATAGGAATTATATGTCAGGGAAGCGTACGCAGGACGAGCTTTTGGTTAATTTGAGGTTTGAGGGGAGCACAGAGAGAACCAAGAAAGAGAACCAGGAGAGCAAGGGAGCACCAAGAAAATTTTGAGTTTATTAACCTTCAAAAGGCATTTTAAATTCTTAGAAATTGATTAAAACAACGTTTAAAGGAGCTTTAATAATTTAGTTTTTTTAGTATTGTAGTTATTTTTTACATTTTTTTTTTAAATTTTCGATCACTTTGGGTGGGCTGCGTAGGCTCATATCCCCTCTCCCCGCGTGGCTTTTAAAAGGGTTGGAGGCATCATTATTTTACAAGATGATCAGGTGGGCATGGTGAAAGAAAATGTAGGGAACCGCTGCTCTCAAATTCTTTGTAACTCGAACCACTGAAAGTGGTGTTTATTTGAAATGTAAATTTAAAAAATTTAAAACGAAATTCATCTTCTCTCTCAGCAACAGCATGTTCAGCCTCGAATATTTTATTTTGAGTTTTTTTTCAAAATATTCCCGTAATTTTTGGTTTATTCTAGTAACACACATGCATAATTAAAAAAAATTACTTCATAACACTTCAACCATGCCCCCCCCCCCACCCCACAAACGTGGGTTCACAGGACTACAGCCGTAATCTTAAGTTACGCTACAGCCCGAGAGATTCTTTTCATTTTTTTGACACTATAAATTCTGGGGCCCAGTGAAAAATCTCACATTGGCCAGACAAAGATCTGTTTACTGGTCCTTGCTGTTGGGGCCATGACTTCAACTCAACTGAATATCATGGAGTTTTCCATCATGAAAAAATTACAAATTTTCGGGACAAAATGTCGACGTCGGTAGTCATTTTTTCTTTTCAACATTTCTGGATATTTAAATCCAACTAGGACACGTCCTGATCACAGATTAATGATAATAATTCATGGGTTTCCAACTGGGGTTCCGGTTCCGTGACACAGGACCGTACCAGAAATTTCGTTCAGAGAGGGACCACTTTCATTTTGGGAGGGGGGGGGACCAAAGCGATAGAACAATAGATTTGGCCTTCTTTTCCCGTTTTTTCGGTCATTTTCTCACATTTCGAGGGCCAAACCCCTAAGTCCCCCCCCCCCCCGCTACGGCTTTGCCTTCACAGCTTTTTTGAGGTTCCGCATGATCAAACGCCATGGAACTCTTAGAAATCCTGGAACCCAAAGAGCTTTCAAAGAAGAAAACTTTCTCGTAACTGATACTCGTAAAGCTGTTCTGTATTTTGAATTTTAACGAGATAGTGTTTAAAAAAATCAGACCACTTGGATGACACTAAACAACTTAGAAACAAAACATTACATTTTTTGACATCCAATTTTCCAACCAGAAGCTCCAGAAGTGTATGAATATTATTTTCTGTTTCATCAGGAAATTATGAGTTGTAATATCGATGTTTTTTTTGAAATTTTTTTATCCACTACAAGTGGATTCTTGAATTGCAGAATTTACGTGTACTTTACGGGATACCCATTCCTGATGCGGCATTGGTCCGCATCAGGAAACGACGGTATTTCATTGATAAAACGGCCCCATGAATTTGGTGCTCAGCAGAACTCATACACCATGAAAAAACTGCAAAAGGACAAACATCCGGGGGCCTTCCTGATTGTAGGGTGGCGCTATGTAAGTATGAACTGTACCAACGAACAGGGGCGTAGCCAGAAATTGCGTTCGGGGACCAAAGTGATAGAAAAATAGATTTGGTCATTTTCTCACACTTCAGGGGGACCAGACCTCCAAGTCCCTCCCCCGCGCTACGCCCTTGCCAACGAAGTGCCGAAAAAACCCCTTCACCACAAAGGGTTAACACAAGAGTTCCACCAGGGCAAAGCACTGGGACCTCATTTGAATAGGGGCTTCCACGATAATATCTGGCACACAGATTTATGACAATAAATATGTAAATTAAGAGGTAGTGCCCAAGCCCTCTATAAATTTTGCCCTGGGGCTTTGATGCTGAGACAGCAGTAGGGACACCCCCTTTTTTTATAAGTATTAAAAAAATGTGTTTGAGTTTCATGGAACAGCCTCATTATCAAGGGTTCTGCAAAACAGCCTTATAACCAGGGTTTTTGACGTCAAAAACCCACAAGCGTGAAAAACTGGTTTAAACTGTCGAAAACCGTCAAAAACCTAAATGAATGCTTTTAGATAACGTTTTGAACACACAATAATGTTTTGTATATAGCATGAAGAAAAACTTACTTTTTTGTATGTTACAATGTTTTATTTTTAAACACTAATTTATTACAATAATTAAAACTAAATATTACTTATAATTTGCAATTTTGAATTTTTCAACATAAGAGTCTAGAACATATAAAATACAGTTTTGTGGTTCATTTTTATCTAAACTACTGATTACCCGTGTTCAATTTGCTAAGCGGAATAGAGCTGCTTATTCAAAATATGTATGATAGGGGCATCACAGGTGTTCTTTACTATAAATCAGTATTAAAACAGTTAAAAACTTATTGTCAATGTTGCCAAATAGTTTTTTTAACCTGATAAATAAAAAAACACTTATTTTTATGTAAATTAAAGGCTTTTATATTCTGAATTATAATTACTGAGAATCTATTTTGATATTTTAAATTTTCTGATCTGCCCAAAATTTTATTTCATGTAAAAATTCTCACACAGAATCTGTTAATACACTAATTGTACACATTTATTTTCATCTAAAAATTTTGTAGAGCTCAGGGTGTATAAATTCACAGAGTTTTAAAGAGTATTTTCAACCAAAGCAGAGCCGACAGGACTTGATACCCAAAGCATTTGTTTTACACGTTTAAATACAGCTTCAATTGGAAAACCATTGCATTATAAATGCTAGTAAATATACCATATCACAGTGCAGAAGTAAGAATAACTAAGTTTGACTAAGGATAAGTTACAGGAGTTTCTTAAGATTCATGTACAAGCTAGCATTGCCAAATTAAATGACATTTTAGTTCTACAATTTAGTATTTTGATCGCTAGACATATTTCAATGTTATGCACAATAAGAGTATCTCAGTGATTATCAAGATAATTTAATAATAACAGAAATCAACATTACATATATGATGTAATAAACTTTTTTAAACACTTATCTGTTGTAAAAAGAGTACAGCAGATGGTTTATATCAAAGCACATATATAAGCAGTGGAAGAAATTTTGGAAGGTCAAGAATCATCTTGAATCAGAGAATGTCAAATCATTCCATAGTTTCCCTTCAGTTTTTATGCTATGCTTTATTCAAATTGTATATTTTATAAGAAAAAGAACCATATATATAATTTTGTCCAAAATAATTCTGTAGAGAGTAGAAAATTATTTTAGAATCATATTAAATATTTATTCTTTGTATAACATAGTCACTTTAAACATTACATGCAATTAACGTGCACATTTCCAATCTGAATTTTTATATTGAAAAACAATATTTGACGTTTTTGACGTGACAGTTTAAGCTGTGGTTTAAACCGTCATAAACCGGCCAACCCTGCTTATAACTACCAAGGAATCCGCGAGAAGTTTTACGTTGGAAACCCCTGTAATAATATAATATAAATATACTCTTTTGCAAAAAAAACGAAGTACCATGAAGAAATTGACTGTTTTTATTGAAATCAAACATGTGTAAAGCTCATACACAGATAATGAAATGATAAAAAATTCAAAGCCATAGGATCCATCAATGGCTGGCAATCTCACTTTGAATGTTCAAATCAGTAATTGGTGAAACCCCCCTGGAATTTCATCAGGATCCATCGCTGAACACTATGTGATGCCTGTCTGCTGGCAGCCATGATGATCAGCTGTGACACCACTGTAGACCAGTGGTTCTCAACGGGGGGCCATATGGCCCCCTAGTAGTACTGGGATACTTCAAGGGGGCCACAGAAGAAAATGGAGAAAGGGGGGCCATGACAGGTGGTTTGGAGGGCTGCAGAGAGCTGAGAAGAGAAATTAAGGTGTGAAGAAATAAAGCTTTTATATTAGTGACTATACACACACAGAATCCAACAAAACCACCCATAAAAACAAGGCCGTCTTGGGGCATGGACCCACCCAGGCCTCACCACCTACATTTTACAGTAGGTTCCCTAGGATGGGGTTTTTCACAGAACCCCTCCATATTAAATTTTGAGTAAAAAACAAAAAAATAATGAAAACCATATCAGGTCAACCCGGGCTGCAGCTCTGTCAGTCCCACTCGTGTGAGAGGTCATGCCCAGGGTCTCATGTCCATAAGCGACCCCATCCCTCATGATATTTTGTATAGTATAATAAATTTTGAAAATAAGTAGGAAATATGTAGGCTGTTTATTTCTGGCCAAGTATGGGACTACCATAGTATCACTTTTCCTAGAGGATCCATGATGTTGAGACAGTCCTGAATAGAACTCGGATAAGCGGGGAGCTCAATAAATTCTAGGCCAGTAGTCTGGAGGCCAATCTTATTTGTAAAATTTTCATTCAGTATAAATTCACTGAAAAAATCAATTCAATACGTACAAAGGATCTTGCTTCCAGATGGGGTTCGAAGACTCTGGGTAAGGCAGGGGAGCCACAAGAAAAAAAATATGCTTCAAAGGGGGCCACAGGCAAAAAAAGGTTAAGAAACACTGCTCTAGATGACTCTGGCAATGTTGCAGGGTTAAAGGCTGCTGTTAGCATAACCCCGCCTCAGCCAAGTACGTTGAGATGGTGGAAGCTACCAGAGGTGGTATGGAAGAGTCTGTAGCACGTTGGATAGCGGACAATGATGCCATTGGGGCAGTTCGGGCCTGTTGCATAATCATCCAGTCTTGCCTCACATTCATGCACTTTGACCTTCCAGAGCCTTCGTTACGCTGATGAGTTCCTTGTAGCAACCATTGCTGCCAGCACCTTCGCACAGCCATGTCCGTATGGTGCAGATGGCGGCCTATTGCTCGGAATGACCAGTCAGCTTCATGCATCCCAACTATGGGACCACGTTCGAAGTCACCCAATTCACTATAAAGTCTTTGACAACATCGTAACGACATTATTGGTTGTGTCTTCAGGGAACTGCAACGCAGACAACGAGAAAAGATAATCCATCTGTGATCGTTACGCAACTCTGCAATGCTAGTTGTGCAGCAGAAATGCGTGTTATGACCGAAGTTAACATTTTTGGCCTTTTGAAAATTTAATCATTTGCATACTTGGCATAAAGGAATTTGCGTGCAAAATTTTGAGATGATCGGATTATTTTTTAGGGGTGCTTCATTTTTTTTTTTGCAAAAGAGTGTATATCAATGCTGTAACATTGGGGAAACATTGAAGAAAATTGCTAGTAGCAACAATAGCCCTGCCTCAAGAAACTATCTTTCAATTGATGAAGGGTGCAAAAACCTTATCAATTACAGGCGTTTTCCACTTAATTGTCTGCCTTTGGTAGGAAAACTATTTTGGAATTCCCAGACCCTTTATGCTACAATATTTGAATTGGTGATGAAAAATAGTAGTATGTGTTACAATGATTTAACCATTACAGTTGCATTGGCAGGATATTTTGCCTAAGTTGATTTTCGACAATTGTGAGATATCTCGCCTCCTTAACCCATTAACGCTGGTTGGTAAGAAAATTTGCCTTCCTAAATTTTAAGTTTTTCTTTGCCAATAAATGGTGGAAGTAGTTCCACTCATTATTTTTTGTTTTTAAAAAATCAGTTGTCATTGAATGGGTTAAAACCCTCTTATTTTGGCAATGAGGATCCCAGATAATGCATTATGGGTTTTTCACAGTTGAATATGCTTTTTTTCCATCTTCTTCCAAAATTTCAGATCAGCTACCAGTGTGCAGAGTCAAAAAATTAGGTGTTCAAATAATAATAACAGAAGGAGAGAGAGAGTGTTCTTTTCTTTCCCTTTGGGGTAGTATAGGAATATGCTTATACAGTATAAATAATAGGAAAAGCCAGAGAGTATTTCTCTCCCTCAGTTTTTTTTATTTTTCTCACAATTAGGGTGGAGCACTATTAGCTGCACAAAATCTGAAAAAAAATATTCTTGAAGAAAGGTGGGGCATTTTGTTGAAAGAGGTTAGTGATTTCCACTGTGGCAGTTATAATGAGGATCATTGAAATTTCAAAAACCACTTAACGGGTTAATAACGTACATTTGGGAGGAATTGGTAGCATGGAAATTGAAATTTTACAAAACTTTTTTTCCAGTTGCTAAAAGTTTTACAAATGTGGAGCTACCTCCTTTTTTACAGCAAAGCCTTCAATTGTAAGAGCATTAACTGTCAGCAGAATAGCTGAGATGATGATATATCTGCTTAATTTATAAAATTACATTTAGTGAGTTTGAAACCTGCTTAGACATTGTCAGAATGACAATGTCTAAGCAGGTTATTTCTTCTAGTGCTGCCAAGTTGCTGAAAAAAGAAGATAGTACCAGGGATGATGGTGGATGCATATGGCTATTATAAACAGGGCCGCAACTAGATATTTTGTCACCCAGGACCAAACCGGCATTTTGGAACCTCTACTGATCCAGCATTTAGGGCGCCAGACTCACCTGCTCCCCCCTAGTTGCGGCCCTGACTGTGAAAGCCTCCACAGTGAACAGTTAGTGCATTAACCTCTCAGTGAAACATCTGGAAGAAAAATTTTATTACAAAAATTTGCTCTCCCAAGTGCAAAAGCAAAGTTTATAACAAAATTGTTGTTTATAGTGACGGACTCGCGATGTGAGGATCCGGGTTCGAACCCCACAGTGGTGGTCGGCTGAAGTTGGTTTTCTGTGGTTCCCAACTTCAAGGCGCAAATGCGAGCCGATCTCCCCGTTAAAAAGTCTCGCCACAGAGAGCAACAGTCCTACAACGATAAATCATTCAATCATAACACTTCACTCATAGTTAGAAAAACTAGTGGCAGATGGCAGCACTACACATAACAAGCATTGCAGAGAAACAACAAAACTTCACGTCAGGTTTCACTACACGTACACGCACATTCCCGCATGTACCGATTCGTTGGGGGGTTCCGCGGGGGGGGACGCGGGAAAGGGGTGTGGTGTAGTAGTAGTAGGTAGGGCCTCCAAAAAATGGCTCGAGGATCCATGATGTTCTCAAGGCAGCCACCTCGTTGGGCAATTTGCATGTTGTGGCATTGTATTTGTATTTTCTGCCCTTTTTAGTCATAAGCTATTGGGAAAAGAGGCTGATTAAGCCGAAAAAAAAATTGTGTTACATAGTGATATTTATATCACATTGTATTATATTGTATTTATATTATATATAATTATATCAATTGATATAAAACATGATCACGGCCATTAGTGCCCAACTATTTAAAGATTGGCATTTGTCTGTTCTGATCAATGAACTGTAGTAATTTTTTTCCTGTTAAAGTGTATTTTTTACTGTTTTCAACCTTCACTCAATAATAGGATCATGGCCCCCACAAGGGGTGGGCTGACAAGGCTCCAGCCCTGGGGCCCGGGAGGATTTTTATCATTTTTTGTTTTTTCATGCTATAAATTCATCATGGGGGGTGGGCCCATGAAAGTCTGGTCGGAGGGCCCATAAAAGATCTCAGCCTAGGGGCCCTGCTTCAGGATGTGGGGGCCATGAATAGGATTCAAATAATTTGACAACTAGTAGTTCACTGTGAACCAATGCTAAATTGGTTGCACCTGCAAACATATTGGACACAGCTGCTCTGGTTATACACAAGATTTTTATCAGGAAAAGGGAGGGAGCCATCTTTTTTTCGCTTCCAAAGGGGGTTTTCTTTTTTCTGTAAAAAATCTAAATCTTGGCTGGGGAGGGTCGACCCTTAACACCCCATTATATACAACAGTAACTCTGGGCCCACTTTAGAGAGAGAAATCTGATTGCAGGTGTCATGTTATGGTTTGCTAAAGTGAATAATTTTGTTATACTTACCTCATACATTTATTTTCCAGAGCATATTGTAATGACTCCAACTAAAAAAGGTCAAGGTCACACTGCTATTCGCATGGAAAGAATGAAGCAAGTTGATCAAAACAATGTGATGCATGTTGCTGGTGGTGATCATAAAGGTATCATAATCAATAAAGAAGTTACAGCAGGTGAGATACTGTATATTATAAACATATTTTTATATCATGTAAACTTGATCATGATATATAGGCCTAATTTATGATCAGGTTTTCTCATCACAGAACTTGACATATAAATGGGAAACAGCAGAAATGATTTCAAAATGAATGCTGAATTTAAAAACAAAGAAATGAATGAAAAATATTCCACATTAGATCTGATAGTAATATATGCCAATTTTATAAGCATTAGGGAATGATTTGAAATTATTTTAACAAAATTTATGTTGTTTGTAGATTTTTTAAAGTTATGTTAAAAATAACTGTGAAACTGGCAATTTTCTATGCATTGTCATTTTGCTACACAAAATATTTATATACAAGGAATTCTTTGCAAATACAAATACAACGCCACAACAGGCAAAATGCCCAACGAGGTGGCTGAGAAAAAGATGCCCATAAAAATATGGATGTCATATATTTCCAAAAAAAAATATAGCATATATAATTATAATCAATATACATTTATACACATGATAAAATACTATACAATGCCCATAAAGAATACTTATGGTTGTCTTATTCTAAGTATGGATAGCTTCTCGATTTACCCCAACATGTTTATTGTATTTCTTTTTGAACGTGTCAATTGTGTTACAATTTACTACCTCCGGGGGTAAGCTATTCCATTTATTAACAACTCTATTAGAGAAAAATTCCTTGCGACACCATAACCTTGCATTGTCCCTCATCAATCGATACTGGTGTCCCCTTGTAAAAGCAGTCGATTGGTGGTGTACTAAAAGTTCATGGTCCATCCCATTGAAAATTGTGAACACTTCGATCATGTCCCTCTGTAGGTATGGTCTCCAAAACCTTACAGAATACTCCAGTCCAGGACGAACTAAGCCTCGAAAAAGCGGAAGAATGACTTTAGGAGAACGCGAAGAGACCTTTTTGAAAATGAGACCACACACAAGCATTCTATTCACTTTTTTGACCACCGCTGAACAATGTTCAGAAAACCTAAGCAGCTCATCAATGACAATTCCCAAATCAGTGACCCTAGTTGCATCCGGGATAGTGACACCATTCAACTCGTAAGAGAACCGTGGGTTGTTCAAACCAAAATGAGCGACCATGCACTTATCAACGCTAAATGTCATGCTCCATTCATTTGCCCATGATGCAATCCTGTTCAATTTGGTCTGAAGCAACTCCCATTCGTTTTGATTCTCATTAGCTTCACATCCTCTGCCCATTTGCTAGTAATCCCAACGATACCCTGATTGAGTTTATCAATAAAAAGTGAAAAAAGTATGGGGCCAAGGACACTTTCTTGAGGAACTCCACTTGTGACGTCCGTCCAACCAGAGAATTCGCTGTTTACCATGACTCGTTGCGACCTATCTCTTAACCACGATTCTATCCAATTCAGCAAGTTGTCCCCAATTCCAATCTGGTGTAAACGCTTCAAGAGTTAAGAGAACAATTCATTAGCACATTATCTGAGGACTCTGGGATAGATATCATCTGGTCCTGGTGCTTTGCTTGCACATACACTTCTTAGAAGATTTAGGACCTCCACGTCTTCTACTTGGATATCATTGAGGGTTTTATTACCCCATGCAACACCCGTATATTGAATATCATTATCTCCATTAAAAACCAAAGCCAAAAAGTCATTGAAAGCACTGCACATGCCTACATTGCTCTCTAACCTACAGCCTCCTATCGAGAGGGGGCAAACTGTCCCCTTACATCCATTATTGACGTATCGAAAAAATGATTTTGGGTCAGATCCAATGTTATCTGCCAACCTAGATTCAACTTCCTTTTTACTATCCCTTATTGCTTTCTTCAACACTCTTCTTTTATCAGTAAACAATAATAGGTCACTTCGCCCACTTTTATACTCTCTGAATGCTCTTTTCTTTTCAAGATAAAGGTTACGCACGGTATCCGTGAACCATAGAGGGTGAGATGTACAAACACGCTTTTTCGAACAAAGGGTATGACGTCGTGCAAAACAGAGGACAGCTCCGTACTAAATTATTCCCATTGACTTACCACCCCTACTGATTCCAACCGGTCTTTGAAAACTTCCACTAATCTTCCTCTCAAAACATCAAAGTTAGTTCTTCGAAAACAAGGAACCAGTCTTTTGTTATCAACCTTACCTGAAGAAAAGTTACAGTTAAATCTGACTATACGATGATCACTGGAAGAAAACTCTTCCCCCACCGAAACATGTTCAACAAGATCCTCAGAACTAGTAAGAACTAAATCCAAAATAGCAGTACCCCTAGTGGCTTCTGATACATGCTGATACAAGAAAGTTTCGAGCACCAACTTAAGAAAGTCTCTTTCATACTGATTTCCAGATGAAAGGTTCTCCCAATCAATACCTGGGTACTTGAAATCCCCTAGTATGAGAACCCTTTTACGCTTACACATGTAGGAAATTTCATCATGAAATTTGGCGATGTAGTTTGGATCCCTATTCAGTGGATTGTGACAAACACCAACAATAAGTTTATGGCGTCTTTTGTTCTCAAGTTCAACCCATATAGATTCAATATCACTTCTCTGCACGTTACAGTGTCTAGCCTTCAAACAGGATTTCACGTATATCAACACTCCACCCCCTTTCCTATCAGATCTATTTCTCAAAAATCGTATCCTGAGATGTGTAAGAAAGATTCATCCCCATCGTTTGCCCAAAATTCTGTAATGGCTATAAGATCCAGGCCCTCCCCAACTATCATAGTTTCTAAAAAATCTTTCTTGTTACCCAAGCTCCTGGCATTTATTAGCACACATTTTAATTTGCCCGGTGATTTATTGTCAATCGAGAAGCCATCCAAGTCAGAGATGGGTAATTCCCCGTTAGTACTGTTGTGATTATCATTAACTAACCCGCATTCTCGACTGCATGGTCTGGGAGTAAAAAACCTGACCTAAGACTATCGACTTTATCCAATGATATTCTGCAGATGAAGAAAAAATAACCTTGTAGAACAGCGGTTCTCAATCTTTTTTGCCCTAAAGCAGAATGTGCCAAAATCTGCGACGTACGTCGCAGAACAATTTGGAGGAATTTTAAGGAAAAAGTGTGCAAAGAGCACTCTTACATGAATGGGGATTTTTGCCGCAGAACATTTCCAGTCAACTGAGGGCTCATCACAGAACAGTGCTAAACATTCTGCTTTGGTGATTTTTTGACACATGAAGCCCTTTTTAGTGTAGAATTTTTTATGACAGAGTCTGTAGGCTCTTTTCTATCATTTTTTCAAACAAATTTTCTGATTTATTTTATTTTCCTTGAGTGGCTGCGGAGGATAGGTGGAGATAGACTTGGAAGTCGGGGAAAGCACGGTCATTATTGCTGGGAGCACGATGATGATGATGTCAATTCATATATGCATATATACATTAGATCAGTAGACTTCACCTTTGATGCTGGGGGGAAGGCGATGTCCCCATGCTCCGTGTATCTCTGTCCCTGCTTTCCGCATAGGGATAATTGTTATATCAAGATACATAATCATCATTATTGTGTGCCATCAAATTTTTTTGTTTGTCATGTCTTCCAGGGCCACCAAAAAATCTTTTTATGAGCATTTATCTCTCTCTGTCTCTTTTATTTTATACTTTAAGTCAGTGTTTTCCAAAATGGGCAATATCGCCCCCTGGTGGGTGATGGAATGGTCCGGGGGGCGATAGAAGATATGAGTATAACAGGATCCTATAGGTTTGCTTGAGTCTGGGGGTGATGAGAGAAGAAAAATTTCTGAAGTAGCGGGCTATGGATTTTGTTTGGGGAACCATGCGTTAAGTGAATATTTGGCACAGCATTCCCCCCTCCCATAAAAGGCTACAGTTGCTGTAAAAACATTTTCTGTTGGGATTCAACTGAGGATTTCTATTAATTTGGAAGCTGTACTTTCATGCTATCAAAGAACAATTCTTTAACCCCTTTACATACAGGCATTTGGAGACAAATTTGGACAATGTGCAGTTGAACTAGCAGAGATTTAAATCTGAAAAACTGGTATTATTGTTAACATACAATTATAAGAAATGAAGGGAAGAAAGTTGAAAGGAGCAGGTTTTCCATTCTTTTTTCTCTGCTAGTCACCCTTTCCCTACATATGTAGTACTATATTGTTTTACTTGTCAAACTGTAATAAAGGAGAAAAAAGATAATACTGAGGTGTGAAGGGAAAGAATTTTTTTTTTCATTTTAGGGCTCCAATAAATAGTCTAAAAAAAAAGGGAGAGAGGGCATGAACGTATTTATTCCATTTACAAAGATACAAGATATCTTTCTCCTGCATGTTAAGGGATTAAGGTGTTTTCTTAATTTCCTAATTTTGTTCTGTAAATTTAGTTCATTCAAATTTTTTACACAATTTAGTTACCTTTCAATTAGAAACTATATGTTTATTAAATCCTGTGATCATGTAGGTACTGATGAGAATATTCTACCGCAACTATTGTTGGAGTTCAAAGTTTTCTTAAAGAATGCAACGACGGATACACATTCTCAAGTATGTTAATGTATTTTTATAGATCAAATTTGTTAAAATATGCAAGAAGTCAACGATGCATTGGCAACATCAACTTGAAATCTTAGGTCCACCTTCCTGTTTAACCACTATTTGCACAGAAGTATTACAAAAGTTGTCTGGATATCTATGGCAGGGATAGACAAATTGCAAAAAAAATCTAAGCACCAAAAAATATTTACCAAAATAATAAATAATAAGGCCCAAAACAATGCTTCTTTTGACCCTTTCAGGGCAAAGTGACTCTCTCTCTCTCTCTTTCATGTTGATAGATATGATTCTATAAATTCCAAACATTTTGTGCTGTCCTCAGTCTGTAATTTAGTAACTACACAAAGAAAATTTTAGGTGCCAATATCAATTTTTTAGTCGCCATGACAACCTGGCACCTGCGATTTGTTCAGCCCTTATCTATGGTAGTGGTGTATCCAGCAGCGGATTAAAGTCGGTCGAGGCCCTGGGCTCAAAAGAAAATATTGGGCCCCCTAAATTAGAAAAAAGTGTGAAGTTTGGGTTTTTTGAGGCCTTTTACAAGTTGGGGCCCTGGGCGTGTGCCCGGTGCACCCACCATTAAATCTGCCTCTGGGTGTATCTATCATAGGTGATGATATGTACCATCTGGATCTACCATAGGTAGATGAAGGCTTGTTTCACCTATTCTGAGGGTTACAAGGTGATGACTGTGCACTGATAGTCTGCCATTTCAACATATCCTGCAAACTTTTCATTGGATGAAAATAACTAGTGAATTGGGTAACAAGGGAAAAGAGCAAAATTTATTGTCCTATTCAAAGGCATTCGGTGTTGCTTGATTACATTCAATGTTCTTTATAAGCTGTGTGTATGAGTGGGTGCAGCCCCACATGGCAATGATGATTCTGCATGCACAAAATTACTGCACTAATATACACCTTCAGCATATATATATTGGAATTTCACTATATTTTCATATTGCACAAAAAAGGTCGGCTAAGTTAACAATCTGGGTATGTTGGTAACATCTGCTAAGCAAATGGATAGAGATCGTTGCCAGAAAAATTCCCTGTAGCATTTACCACCTAGTGTTTTTAGGGTGAATAGTGAAGGACTAAGACTGTGCTTTGACAAAGCACCCACACCATTATCCCCCCCCCCCCGGTACCATCTTATTAAAATCAAGTATGCATGTAGGATACATGGACTTGTGTGTCATTTTCTCCCCATGTACTACAAGATTCTTATAACAAGAATCATGACTAAATGAGATGACCAACCTTTTTGTAAGCTGTGCCACTTTCCAAAACTTATACCATGCGTCCCCCTTTTATGAAAATAGGACGAAAATTTCAAAATTACTGTCAATTTGTCAACCAAACTATAAAGGAGTCGATAAGCCTCAGAAAAGTAAAAAAAGCAAGATTCTTAGACTGATCTAAAAAGATGATTAGCATCTAATGAACTTGACCAGTGACAATTTTTTTTATTATTTTTCAATCCCTACTCTAATAGCTTTCCTATTATGCTACTGAGTCAATTGCACTGCAGTCAAACATCACTGGTATATAATCATTATTGGCACATGCTGCCTCATCTCTGCAGTCTACCATGGCAAAACATGGCTGTATATGCTATTTTGATTATCCAGCCAACTTTGGTACCATTGATGATACCATACATGAGCTGCCTTCAAGGACACCCATTTCAAAAATACTCACGCCAGCACCAGCTGTAATTGTTTCAGTTTCAGATCATTTTCTCTATAAATAACAAATAAAATTTCCCTTTTTTAAAATTTGTATAAATAAAAACATTGTGATCAAATATCAAACTTTTTTAACTTACATCATAGCTGCCATGCTTTTAATTTTGATATGTTGTTGAAATCTTCTTCAGGAAAGTCGTCAACTGAAATTTTGGTTTAAAGACAGCGTGAATGAAAATGAACAGATGCGAAGTGCTCAAGACTTTTTCAAAGAATTAATTAGTCCATGTGAATTTCCTAGAGGTGATCCTATTATTACATGACTATATTAATGCATGTAGAATGATGAATTTTTAAAAACTGCTATATGCAAATTAAATTAATTGTGTTCAAATCCTCCAGTAAAATTCAATCTTCTGGGGGAACTGTCATCCCTATCATGAAACATTTAATTGAATTGTGTCTATGAGAAAATGTGTATTATAATGTACTGCACTTAAATTGTACTAATTAGGAAAGTTCAATTTTTTTTAAATTGATACTGAAATTTATTTAACGCACATCACAGTTAAACGCAAATATAAAACACATATTACTTTCTAGATATTATTTATTATTATATTATTATTATATACATATTATTATAATATGTAATATATTTATGTAATTTATTGGATTGGATTGATTTTGGTTTTATTGGTGCAAGGACCGATTAGATCAAATTGTGCCAAAACAAATGATCGATTAAAAATAAGATTATGTCATTTATTGTATAATTTGAGACTATACATTAGAGAAAACTTGAATCTTTTAAATATATATTTAGACGAATAAATTCCATTCTAAAATTTAACATACCTTCTGAAAGAATCTGATTAAATTTGTTATTTTTATTTCACATGTCTTTTATTTAATTCTAATTGCTCCTGTGTAGGCTTCAGGGTCCAAAATTAGTTAAATTAATTCTATTCAAGCTCCGCCATTGTTACCTATGAGCATTGGCGTATGCGGGGGGGGGGGTGTTTGGGGTTCTCACCCCCTCCTTTCCTCCTCAGAAGGAAAAAAATCTGAAACCCCCCTCGAGAAAATTCTGCGTACGCCTATGCCTATGAGTATTCTATTAACCCATCCAATGTTTCTGACTTAATATTGCATAAGAAGTTCTATAGAAGAGAAATATATGAAACACCATTCTTTTGTTTGCCAAGTGTATATGCCAAAGAAATTAATCTTGACAATCGAAAAAAAAATTTCCTTTTTTTCTCTGTTTGAGGGGTTGTATATCAGAAAAATTTCGAAGAGAATTTGAAACTGACTAGTGCGTTATCAAATTAGAAATAATATTGAGCGCAATATGTGCAAAGACATGAAGTTATTGAAAATATTGGGGGAGGCACTCAAACCTAACATATCTATAGGTATTATTGAGAGGGTGGCAAATATTGAGTGGGCTCAGTCTCATGGACTCAATACAAGTTTAGACCTATGATAATTTGGCTTTATGTAGTTCACTAGCAGTTTATTTTACATTATGTAGTTATTTGTCCATTATATTATAACCAACAGTTGTTTTTTTGATAAGATATTAAGCTTGAGAATTAAGGGGTCTACTTTTTTACTTATTATCTTTCTTATATACAGTAAACCCTCCTTTAACTGCCACCTCCAAACAATGGTAATCTCAGAACAATGACCACATTTTGTTGGAATCGAATGTATCCCATAGACTTAATATTACAAGAAACCTTTTAACGATGAAACCTGAACAACAATTTCTGAACAATGGCCACTTTGGACATGGAGTCGGGGAAAAAATATGCATATCGCGATGAGAAAAAATCATTTTCAAGCTGATTTTTAAGGGAGTTTTCTCACTCCCTGAACTTCACGAGGGGAAAATATTATGTATGTTTTCTTTTCCTGGGTACAGATGCTAGATGGGTATATTGAAGGCATTGGAGAGGAAAAAGACTTGGAGATAATATAGGGGACAACAAAAGAAACCTGTTGTCAACACTCTAATCACTAGAGGGATATGCACATTATTTGATTACTACAAATCTTTTGTTTATTTGGTGCTCCCTACTCCAATTGATGGTTCAGTCAAAAAAAATGGTTCTCACAAATAATAATAGAAATGTCTGGGGTATTAATTTTTTGAGAGGGATGTGTCAATCTTTTTTTTTAACAAGAATGTATGTCAGCACCTATGTCTTCAGCTATCTGATTGAACTTAGAAACACCTTGGAAGGAAAAGGTCCAGTGTAAAGCTGCATTAATAGAACTTTCAAGCGGCTTTGGTCCAGTGTTAACAAAGAAATATTTGGGTTTGTTAGTACACTGTCTCTTGGCCCATATCACTTTTTTTCGGTTGTTGTATTCTACCTGAGCACTGCAAGCCTGAATTTTAAGATATCATAATCAGTTACAGATTGGATTGTCATTTTACATGCTATATATTTAGATTGCAAATTTTAGTTTTTTTTCAGAAATAAAACGACCACTCCCAATATAACATCCACATTTTTACAGTCCCATTAGTGGCCATTGTTGGGAGGTTTTACTGTATGTTTAATTCCACATCACTGATTTATGCATGATGCTAGAATCTAAAAGCTCAGTTTAAATGGAGGGAATTGAATTTAGAGGCATCAGAAGTGTTTCAGACCCATGGTGCTCGGTTTGAGCTTCATAAAAAATTCTGATTTTTGAACAAATTCTGGTGTGTTCGGAGGCATTCCAAAATATACAGTGTGTGCTTGAGCATCCATGGCTCAGATGCAAATTTTGCTTTCAAAATTATATAAACAGCCCCCTAATGTAGGAAGTTTTAAAATATATTGCTTAAAAAAATGAGGCTTTTGTTTTAAAATGAGAAACAAATGATAAGATAATGAGAAGAGCTTGGCCGAAAATTACCACTACTATAATGATGAATATTCACTCACAGACATCCCCCAATTTCCCTATACTACATCATCTATTGTTATTGAATTGCTAAGATAAGTAAGTCAGGTAAATCGAGAAGGTATCCTTACTTAGAATAAGACAACCATAAGTATATTTTATGGCGCAGAAACAAACTTCACGGAAGGTTCAATACATGCATGCACACACATTCCAACATGTATCAATTCGTTAGAAGTTTTACAGAGGAATATGGACGAGGTGCATGTTTGGTTTAGTGGTATATTTTATGGGCATTGTATAATATTTTATCATGTATATATATTGTTTCTAGTTATTGTAATTGTATTTTTAATTGGGGGTTGCTGCATTTTAGAAATATATCTCCATATTTGTTATAGGCATCTTTTTCTCAGTCACCTCATTGGGCATTTTGCCTATTGTGGCTTTGTATTTGTATTAAAACCTGTTTTTGTAAGTAATCCTGTACTTGAAAACATATTTTAAAAAAATCAAACTAGAATAATCTCTTTTCCCCGTTTTCTGGAAAATAGTGTTTTCACTTTTGGTGAATTGAAAGAAAAACAGATTTCATTGAAAGAAGGAATGAAAAAAAAAACATTGTGGAGGGGTTAAGGATAATAATATGCTATTTAAGGATTGGCTTGAAAATTTGGCAGATCCCAGTGGGTGGTTATATGAACTGGGATAGTTTCAATTGTGCATATATCATTACCCCACCCATTAGAAATATGCCCTCATTTTAAAGCCAACAGGAGATCTCCCCCTCCCTCCCAATGACAAGCTATATTTTGTTCTTGTATCTAATTTACAAACTTCTCACTTTTGACAACTCCACTTATTTTTTGAAACTTCAAAGATGTCCACTTTTGTCTTCATATAAATGATATGATAAATAGACAGCGAGACTTACTGAATTGAAATAGTGGTAAAGAAACAAACCAAAAAAGTATGGAGGAGGGATATTAAATAAAATTAGTATTATGACAATTTTTTTTGTTTGAAGTGTTATTTAACTTATTATTCAAGGTTTGCTAATCCTTGTTTATTGAAGTATTTTATTGAGTACTATTCAACTGAATATATCATGATTATTGTGTGGAAACCAGTAAAACATCATTCAAGAGTCATAAATGAACTTATTGATCAAGACAAAATATGCTGAATACTAGTGAAATTTATGAATATTTTGTACTAATACAGATTATGTTGGCTTTATAAAGAAGATAATGAAACTGATGCAAAGCAGTTACACAAATATAAAGAAAATTGATGTGGAAATGAAACAATTAGAAAATATGACTGAACCTCCAGCTCGACCTGGTAATAACCATTTTCTAATACTTCTATTTCAAACTGCCAATTCTGAAGATTCTATTAGGCACAAAAATATACCATATTTTGAGAAAAGTGTTTTTGAATGTTTAGCTGGATATACCGTATAAAATTAAATATAATCTGAACATGATGTGTTCAAAAGCAAAATTTGAATTTGGTTTCAGTCAATTTTGATGAGTTATTGAAAATTTCACATGCTTCTTTTTTCTCATCATGATAATGAAACATTTTTTTTTCCAATTTGTCTTCTTTTCCATTGCAATCTTAGATTGATCTTTAATTTTTCAGCAGCATCAACTTAATGTAATAAGAGTAAATATTATGTATATTATAAATGCATGTTCAAGTTATTTCTAATGCTTCATAATCATTAAAATAATACAAATCATTGTGATCGCAGTTTATATAGTAGCAGTTTCTTTCATATATAGTGAGCATGGATGAAAGTATGCTTGATATGAAAAGTGAGCTATCAAAGGAAAAACTATTGGAACTGATAGAATCCTCCTATCCAACACCAATATCTTTAAATGACATGGCGCAGTAAGTATGCTGTTTGATTCTTTCTACTTATGGTTTGATTTTGGGGAAATTATGATAGTATAAAAACTTAGATAGCTTCTTAATTGTGAATATTTCAAGTGGTTATCAAGGGCTATTATCAAAGGTACATAACAAAGATTAGCTTTTATTGTCATTTTTCATTGTCCCCAGTTTTTCTTTCACAGGGATTTTACAACTCATTGTTGTGTTCCACCCCCCAGCTAAAAGTGTTTTGTCATTATATATTATGTATAATGTTATATCTTATGTTTTTCTCTATTAGGGGTTATTAATTAATGGAATAGCTTACCCCGGGGTAGTAAATTCTAACACAATTGACAAGTTTAAAAAGAAGTACGATAAACATGTTGGGTAAATCGAGAAGCTATCCATACTTATAATAAGACAACCATAAATGTTTGTTATGGGTATTGTATAATATTTTATCATGTATATATAGACTTCAGTTTTTATAATTGCATTTTTAATTGGTGGTTGCTGTATTTTAGAAATGTATGACATCTGTATTTGTTATGTTCATCTTTTTCTCAGCCACTTCGTTGAGCATTATTATTTCTTTCAAAAGAAAATATGAATCAAAGTGTTAAAGAGGTATATTACTGCTTTAACCCTATATGACTCAGTGTGCCTAGTCTAGGCACACCTAAAAATTCCTTTTTCAAACACTGAAAATCAAGGATAAACAAAATGAAAATTAGTTTAGAGATTACTTTGAACCTTCTTTATCAACACTAGATAACATCACCAAGCAAGCCAATCCATACTTTTGGCCTGTGTTTATTTTTGAAACCCTTTTTTTTCAAAGAAATGGATTCAAATTTCAAAAATTTTTTTTTGGTTATAAAAAGGATTTCTGGAAAAAAAAATTCTGTGTTATTTTACTGGTTGTACACTAATCTCTTTATTCTGTATAAGTTTTAACTTTTTACATTGAAATCTTGCCTAAAATTGAGTCACGAATTTAAGTTGTGCCCTCTTTGGGCACACCCACGAAATTGAAATGGTACATGCAATCTGTACAAAATTATACCTGCATACTCCTTTAGGCCTGAATATACTGGCTACATTTTTTTGAAATTTTAACTTTAAAGGGTAGCATGCTGTAAAGGGTTAAATATGAAAACTTGGGAAATAACCATAAGGAGATCCATAATCCAAAATATTCCCTAATCCGGAATTGCCTAGGTCCTGGGGAGTCCATTTGGGAGCTCCTACTACATAATATGCCTCTCATTTTTGATGAAGTGAAAAATTGAATCATGGAAAAGAATAGAAGCTAAATGTGAAAATAGTGCAAAGGTTCTAGAAAGACAAGTTTACAAAATGATCCACTGCCATTAACATGTCTGAAAATCCTTCACAAGAATTTCAGCTAACATTACAGGCTAAGGGCTTTTGCCATACATGGCTCAGGCTCTATCAACTATTGTCAGTTTTATTAGTTGCTCTGTTAAAGAATATGACTGTGTTGGATTAAACTTGATTGCACAGATATATAAAATATAGCCTAATATTTTATATATCTGTGTAATAAAGTTTAATCCAACTATATATTTTTACTCCAATTATATATTTTTAAAATTGACAATTTTTCCTTTTTCCAGGTCATTTCATGCAACACAAAATGAAATAGAAAACATACTAGATGATATGGTATCTCAAAAACTGATAAAGTGCATGGGAAATGAAACCTTTACCAGGATAACACAAGATGATACAGGTAAGTTTTAACTACTAATCACTACATTCTCTGGAATTTTTAATTAAAAAAAAATTGAATGTGCAAAAATCATTTGGAAGCAGAATTCTGTAAGAAAGAAAAATTTCTGTATCTGTACATATAATGTGAATATATAGTTATTTTATGCAACTCAATTCATTCCTTTCTTTGCAATGAGCATTCTTATACCAATATAGAGTGGTCATAATTAAATTGACACTACTCAAAGAAATCTATAGCTTGATCTAAAAACCAGGATGACAAAATTTCATATGAAGACAAAAAAATGATTCCGCAGAAATTTTTTTCTAAAATTCATAGCAGAAAATTTGTCTTAAACACAGCATAGCTAATTGCGTTTAACTATGTTGACTGCCACAGGGCTAAATTCCATAAAAAAAAGAAAAAAGGAAAAAAAAACTTCAAACAGACACTATATATATGCATCACTGAAGGTTAAAGAGATGGAAAAAGTAGACGGGCTATCATGTGTTATAGGGAGAGAGAGAGAATGAGTTTTTCAGTGAAAATTTTTCAGGTTTACTTACCATTCAGAGTGTTTGCAGGGTTGTATGTAGTAACAAATAGTTAATATTATTAACTAATATTTTAACAAAGTTTAATCAGCATGGGTTCAGGAAGGGGAAGTCATGTGTAACTAACCTCCTTTGCTTCTATGATCACGTGACTAAGGCTTTGGGTCAGAGCAAAAATGTTGACGTTGTTTACCTTGATTTCCAGAAGGCATTCGATCGGGTCCAACATGGCAAACTCTTGAAGCGTTTACACGAGATTGGAATTGAGGACAACTTGCTGAATTGGATAGAATCGTGGTTAAGAGATAGGTCGCAACGAGTTATGGTGAACAGGGAATTCTCTGGTTGGACAGACGTCACAAGTGGAGTTCCTCGGGGAAGTGTCCTTGGCCCCATACTTTTTTCACTTTTTATCGATGAACTAGATCAGGGTATCGATGGCATTACTAGCAAATTCACAGATGATGTGAAGATAATGGGGGTAATCGGGAATGAAAGCGATAGGGAGTTGCTCCAGACCAACTTAAACAGGATTGCAGCATGGGCAATTGAATGGAGCATGACGTTTAGCGTTGATAAATGCATGGTCGCTCATTTTGGTTCGAACAACCCACGGTTCTCTTACGAGTTGAATGGTGTCACTATCCCGGATGCAACTAGGGTCACTGATTTGGGAACTCTCATTGACGAGCGACTTTAATTGGGTTGCTGTATTTTTGAAATATATGACATCATAATTTTTATGGGTATCTTTTTTATCAGCCACCTCGTTGGGCATTTTGCCTGTTGTGGCGTTGTATTTGTAAGAGAACAATGAATATTTTATTGACTGAAGATTTACATTTAAGTCCCACACATTCATGAAGTCTTGTGAAAAGGAAGTACCTCAATCTATGATTCACTTTTTCCATTAGTGAATAAATTAATCACTTAAATTCTGCATTTTACAAGAGAAAACTCAACTATGTTGATATTTATTATATACATATTGATTATATTAGAATTTGTTATATACATTTTGACTATATTAGAATTTGTTATATACATTTTGACTATATTAGAATTTGTTATATACATATTGACTATATTAGAATTTATTACATATTAATCATATTAATACTATACATTAAATAATGTTACATATTAAAATTGTCGTGGAATTTTTTTTTTATTTATTAAAAAAAGCTTTTATATAAAACATTTTTGTTTCATTTGTGCTTCCAGAAGTGAAAATTGTTAAGCAGATGCCAACAGTAATAAGCTCTCAACAACCCACAATTGCAATCGTAACAGCACAATATTGTGAAAAACTAGCTGTGGATGCAATGATTGAGAATAAAGATACATATGTAAGATACAAAACAGAGGGTAAGTAGGTTGTAACATAATGTGTGTGTTTGTTTCTTAAAACAAATTTAGCTATTTCTAAAAATATGAAGCTTGAAAAACCCTTTCAAAGCATATATCTTCTTCTCTTGACTAAGAATATGATTGAAAAATGATCCTAAAAACAGGGATTTCTTCATTGTAAGGAATTTTTTTACAGTTATTTCAAACGATCCTATTTTTGATGCAACATAGAAAAAGACTAAAATTTTTTATTACAGTAAATCCTAGCCACTTTTTGCATGATTATCACATAGAATATGCAAAAATGAGTGTCTCTATAACCATATAAAATCAAATGCAGTCTGTTCACTCGATTTTACCAACCACACATTTTTAGGAACTAGTGTCCTGGTCCCAAAAAATATACCATTCCCTTAAACTTTTTCCCTATTTACAAACTTTCGATTTTATGAACTGATTGTTTAAGTCTGTACGAGTTGGTAAAAGCAAGCATGGACTGTATCTCTATTTTTTCAAAATAACTTCAGTGCAAAAATAATCTGAAAATAATACAAAATAATCAGTTTATTGAGAGTGTCAGAAACTCTCAATTTTTCTCCCTTATTTGCCTATATGACATTGCATAGCTTCCATTTTATGTTGAGCATTATCAATAATATGGGTCATTCCCAAAAAAATGTACATTCCACATTTTTGAAATGAAAAATTTAAAGTTTAATTTTTAAAATAAAATGATCTCAAATTATAGCCAACTTGAAGTTTAATATTTTATAAATATTTTTCACTTTTATTTTGTAATAATATATATATATTTTTTTTTAGTTTTATGACTGAAAAACATGGATTTTGTTGATTGATTGATTGCTCTAAAGAAATTATTATTATTTCTGCTGCTTTGATCTCTTAAAATAATGAAATCAGCTTATTCCACCCCATGGTCAAATTCTAAAAACACCCTCACCCCTTGCAGTTTGAATTTTGGTCTGGTAAAATTATTAAAATCTGGTCAAAGTGGACACTAGACTTGCTCAGCTGTATATTATATATATCATCAGGATGATTTTCTTTTATTTCAAAGTTTTTTGTTGAAATTTAATAGTAATTTGATGTTAGTATAAATCTCAAATTTATGCCTTTCACATTAGTGATCCAGACTGGGCTTTGGGGTGAGAATTGGGTCTGGAAATAAAAATGTAGGAAAATAATGGTTCCGTCCCATAAAATACGGAATGTATTGTCATATAACGACCTTTACTCATACTAAAATGCCCCTTTTGACACTTCTCCCTGGATCTGTGCCTGGCAGTGATTTTAACGATCTGTACTACTTTACTTGTGCATTTAACTGAAAAAATAACATGATGGAGAATGTAGAAAAGGGTTTAAATTGGATAGATTAACTTATTAAATTTAACTTAAACCTTCAAAACCTTTTTACTAAGAAAACTTCACTTTGAATCATAGTTTCCATTCTGTTGCGTTTGCTTGAGTTTTTAGATGTAACTGAGTAGACACCCGACCAGGGTTGTCGTGATTTAAATCAGTTGATTTAAATCAGCATCAACTGATTTTTTTTTTTAAATCACTGATCTAAATCAGCATCAACTGATTTTTTTTTTTAAAATCACTGATCTAAATCAGCATCAACTGATTTTTTTTTTTAAATCACTGATTTAAATCAATTTTTTTTCAGATATGAAAAATTATCTGTTGTAATTGAATAAAACTATTTATGCAGCTCTAAACTGATTTTAATTTTTATTAAATTATTTTAAATATCAATTAATTTAAATATATTCTCAAATATTTTTATAATATTATAATATATATATTAATATGTGTATCAAATATCAGACATACCATAGTCGTACCAATTTAGCTGATAAATGGTTACCCAAGATTTACAATGATGAAGTTAGAGGATGTAAAGTTGACTTAGAAAATCAAATTACAGTGCAATGGATGGATATACATAATGAAGAAATTCTGTGTATTATCAAACGGTGTGGTAAAGCCATCCATGTTGATACTATTGACACATCCGGCTTATCACATGCAGGGAATTATTTAGCAAATGCGGTTTTCAGTTCAGTGAAGTCAACAGAAGAGAAAACATCTAATGTAATATATCAAGTTTTGTTATAAAATATCAAGTTTTGTTATAAAGTTTTGTTACTGGAAGTATGGTTTCTTCCAGAAAGACTCTGGATGAACAGTCTGGCTTTTTGGGACTTAAATATTGGTGCAGTGCCCACATTTTAAACTTTTTAGCCGGCGATTTGGTTAAAACTGATGTAACAAAGTATATTTAGATACAAATATATTTAGATACTTCCACAATCATTTCTAAAATCATGGTATCATATGTAAGGTGGAAGTGCATTGGTCTTCCTGCAGAGGTATGATGGAATACTTATTGTGATTCTCTTGAATCTTTTGTTAAAAATTCGTCAGTTGTTACCAAAGTTTGTGAAGACCACAGATCTCAGATAGTAACATCTCTACTGAAATCTTAAATATTGATTCAAAAAGATATGTCAAGGACATAATTGCAATTCTGAAGCCAATAGCTAAAATTAACGATTTTGTACAAAGGAACACACACACAACTGCTCCATAGCTGAATGTGCATTGGCATGGAAAAAGCTGCAATTGAAGGTAAAATAAGCATCACCATCAAACAATAAAAATTTTTTGTCATCAGAGTATAAAAATAGATATGAACAATCATTAACAGATGCACACTTTGCTGCATTTATTCTAAGCTCATCAGTGTTAACTTCTAATAGGGAATTAATGTCGCAAAAGAAGAGAGAAATAAGGGTCTTGAATTAATCAAACAAAAATGTGACTCTGGTTTTTGGAAAAGTTGGAACCATTTTCATGCTAAAAATTTTTTTTTTTCACCCTAAGGTTGTTGATACAATGTCTGATTTTGAGTGGTGGAATAGTTTTTATAATGTTTTGGGTAAAGATACAATTACAGAGAGCGATATGTAATTTGTAAACACACTAACTACAGCCAAATCATTGATGCCTGTGTTGAAAGGATTTTTTCAAGGCGCAGTTCATTCCAAATAGCAAAACAGATTAAGAGTAGACAAAGCATTCAAACTAGTGTTTGTAATGAAACAAATGGACATATTCACAAAGGGTAAAATTATTCAATACTTGATGTAAGATATATATTCAAGAAGTGTTTTCCTCTGTTTTCTTAATAAAATGTTCTGAAATATTTCACAAGTATGATTCTTTATTTTTAGTTTGAAAATATTTTTTAAATAGTCATTATTTTTGTAAGTTAAAATTTCTTTAATTTTATATTCTTTAAAGAAAGCATAGATTAATGACTAGTGTGTAAGTAATATATATATATATTTTGCTGCAAACAATGATTTAAAAAAAAATTAGATACCATCTGAAACAAATTAAGAAATGTCATGACAGAGAATTAAATGAAGTACTAAAAAAAAAAAAAATTAAAATTACTATCAGAGTACTCTGAAATTTTGTAAAAAGACCCATATATTCAAGTGTACAAACTCCTAATCTTTATATACTTGGAATCAGCTTTCAATCCATTTCACTCTTTTTTGTATGAACAGTTTATGCAATACATTTGTATTTTTGGTTTAACCTTCTAGCAGAGAGAGAGGTGTGTGTATGAAAAAGATACGCGATCTCCTTTAATTTGCATATCTCCTACATTAGCATTCTTGCTAGAAGGTTCATACCTTTCAAGTAAATTATGTTTGGATCTTATACCTCATTTTTTGTTTTAGATTTTTTCTTACCTTAAACCTGCTTTTCAGGTGAATCAAATGTTTATACTCTGGGAAATATTGGAGCTCATAGAGTTGTATCAACTAAACTTCCAACTATAGGTCACTCTCGCAGCGCAGCTATTGCTGCTGGAAGTGCAACAACTCGTTTGCTTGGTAATTACGAATTTTTTCTATTACAATGATTACTGGAATTTGCTATTAGGCTGCGTTTTTGACTGTACTGAATTTTTAGTGCCCCGGATTATATCAAATGTATTATGCAAAGGATTTATAGAAACTATTTATACTAAACCAGACAATAAAAACTGTATTATATAAAAACTAACCTTTTCAACCTAATCAGTTTAAATACAAAACTAACCTTTTCAACCTAATCAGTCTAAATAAAAAACTAACATTTCACCTAAATCAGATAACAAAAAATTTAATATTCTGTCAAATTCAAATGTGATCAAACCTGGAGTATATATGCTACTGCCAAAGCCCAAAGTGTGGCCAATTTGCAAATTGGCAAAGAGTTTTGTCCCAAGTCCAAATTGCAGAAATGATTAGGACTTTGCCGGCCATTTTGCAAAGTGGCTGGAGATCTCTGGCCAAAGCTCAATGTGCTAATTTCAGGCAGCCTGGTGAGAGCCAAATCCATTTTTTTTTAATCACGAACATGTGATATATGTCTATATGTGTAGTAGCTGTATTGAATTAGAGAGAAAAACTATAAAAATAATTATATGAACATATACAGTAAAACCTTCATAAGTCGTCACCTCAAGTTATCGAAAAATTATGATGGCTTCAGCGGAGTGACAACTTAAGTGGAGTTCCGCCAGTTTTAATGTGCAATGTTATGAAAATCATATAAAAATTTAAAGTAATATGACATTTATTAAAGTATAAATCAAAATAACAATATTAATAAAATTTATAGATTGCGAAAGAAAAAATAATAGCAATTTTTTATCTTTATTATCGCCGGAAGTGTAAGTATGTGTACCTAACAGTCTGAGTGCGTGTGATTTTTCAGTGCTGCCATCTATATCTCAGCAGTGAAGTGAATGAAGTGTAATGACTGAATATTTGTACTGTTGTAGGACTGTTGCTCTCTCTGGTGAGACTTTTTAACGGGGAGATCAGCTCGCATTTGCGCCTTGAAGTTGGGAACCACAGAAAATCAACTTCAGCCGACCACCACTGTGGTGACGGTGGGGCTTGAACCTGGTTCCCCGCTGTACACTTTGATTTATACTAGTAATTTTTAATTTAGACTAACAGAGCAACTGTTTGAATAAATAGCTTTTCTTCATAACAGAACTCTCTATTGCACATTAATTTCACATATACAGTCGGCCCCCCATATTCACGGGTTTTTTTTTCCTTTATTGAAACATTTTTTTTTGACAACACTCAGCAATCGTTATTCACGTGTTTTGTTTACAAAATTTGAGTTGTGCTTGTTCAGGATGGCTCGTTCTATTGCTACAGATAATGCTTTGAAAAGGTAAATAAAAGTGAAAACTTGACAAGAAAAAATGGAGATATAGTATTGACTATACTTGCCAAAAGTAAGTCAATAACTGTTGTGGTCCGCCATTATGGAATCAACAAATCTAGGTGAGATATATCAAGGAAAAGGAATCTGATATTCGTTCAGCTGTAGCTGCACCCGTAGCAGTCGAAACTATGCAGCGCCTACTTGATCTATGTGTTTCTCGTACAGAAAATGCTGTTTTTTGTGGGTACAAGACTGCTACAAAAAGGTATTTCAATTGATTGTAATATTATAACTGAAAAAGCAAAAAATTTTACTCTTCTATAAGGAATGGGCTGGTGAAATGTCTATTTCATCAGAATTTTATGCAAGTTAAGGATGGTTTCATAGGTTTAAGAAACGATTTGAATCACGCAATGTAAAATTCACTGGCGACCAAGCCTCTGCCGACCAGGAGGCAGCTAGAAAATTTCCAGACTTGTAGAAAAGTATTGAAGAGAAGGGGGTTATGTGCAGGTTTTTAACGCTGATGAAGCTACACTATTTTGGAAGAAAATGCTGTAAAGAAGTTAAGCAGGAGAAAAAAAGTGAGCTCATGGTTTTAAGACAAGTATAGATAGACTTACTATGTTGTTGTTTTGCGCAAATGTGTATGGGTACATGATACAGTCTACTGTCATTTTCAAATCTACGAATCCGCGAGCATTAAAGGGAAAGGGTAAATTAAAGCTCCCTGTATTTTGGACAAACAATGAAAAGGCTTAGACTACGAAAACACTTTTTCTGGATTGGTTTAAACGGTGTTTTGTTCCGGAAGTTAGGACGTACCTTGGTAGTGAATACGTGCCATTCAAAGTTCTTTTGATACTGGATTGACAGAGGACGAATTAATGCAACTGACTGGTTCTGAAACTGAAGCGATACCAGATGAAAGATGAAGATCAAGATAGAGATGTCGAAGAGAACTTCACCACAAGTAACATAGCGGAAGGGCTTCGCAAGCTCAAATCAGCAATAGATTATTTTCATAACATTGATCCCTACATTATACGTTCTTCACATGTAGAAAAATTAGTAGAGGAAGCCTTGTCAACATATTCCAACATACTTGGTGATATGAAGAAGACACGGCAAACAAAAAAATGTTCTTTCAGAAAACATCGCCAACAATCTCTGCACCCTCTTTTACATTCCCCTCTACATCTGCGTCACCCTGCTCTTTCTTGTGATATTTAGTAAACGAGATATACAAGGCAAAACCTATGGTTTCGGTTATTCGCGGGTTTCCGTATTCGCGGTCACCCTCGGAACGTAACCCCCGCGAATATGGGGGGCCGACTGTACATCAAATTTAATTTTAGTGTTTGAACTCTTCATCAGCAGTTCATGATACAACTAAAAAGTAATCTCGAACACTTTTGACTTGGTGGAGGGGCCTTGAGCAGGGAAAAGTAAACAGAAGACTTCAACTTGGGAAAGAATGTCTAATTTTTTTCAACAAAGATATTTTGTTAAAATTTCAAGCCCTAAATTAGTAGAGTCCATGCTTTCTATGATTATTTATTATCCGTGCCCATTGCACTTTGACTGTAACTTCATTAATTTGATTCTTCGATTTACATAATTTTTGATTTCCTTGCACTATATGTAATCTTTGACATATCAATAAATTTTGGTTTTGCCGGAGATGCCCTTCCCCCCCCCCCCACCCCCAGGGGGGCGAAATGCTTACGTTGCTTCTTGTAACGTAATAACATAATAATGGACATAATTGTCATGAAAAATACTCCAACTTGACAATGATCCCGAATCGTGTCTTTTGTAATCGGACTTTGGCTAGGTATCACTGGCCAATGTCCAAAATTCCGACATTCGCTGGGTCAATATTTAACAAAATTGGATAATTCGCGATGAGGCTGGCCACTTCGCCAACAGGCTTTGGCAGTAACATATATGTTGTGATAAACAGGGAATATGTTTTTTACATTTAAAGCATCGAAGAGGCAAGAAACTGCTGTAAAAGAATAAATAAATGTTTAAAAAAAATTGTTTGGGAACCATTAAAAAAGTAAACATTTCAAAAAATTAATTGTTTAAAACTTAAACTTCAAAACTAATGTTGCCTGACAATTTTCGAACATTTCAGACCTTACCCTATCACTTTTATTACTTTGTACTCTATCACTTTTATTACTTTGTACTCTATCACTTTTATTACTTTGTACTCTATCACTTTTATTACTTTGTACTCTATCACTTTTATTACTTTGTACTCTATCACTTTTATTACTTTGTACTCTATCACTTTTATCACTTAAAACTCTGTCTGTTACATAATTTGAGACATCTGATTTAGGTAAGTTGAACAAACATTACAAATGAAGGAAAAACAACTTTATCTTGCAACAGAGTAAGAGAATGTGTTGAACCTAATTAATATACATAGATGGATAATTTTTAACATACGTTTTGTCACTCTGTCACTTTTTTTTATTAGTACTGATGAAGGTAGTTTCAGAATGTTTTTTTCGTGCAGAAATTCTGTACGGTTTTGCAAATTTCTTTGAAAATAATCCAGAATTTTTTTCTTCTTAATTTTGGTAAAAAATATTTCTTGTTTTTCAGACTTTTAGTTGATACATGTTATGCAAAATTATCTTATCATGCAAAAAATATGCAAAATTATCTTATCATGCAAAAAATATGCAAAATTATCTTATCATACAAAAAATATGCAAAATTATTTCATCGTGTTTTTTTCATAAAGTTTGTTTCAGCCTTGATTTTGTCACATTTTGTTGAATTTATTCTGAAGCAGTTAATTGATTTGTTTTAATTTTCGAACATTACACATTTTCTATATAGATATATATATAAAATACTTAAAAAATAAAATCTCTTCATATATATATATATCCTCATTATTATTATTCTATTTTATTTTTCCTAGGAATTTTTCAAAAAGTGGAATATGTTTTACTGATTGGGGTTGGAGGTGGTGTGTGCCATTATACTGACTACACAAAGCATGTTAGGCAAGGTGATATTGTTGTTTCATCCCCAAACTCTTCAGAAAACTTTGTATACATGTTCTATGAGAAGATGAAAGGTTCACCAGTGATCAGAACATCTGAGATAAAAGACACAGAAAAATTCAGCATGAGAACCTGGTGTCCTCAAAATATGACTCTCCAACACACAGCCCAACAGTTATGGAAGCAAGCTATCTCAAATCCTATGCATTGCCCGTGGAAAACCTACATTGATGATGGATTGAAGTTATTAGAAAGCCAAGAAGCTGACTTTTGTCGTCCACCGACATCCACAGATAAATTGTACATGTCTATAGGAGAGAAAGATCTCATTGAAGTTAGTCATCCCTTAACCCCTGAAGGTGTTGAAAATCCACGTGAGCAGGGATTACCAGTAGTACATTTTGGAGTTGTGGGTTCAGCTCGTATGCTAATGAGAGATGATTCTGCAAGAATGGAACTTGCTCATAAACATGGATTGAAGTGTTTTGTACCACAATTTGACTCAGTTGTAGAGTCAGTCTATGGAAATCGAAAAGAAAATTATATGTTTGTAAGGGGTATATCTGATTATAAAGATGGAATGAGCAAAAAAGAATGGCAACCATGTGCTGCACTAAATGCTGCAGCTTTTACAAAAGCAGTTATTTGTGCATTAGATCCATGCGATGATGATTAAGGAAAAATACTGAAGGAAACCGAAAGTCTCTATTTTAGCATACAGATACATGTTTCAGATCAGATATTTCATTGTATAATGTATTATGTTAGTTATGGTATCCCTTTCATTTCTTTTTCAACTCCTGTGCATGCATGAAAGAGAAATGATGTTATGTTACCTTAGAATCTCTTATGTAAATTATTTACACCTGTAATACTATAGCAAAAATTTGTATATTTTTTTGTGTTATAAAAGAATAGTGAAACAGAACAGAAACTATTTAGTTAGCCTCAATTAACACACATTTGACACTTTGTGAATGGAGGATTCTTCTATCTTTGCCTGAAACCACAGGGTAATGCAAAAAGAATTATCTGATTTAAAAATTATATATTTTTAAAATTAAAAATGCAGGATAATAAGTAATACATCAGGTGACCATACGTCTTGTATTTCCCAGGACAGTCCCGGTTTTTTTTGGCTGTTCCGACTTTTTTTTTTTGCAAAAATGTCTCGGTTTTTCATGTATTTTCAATGAAGAAAACTTGACTTTTTATTGTCAGAAATAACGATAATTACGACTATAAATATGCATATTCATCTCACATATTTGTCATTATTTTTAATTTATTGAAATTTTTAGTGGCATTTCATTTCCCACGTGATTGGTGATTTTTCTGCAATTTCCCCACAAGTTGGTAACTTTGCTTACTTTTGGCGATAATTGGTATTGTCCTGTATTTTCTTGTATTTCAAAGCCCAATTTCTTGTGTTTTTCTTGAGCAAATAATTATGGTCAGCCAAGTAATACAGGAATATAAAAGGAAAATGCTCAAGTTTTATATCATGAATAATCTAGGACGTCAGAAATGGTATTGAGTTAGCAGAAAGCTTTATGTGTTCTTTAGTATGCATGATGTCAGATTGTAATCAGTGTTGAATGTGGGTTTGGTAGAAAGTATAAAATTATTCCACCAATGGCTCAGATTATTTCAGGTATTACCAACAGTTTGAGGAGACTGGATGTTTTTGTAAATTAAAAGTCTGGGTCATCCAGGAATATCTTCAGAGAATGCTGAAAGCATAAAAAAGACTTCTATATGCACAACCCAAAGAAAAGAAAATCAACACATTGCGCTAGTCAAGAACTGGGTATTCATCAGCTTATCCTGTTTGGTGTGTGAAACCCTTTAAGACTGGGAAATTTTTGAAAACATGAATATTTGTTATGTATTTCACCTGCCCGATCGTTTGAGCTCGAGCTTAAAGGGTTAAGGAAAGAAATGTGTTATAAGCTGTACAACTTGCATATCTCACAAGCACTGAAGCCTGATGATGGGCTATAATGACTGAAATTCTGCCCTTACATGTGAGAGAGAGATAAGTTTTGCACTTGACTTCCATAAGAATGTGATTTGAAAGAATTTTCATATCGACTTGACATCATATATGAGACTAAAAGAAATCTTATTGAACATATTGTAGAACAAACTTAGATATTTTCCCTTTATATTTATGCATTGCTTATCATTGTCTTGTTAATTGATTTTTTTTTTTTTTAATTTTATGATTCTTTCTGAATTATCCTGTACTTTTACAGCATGAGAGAAGGCGAATAATGTCCTATATGATCATCATAATGAGTTTTACAAACTTTTTAATACAAATGAATACAAATACAAGGCCACAACAGGCAAAATGCCCAACGAGGTGGCTGAGAAAAAGATGCCCATAACAAATACAGATACCCATACATTTCTAAAATACAGCAACCACCAATTAAAAATACAATTATAAAAACTAAAGACTATATATGCATGATAAAATATTATACAATACCCATAACTAATACTTATGGTTTGTCTTATTATATGTATGGATAGCTTCTCGATTTACCCAACACGTTTATCATATTTCTTTTAAAACTTTTACTATCTAGAATTACTTTTAGAATTTACTATCCCGGGGAAAGCTATTCCATATATTAACATCCCTATTAGAGAAAAATTCCCTCCGACACTATAATCTAGAATTATCCCTTACCAATCCATACTGGTGTCCCCTTGTAAAAGCAGTCGATTGACGGCGAATTAATAAATCATGGTCCATCCCATTGAAAATTTTGAACACTTCGATCATATCTCCTAGACACCTGCGTTCACATAATGTAAACGTATTCAAAAGATGAAGTCTCTCTTCATAACTCAAGCTCCGTGTGCCAATAAGGACAAGCATAACTCGTCTCTGAACCCTTTCAACCAAGTCTATTTCCCTTTGTAAGTATGGTCCCCAAAGCAGAATGTGCCAGAATCTGCAATGTACGTTGCAGAACTATTAGTGCTACTGCAGAACAATCTGGAAGAATTTTTAGAAAAAGTGCAAAAATAAAACACTACTATGGGGATTTTTACCCGCAGAACATTTTCAGTCAGCCAAGGGTTCGTTGCAGAACAATGCAAAACATTCTGCTTTGGGGGTATGGTCTCCAAAACCTTGCATCATACTCCAGTCCTGGATGAACTAAGCCTAAGAAAAGTGGAAGAATGACTTTAGAACACAAAGAGACCTTTTTGAAAATGAAACTGAGCATTCTATTTGCTTTTTTCACCACCGCTGAACAATGTTCAGAAAACCTGAGCTGCTCATCAATGAGGATTCCCAAATCGATGACACTAGTTGCATCAAGAATGACACCACCATTGAACTCATAAGTCAAACATTTGTTGTTTGAACCAAAATAGCGACCATGCCCTTGTCAATGCTAATGACATGACAGAATGCTAAAAGAGAGAGAAAGAGTTTTCTGTTTTTATATTTCTAGAAAAATTATAAAGATATTTTATTCTGTTTTCCTCCATAACTAGATCTATGGTGTCACTTCAGAAAATATGACATGAATATTGCAAAATGATTTATTTCCTCAAAACAATAATTTTATTATGTGTCAAAAATCTCTTCTTGAATTTGTGTAGTGTTATGTATCTGACAACACCAGAAAAACACGTAGTTATTATGTTGCATGAAGGTGGCAATGAGAGAGCAAATAACATGCCAGGAATGAGTACATGTAAATATTGTTTGTAATAAAATAGTGAAAAGATCTTATCTCTTAGCTCACACATTATATAATAATAAAATTGGCTTCCTCATCAACAACAATAAAGTTGGTGACGAGTGAAAGAAATTGAAAATGGCAGATATCAACGACCTACTTAACGGGTGAGCCAATTTTGAATTACACTCATGTCCATAAATAAAGGATAATTCAGAATCACACGGAAATCGAAATCTAAAGTAAAAATTTCACCTGTAGAATTATCACACACATCTGCAAGAATGATATGCAAATTTCAGGAAGCAACCAGATGATGCCAATAGTACGTCACAATGACGAGAGTGTAAGAGGGGGGGGGGTATATAAGGAATGGTGGCAAAGAAGTAAAGTTGTTCACAAGAGTTCTGTAAGGCGCTCAGTACCATAAGCGAATAGTTATGACACAGAGGACGCATGTGGATGATTTTTTACGTGGTAGAATTATCGGCCGCCTGGAATGTGGGCGTACTCAGATGGAAGTATCCGAGGAACTTGGAATTGCCCAAAGTGTCATCTGTAGGCTTTGGCAACGTTTCCAAGATAACGGAAATTGCAGTAGACGTTACAGTACAGGTCGCCCCCGAGTTACAACGCCGAATGAAGACCGGTATTTGGCAGTAACTGCCAAAAGAAGCAGACGGAGCACAGCATCCGACCTGTCTCGTCAGCTATCTGCAGCTACGGGTACCACAGTTTCAAGGCAAACCGTGTACAGACTTCTGGACCCAATTACCAGAACTTTAAAAGTTCGTCAGAGGAGGGCAGATACCCGAAATGGACGAAAAATCGTCGGGCAACAATGGTTTCTGGGCCTCAACAATCACTTTCGGAATGTTTACTTTGGTTACCGTGGTTCCCTAGCAATGCGTTTTACACGTGCCTTTACAATGGCTTGTCACTTCTTTAATCCTGCCAGTATTATATATTTATTCCTATGTAATGGTTTGTCACTTTTCCAATCCTCCCAATAAATGAAGGAAATACGGGCAGCGCCGGGTATTATAGCTAGTATTATGCATGATAAAACTGCAGTGAAATCACGATATAACGATATTCTGCGGACGAAGAAAAATACCATAATAGAGGTATTATCGTTAATCGAGAGACTTTGACATTGAACACTAGCCATCAGGGCCGCAACTAAATGCTTTATCAGCTGAGGTAAGCACATATTTTGACCCCCCCCCCCCTGTAATTTTGAAGAGGAGGCTATAAAAGGTGAATTTTGCTCACCCTTCTGGTCCTGGGCAAGATACCTGTTTGTCCCCCCAGCCTCAGTTGCGGCCCTGCCGACCATGGATCACGATCACCATTGGCGTATGCAAAGGGGGTTTAGGGTTCTTACCCCCAGAGCCGAGATTATAGGGTTATTTTGCAGGAACAAAGAACGTAACCCCGCCACCCTCGTGAAAATTCTGTTTACGCCTATGACAATCACAAGTTTCTATAGGAAAACCATATTGCCAAATCAATTTGTTCTCTTAACTGGACCATAGGGAAGCTCTATTGTATTGCGTAAAATTATATACAAATCACAATCATATCCCGAAATGTAATAATATTTATTACACACACACAATCATATTTTATTATTTAGTTTAAATATACAGTGATACCTAGATATAACAATATTCTACGGAGCAAAATAAAATATTGTGGTAGAGGGATTAAAGAGGTAACATTATCCTCAGGTGTGATCAAATTTATGCTATTGTTGTCATTTTTTCTATATCGGCATTGCTACGGAAAATGTGCTATTATGTATTTATTCGTTACAAAAAATTGTAATTGATTATAGTTTATTTATGAAATTCACTTAGATGTGTATTGTCCCTGTAAAGAAGCTTACCGCATAGCGCTTTTGTGTCGTACACAGAGTGTAGCAATACAAATAACTTTAGCTTTCGGTGATCATTTAGTGCATAGTCTCCTAAACTTTTTGTTCCATCGCGCCCTTCATCAGAAATTTTTTCCTCACATCGCCCCCCAACTCAAGTAAACCCATAGGATCCTATGTGAAATCAGTAGGTTCTATCGGCCCCCTTGGACCATTCCATCGCCCACCAGGGGGCGATATTGCCCACTTTGAGAAACACTGATTTAGTGCAAAATATTGATGTTATCAGACGCCTTCAGAAGAACGAGAACAAGTGGCGAAGTTAAAATTAAATTCAAAACGATTTTGAACAAAATATAAAAAATATTGTTGTAGCGATTTCAAGAATCTAAATATATCGTGTTATAGAGGGGTTTATCATAGTAGATGATGTCGTTGTACCGAGAGTTTAACATTAAGCCAGGCAATTCCAAACAAGATTTGAAAAAAATATCATTGTAGATGTATTGATTATTGTTGTAGCGATGTTTTGCTGCATATAAAAATGCTGTATCGTATGCAGGATTTTCTCATGGGGGGGGGGGGCATTCAACATTTTTTTTTCTTCCCGAAAGGGGTTTCTTTTTTTTACTGGAAAAATACACCATAATATTTTCTCAAGGGAGGTGCACAAAATCTTTCGGGGGGGGGGGGGGTAGGGGGCCCGGCACTAGCATGTGGGGGCCATGACTGTGCCTATGCAGCAGAGAGCATCAATACGTTCCATGTCTTCTTTCTGTAAAGACTAGATAGTGGAAACCAAAATACTGAAGTTTGATCTTATGTACTACAACTGTCCTTTAATATTCCCTAGGCAAAACAAAGTTTTTTGACTATTTGAAAATTTTCACTATAGAATATGCAAGCATTTAGCTGTGTTCCTCATTGTTTAATCACATGCTTTGGAGGCAGAGCTAATGTAGGAGTTTTGACTTTAAAAGCTTCTAATGAGATAACTAGATTTCATAAAAAACTTTTCACTTTGGTAAAAAAATGGGTCAACGCGTTCGAAAAGCATGATCAAATTTCTTCACATATGCTATGCATTGCATGAGCAAGGCAAGTTACATGTATAGCTTTTGGATAGAAGCTTCTGATCGCTCACCTTACTTTTGTCGTATGTGGAGTGGCATCAGTCAAGAAAAGTAAAATATTGTGTTCCACACCATTGGGCCACAAAAAATTCATGCTTTTGTCAAAAAGTTGATAGTGGAATGATTAACTTTCTGAGGAGTCTCAGAATAGAAAACTTTTTCCTGGATGATCCGGCCCAAGAATTCCTATGATGACATTAGCAACAGGGTGGGCTTCAGCATCAGTTGTTTCGTATATTGAAACAAAAAGTTTTTTGCCTGCTATATTAGATCTTACCTTGTACATCATTTCAATAAAACAATCACTCACGTAATTGTTTCCGCAGCATTTATTCATCGAGTATGCAATGTCTGGTGTATTTCTCCAAGAAGTCCCTTAACTTTGAATTGTTCAGCTTTTCAAAAGGCATGTTAGCTGAGCTGATATTAACGTGTCGCACATTTCTTTGAAGATGATGTAGACTGCTTACACTGTTCAAAGAGGAGTTGAGATGATTGAGACCTTTTTTCTTATCAATTCCCTTTTATGCTTATTCCTTCCAATGTGCTGCATGACAGTAAATTTCTTTTCAGCTGCAACTATAGTTTCATGCATTTTGCAAAACAAAATGATCCCATCAGTAGAAAAAACATCCTTCCTGAATTCTTTAACTATCTTTTACGAGACAAAATTTAGATAGTTTGGGCATTATTCAAAATTCAGCACACAAGCTTCAGTGCATAAGATTGAGAAAATTTTCAAGCTATTGTCTCTTGTGATCTAATTTACCTCTATGAAAAAAAATATGTTACTGCTTAACAGACACCTATCATGAGGTGAGAGCCCTTTCCAAGTAATGGGCTATGTTTTGAATTTCTTTTCAATGCATTAATTTTTTATAATCCAACACTTCTTTTCCTTCGCTTCCTCTCGCCAATGAACGGTTTAACTGACTTATCTTCAGCGAAAGACCTTTGAAGTTCATATACCAATGCAATCAGTTTTATTTTTCACTCTATGACTGCATGCTTTCTTCTGTCTGGTTCTCACACATTTGGACAAAGATATATTTTGTAATGTGTACTTTGCTTTTGGTTTAGATTGAATTCCTTTATCACGTCTGAAGTCGTAGATTAATTGCTTAAAAAGCGGTTTGATTGAAGCTTTTCATGAATGATATTTTTGATAATATTACTCAATGTAATTAGCACACACATATATTTAAATTATTTCACCTTTTACTCTGAAAATTTTTTTTGGAAAAAAATGCATAAAGATGCCCCAAAACTTGAAAAATGCCCTTAAAGTGAAAAGGCCAAAAAATGCAAATGTCATCAACATCCAGGCCCTGGTTACGAGTATTTTTATTTAGATTAATTATCAAAATGAGTTGAAAAATTATTTCAATCCTTCATTTCAATAAAGAATAAATATTCAAGTGAGCTTCATTGAAAATATACCAAAAAACAGGACATTTTTTACAAAAACATAAAAAATATTATTAAATATAAAGATTTAACAAAGTGTATTCGTCCAATAAAATTTAGTACACCATTTGATGTAAAACGTTTACACTGACACCTGCCAGTAAATGTATGGGAAAAGAAGGGGCTGAGCTGAACAGTTTTACTATTGAATGAAGAATCTGAAAGATGAGATGTTGAAGATCTTTATTTTATGCTGTACAGCGTGAACACAGAAGTCCCTTTGCCGCAAATTATTGGTGAACCACATTGATCCGAGACACACATAGGTATACACAGGATATTCTCAGGGGGAACGGGGTTATAACCCCGATCCCACCCTTTGTGTATGCCAATGACAGGCATACTTTTAATTAAAATAAAAAGTGTACACACATGTAAATAACATGTAGACTTCAGATACATCATTCATATTGCAGGGGTTGTAGTTTTTAAAATTAAAAATTCAAGTTTTCTTTTTTCATCATTGTCTTGAAAAAAACCCAATTACAAATTATTTGCCCTGTTACTCCAGAGGCCAAAAAAAAAATCATGTTTTTAAATGCAATATTCATGGAGATATTTAAATAAAAAAATGCTTAAAATGAGGGAAAGAACTCCATAAACTAACAGACAAGCTGATTTTTTCCCCCCCGATTCTCAATGATTTTTGAATTCAAATATCTCAGCAAATATTGCACTTAGAAATGTGGAATTTTCTTTTGGTGGCCTCCAGAGAGACAGGGCAACAATGCTCTAATTGGATTCTTCAGGATAAGCGTGTGGTCAAATAAAAAGTTGATTTTTTTAAAATTACTATACACAACCCCTTTAAACATGAAGTATTTGGAGCCAGTAAATTGAGGCAAAGGGACTTAAGTCCTCACTTAATATACACCACCCATAGGTGTCTTCTTGTACGATGTGGTCAGCTAATTTCTGTCTCATACCAAAACACCCCATAAGATCATCTTCAGGAGGACGCTGCCCATATATGAATATAGAGAAGATAATTGTCTAGACCATTTAGCTTAGTGCTGAGAGTTGACCTGAAAACATTCAAGTCTATGCATTTCTTAGCTCAATCTTTCATTTTTCATGAAGTGGCTAAAAAGTTCTGAAAGAGAAGTAGAAGTTCATCTGGGAATTCATTCTGAGGCATACATGTATTGATCAGGATCAAGTGACAACAATTCTGATGATGATTGTGTGAAAACTCAGCTGACAACTGCTGTGTTATTAGTGCATGCATTCATATCAACTGAAATGTTCAAGACTAAAAACGAAAAAAAACATTATTTGCTGAAAATTTCTCAAGTCTAGGTGTTTGTTAGCTGAGGTATTACTGTAATTGGTTGTACCTCCCATTAGCAGCTACGCCAGAAAAAGGTGAGGTAAACCCAAGGCTGTAGTGAGGGAAGGGGGGAAATGGCCAAAAAAAGAGAAAAAGATGGATAAATCTATTATTCTATCACTTTGGTCCCCGGAACAAAATTTCTGGCTACAGGCCTGGGTAAACCATCATGCCAGAAAAACCTTAGCATTTATCCCTTTAAGTGGCAGAGCAGAAATCACTAAACCCTCTTCAAAATGTAATATCTTTTTTAATGAAGTAGGCTTTCTTCAGATTTTCAACAGGTGCTAACTAAGGGGTATAGGGAAAAGTGTTCCATTCAGAAATCAACTTTAAAAAATATCTGGGCTTGTCAATGCTAGAATAAGAGACTTTTAAAGATAAACAAGCTTGAAGGATTAAAAAAAGGTGAGTCATGGCAATCACGCATATAAATATATGCTCATATGTAATAGCAAAACATTTTTACTTTCAAAAAATATTTAAAATATTTTTTAAACATTGCAATACACTGCTATTTTTAAATAGATGAATGCCAAAATGATATGTGTTCCACCAACTAATCTATAAAGAGATGGAGCTTATATATACTGAATAGTACCATGTGATGGATGGTGACAGTAATCATCTAACATCTCACAAATGACATCAAAGCTACTAGATGACGACATACACTCAGTGACCAAAAAATTGAGAAAACACACCCCCCCCCCCAAACTTTGACTTCTCCGTGCAGCTCACACACTGACGTAATAAACCGGATTTGCTGATAAAAAGCTTTCTCCTGGCCAAAAGCACCAGTTAACGTTGCAATTTTGTTTATGGGAAAAACAAGAGATTTGAGTGACTCTGAACGTGGCATGATTGTGGGCACCAGAAGCGGCAGTTCTAATATCTCAGAAGCCGATAGCTAACTTCCTTCGCTTTTCTCATACAACAGTATTTTGAGTCTTCAAATAACACCAGCTAAACTAAAAAACATCAAGCAGAAAGATTAGTGGGCGGAAATCGCTTGTGAACAATAGAGGTGCCAGAGTAATACTCATTGCAACAAATTACAGTGCAATACAACTCAGGATCATCGCAAAGCATATCCATAAGCTTTACAAGATGAATCTTAAAACAAATTGGTTTTAATAGCCAGAACTGCAAAACCAAAGAAAACTGCTTTTGTGGGTTAGAGAACGCCGAAATTGGGCACATGATGAATAGAGTGGAAGAAGGTTGTCTGGTCTGACAAGTCAAGATTTCTTCTCCATGACATTGATGGCATGATCCATGTGTGGTGCAAGCAGCACGAAGCCATGGACCCGGCATACCACATGACAACTGTTCAAGCGGGTGGTGGCAGAATCATGATCTGGGAAGCATTTTTCTTATGTCCTTTATGATGGTCCCTTATTTCCATTGGAAACATCCGTCAATGTCGGTGTCTACCTCGACATCGTTACTGACCACGTACACCTGCTTATGGCCATAATGTTTCCTGATGATGACTATTTCTGGCAGGACAATGCACTCTCCCATGGGGATGGAATTATCTCAGAGTTTCAGTTGCTTCAATGGCCCACCTCAGTCACCTGATCCCAATCCAATTAAGCATTTGTGGACGAGGTTGAGAGGTCTGTTAAAAGCTCAGAAACACCACCTTCTCTAATCTGAGGGAATTGAAAGCTATCATTTTTTTAGCACGGCTAATATTTCTCAACTGTTTCAGCAACTTTTTAGAGTCCATGCCTAGAATATCTGCTGTCATCAACACCAGAGGAGGTCCCACATGATATTAGTGGTGAGTAGCAGGGTGTTTCTAATTTTTTTGGGCACTAGGTGTATGTAGAGAAAGATTTACTCTCCACTTGGTTAATACAAAATATAGTGAGAACTGGCTGTTTATGTAGATATTGATTTTCAAAAAAATTTAATCTTTCAATTTTGACGAAGAATTTTATACTCAAACATTTTTTTCAGCGTTGGTGGTGAAAAAGGATTTTACTATCTTTATTGGCACCAATATCACGCCAAGTTGCAACCGTGCAAACAAGAAAATTTTTTTCATTCATCTTACTGATCTTTTTTCCTTCACATTTTCACTTGTTTTACTTCGAGGGAGGATAAACTGAAATCTCACTGCAGCTGAGAAAGCCATAAATATTTTATTATTTGTCAAATGACCATGAGTTTTTCTTCACACGTATTCTACTAAGTAGGAGTCAAGCTCCCCCTCTACACATGATTTGTATTGGTATGAAGAAAGTGTTTGACTGCTAACCAAGCTGCTTCAGTGGTGTTGGTATGCACACTCATGACAGAGTAGCCTTGAATAACAAACTGGTTGACGGCAACACTCAATTTTTTTATTACACCCATAAGTTTGACTTTTGTCCATTCTATCAGTAAAAAAACAATTTGTGAAAGATATTATTACCGAACGTGCAAGGCCCAGTGCAACCGCACCTGTCATACATCCATAAGGGCAGCTCTTGAATGAATGTGCCGCAGGCCATTTTATAAGAAATTTAAACTGGTGGGGCACTAAAAAAAAAAAACCACTCGAAGCGGAGTAAGCTGTGTGTTTGTACAAATAGCATAGCAGGCAAAAATTTTTATGAAATTATTAAACTCATTAATTAATTATAACTCTGTGTTAATGCATACCATGCAAAACAGGGAGGGCAGCGATGTACAAACTTTGAAAAAAGCATAGCAAGAAATCTATCAGAAGTTTACAGAGCGAGCTGCAATCAAAAATTATGCATAATGGGGATAATGACACATTGTATTGGCATTGACTCAAAACAATATAAAAAACATGTGCGAGGTAGAAAATTATTGCATGTACAAAAGGATGCAAGGTGAAATTGTATACCACATGCAGAACAGCAGTGTTTTATTTGGTGAAATATTACTTTCTAGCCTCATAAAATCAACAATTTAAATTTAACAAAAATTTTGGGTGTGTGTGGCCTCATTTTCTTCAGATATTTTCCTTTATTTAAAAATTGAATATTGAGAATGTAAAATAGAAAATTCACTCGAAAATTCGAAGAAAAAAGTATAGAACAATTTGCATTAAATAAACACTACACCATTGATATTTATTCACATCATTACATTGCTATCTAATAAAAAAAATATTTGTTGTTTTTCATAATAATGCAACGATAACTGTGGCTATGCATATTTGATACCTTCAATATAATCTATTTTTTGAAGAAAAGCATTTGGACAGATTCGGCAGGGTTTTGGACAAGCACCGTCGTAAGTACAATACCTGCTTCATAATTACACATGAAAAATAAGATGTGAAGTAGAAATAATATTTATAACAAACTAAAAAATTTAAAACTGTTTATTTAAATATTTATATGAGTGATATTAATTTACTATCAGATTTCCAGCTTGAAACCATCAACTTGGTGAGACAATTAACTTGGGAAAAAAACAAAATGACAACTTTTTGAAATATTTTTGATTTACTTAGTTTTATTTTCTGCTTTTTTTAATATGTTAGTATCATGGAAAAAAACCAAAAAATCCAAAGTTTTCCACGTAACACTTTGAAACCTAGAGGTTTTGGACATTTTCTGACACTTTCGGACAGTTTATCCCACATGTCCTGTCCACCCTGATTAAAAACATGGGATGTAGAAAATTATTGCAAGTGCAAAAGGAAGTAAGATGACATTGTACAGGGCTCAGCATGGATCATGGCTTCAAAACTAGTGAAAATAGTGACCAAAATATTTTTAGAAAGAGACCAAATGGACAATGAATTTTGATTATCACCAAATTGAATGAATTAAAATTGATTTTAGTTTTTACTAAACTTTGCATTTCAATGGAACTCTTTGAAATTGCCTTTTTTTTTTACATAATAGTGTGAAATAATTAAATCAAACTCAAACCCATTATGCTAACCAGAAAAGTTTTGAATAACTTATCAAATTTATCAACCCTAGGGTTCCGCAAGAGAATTGACATCGTGCCCCTCCAGACTTTCAAGTCTATCTCCACCTATGCTGATGACCAATTTAAAGTGGGCTCTAAAATGGTTTGTTTATTGTAAGTTTTTGTGAACTTCGGACACGTGGCAAGCCATAACAAAATAATTTACATTTGTTGAAAGGCAACTATACTAGATGTCAGGGTTTAAGCTACCATCACATTTTTCGCAAAATGCGAAAGAAAATCGTAGAATGCGAAAAAAGTAGCAGCCACTTTCGCAAAAATATGTACAGGAGGTACGCAACGAGTAGACGTCCAACCATCAATCATTACATTAGCATTGCAGCATTTTGCTAAAGTTCCCCCCCCCCCATTTTGCTTTTTTGCAAAAGGAATTTTTTATCCAGCTTAAACCCTGCTAGATGTACAGACCATATACTACTTCTTCACATACTACATTTTCCTTCCGATTTTTTTTCCATTGTGTTATTGCTTCATTTCCCAGTGTTATTCCTGAAGCATTTGCAACTGGTCTCCTGGTAAGAAACAAGTACAATACATGAGTTTGTTCTTTCATTTCCAGTAGAATTTCCTTTGGTTGTGGTATCTTGCTTGCTAGATGGCTGCGTGGAATCAGCTTTTCTTAATTTCTGATAAAAAGAAAAGCCCCCCTCCCCCCTTGAACATAAAATGAAAATTTCGACAAAAAAATCTGGAGCTATGAAAGAAAACTTGTGAAGAAATATGGCGCGTTACTTTTGGAGATGGGTTGCAAAAAAATATAAAAATCTGTTAATATAAACAGTATTGTTTGCAGAAAATCTTACAGATTTTAATTTTCTTTTTTTGTCATTTGTAAAATAATACATAATAATCCTGAAGAGAGATTAGAAGCAAAGTCACCGTTGGATTTAATTTATCAAAAAAATTATAATCTCATGACCTTTTTTTTCCCTCATACTCAGATAACTTAAATAAACCGAAAGTTAAATAAAAATTATGGGAGAATCAGGGCTAAATAAAAACTATGTTGTGATTCGGTCTCTCGAAAGTTGTATGAACGGAGTTCTCTCTCTCTCCTCTGTATATTTCTCTTTTCTTCATTCCCCTCTGGATCTGGAGACTACCAAATGTCCGAAAATTTTAATAGTCTTTTGCTACTACACTGATTTTTATCTATATTGCTCCAAAAAAGAATGTCTTAACTCCGGCATCTGACAACCGGTAACTTTCGATCCTTTCTACTCCAAGGGTTAACTAAATTGTTTTCACTTTAATGAGCATAAAAAAAATCAATCAATGGTCATACCCTTCACCTCGGCCCTCCTCCATCTGTTCTTGGTTCGACTTTTTATGAGAACAAAAGACCTATTACAGAGAAGCCTGTCCCCGGAAAATTTTTCAGTTGAACTTTCCTTTTCCTTCTTGAAAAAAAAAAAAAAAAATCAGTCATAAAAAATCGGTCTCACAAATGGCAAAATCTTTTTGTTTTTTCTCTTTGACTCCCTTCATATTGGTAGGGTTTGAAGTTGAAGCTGGTTCAGGAAAACAAGAAAAGGAGTGGGACAAAATCACCTATTTCCTGACATGATTGAACTTAATTTTTTTATGAATTCTGAACTAACTTTACTACAGACTATATTTTACTTCTGTGCTAGTAAAAAAGCGCCACTCAAGGCTGTAGTGAAATGGGGAGAACTTGGGGTTTCCCCCCCCCCCCCCACGAAATATGGGAAAAGTAACCAAAAAAGGGTGAAAAGATGGCCAAATCTATTGTTCTGCCACTTTGGTTCCCCCCCAAAATTAAAGTGGTCTCCCTCCGAACAGAATTTCTGGCTACGGGCCTGGCGTCACCGAAATTTTTTCTGTCAAATTCTGTGAGAATGACCCAGGAGTTAACATACCTCACCTTTACAATTAGTTTTCACATTTTCAATTCAAACAAAATCAGTACACTTGATCTAGAAAGTGGAGTGATTGCTCTTCTCAGGAGTGGAATAATGAGAAAAAAATTGGTCAACTTCAAATATGGGAATACAATGAACCTACATAATAAATTACCCTTCCAGAAACATCACCCCACATCCTGTAGCCCTTTATGGTTCATTTACAGTGTAAAAAAATAAAAAATGATTATCTTCTTGGGCTGGAGTCCTGTCAGTCCCCCCACTTATAGGGCCCATACATCACCCTTGATTAAAATGAATTACTGAATGAGCACTCTTGAAGAGAAATTTATGAAGTTAATTTTCCATAAACATGGGTCTGTGGGGGTTTACTTTTTTTCCCTGCAAAATAACACTATAATCTTGGCTCAAGAGGAGGGGTTAAAACCCCAACCCTCCCCCTTTGCGTACAGCAATGCACACATCCCTGGCAACCACTTCATTTTTCACTAGTTTAATCATTAATCAACCGCACATTTTATTTAATTCAATTTATGGAGTTTTCCTTGCCCTATTTCTATTGATTATCACATATTATGACTGATTCATTTGAAAAGTTACATTTTATGTATATACACACAACATAGGCGGAGACAGACTTGGAAGTGTGGGGGCACGATGATGCCAATTCATATATACATTAGATCTGTTGACTCCACCTTTGATGCTGCCCCCCCATCTCCCCCCATGACACATGAAGAATTTTCTTGGGGGGGGGGGGAATTAAAGATTTTTCCTGCAAAATAACACTATAATCTCGACTTAGGGGTTCTCCTTACATATGCCAATGTATACACATGCAGAGGTGCAGACCCGGGGAAAACATTAGGGGGCTGGAAGTTGACAGTCGTCTCATATACACAAGACTCAAACGTATACTCAATTATTGGAAGGGGCAGCCCTCCTGGCACTGAGGCTCAAATGGCCTCAGTTTCCAACGCCTATGTACTCATGAAATTATGCAATTGCACACGTTCTTTGTCTACCATCTAAATCGACTACTACAAAAGTAACAATAGTTTAACACTGACCATGCCAGGGTTTAAGCTGGATAAAAAATTCCTTTGGGAAAAAGGGGGGGAAAAGCTTTATCAAAATGCTGCATTGCTAATGTAATGATTGATGGTTCGACGTCTCGTTGCGTACCTCCTGTACCAGGGGCGTAGCCAGAAATTTCGTTCGGGGGGGGGGACCAAAGTGACAGAACAATGGATTTGGCCATCTTTTTCCCCTTTTTTCGGTCATTTTCTCACATTTCGGGGGGGGGGGGACTTGGGGGTCAAGGGCTACGCCCTTGTCCTGTACGCATTTTTGCGAAAGTGGCTGCTACTTTTTCCGCATTCTACGATTTTCTTACGCATTTTGCAAAAAATGCAACTGTAGCTTAAACCCTGGACCATGCGCAAGGACAGTTCCTAATTATGACTGCGAATAAGTGCTCTAAATGCAAGAGGATATTGAAATATCCCCCGCCAAAATCATTGGCTTTTTTTATTATTGAAAGGCCAAGGTGACAAGAAATTTATTTTCAGATGAAGATATGTTACTTGGGTACAGCATCAATATTGGTCACTTCCCTTGCCAACTTTGTTCCGACAATTAGTTGCCAAAGACTACATAATAGCGATGGGTTGCCATATTTTTTAATTTCTAGAATGACAGATATGAGGTGGTGCTAGTTATGCCACATGAGTTCCAGCTTTTGTTTGAGCACGTCTTCTCAAAATTTTAAATGGCAGTTCTATTTAGTCATCGTTTTTTGAATTTCTATCCTATGGATAAGTATCATTCTATTTGTTATCACTTTTATGCCCTTATTATATTCTTTATACAGAGAATATTTATTTATATAACATGAAGGACCGTTATTTATTTGAAAGGGTGGATACTTTGTTTAGTCTAGATCAGTGCTTCCCAAAGTGAGTGATGGAATGGTTCTGGGGAGTGATAAAAGCTACTGGTATAACATAGGAACCAGGGTTCGCACTGCTGATCGCCATTGCGACAAAATATTTTATTTGGCGAATTAATAAAAGATCAAATTCACCAAATCTTGAGTGTCCATTCGGTCTCTTGATGGTCGAATCGACCATTTGATACAGTTGTTTTGGAATTCACACTTTACGGCGTGTCAATTGGCTACAACTTTTCACATCCGATTAGCCATCCATTAATTACTACAATTGATAAAATGTGAGGGAGAACCCTGATAGGAACCTATGGGTTCACTTGAGCCCCAAAGCAGAATGTTTAGCACTGTTCTGTGATGATTCCTCTTGACTGGAAATGTTCTGCGGTAAAAATTTCCATACATGTAATAGTGTTTTTTTGCACTTTTTCCTCAAATTCTTCCAAATTGTTCTGCGACATACATCACAGATTTTGGCACATTCTGCTTTGGGGCTGATGAGAATAAACAATTTCTGAAGGGGTGATGGAACAAAGTTTGGGAAACTATGGTCTCAATCAGAGGTGTTCAGCCGTTTTATCGTCAGTCGCGAGCACCCTTCCAGCAAGTTTAATATACAACTGCATAAAATCATTGACTTTAATCCTTGGATTTCATTTTTACTAGGTGTTTAAATTAGAACATTGATCAAGTGCTTGCAAGCATGAAATCAACTCTCTGGGTACTTTAGGGAACACTGTGATGCTCGCAAGCAACAGGTTGAAAATACCTGGTCTAGATAGTGATATTTTTACCATTATGTTTGTTAATTTTCAGCATTTTTTTCTATGCTGGTTTTGGTGACTTTTTCAGGCCATCCGTGTTTGGCGCCAAGTGATGACCAATATCGTAGCAGTTCCATTACTTGTTATGGTGAGACCCATCATCTGCCTCCTCATTTCTCAACTGGGCTTGGCACCGGCTTCGGCTGAGTTACAATGATGGGCTTAACATGTTTGAAGTAAGAAGATGCCGTTATATAACTATTTGGTTATTTAACATCATCATCTTATGTGGGGAGGGGCAAAATTGTTGTAGTTAAATATCGATTCGGTTATTTAACAGCAACAATTTTAACAAGCTAGGAGTTTGCTATACGAAACCTGAATATGCATCACATTACCCCAGGCTACTTTCAGATCAAACTTTGGATAAAAAGCAATGGGGAGGATTTTTCAAAATAGAAGCAAGAAGATGCTGTTACATAGCTATTTGGTTATCTAACAACATCTTCTTACAAAAGGGTCAAAAATTGTTGTCGTTAAATATCAATTTGGTTATTTAACAGCAGCAATTTTAATGGACATATTTAAAACAAAGCGGGTGACCACAAATGCCGCATTAAACAAAGCACTGGGCAAGGTGATTGCTTATGACGAACCTTTACCTAACATATCAACAATCATGGACAAACGTTCCTCATAAGCAATCACAAGGAACATTTGCTGAATGGATCCACAATCGTAGGCTCAATTAAATGGAAGTTGTTGGCAAAGTACGAGATGGAAATTAATTCATTATTGCCACCAGCTTCCATTTTCGGATGCAAATTATGTATGGAATTTCTTGTGTCAAGTAAACATGTTTTCTTGTGGCAAGTAAACATATATGTTTACGTAATATAAACATATATTTTTACTTGACAGAACATGTTTACTTCACACAAGAACACCAGATGATGGATGTAGAAGAGTTTGCAGAAAGTTCCAGTTCTCGAAATGTTCTTGAAAAACACAAACATTACACAGGGTATACACGACAATGGGGGGGGGGGGGACGACACTGTCACTTTCAGTACTGCAGCGTTACGCATAATACCAAGTTCTTCAACATCGTTGACACTCATCATTGAAGAAATCACATCGACAAAAGTCTTAATGAAAATGAATGTAGAGCCGCAACAAAAGTTCGACGATCACAGTTGTTTAAAATACCGGATTAATTACAGGAGAAAAAAAAACCGCGTCAACGTTGTGAGACGACACCCACACCCGAAGCGCGCCATTTCGAGAACGAGTGACGAGATCCAACGAGATCACTGATTACCGGATACGGTTACGGTTGAATTAAGCAGGGCTATCGGCTGCAAATTAAAGGATAAGTTCAATAATTCAAATAAACCAGAGTTGCCAGAAGATGCTTAAAAAATTTCCAGACAAAATTATCTTTATAAGTAGTTCAAAATATTTGAACTTGTGCTGTCATTTAGGAAGCAAAAGAGAAATGTAGTTTCACAATATTCTAGCTACAAAGCTGTAACTTTTCTTATAGTCAGTATTTGATTGACCATATTTGCTGGGAGAAAAATACGGGAAATCAGGCTTCGAAATACGGGACATTGCCAATTATCGCCAAAAGTGATACCCAGGGCCGGACTTAGGGGGCTGCGAAAGGTGCGGTCGCATCGGGCCGCAATTCTTCTAAAAGAAACCCTTTTCTTTCTCAGCAGATGTTTTGGAAATTTTCAATTAAAATTTAATTTTCTTTCCCATTGAACTTTTATTCATTGTGAAAGGTGGCTTTCAGTTTGAAGCCCTTACAATATCATTTTTAGCGTTATTAGACATGGCATTAACTAACTTCAAACAGGAAAAGAGTATATGTGCAGGTGGTCACATTCTGTACCCCTGAAAAGTCTGGCTTTTCTTTCTGTCATTAAAGAAACAGGGCTACATTAACCAAGGAAAAAATACTTCATGACACTACAAAAAAAATATGGTAATTTTTCCCCTTGAAAAACTTCCCTCTCATTGGAGTAATTGCCATCTGGTCTGGAGGTACCAATAGTGCACCCAAGGTAAATGTTTGCAATTTCATCCCGCGTTGCTTCCACTGGCCTCCAGGCTGGTCTCTTTTGTGGGCCCCCAGTCAGATTTTTCACGGGCTCCTTCTGTAGTTAAGTAAAGAATAGCGTGAGAAAGCAAAAAATGATGAGAACTGTTCCGGGCCCCAGGGCTAGAGCCCTGTCAGCCCCCCCCCCTTGGGGGGGCCATGGCCATAGTAGCCTGTGGCATGGGCATCTCTAGAAGACGACTGCCCCGGAGCGAGGCAACTTCGACTGTCCTTCGGAGTGTTAATTGCATGGCTTCCTGAGAACCTCTGAACTGTCATGTTGTTTCCCTAAGAGGCTTGAGAACTTCTTCTAAATTTTCTAACACCACCATCTATGAATCATTCTCTCATATATTCCGAAAGAGAACATACAATGTATGATTTCTAAATTTTAACAATCTTTACTACTGAACTTCCAGAAAAAAAGTAACACAATCTCAAGTAAATCTCTCTCTGGTTTTTTTTTTCTCAATCTATTTACTCTTTTAGTACAGTGCCGACATTAGATATTTTGTTTCATGAACAGAGAGTTCATGCCTAAAAACATTTAAGAGCACAAAGGTCCAAAAATTTAGGATGTAGGCTACGTTGCCTGCAGCCCCGATAGTTCATTCTCTGATAAGAAAATGTGTTTGCTAACTATTAAATAAATTATTTCTGACGTTTAAGTTGATTGCATCTAGTGTTACTAATATTCGACAACCTATACTAGGCGTCTTTTTGAATTTCGAATTTGAATCGACAACACATCACAATATTGGATTTTATTTGTGGCTCAAGAAACTCTTTGTTTTAAACAAGTAATAACATTGGAGAGCTCGTACATAGTGAATCCCACTTATAGAGGTTTCCAAAAACTCATAAAAAAAAACGTTGTAGGTGAGAAAACGCTTTAAACGGGAAATTTCGATAAGTGTTAGTAGAAGTTAGGATTACGACAATAAGTCGTACTCAGCGAGAAAACTTTTAAAGTGGGAACGGTAAGCAGAATACAATTAGAGAGCTCATAAGATAATTCTTAATTAATCTGCATTTTCAAAAATACAGTTCTAACGTGTTTCAGAATGTTCTTTATTTTTGTGAATCCCAGTACTTGATTTCTTCACTTCTATTATTTATATTAATTAAGCAAAAACAGCAATAAAAGATTCGAAAAATGATCAAAGTTATCGAACTGCAGCATATATTTGATAAAGATGATATGAAACGCTTTAAAAGTGTAAGAAATGTTTGTTCAATATGATTCGAGCGACGATGAAGTGTTGGTAGGTGCAGGGGCGTAGCCAGAAATTTCGTTCGGGGGGGGGACCACTTTCATTTCGGGGGGGGACCAAAGTGACAGAACAATGGATTTGGCCATCTTTTTCCCTTTTTTCGGTCATTTTCTCACATTTCGGGGGGACGGGGACCAGACCACCAAGTCCCCCCCCCCCGGCTACGCCCTTGGGTAGGTGGACCACGCTACTTATTATTAATCATTTATAAATATTATCAAATTAATTAAAATGCGATTCCCTCTCAATATATCGTTTGATTGGATCTCAACTATCAACGCGCTCCTGCAATGATGAAAAAAAATGAGTAACAAAATGAGTTCTTTCTGAACAATTTCTTTCCCTTCAAGATTTATGTTCGTTATTCGAAAAATTTGAGTTGGGGAGCAACTGCATAAAATTTTTTATAGGGGCCGCAAAAAATCTTTTGCACCGGGCCGCGAAATTCCTAAGCCCAGCCCTAGTGATACCAAAAGTAAGTAATACCAACTCGTGCTAAAATCACGAAAAGTCGCCAATCGAGAGCGAATGAAGCACTACTTCATTGCAGTGAATTAAAATAAAAACATTACAAATATGTGAGAGGAATATTCTTATTTGTAATCATAATTATCCTAGCATATATTCTGAGTTGGGAAGATAATTTTATTCGTTAATTTGAAGAAAAAGCCAAGTTGACTTCGTTAGAAATACGTGAAAGACCGGGACATTCTAGCAAAAAAGTCAGGACAGCCAGAAAAAGAGAAAAAGCCGGGACTGTCCCGGGAAATAAGGGACATATGGTCACCCTAGTCAGTACCCCTACTTCAAAATTTACGAAAAAAAATAGTTTTTTTACAAATTAATATTGATTTCTGGGAAAAGTTGAGGAAGTCCAGGCTAGAGATTCTCTAGACCTAGAACTCCTTAATACGAAGGCGTCTAAGGTAGACCTAGAACCCAAAACCGGCAACCAATGAAAAGCAGCATTTTACGACGTCAGTAAATAGGGAGTGGAGAAGGTTTTTTTCCTCTCAGCTTCACTAGAGCTTGCTTGCAGGATATGATCTTGGTTATTTGGCACGATTGTTGATTGACGCCAACATACTTGGCGACGTTTAATGATAGATATGCTTAATTTTACATGTGTTTTATAATCGCAATTATTAAAATTTATTTTATAAAGGAAATGGACCACATTACACTATATAAAAGATTTATATGAAATTGTTTTTGCAAAAGTTTCCGTCCGTTTGTCGTTGGGCTGGTATTACACTATAAAACTTTGATAAAAATTCTTTCATAAAACTTGAAAAATGTAACCAATAAATACATCTGTTACATTCGAGCGAACTTAACTGATCCGCCTATTGGTTGCATTTTTGAAGTTTTATAAACGAACTTTTATCAAACTTTTATAGTGTAATCCCGGCCTTAGTCTTGTGCTGTTGCTGGTAGTAGTTGTGGATGAAGAAATTTTTTTACCATTTGCTATAGGAAATTTATCATTTGCAACCTCTGTAATGGCCTCGGTTTTAAAAAACATGAAACTTATGTGGATGATTGCATTGGATGGAGTAATTTGCGGAAGAAACTAATTATTTTGATGCATTACATCTTTAGCTAGGAACGCAACTTAATGAATAATGAATATGTCAGTTTATGAAGAAGTTGAGGAATACAACGCTCAGAGTAAAAGTTTAGCGACTAAATTGCCCGTGTTTCATCATATTACTTGTAATATTGCGTCTTATATGTAGCGGTAAAATCCCAAAGACTCGGGTTTTACCAAAGCAAGTTGGTGAAAGTCCAAAAAACGCTTGTAAACGTTTTCATTTCGGATTTAGTCAAAGTCCGTTTTAAATGAATCAGATGATTAGTTTATGAATAATAATTCATTAATTATAAAAAAATAATGAATTAACAAACGAAATAACCACCATGATGAGTTTTGGATGCTATTTAAGTAATTGATGCTCATAATTAATTTACTCCTACCAGTTAAATCCCGTTTTAATTAATTTAACATCATTAACTCAATCGTTCCCCCAACCATCTTGATTAATTAATAATTGTTTAATAATTATAATTACTAGTGTGAATGATACTTATTGATGAATTAATAGTAATAAGTATTTAAGTAAAACTTATTTCGTCATGAGATGGCGCGCGGGGATGCCGAGCATGGGCGGAGATACGGGGGGGGGGGGCATGGAGGGCATTGCCCCCCCAGCATCAAAGATGAAGTCGACTGATCTAATCCATACACGCATAGATGAATTGACACATCATCATCATCGTGCCCCCCAGACTTCCAAGTCTATCTCCGCCTATGATGCCGAGTGCCTTTGCCCACTCATCCGCCTCTCCACGCATTGAGCGCATGATGACCCCGCACCCCTCTGGAAATGTCGGGACCCTAACTAATGGCCTTGAATACAAGTGAACCTAAACCTGGATGAAATGAGTAATTTTGTGGGAAGCGAAATAATCTAGTTGATCTATAGCAAAAGAAATGAAATTTCAAATTTATGTATTCATTATTTTTTATTTCGTGAAGGGTTCGTTTTTCGGATACGGAATTTTGTGAAGGGTCCGGAAAGCGGACCCAAATTTTGGATGAACAGACCCCTAGTAAGTGTAAATTTTTGTGCGCCACATTCGGCTCGGAGCCCTGGGACAGTGCCCCGATTGCCTCAGCCTAGTTATAGATTCTTGCGGTTTTTTTCTCAACAATAAATATGATAGAAAATCAAGTTTGTTTTTTTTAAATCCAGAAATACACACGGAAAAGAATCTTTTTTTCTCCCCAGAGAAGGGAGTGGCAAGTGAGAGGAGAAGGTAACGTAGCAACAGGGCCGCAAATAGGGGGAGCAGGCGGATCTGGTGCCCCGGGCGCTGAACCAGAAGGGGGTGCCGAATTCACCCTTTAACTGCTTCTACATTACAAGGGGCGACAAAATGCCGACTTGCCCCGGGTGACAAAATATCTAGTTGCGACCTGCGTAGAAATAACAGGTTTTTGAAGAGTTAATACGTCACAGTACAGGATAGGAAGTGCATCAGCATAACTCTTTTATCAAACATTGATGAGGAGGCAATATTTGATAAAAGATTTCCCACCAGATATTGGTTTACTGTCAACTATCTCAGATGATAATGAAATAAACATATCATCTATATGAACCAACAAATCCAGTGATGTGTCAGTCGAGCCCGGATATAGCGAAGTGGCACGTGAAAAAAATTCGACAGATCCGATATTCGTGAAAACCGATACAACGTAAATATTCGAGTTTAATGAAGAAAACTGAGTCCTGCAACCTAGTCGCGATGATGGAACAGGTGGTCCTCGAACAGACTTACAAATTTAAAAAAATTAAAATTATTTACGTATGTATCACAAACATTAAAGATGTTCACGTAGCTTTTGAATAAAATATTAATACCCGTGTACTGCAAGTCAGTTGTTCTCAAAGTGTGAGTCGCAGCTTCTATGGGTGAGTCACCAGCCTTTATCAGAGCCAAGCTATCTACACTCATGTCCATAAATTAAGGGTAATTCAGAATCACACGGAAATCGAAATCTAAAGTAAAAATTTCACCTGTAGAATTATCACACAAATCTGCAAGAATGATATGCAAATTTCTGGAAGCCACCAGATGATGTCGATAGTACGTCACAATGACGAGAGTTTAAGAGGGGGGTATATAAGAAATGGTGGCAAAGAAGTGAAATTGTTCACAAGAGTTCTGTAAGGCGCTCAGTGCCATAAGCGAATAGTTATGACACAGAGGACGCATGTGGATGATTTTTTACGTGGTAGAATTATCGGCCGCCTGGAATGTGGGCGTACTCAGATGGAAGTATCCGAGGAACTCGGAATTGCCCAAAGTGTCATCTCTAGGCTTTGGCAACGATTCCAAGATAACGGAAATGTCAGTAGACGTTACAGTACAGGTCGCCCCCGAGTTACAACGCCGAATGAAGACCGGTATTTGGCAGTAACTGCCAAAAGAAGCAGACGGAGCACAGCATCCGACCTGTCTCGTCAGCTATCTGCAGCCACGGGTACCACAGTTTCAAGGCAAACCGTGTACAGACGTTTGGGAGATATTGGTCTATATCATAGTCTCCCAAACTTTTTGTTCCATCGCCCCCTTCATGAGAAATTTTTCCCTCTCATCGCCCCCGAACTCAAGTAAACCCATAGGATCCTATGTTAAATCAGTAGGTTCTATCGCCCCCTTGGACCATTCCATCACCCACCAGGGGGCGATATTGCCCACTTTGGGAAACACTGGTCTATATGCTGGCAGGCCTGTCAGATGTGTTCCGCTCACGGCAACTCACTGTCGGCAGCGATTAGCCTGGAGTAGAGAACATGCAATGTGGACATCGTCACGGTGGGCTTGTGTGATGTTTTCCGACGAGTCCAGGTTTAGCTTGCAGTCTGATTCACGTCGGACTTTCATATTCATTCCAGGTACCCGTTACCACCAAGACAACATCATTGAACGACACCGTTACGGTGGTGCAGCATTGCTCATTTGGGGTGGACTGGGTTCCAGAACAGATCTGCATGTTGAAACCGGAACCATGAAAGCCCAAATTTATCGGAGCATCATTCTGGAACAACATGTACGTTTGTTTAGGGGTGCCATGGGCGCAGAATTTGTGTTTATGGATGACAACGCCCGTCCTCACCGAGCAAACTAATCAGTGACTAATCAGTGAAGCCCCTCCTGTATACAGAAAATATTGTGTTTTGAATCGGTCATCAAGGTGCACATAACTAACTACTGGTGATAACGAATACTTGTTTCTTTGCAAAAACGCAGTGAATTACATTGCGAAAATTTCCATTTTGATTTTTTTTTACAGTGTCGTTTTTTCATTAGTTCAAATGATAGGTTCACAAATCTAAATTTTTGTTAAAAAAATATAGAAAAGTTTTCGCATTTCAAAGTAGAAAAATCGTGTGCGCAAGGTTTGAAATTTATTAAGTTGCACACAATTTAACATAAGCATCTATCGTGAATATACCGAAAAGAGTGTTTCGCCCAAAATTGAACAATTTTCTGCTCTTCAGCTGATTTTTATGGTGAGTTACAATATATCGACAAATTTTTTTATATCATTTACCTTCATTCTAACTAAGATTAAATACAAAATTTGATCGTAAAATACATTTTACACAAAATTATTAACAAAGTGATTATTAATAAGTGTTGCATCGATGTCAGCACAAATAAATTCAATTGCTCACTGTGGATGAAAACTTCGTATTTTTGCAAACCATGCGAATTATTCTTTAAAACTGAATATTAAGACGTTTCGATTGATTTGCGATCAATTAAATTTTCTAATGAGGCAGGGGTGCCGAAATTAAGAAAACATTGGGGGGGGGGGGGCTGAAAGATGCCATTTGTCCCGTATATACGGACTCAAGCCCTTATACAGGACAAGGAGTGGGACAGTGCATTGCATATATATTAATTATTGAGAGGCTCGGCCCCCTCGTAAAATTTGTTGGGACTCTCAAACAACCTCAGTATCAGGTTCCGGCGCCTATGCAATGAGGATTTTTACTGCAGTTGTGATGAAACGTTTCTTTTGTTTTTTAACTTTTGCACGTTATGAATAGTGCCAAAAAAGAAAAAAAAAGTTACATTAGTCCGTAAGACAAAAATGGGTGCATTTCATTGAAAGAATGTTAATTAACTAATTAAAATCATTTTAATTTATTAATTAAAAGGATTAATTAATTAATTAAAATGTTTACTTAATTAAAAGGCTGACACTTACTTAATTAAACGCTGACCAAGCGACAAGAACCAGTGCCGTCTTAACGCATGGACCCACCCGGACACGGCTCACGGGCCTCAAGAGAAGAGCGACCTGACATGAGAAGTGGTTGAAATTTTCAAGAATTTTCCAGGTAGGGCCTCAAAACATCACTTCGTCCAGGGGCCCAGACAAGAACGCATTTTGGTGCCCCCTTGTAATATTGAAGGAGAGATTAAAGTGTCAAATTCGCGCCCTCTTTCGTTCGCCACCCGGGGCCCAGCAAGGCCGCAACTAGATGCTTGGTCACCCGGGGCAAGCGCGCATTTTGACGCCCCCTTGTAATGATGAAGGAGAGGTTTCAGAATGAAATTTGCGCCCCTCGGGTCCAGCGCACAGGGCACGAGACCCGCCTGCTCCCCCCTAATTGCGGCCCAGAGCACCAGACTCCACCTGCCCAACCCCCTCCTCCGTTGCGACCTTGGAAACAGAATTCAACTCTTCGGCTGTAGATTTAGTATATAGTTAGTTATCTCGAGATATACAAAATAAAATTTATCAAAAATGTATATTTTTAGTGTTGCTTACCATTCTCTTTCAAGCTAGAAGAAACATCTTGAGGATTCATCTACGTGGAAAAATATTTAATCGTTTGTGTACGCACTCCACGTTCAACTAACTTACCATAAGATTTCGAACCATCTAATAACTATATTTTGTCAGATGTGAACCATAAATATTTTTCGATCGAACCCAGATGTTTTGCGGGGAGATGTTTTCTCAAGGCAGTACAGCGGCTTAAAAAAGGCCGATGCGGAATGTAGCCTCTTTTTTATCAGAAGCAAGGAAAAGAAACCCTTGATTTTTTCGGACTGGGGGGAGAGAGAGGGGATTGTTATACAAAAGCTTGCATCAAAGCTGTCGCTTTATCATAGTCTGCCTACAAGGGTGGGGCTGACGGAGCTCCAGCCCTGGGGCCTGGAACATTCTCATCATTTTTTGTTTTTTCACACTATGAATCCACTACGGAGGGGGCTCCTCCGCTGAAGATCGCAGCGTAGGGGCTCCTATTCCAAGATGTTGACGGGGGGGGGGGTGTCATTATTTTTATCCGTACCAACAGGCATTTCACTGTGGACATCTGTTCACGGAAATTATCATTTCATCCAGACATTATGAGTCTCTGAAATTCTATTGCATATGATATTTACTCAGTTTACGTCGCACGGTACATTTAATAACGTTAAATTTTTATATAATTATATGCGATTTGCATGTAATTTTAATATATAGTTTCCACCATAGGTGGAGATAGACTTGAAAGTCTGGGGAGCACAATAATAATTGCTGTGGGGCGTTTTTTTACTCCATCAAGCCAGTATACTTATACTACACCGCATGAAATTACTGTAGAGTAGTGGCTCCCAAAGTGTGTACGGAAATATAACATGTTTCTTACTTCTCCATGGATCGAACCCGTGAACCTGATATGACGGCTTTCATGGTCTTTCACGAGTACCTTACCACTGCGCTACTCGGGAGCCTCTCGTTTCGAGCGGGTGTTCTCTGGATCATACTGAAAAACTTGCTGTTCTCAAAGCGGCCATTAAAAAAAACTTGAAACGTGTTTTTGATACCGTTACTCTTGTTTACTTTTTTGTGACAGACTGTACTTGGAGACCATTAAAAAAAATTGAATGGCTCATATAAAAATGAGTATTAGTGCAATAAAACTTTTTAATTTGAAACTTGACTAATTAAGTCAAGTAAACAAAACATTGATTAATTACAATTACATAGTTTCGATAATCTCTGGCAGCAAGCTTATTCAACCAGGAAGATAGCCTTACTACCCAAGTCCTGTATAACAGTATTGGATTGTATACTCTGGCAACACCACTTTTGAGTCATATGCCGGCGTGGGGACGGACACGCTAGTGTTATCTAGTGGTTCGGTGTAAAAAAAATTTTTTTGCTTTATATTTAATTTTAATTTTTTTTTTTCCTTCTCGCCTCAAAGTGAATTTTTATACAGTTAAGTCTATAAGTAAAGGCTTAGTTACCCCACGGGGTCATGTTGTTTGTAAGATCAATGATAAACTAATTCAATCTATGGATGAAGGTGCCAAAGAGTTCCCAAAAACCATGTGTTCTGCCAAGGCGGATTCCTTTTCTTCGGCCAACAAAGGTAAGGTGCCCAGCCTTTCTAATGTTTGGTCGTTCTCGATTTGTGATGCTGAAATCATCGATCTTATTGAACCTGCGTGTTTGTATATTATCAAATTTTCGGGTCCGGTAGCCGTTCCGAAAACAAGACCTATTGAACTGAAAAAATTTATATGTGGCCAAATCTCTAATTCCAAAGATATTCATGAAATCCGCTTCACGCGTGCTGGTGAGCTTCTTATCACCACAGGTAATTCACAAATTGAGAAGGAGTTCTTAAACATTGAGAATATATTTGATATTCCGGTTAAACCTTTCCTTCTTACGGAATCCATCTCATCTAAGTTTGTGCTTAATAATGTTCCTACTGATATTCCAGTAAGCGAGATTGCAGAAGAGCTTCTTGGTGAAAACCTCCAGGTTATCAGTGTTCGTCGTTTCATCAAGACAATAATCCCTTACACACGGTATTAGTTACGATTTTTGGTAAAAGTATACCAAGTGAGGTAAAATTGTGGTTCTTGATTTTCCATCCCCGTCGTTTCATCGATCAGCCAAATCAATGCCCTAGATGTTTTAGTTACTTGCACCGAAAAAAGTTTTGTAGAGCCCCTTATCAATTTTGTAAAAAGTGTGGTGGTGATGACCATGTCTTTGAGCTATGTCAAAATTCAGTTTCTTGTATAAACTGCAAAGCTTCACACCTAGCCACTGACAGGAATTGTTCGTCATTTATTTTTGAAGCTAAAGTCCTCAAATACAAAGCTGAAAACTACGTCCCTATAAATATCGCACGTGCAAGGTGTAAATCAAATAATACGTCGTATGCTGGTCGTGCTAATATTTCAACGTCGTCGGACATTAACTCTTTGAAACTTGAGATCAGATCTCTGGTACATGAGGAAATAAATGCGCTTCGTGAAATCGTTCTCAAGGAGCTTAGCTCCAGTCTCCAAGAATCCCTTCATAACTCTATTAGATCTTTGATACCGGTGATTGTGAATTCAGTTAAATCATCTCTCCAAAACACGTGCATGCCACCTTCAGGTGTAAATGTGGCCATGGAGGCCTCAGGTTCTTCTGGTATAAACTTTAATGACCCCCTTCCATCTGATGAAGATCCTGGTTCCAATATTTCTTGTGAATTCGATTATACCGATTTTCTCATCTCGTCCGCGGCAAGAGGCAAGAGCAAAGAAACGTCGAACATTCAAAAAAAAAAAAAGGGTTTCTAAGCCCCATCCCAAAACTTGATGGTTCCCCCCGATTGTTATAAAGTAGATAATGTTGCCTTTTTGTTTGTGTTTCCCCCCCTCTCGTTTTTCTTTCCGCTTTCAGTGAAAAGAGTTCATTGTTATCTTGTTTAAATTTTTTTTTCCTCCCCCCAGTCTGGGTTATTTTTAACAGATGTATTTTTTTCCTCTTTTTTCATTATCATTATTTTTTTACTTATTTCTCCTGATTGCTTCAAATGAATTATGAGACAGCAGTATTAAGGTTCTCATTGAATGTAAGGTACATCTCATTTAAATATTTATTGTTGTATTTTGATTCTTTGCTTTCGTAGTGTTTCGGCTAACGCTTCACTTGAATGTGTGCTACTTTTTCTTTTGTTACTTATTTGCATGTGTATATGTATATATATAATTTTTTTTCCTCCCTCTCTAGTTATTTCCATACTCGTAACTTTGTACTGTTATAATTTTTTTTTTTTCAGTATCTGTTAACTATGAGGCATTAGTAATGCTTTTGTTATTGTCATTGTTTGTGAAAATGCTTATTTATGGTTCTTGTTATGATCGGGCATCTTCTTTCCTGTCAATTTTCTCTATTTTTTCTAAAGATCAGGGTATGGTCCTAGTAGCCGAGAGCCCTGTATAATTATTATTGTATTGTATTGTACTTTTGAGTCGCACCCGCCCTTTCATATGTAAACAAAACCTCGGTGTTGCGATTTGAGCTTTAAAAAGTGAGTTAAAAAAATGAAGAAAGTAGTTATATTTGGTGCGACAGGTAACGTGGGATTAGTGACTACAGAAGCTGCTTTAAAAAGAGGTAATTGACACAGTAATTAATTTATACAGCAATTATACCTATTAATTTCTTTGGAAAATTGTCGCTTATCACCCATTAAATCATCATGTGACAGAATAGCAATTTCAAGTTTTCAATTTGTTTTAACATAAATTCCCTCTTTTCTTTAAAACTATTAATTGGTAAATCACTTTTAAATAATTTTTTATTTATCTTTAGAATGAACAGATTTGAAGTAATTATGATGGAACAAATTCTGACTTGATATTTAAGATTAATCCTCAGCTTACGCAATGATATTAGTTCCGTATTAACTTTTAGCTTTTGAAAATACAGTCGAACCCCTATTTGATGAATCGGATAAAATCGACGTTTTTATTTGGTAAATCGAAGAAAATCGTTGTATCGGGGTTGAGTTATTAAAAAAATATGTATAGGGACTTCTGAAAAATTTGTTAGATCGAGCAATTTTCGTTGAAGCGAAGTTCGTTATACCGGGGTCATTTTTCTCACATCTGTGTAAATTGACTAATTTTCTGATATTTTCATTGATTTTTCCTCCCCCTCCTCAAATGTATATGTTACGGAAAATGTGATATATTTGGCGAGATTATGCATAATTACTGACCATTTTGGTACGTTTGTTAAATTTTGTGAAATTATCACGTTTACCAGTGATTAAGTATAACCCCCAGTTCGTATTAGTAAATATAATGAACATCAATGAATTACAAGTATTTCTCGTTTTACGCTGTCTCACTTTACACAATTTTGCTATAACACAAAGAACAGCTATAATAATCCCATTTGGTGATTTTCTTTTGTCAGAAAAACGTCCAAAAGCATTATGTGTATTTATTTGTTGCAGGAATCCTACACAAAATATGTAAAGCCTCAAACTTTTGTGGTGCACTAAAACTAAAATATTGATATTGCCGTCTAAAATTTTCAGTGTGTGATTAATAGCTCAAGCAAAAGAAATATGCTTGGCACCTAGATTATTTTCTTGATTTGTCAAGTCCTGGCATATACAGGGTAGTCATAAAATGGCTTCGCCGATACATGAGCTCCTAGCAGTTGCAAAAATCAAAGAATGCAAATAAAATTAGAGATATAGGTTTGTCAGAGTTAATAGGTGTTATGTATTCAAGAATGGGGAGAAAAACAAAACCCAGCTCTCGTGGTTATTGTTACAGTAACAAAATTTTAAAAAATTCAAATGACAACGCTCACTTTCATGCATTTCAAAGTGATTGGCGCAGTAAAAAACCATAAATGACATTGGAACGGCACCTGTAGCACCATAAATTCTGGCGCTGGATATTGACAAAGAAACATGTGGGAACAACCAATGCAAATCACATTTCTGAGACCTGAAGTTCCCTCCGAGGGGTTAGAGCACCAATCCTCTGGTGATATCTTTCTTTGTCTGCATCAGAATTTATGATGTTACTGGTACTGTTCATACTCCATTTATGGTTTTTACTGCGCAGATAACTTAGCTGTCGCCATTTGAATTTTTAAAAACTTTGTGGCTATGACCGTAACCATGAGAGCTGGGGTTTTTCTATCCATTCTCAAACACATATTTTAAAACACATCTCAAATTTCATTCGCATTTGTTAACTTTTGTGCCCACTAGGGGCTCATGTATGGGCAAAATTATTTTATGACTACCTTGTACATAGGATTTGGCTGTGTGAATGTTTTTAAAGTTTCATATGGTTTAAAAGCTTCTTTATCTTTTAATTAGCATTTTTTGTTACTGCAGAATTTATTGATCTGTGTGTGAAAATATTGTGAAGCTAAATTTAAGATAATTATTTTCTATTGATTTTTTAATTGTTGTAAATTTTGTGCTTTTAAGGTCTTGAAGTTACGGCGTTTGTCAGAAATAAATCCAAACTTGGATCTGTTCAGCCTGCCTCGATTATTGAAGGTGATGTTTTGAATGCTGATGATGTAGATAAAGCAGTAAAAGGACAGGACGGTGTTGTGATAGTTCTTGGAACTCGCAATGATTTGAGTTTGTATTTTTCTATTGATTCTTTAAATGATTATTTAAAGTTTGTGGGTAATGGTCTGTTATTAAGATGACCATTGACATGCTTTTCAAATTGGTGTAATTTTAAACGTTTATGCCACATCGATAATAGCTTGATGTTCCCATTCATGCTTGTGATATAAGTCAGTGTTTTTCAATCTTTTAACATCTGCAAACCAGTGAAAGTAGTTGAAAAATTTCATGGACTGACAGAACTTAGAGAATTGATTTGGGGACTGGCAAAAAATATATATGGGGTAATTCTCATTTTTGAAATCACCCTTTGAAAATGAACTCCCAAAATAGATGGAACTTGTAGCTATTGCCACGTTTCCAGTCAAGTGCTGAAATAGGCAAAATGCCTCATCAGATATGCCCATCTCTTACCCTTTTAATGTTTTATTAATCAGAAAAAAATATTTTTGTTCATAAAGCACTTGATTTTTTTTCCCTGAACGTGTGATATTCCAAATTTAATTTACAAAACAAACATTTCAATCAATTTAACATACAGGGTGATTATAAAAAAAGTATCCCGACATATGAACCCCTAACTATCATACCATTCACAGAAACTGAATGAAATTTTGGCATAAGGTATTTTGATGTATGCGCTCAAGAATGATATGGAAAACAACAGTGTCACTCTAACAGTTACGGTTACAGTGAGAAAATTTCGAAAATATCAAATTTCCAATTTTCCAATCTTTCCAATCTGAAGAATTGGAAGAGGAAATGAGAGGAGAAAAAATTATAAAAAAATCAATCTAAATCAAAATTCGGCCGGTAAAAGGTTAACACATGGTTAAATTTAAATTCTTTTTTTTTTCACCATGAATTTTTAACAAACTTCATTGCTGACTATATTTCATTTATTAGCAGGTAAAGAAGTGTCCCTAAGACTTTTTTTTTGGATTTTTTGGTAGACAATTTTTTTAAATAATTTTTTTTTCTCATTTCTCACCTAATTTTGTAATGATGACCTATGGAGTAGAAATAATATGCAATCCAACAAGAATCAATTGGAGAAGTAATTCCTGGACTAGCAAAAAATTATTAAATAAATGAAAATAATTTGTAATAAATAATGAGAGAGGAAAATAATTTGCGGACAGGTAAAAAATAAATATAATTTGCAGACCTGCTGATGGCTAAGACAGAAATAAAAAATAGATAAGGTATAATTACAGGAAATTATTCAGTGTCTATGAATTGGGCAAAATGTTACACAGTTTGGTAGGAAATTCCCACGGACCAGTGTTTTTCAACCAATTTTTTTCCACAGCACTCTTTTTCACACTCATATATGAGAACTGGCTGAAAAAGAGAAACAAGCTCAGCCAATACAGGAAAACATAGTTTGTATGCATTATACAGTGGTGCCTTGAAATTCAAACATAATCCATTGTCAAACAAATGTTAAATCGCAGGACAATCTCACATTTTCCAAGTCTATTCTTCAATTTCATGCATGTAGAATCCTTAGGAATTTGAGTATCAGATTTCTTTATTATTAATGCAACTATTTTTTAAATAGAAGTTTAAATAATAAAATACATTATGATTACATTTTAATTCCCTCAATTTTTAATCTTATGTAACTGAATACAGTGGATCCCGATTATAATGTTTTTCAAAAACTGGGTAAGTAGGAAAACACTTTAAATAGGAAATCTCAATGAATATTAGTAAAAACTGAGACGAAAATAAGTCTTACTACGCAGGAAAACATAAGTGGGGACGTTATAGGGCAGGGGTCGGCAACCTGCGGCTCTTTAGTTCCATACGCAAATATTATTTATTTTATCAAAAAAAAAAACATTTAAAAATCGTTCTGAATCGATTAACAAGGATTAGGCACCGATTCTATCTCTCAGCCACTTGTACTCGCTTTTCACCGCACCCCTCCCCGTGACACGCGTCGTCACTGTCGTCAGTCCATCGGAAGCTCTCGAATGACGCCGTCGTCTGATGTTTCTATGTAGGTTTTAATTTGCTTTCGACGCAAGACAATTTGGCATCTTCACTAGTGCTTTGGCTGTGACGTATAGTTTGTTGTTTCAAGTAAAAGAGTTAGAAGCGAATTATCTTCTCAAAGTTATGTATGTACATATATATATATATATATATATAATATAATACTTATTATGCTACCTACCTTTACTTCAGTTTTTTTATTATATATAATAAATTTATTATATATATATATATATATATATAATAATAATAATAAAAAAACCAATATATAATATATATATATAATTATATATATATATTATATATTTATTTATTATATATAATATATATATATATAATAATAATAAAAAAACCGAAGTAAAGGTAGGTAGCATAATAAGTATTATATTTTTAAAATACATATTATACATATTTTTTTCCAAATAAGATACCTAACTACTTTTTTGAAATCAATAAGAACTGTCAAAAAAGAAACAAAGTACTACTGTTGGATATTACCGCGAAAGTGTTTTTATTAAAATATATATTTAATAAATTACCTATTTTATTATTTATCTATTTTATAGCTTTTATTATTTAAAAATTAGCGTTAAAATAATAATTATAAGTGTAAGTACCTATAAATTGTTATTTAATAAACCTATTTTCAAACTCTGAGGATCAAAGTAGGTAGGTATTTGCAGTTTTAGATTGTGTATATGTTTGGCAATTTTCATTGATTTTGGCATAGCTGGGCATAACACCTTTACTCATAAACTAAGTATCTAATATTTGCCAAAATTAAAAAAAAAAACTAAAATGTACAGACTGCGCCGTGATAAACACGTTCTGACAAGTCTGTTCGTGCCAGTCGGCGATCACCGCACACGGGAGGCGACCACAGATGCAACGAAACTATGTACTTATAGTCAATCAGTACGTGAGAGAGTGAGACAAACAGTGTTTCGTGTCTAAGTTATTTATTTTATTAATTAAATTATTAGAGAATTATTTATTTTATTTAGGTAAGTATTTTTAATTGGGAAATATCATTGTAAAATGTTTTTTGATAAATTATATTTCATTATGCCCGGCTTCTCGTATGTGGCTCTAAAAATTTTGTGGCTCTTTAAAAACTTAGAAGTGTCAAAAATCACAATTTACAAAATTTCAGACTAAAAAGGTTGCCGACCCCTGTTATAGGGGGATCCACTGCATCTAATAGAAAAATATGTGTTTTGTATACATACAATCCTTTTTATTTTCAAAAATTGTAGATGAAATCTGTGGAATACTGAATATCTTCAGCATTTAACTTCAACTAACTACATTTTTGTGCGTTTTGTAATTAAATATTTAGTATAAAATATGTGTTTTATGTGCGACAATCCTCTTTATTTTTTAAAATTGTAGATGAGGAAATCTGGGGAATACAGAATATTGTCAGTACAGTAAAAGTTGTTATAATGGCAGTTTGCAATCACAAAAATTGTTATTGTCTTCTTGTTATTAGCGGATTTCCACTTTTTGTTATGTCAGGATATAAAATTATTGAAAATTGCTGCTTTATGTGCATTAAAACATGTTTTAAGTTATTTCGTTTTAATATTAACAAATGAACCAAACTGTGTAGTCAAGAAATTGGTTTTTGATCTCTCAGCAGTTAATTCTATTGGACATTTTTTGCATAGAATTTTGTATTATCAAAGCAATATAGTCGACCGACTGAACAATTACAATTCTCAATCGCTACTCACTTCCATGTCTGTATCAACACCTTCTATAACAAAGTTTCTGGACAAAACTCGTGATGTCACTGATGTGGTCCATTTCACCTATAGTCATTGGATATACTGTAAAAAAGATGAAGATTTTGCATACGTCGGCCTGCTATACCTTTCTCTATTGGACAGTGATGTTCATCGTGATTTTCACTGATTTCTGCTATATATGTTAAATTCTGTGTTGATCCATGTGGGTCCTTATAATACTGTATTCCGTTGCAATGTTTTTTTTTTGACTTGGGTTCCTCGCTAGTGTGGTGGGTGTGTTTGTCTGCAAGAAATGCTGCAGTTTTTTATTTTTTATTTTCTTTGTTATGTTTTATTTTGATTCATTTTTATCATTATTTTTCCCCTTCTCTTTTCTCCAACGTGGCTTCGTTACCCGCTTATATCCCTCTCTTGGGACAGAGTGGGAGCCATGTTCTGGTTTGGTGGTGGCCTGCTATACCCAATGACTATGGGTGGAATGGGGATGTCAAAGCTGCGTGCTGAGGCTTTCTGGTATAAAAGGTGTTGGCTGTATTGACTAGTCAACATTTTTCAGCTAATCGAAAAGTATTTTAATAATATATTTTCAGTCATTCAGAAACAACTGGTAACATAAGTTCTGATCCCTAAGTCGTAGTCACTGGAAGAAACAAAAGAGTAAAATCATCACATATCCCATGTGTATAATAGGAAGCCCCTAAACACAGGAAGAAGAGCTTGAAAAAATTTTTTTTGCTGTGTTCATTCTTTGTTAGAAGTACCTCAGAGTAATTTTTACAATGTACAATAATAAGAGTCTGGTATATTTTGGAGAATTTTTTTGACATTATAGCAAAAGTGTTCTAATTTTCAAATAGCTATAACCAAATATTTTTTTTATCTTTAACATTAGAATATGAACATTAACCTAAGGATATGATTATTAAGGCAGGCAGATTTTCTGATTTCGACAGGCAGCTCAATTGAAGTGTGAAGATTCTCAATACTTTTTAAATGTGCATAAATGCGCCAGCTTCCTGCTTCCGATGTACTGGCTACATGCTTTTTACTTGGTTAAGGAGAAGTTAATTGAAATATTATATTATAGGTAGAAATAATTAACATTCACTCACTGATTAATAGGTTAAAAATCGATTGAATTGGCTGATTTAAACATTGTCTGCACTTTAGGATTCTATTTGTTTTACTTATATATATAATAATAATTATATTTATATTATATTACTTATGAATATCATCAAACTATCTGAATGTAGTAAAAGCAAATATAATGTTTTACTAAATTCAGATAGTTTGAGCATTATATTTACTTTTCATACCTTAAATCTTTATTTATTAAAAATGTCAGATACCAACCATATTTGTTCATGTAGATTAGATAAGTTGAATAGAAACAAATAGACTGCAAAGTATTCCTTAATGATGTGTGTAAAATTGGACTAAGCAGAGCAAAAAATTAAAGAATTGCTCTGCAAAACATGATATTGTAACAACAATAATACATATTGTAAATGATCCATAATATTTTTTTTTCAAATTATAAATTCATTGAAAAGTTGCATGTATGTATAACAAATCTTTTACCAGAATGGTCAGTCATATTTTTGTTGAGTCTGCATTGAAAACTGTTTCTCCTAACTAATTTTCTATATAACATACCCTTTGATGGAACAAATAGCGGCTTTGTTTATGGAGACTTGACTATATAATGGTGATTGCTTGTTAGTGGGTGTGACTATGCTGAAGGAATGAACGCCAGAACATTGCCACTGGACTTATCCCGTTGCCGAGATCTGTTCCAGCCCAGCTTCGTTTCAAAGTTCAGAACACTTTATTTTGTGTCAAGAAAATAAAAAAAAACACTATATAAAATTTTTACAACATATTTTCCCCGGACAATTGAGAACTGTCGCGATTAACAAATTTTGTGGTGATTACAGACAAGATGGGGTTGGGAGTTTGAGAAAGTTTCTGGGTTTCTCGTTAAGACGGATGAATGTACACATATTAGGATGGAGGTATATTTTAAAAGCAATTGGAGGGGGCCCCCATGCCATCTCATCTGTTATCTTACACTTGCCATATTATATACACAGGATACAAAAAAAAAAAAAAAAAAAAAAAATATGAAATGAGAATCTCATTGTGAAATATAAATAACCATCAGAGCGAGTCATCTCACTTAACACTTTATTGGTGAGCAAATGTGTTTTACTTGCGGATTAGAAGTCAGTATCAGTTTTATTGGGTTGAGTTCACTCGCTCCAGTGGATTTGATGAAAATATACAAAATAGAAATATTGTGTGGGAAAATATAAACAATTAGGGATCACCTGTGTGTGTGTGTGTGTGTCATCTTGCTTAGCACCTTATTCAGTGAGCAACATGAATACGACAATATTTATTTATTTATATTATATTGCTGGCCCTGGGGCCTATACAAGAGGATGCGATTGAAAATTACAAAGATATTGGACAAAAAGCTAGTGATAGTGGGGGGATTTGACAATAGAGCTTGGAAGTTTGTTCCATTCACCAATGGTATGAGGAAAGAAGCTGTATTTAAAATAGTCAGTGGAAGCAAAAATAGTTTTTATTTTAATTGAATGGTCGAGTCTTCTAGAGATGTAGGATGGTTTGGCTAAGATACCAGAAGTATCTATGTTGAATTGACCATGGAAAATTTTATATAGCAGTGTTAATTTGAGAGATGAGACGAAGAGTAGAGAGAGGGAGGAGATGAAGTTCGTTTTTAAGTTTGGACACTGGAAACGAAAGATGACCAGCAGTCGTGAGCAAATCGGGTGGATTTATTTTGGATTGATTCAAGTTTGTTTATATTACTGGAGGTGTAGAGGTTCCAGATTTCAGTGACGTAGGAAAGAACAGGGGAAGATATAAGTTTGGTAACAAAGTAGTCTGATATCCTGAGTGGAGTGTTTAACGTTGCGGCGGAGGAAAAAAATGTTTGTTTAGACACTTCTGGTAAACGTAGTTAACATGTTTGTTCCAACGTAGGTCGGCTGAGATTATGACACAAAGGTATTTGATTTGAGAAACTTGGGATAACATTAAATTATTGATGGAGTATGAGTGTTCAAGAGGAAGTAATTTACGTGTAACTTTCATGTCAACTGTTTTTAAGATATTGATTGGCATTTGCCATAAAGAACACCAGTCCGCGATGGAAGACGGGTTATGTTGGAGAAGTTCTTGGTCAGATTCATGGTGAATGATACGGTAAATTACACAATCATCAGCAAATAATCTATTGGTGCAGTTGAGAGATTCTGGAAGGTCATTGATGTAAATTAAGAAAAGTAATGGGGAGAGGACCGATCTTTGAGGGGTCCCAGACTTTAAGAGGGCGGATGGGGAATTATGATCATTAAAATGGACAAACTGTTTACGATGTTTTAGGAAAGCCTCCACCCAATTAAGTAATTGTATGTTGAGGCCAGGGCATGAGAGTTTAAGGAGAAGTTTAACATGGGGGAACTTTATCAAAGGCTTTAGAGAAATCTAGGAAAACTACATCAGTTTGTAGGTTTTTATCAATGGCTCCCGAGAGGTCGTGGATGAAGAGGGCCAATTGAGAGGTAGTAGAGAGAGATTGTCTAAAGCCGTGTTGGTTGGGGGAAAAGAAGCTGATGGAGTCTAAGTGGATACGGATTTCTTATGCAACAATATGTTCAAAGATTTGATTGATATTGGCCAAAAGTTAAGGGGATTGAAAAGTAGACCCGATTTGTGGATAGGAATAATTTTATTGATTTTCCAGTCATTCGGGAGGATAGCAGTATTTAGTGAAACATTGAACAGGATTTAAAGATAGTCAGAGCACAGAATTTAAGAATGGAATTTGGGATGTATCGAGACCAACAGAATAGGGCTTCAGTTTTTTCAATAATTTTAGGATACCCTGTTTGGAGAAAGATATTGGGGGAGAGTTGTGGATAGAATCAAAAAAAGAGTATTGGGGAGGGGTCTATTAAGAAGACAGAGCAGAACGTTAAATTGAATTCGGCAGCCATCTCTGAAGGAGAAGATGTATGTTTATTTGAACTTCTGAGGGAAGTGGGACCAACAGATTTAGGTTTAAGGTAACTCCAGAATTTTGTTGGATTAGTTTTTAAGAAATAGGGTAGAGAACAATAGTGGTATTTGGTCTTTTGGGCAAAAATGAGGTTTCTGAGGTCTCGGGTAGAGGCTGAAATTACGGATTTGAGTGAACTGGCTTTGTTGGTTTTATATTTGAAAGCGATACAACAGATTTTCCTCGAATAATGTTTCTGGTGATCCATGGATTAAGAAAATACTTAGAAGAAACTTTTTTAATTGGAACTGTAGCTAGGCATTTGTCTATGATACATTTAAAAGAGGTCCAGAGGGTGTGAATATTATTAAAAGAGGATATGGATAGGAAATCATTGAAGTGAGAGCGAAGAATATTTTGCGTATGTGGATAATTTTTGCCTTGTTAAAATTACGTTTAGGGGCGAGTTTGTAGGATGGGATAGAATGGAGGAGGGAAATGTTAATGACTGGGATTTTATGGTCGGAGCTACTCTTGAAGATGGAAGTAGAAAGGATTGAAATTGGATTGGAGGTAGCGATAAGGTCTAAGGTAGAACTGGAGTAAAAGGTGGTTCTTGTGGGTTCTAAGATGGATTGGACCAAGTTAAATTTAAGGAAGATATCTAAAATGTTGTTATTAATTCTGTGATTGTCAGACAGGGATTCCATATTTCTCCAGTCAATACCAGGAAGATGCCAGTCTCCGGAGATAATAATAGAATGTGTATTGGAAAACTTTTCAAGAATAATTTCCAGTTCAAAAAGGTGGAAGTCTGGAGAGGGCAGAAAATAGACAGAAAAGATGGTAAGTGGAGAACAGTTGGGTTGACGCCATTCGGCTCCTACAATTTCTAGGTCGGAATCTAATAGATTTCAGTTAAAGGTATAGAATTTTTTTAAATAAGTACGACCCCCCCCCCCAGAGAGTTTGTCTTTTTGAAAAGCATTGTATTCAGGTGGTAAAATTTCAGAATTGGAGATTGTATTATTTAGCCATGATTTTGTAACTCCCAGAAAATGGGGAGTATGAATGATTCAAGAAAATCTGTTTTATATTTTAGGCTTTTTTTTATTTTTTAAACCGAGCACAACTCAGGTCTATTGCCTTAGGCAATTTACTACCTAGCGAGTTGTGCCAGAAGTGTAAGTGTGTGTACCTAACAGTCTGAGTGCGTATCTAGTGTTGTGCATGATTTTCAGTGCTCCCATCTATATCTCAGAAGTGAAGTGAGTGATGTGTAGTGACTGAATATTTGTACAGTTTGTAGGTCTGTTGCTCTCTGTGGAGAGACTTTTTAATGGGGAGATGGGCTCGCATTTGCGCCTCGAAGTTGGGAACCACAGAAAACCAACTTCAGCCGACCACCACTGTGTTGACGATGCGAGTCCATCACTATGACCACTCGACCACCACAGTGGCAATATATTTTAGGCTTTGAGTGTTAATAGTTCCCAATTGGAAGATATTATATTTTAATTTGGAGGTTGTGTGGACGGTGGGGTTTCTCCGAGGGGAGTAGCCTAAAGGGGGCACAGAAGGGATATGTTAGAGCGAGGGCAAGGAGGGGTTTGAAGGAGAGGGGGGGGAAGATGCGGGAGAACGATGTTAATATTGAGATCCCAGACATTTAGTGTTATTGATGAGTGCAAAATTGTGAATAAGTTTTATTTTAATGCCTTTGTCTCGGAATTTTTGACTGGCCCTCCAGATTTGACCACGAGGTTTGCGTGTATCGAAGGAGAAATCTTCTGAGATAGATATGTTGCTGTGTTTTTGAGTTTGGAGGTATTTTTTAGAATCTCGCTTTTGAGTTTAAATTTATTGCATTTTTATTATGGAAAGTCTGCATCCGTGGGTTCTTTTGGGACCTATTCTGTGACAGCGGTCAATCTCGCTAGGTAAAATATTTATGCCTAGGTGATCGGAACAGCATTGAATGATTTTGGATTCGAGGGTGGAGTGGGACTCAAAGTCAGATTCTTCAGGCATGTTTCGGAAGATCAAGTTGTCCCGGCGAGAATGAGTACGCACGTGTGTTGTGGACATGAAATGCATGAAAAACTTGAATAAAGGAAAAAGAAATACACATACATTCATATATATAACTGCTAGACCAAGAGTCGTCTCTCTCTAAACTTATTTTGGTGAGAAATGTAGGATTAGTTTAAATGTGGGATTGTCTTGAGAGAGCCTTAGCTAAGGATTAGCTTCTGCCTTGTTTTGGTTGACTCACTCTGGCTGTTTATATTAAAGAAAAAAAAAATGAATATATATATATATATATATATATATATATATATATATATATATATATATATATATATATATATATATATATATATATATATATAAAATAAAAACTACATGTAATGGTTATTATGAAACCATTCATGTCGTCCACTTAGCACCCCTATTGGAGCTGAAAGGGTTATTGGGCGATACAAGTTGATTATGTCTGGTTTTTGAAAGAGTATTACTTGCCCTATCTTAAAGATGTCGGGGAGTGTTTCAAGTTTGAGGCATTGTTGAAAAGCGTGAGGAAAAGAGTTGGGTATTGTTTGTGTACATGTTTGATTATTGGGCCGTCAATACTATCAGAGCTGTGGGCTTTGTTCATGGGGATAAGTTTTATAATCCTATCCACCTCGGCCGGACTAAATGAAAGGCCATTGTTCAGCGATGCGTAGTGTTCGTGCTCTGTGCAGAGGACATGTTTAGTGGTGTGGGAAAGAGATTTTCCAGAATTATATTAGCAAAATCTCTTTGAGTTCCTTGTGCATCTTCTCCAAGAAGTTTGAAAATCTGGGAGGGGGGTGCTTTTGGATTTTACTATTTTATATTGGTTACCATAAGGATTAGCAGCTTTGTTGCAGAAGTCTCTGAAAGTTTCTCTTTTTGAGAAAATCTCAGTGTAGGCTGAGATCAGAGTAAGAGGCTTATTGTCAAAGAAAATTTTAACGGCGACGGCGTGATTAAGGGTCTCAATTAAAATTGGTTTTATATTTTGGTTAGGACAGATTATTGCGGCTTTATTTTCTTTTGCGAGCAAGACCGAATCTTTTTATTGTAGGGCTCCTGTATGAGAAATATATCGATTTGGTATTTATTTGAGATTATTGGAAGTTTATCCATGGCCGCTTTTGTGTGGTCGCAATTTAGTTGGATTAGTTTAATGCTAGATTTATTAATTAGTTGTGTAGGAAAGATATTGGACATAAGATCTGGAATTTTACTTCAGCTCATTTTTCAGATTCAGGATTTAGTTTTATTAATATATGGTGTGACTATGGTAATATGTTTGCAAGATCCCTACTTTTATTTATATATGTTTATTAACCTCGTCTGGGCTTAATTTATTCTGGGTTTTGAGGGTCAAAAAGTGCCAAATTATTTGAGGCTTATTTTTAAAACAAAAATTTTATAATGTACTAGCCCAATTTAATTAGTAGGCATGGCTAATCAGCAGTACTGCCATCTGTTAAATTTTTCTATTCCTGAGCCACTGGAATGATGAATTATGTGTGCTCAAACTCGGCTCAATTGAAGCTGGGAAGAGGTAATAATAAGCAACCTATGTACTAAAGGTTGTAAGACTGCTGGCATAAAAAAAAGTGTTATACTGAAAGCAAGTAACTGATGTTTTATGGAGCATGTAATTAAATTTCTATACACAGTTATTTTGAAGACGGCAACAATTCTTTTGCCAGTCCTTGTTTGTGTTTTGTGTGTGAGCTCTGTAAACAGATAAAGATTGTAATATTGTTGTCGTATTCAATTTTAAATGCTTTCAATATGTTTTTCAAGGCCCCACTACAGTGATGTCTACTGGGACAAGAAACATATTACAAGCAATGAAAACACATGGAGTAAAAAGAGTTTCATGCTGTATATCATGTAAGTAAAACTCAGTGATACATACATATAATTGGTGTTACATTAATTCATGACCACTTATGTTATACATACTATATTTTTTGGAATAAGTGCCATATGAGCATATGTGCAGCAGCGGGGGAAAAAAACAACATCAGCATCTTTGTATCTACTGCATCTTCCCAGGATAAAATTCACCTTTCCATGTAATTAGTTTTCTTGTATCTTACAAACAAATATTTGTTAGAAAATACCTTCTAAATGCTCAGAATCAATTCTGTAAAGTTGGAATGAAATTTAATTACTCAAATTTATACAATTAGCAAATGTAGAATTTTCTCAGAGGGGTGGTATCTTTGTTTCTTCTCAAGGGGGGGGGGGAAGGTTCTATTTTTACTGCCAACAAACACTATATTCTTGGCTTAAAAGCATAAGTCTATATAAAAACCAACAATTCATTAGCATATTCTCTGAAGAATCGTAGGATAAATATCATCTGGTACTGGTGCTTTGTTAGCATATTTATTTTTAAGAAGTTTTAGGACTTCCATATCTTCCACTTGAATATCGTTGATAACTTATCTTTCCATGATGCACCTGCACTTTAGATATTGCCTTCTCTATTGAAAACTGATGCAAAAAAGTCATTGAATGCACTACATATGCTTAAATTGCTCTACCTTAGACCCTTCTATCGAGAGGTTGCCAACTGCCCCCTTACTTCCAGTATTGATGTGTTATCTTTCTAACTAGACTCAACTTCCTTTTTACTATCCCTTATCACTTTCTTCAATGTTCTATTTTCAGCAAATGATGACAGGAAACGTCTTCCACTTTTATACTCTTTGAATGCCCTTTTCTCTTCAAGATAAGATTATGCACATTATCAATTAACCCAAGGGGGGTGGGATGAAGAAAGACACCTTTTACGAACAAACGGAATGGCATCATGCAAGTTATTGGATAGTTTTCTCTTAAATTCTTCCCATTGATTCACTACACCCACTGATTTCAATCAGTATTTGAAAATTACTGCTAAATTTCTCTCAATAGTTCAAAGTTGGTTCTTTGAAAACAGGGAACCATTCTTTTGTTATTATGTATACCTGCGAAAAGCTATAAACAAAGCTAACAATCCAAAAGTTACTAGGAGACAAATTTTCTCCAATTGAAATTAGTAAGCATGGAATATAAAATAGAAGTACTCCAAGTAGCTTCTAATTTCTGCTTATAAAAAAAAATGATCGAGTACCATCTTAATACTAGAGAGATGAATGGGGTCTGTGTGACCCTGCTTGCTCTTTCTGCTCCCATATCTCAAGTAAAAAGGAACCAAAAGTTTTAAAGTTTCTTGACTTTTCCTGAATTATCATGTTCTTAGCATGCACCAAAGCTTTTTTGATTATATTTCATATCAACAGAGATAAGAACGGATGTACCTAGAAAGACAGGAGGGGGTCACACTGACCCTTTCATATATTTTAGAACTCATTCACCATATAATACTACCAACATTGTCACAATTGATTTTGTAAGGTTGAAATTCTTCTGATAGTCTCTTTAGCCCCGTTTACATGTGCAAATATTGCAGTAGCAATGGGAGTTCTAGCATCCGCTTGACGACTTTTTTTCCTTCGTAAGGAAAGAAATGGAGAGCAGTCATTGGCAAAAATTCTTGAAGTGGGTTTAAAATCTGCTTTTTCTATTTCACATGTAAACAGGGCTTATGTGCATCTTAGGTATAATCCTCATTCATTAGACTTTGTTTTACCCTCATTCTTATCTGCAGATGTGGGTCATCAGGTATCTTAGCTTTTGTTGTCAATTATTTTTGTCATTTTGTCCAATAAATGGTTTTTCTGCAAAGTGGAAATATCCTTGTGCTTTTGATTGCTGCAGAAATGGCAAAAAGATAGATTTTCATCGAAGATAATACTTTTCAGAAGTTGGCAAAGATTTATATGAAAAAGCAGTAGTGCGGATGATGAGAATTCAGAGGAGAGAAAAAATAAAAACTACCTGATGCAAAACCTTTGTGAAATGAGCAATACTGATGGTGGACGTGCGAATCAGAATGAAATTATACCTTCAAAAATGCTTCAGCTAATGCAAAATGAAATGCTACTAGAAACAATTAATGTAAACCACATTGAAGCCACCAATGAAAACCTAGAACTACACCAAAACGTCAGCTGAAGATATCAGATCTCAATAATAACCCATTTATTAGTAGTGAAGAAACTGCTGGAAGAGTAGATCAACTTTGTCCAAGAATATTAAGAAGTCACCAACAAATAAGGCAAATGCACAAACTCCTAATGCATTTTGACACACAATGGGTGTCATTTTCACAGGGAAAGATATTTAACCACTTATCACGCTGACGGAGGAAACCACTTGGATTGAATACCAAATCTTAACTCTCGGTTGCTCAGCAGAAAACAGTGTCTGTTCACTTCAAACGTCGTCGTCAGAATGAAGCTGATAGCCTGAGTGTAAGACTAATGCAGTCGCTTGTATGGATGCTTCTGAAATGGAGCTACCCGATCAGTCTATTTGAATTTTCTTAGAGTTTCCGCTTGTAATAAATTTAACTATAGTCTTAAGAAAGCCCATCTCATATTGATCTCTAGCCCGTAGGTTCTTTCCATCGATACCTGAATAATTGAAATCCCCTAATATAACTACCCTCACATGTGTAAGAAATTTCATCATGAAGCTTGGAGATGTAATTTGGATCCCTATTCTATCGGTTACCACAAATTCTTACAATAAGCTAATGACACTTTTTGTTTTCAAGCTCAACCCATGTAGTTTCAACATCACTACTCTTTGCTGTTACTCTATCTAGCCTGCAAACATAATGTCACGTAAATCAAGACTCAGAGTTGAGTAGTCTATACCATTATGAACACCATTAACTAACCCATATTTCTGTCTACCTGGTCTGGGAGTAAAATACCTAACCTAAGCCTATCGTAAACTTCCCAGACCCTCACCTATTCAATTGAATCCCATCTCAATGAAGCCACCTATCATGTAGAGACTGCAGGAAAAACATGCATTTTCATAGAGTGCAGAAAGTTCCAAAGAGAGCGGCAAATGCCCTTCAGGCTTGAGTTAAAGTGATGTATCCTACTCCTATACTCCCACTTCCCTCTTGCCAGAACTGAATTTTTGCCACCTCTGAATCCTTCTCTCAAGAGATAACACAGTCAGGGCTCGTTATGATGACCCCATTCGTTCCATGGAAAACAGAAGTATGATATAACAACTTCCAATATAACATTTTAAGAAAATCATAAAGTGTAATTTCCCCAGAAAATTGTATTGCTTTCACAAAAAAAAAAAAATTTATGATGTTGCAATGAAAATGTATCTGGCTGAAAAAAAATAAATATGTTACACAGTATGCAATTTTTTTTACTTACAAAAGTGCTGTATGTGGCCTATACAAACCTGCATTTATTTTTTATTACATGCAGCAAAATAATAAGTTCACTTGCCTGTATATCCTTGCAATGAGAAATTAAGTAAAATTATGCAATAACATTTAGAATACGATAGAAAAATCAACCACGTGGGAAGTGGGTGTGAGCCATCATGTGAAAAAATAAAACACAATGGTGAGCAAAGTTCCCAATGATTAGTGCTGGTTAACCATCAGAATTTCTGTAGAAGTTATAACGCTTTATCTTTTAGCCATGTATGTTTACTACCCTTTCTTCAACAAGCATCAAAGGTGAAGGCCAAACACACTCAACGAATGCGTTTTTAAATTTCTTTAAAATAAACGGAGAGAGTTTAATGGTATTTATCAGTTTTTATATTGGATAAAACATAACATGGTCGAAATAGGAAAATATTTGGGACCTGTCATACTGGTCACTATAATACACTGCTGGCCACCCAAATTGCAACACCAAGAAAGACAAGAGATATCGCAACAATATTTATTTTGTAGATAACATGTTGACCAAGCATCAAATGATTAAATTTATAGACTTCTGTGAAGGAACCACAGGAAACCAACTTCAGCTGACCACCACTATGGCAACGGTGAGGTTCAAACCCAGATCCTTGTGATGCGAATCCGTCACTATGACCACTCGACCACTGCAGCGGCACATGAGGAAGACTGCGTGTAAATCAGAGGCAGTTTCTCCACACATTTATGGATTGCCAGAAGTTCCTCTACGGTTTATAGTGAGCAGCATTAGATCTCCTACATATTCGCTTGTAAAACACCTGGCAATGATGCTGAGGACACATATTGGTGGAGCGGAAAACTTCATCAGGGACTTCAAACATTTTTATAGAAAAGATTAGTGATATAGTGCTTCAGCCCAATGAAATATTGGTCAGTTTTGATGTCACATCACACTTCACAAATGTATCGATAAGAGATGTCATGGATCAAATCAGCCAACTGTTCACGAAAGATATTGTGGACCTTTTCCACGCCTGTCTCACAACTACATATTTCAGTTGGAATGGTGAATATTATGAACAAACTTAAAGAGTGGCAATGGGCAGCCCAATCAGCCCAGTCGCGGCCAACTTTTATATGGAAAGATTTGAGGCCCAAACTTTGGTGACAGCACTATACCAGCCATCAATCTGGTTTCGGTATGTGGACGACACATTTGTTATATGGGGTCATAGAAAGGAAAAACTTGAAGAGTTCCTAGAGTTCATCTGAACAGTATACATCAAAACATCAAATTCACAATGGAGAAAGAAAAGGGGACCCTTCCATTTCTAGATGTTCTGGTCACGAGGAAATGTAACAGACTGGGCCATATATTTTACCATAAAAAGACGCACACGGACAGATACCTGCACCAGGAGTCTAATCACCATCCTGCCCAGAAGCAAGGTATGATCAAAGTTCTGGTGGAAAGGGCAAAAAGAATCTGTGAGTCAGAACATTTTGATGAAAAAAAATTACACCTCATTAGGACCTTCCAGGCCATAGTTTTCCAAACTTTTTTGTTCCATCGCCCCCTTCATCAGAAATTTTTCTCTCTTATCGCACCCCCCCCCCCAACTCAAACAAGCCCATAGAATCCAATGGTATAACCGTAGCTTCCATCACCCACTTTGGGAAACACTGTTCCAGGCCAATGAATACTCTACGGGGGATGTAATTTGGGCCATACATCCAAAAAATGCCTCATGGAAAGTAGAAGAACCAGCGACTGGAAAAGCATTCCTCGAGTTACGGACGGAATTGGACGACCCCTGAGAAAATTTGGCATCAAGACCATCTTCAAGCCAACCAAAAAGCTAAGTGAATGCCTCAGGTCGGCCGAAAATGAACTGGACGGACTAAAAACAGCTGGGGGTTTACCGTATCCCGTACAGTTGTGGAGAAATGTACATAGGCACTACAAAAAGATTTATATATCGACCAGAAATGAAATTGTAGACTGGGTCAGGTTGACAAGTCAGCTGTAGCAGAGCATGCCTTGACCAAGGACCACAAAATTCTCTTCACAAATACCCAAGTGTTATCCATGATGTTCTTAAGTCAGCCACCTCGATGGGCAATTTGCCTGTTGTGGCGTTGTATTTGTATGTATTGTATGCAATTATCCAGAGCCCTTGGGAACAACTTCGGCCAATGGGGAAAACAGACTGGCTCAACAGACCAATCCCGACGAGGGAGTCCCCCCATCGAGGGGTTAGTGCACCAACCCCTCGATGAGTATAAAACAAGCCTGCTGTTTGGAATTGGCAATAAATTGTAGGTCCCGGTCTAATAATCCGGAGGTCTAGCCCTCGTGTGCAGAACATGACAGTGGTGTGACAAAAATGATCAATGAATCCGGCTACCCTTATGTCTTTTACACTATAAATTGACTTTAAAAGGTGCCCATGAGAAACTCTGACTTAAATTCCTGGCTGAAGGATGTGGGGAGATCCATTTTTTGCCACTTTTTTGATTATATATTTCACAATTTTTATATGCATATTTTACCAATTACTCAAATAACATTTGAGGAAAAAGGTTTCTAAAAACTGCTGTTCTCAGCTGGTGCTCCATGGAGACCTTGGGGCTCTGTGTGAGCTTCTCAGGGGCGCTTTGCGTTCACTTGAGGAAATAAAATCATTAGATTTGATTTTTTTTTAAAAAAGAGGCCCACAGGGTTCTCACATAGAAATTACAACAAAAAAGGGTTCCACGAGTTAAATGTTGAGAATCACTGGTTTAAAAGAATTGACGATTAAATGGCCCATGTTTTCTTTTTTTCCTAACCAGATTATAACCTACTGCTCTGTCTTAACGAAGAGATATAAGCAGGTGGTTGAAGTACTGAGCTGTGCTGGAAAAAATGGCCCATACCAGAACCACCCTTAGGGGTGTGACAGGTACCGTCACACCTCACACAGCACTTTATGGGGCCCTTAAGTAACACTGCTCATCTTCAAAAGTGGTGTTGCCTGAACTCACTGTGAATTATTTGAGGCTTTCACCAATTCTAAACTTATTTCTTGCATTAATTCTGAGTTGCCTCATCAATTTTGCAGTTTTTTTCCTACTGTTAATTCTGAATTTTCATCCATTCTGGAATATTTCTTTCATTAATTCTTAATTTTGGAAATGCTGGAATTATTTCTTTAAATTATTTATTTGATTCATCGTCTAAAGATTTCATTAGTTTCGGGAATTGTAAAATTATTATTATTAAATTGTGTTTATTAAATTAAATGTTATTAAATTTATACCTTCAGTGTTGAATCTTCATCAATTTTTGCGTTAATTTACATTAATTTAATCGTGGGCTCATAAAGATATTTCTCAGCATTCCTATATATTCTGGAATGATGGATACTGATTTATCCTCCCCCTAAAAAATACATAAAATGGAGGCGAAGGGATTCTTAATCATTTTTGTTGCCCGAGAAATTATTGAAATGAATCTTGCTCCGTTATTATGTTCTCACTGGCCACGCTTCCCCTCTGCCCCTCGCTGGGTACACCCATGACCCTGGGTATGACCGCACCTTCTCAAGTCCACCATGTGCGCACATGTCACCAATAAAAATACAATTATCTCCACTAAACATTGCATACACAGATTCCAATCCGAACCCACAATACATGCGTAAAATAAATAAAATGCACAACAGATCTGCAATTAGATATCTGGTCAACTTGTTGCCCAGAATATATTATATTCTAGCAGACTCTTGCAATGTTGATTCAGTGGCCAAAGGGTGAATCCAGAATCCAACTGGTCCAGCACATCCGCCTGGAGTATTACGTGACATTCTAATTGAAAGCGGGACATATGGTCTCCAGTGAATATAAGAATTTTTTCCATTATTATTATTATTTTGCAAAGCAAGCACATTTCAAGCAACACCAATCATTTTTTACTTCCGGCATCCCTGTATAAAACATTATAAAATCTGTCGATTTCTCCATTGTTAATTAATTTTCCAATTTCTTGTATGTCCACACCATTGAACCCTTTTGAAACAGTGAATACGAAAACCTCAAACATGAAATCTGCGAATAAAGAGATTCTGATTGTACCTTTTCTTTCCCAATTCACATTTTTTGGAGATCCGAGTTAAAGGGATCCGACTTAACGAGGTCCTACTGTATGTAAGTCTAGCACTTTTTCCGTGATAAAAAAATCACTCTGAAAAATAGTGTGTTTTCTTAAATACTGGTATTTCATTGATTTAATTACAAAAAGGGAATGTCTTAGACTAGGATTACACTATAAAAGTTTCACTGAAGTCATGAGATACCTCTTAATATGGTGTGGACCTCCTTTTACCCGGCAAAGTGTAGCAATATTAAGAGGTATCCTATGACTTTTGGCACTTCAGTGTATGAAACAATTGATTTTCATACTGGAGACTATGAATAGAAAGCAAAAATTGGAAAATGCCATGTAATGTGCATTAAAGTAATTGTGTTGTAGTCAATTGAGTATTAAAATTTTGTTATAAAACAAAGGTTTTGCTCATACACCTTAATGCTTTGCACTGTTTGCATATTTACAGGATGGCCCAGCAGGTAATGTTTGAAATGAATTAAAAATAAGTAGAGTGATAAAAAGATTTTAATGATGCATATTAAAATTACATAGTAAACAATTAATGATGAAGAGGTTCAAAGTCACCACCTTCTTTAACAAGGACAGCAGTGAGGCAGTTCTGAAATCAGTCCATTACGAGTGAGCAGACCTTGCTGTCAATCGTGTCGACAGTAGTTGTAACGGCAGGTCCTTTTGTCTGTCCATTTTTTGTGAAACGCCATACTCATTGAACTGCCTTAATATTTTCATGGCATCTGGCCATTTGTAACAAAATAAACTCTCAAACATCTGTTGAATATTAATTTTTGCATATGAAAATCACAACTGAACAACACGCTTAAACTCACTGCTCACTAATGGCACACATGCATACAATTTCCTGCTCTAATGATCATGCACATCAAGTTTGGCATTGCATGCACCTAGTGCCATCTATTAGACTTTTTTCAAACTTTACCTGCTGGCTGGGCCACCCTGTATTTAATAGCAACTAAGAATATTTAAAAGATTGGTTTATATGCGCTGTATAAAAGCCGGGCCATAGTGTGCCTTCTCGGGGGGCCCATCTCAAAGGGGTTATTATTATGCAAAACAAATGTGTATTTTTGTGGGGCCCTCATTCATCTTGGGGCCCAGGGGCAGTGCCCCCAGTTGCCCCAGCCTAGTTATGGCCGTGTATGAAAGATTATATAAATCATATGTTATGTAACAATAGTATTTGCTTTTTTTGTATGCATAATGTTAAGATGCTCGATATCCTTTGAAAAATATCTCATCTACATCCAGCATTCCTTTTCTGGGAAAGGCAGAAAGTTCCTGCACCATATATTCCAGTAACTGAAGATCATCAGAGGATGCTTGATGCTTTGAAAGCAAGTGATCGTGAATGGGTTGCAGTTTTACCACCTCATATAGCAGGTACATACTATGAACACATTTACTATTACTTTTTATGAGATTTCTATTATGTAAGAGAAATTCATAATGCCACTTTTCAATGCTTAATATCAGTTACTTATATTCACACGGGCTTATTTAATTCAAAGTTCAAGGGAATGCAAAACAAAAACCAAAATTGGAATTTATCAGTATAGATTGCTTGCACCCAGACAAAAAAATAAGTAATTAAATAATAGTAATTATCCTTTACCTTGTCTGTTTCCTTGCTGTTGTACTTGATGTTGCTATTATTCTATGATTGTATGAATTTCAAACTGCCATAAAAACTATCTTATTTAAAAGAATTAGTAATTTTAATTTGTTTTTTGGGTTGGTGTAACACATTTGGAAAAATGTTCTTGTTTATTCAGAGTGAAAGGAAGATGCAATTCTGCGTTTTATCTTAAAAAATTGTCTAATTTTTTCATAATATGTTCATAACTTTTAGAGTTTTTTGATTCTAATTGAAGAATCAAAATATTTCATTTTGAAATCAACACAATTTTAATAACATAAGTGAGTTAGAAATTGTGTGCAAACTTGGTACATACTTTCTCAAATACAAAATTCAATACACAACAAAATATTAAAAAAATATATATGGCATTTTAAATCTTTGGGAGAAATTCGTAGATTTTCAATTGATTTAAAAAGCTTTTCAGTTGGTTTTAAACAGCTTTGTATACAGAAATCCTTATGTCTTAAAAACATTATTTTTCCTTGCTTCCTCTCAACTTTTTAAAAAAATAAAACATATTTGTGGCCTTCCCATCATTAAATTTACTTTTAGGAGAAAAACTAATTTAAAGGAATTAGAGTAATTTTAATTTTTTTTAGGTCACTGTGACACATTTACTAACTCCATTGTATTTTTTCAAATGATGTCAATTTTAATTTTAAAAATTGAATTTAAATTACAATCATCAAATTCAATTACATTAACACTTTTTCTTTTTGAAATAGAGCTCATTCATGGGCAAGAAGGGACCACATAAAAAGTACAAAGCTTAGACGTGGGTGACACTGACAGAGCTCTAGTCCGGGGATGGATATTATCTTTTTTGATTTTCACTCTATAAATTAGCAGGAAAGGGCCTCACCAAAGATTTTGGCCCAGTGGGTTCATTCCAGAAGTGGATACCCTGGAAAAGGATGTGATCATGTAAACTATATATGTGTTTTATCAACCATGTTTTTACATGTGAATTGAATTTGAAATGTTTGTCTCCCCACCCTTTATGTCAGCCTGTGTGCATTCAAAAATGTTGAAGTCTCTATTAAGTGACTTCTCAAATAGAGCCGCTTGTACCCTTCTTATCATACAGGGTCTCATTGACCCAAATTTGGGTATTTAATAGTATTAACCTGTTCAAGATGAACACAGTCACAAGGGGTACCAAGACAGTCGAATTTCTGATAATAAAGGTAACATTAAGGCTTTGTTGAACATCTGTTTGCAAGGAAAAATTTATGAATTTAGTTTTTAGTTTTAGTGGTATTTATCTCAAGGCAATTAGCAGAGAACCAATTCCCAATTTTTATTAAATCACTATTAATAATATTAGTCAGTGAATGGTAATTTTTTGCAGTATAAATTAAAACAGTGTCATCTGCAAATGTTATAATTTTATCTGTTTAATTGAGTTCACAAAGACCATTAATGAGTATTAGAAAAAGTAGAGGCCCAAAAATTGATCCTTGAAACACCCTTTCCTATCTTTATTAGATTACCACAACCCTATCACCACATTTCACATATTGTTGTCTATTGGTTAGGTATGATTTCAAAAGATCCAAAAGTATCCCTCTTACTCCACAAAAAAAAATATAAAAAAAATTAGACTAGTATTTTATAGGACACTCTGCAGGGCTCTCACTTTTCCCAATTTTCCTACTTTTTTGGTAAAATGTCCTACTTTTCTTAGTATAGTTAAACTTTCTTTTTTACCAAATCTTCTAAAAAAATTTGTGTATTTCTTTTAATGCGAAGGGAATCATCTAAATATTGCCAAATAATACAAATGTAGTGGATTGCAATTAATGATTCTGCCAAAGCAGAAGTTGTATCATTTTTTCAAGTTATTTGGGGGTGCATGTGGGCCATGTGGTTTTTGAAATTTTTCTTTTGCTCAGTTTGACAATTCAAAAACTCATTTTGTATCAGTGTTTTGAGTAATAATTAAAAAATTCTATCTTGATAGAAAAAATAATATTGCATTTACTACTTCATGGTCTTGGACTATTCATTCCACAGTAACTAACTTTGCTCCTTGTAAAGCTAGAAATAGGCGTAGGCGATGAAACTGAAACATCAAGGGAAACTAACATTCATCATTCAAAATCATGGTGCATATTTTGTATATTGATGAAAAAAACAGTTTTCATATGACAAAGCAGTTGGATACATTTTTTGACTCTGATGCTACCCAATAGCGTTCAATTGTCTTCTGTATGTTTATGACATGCATTAGGCATACAATGTTCATAAAGCTCTGCAAAGAGCTAGAAATGAAAGTGCTTCATTTGTCAAAAATGATCTTGCAAGCATTGAACAGTAAAATGTAAATAAACCCCTTTGTGTGAAGAAAAAGATGGACAGTTTAGTTAAACATATTTACATTGGATCTTGTAATTTACAAAGTTTGCACTGTGCTTTTAAAAGTCGTCTTGAATGAGCAGCATCATTCTTAAAAACTTTACATGTCTTCATAATTTGTTGTGCATCGTGGAATAGAGTTTACAGATTGGACTTTGGAAGACTCCTCAAAAAAAAAAGGTTATATATATTGTGTGGAGAGACAGCAAATAATTATCTGTGGTGGTTGTTATAATACTGTTGTGGCCTAAAATTTTTTTTTTTTTTTTACCAAGTTATTTACATTATTTTGCTTTGGCTCAAGTCAATCTTATAGGATACTGAAATAATGTTATGGAAATAATAATTTTTGAATTTTTAAAAATAAAGAAAAATAAAATTAGAGTTTTTTCATAGGGGTAATGTGATTATATTGTTTTGGGAGATATCCACCCCTTGTCCTACTTTTTCTAATTTTTCAAGTGGGAGCCTTGTCTCTGTCAAATGCTTTCATTATATCAAAATATAGCTATTGTGTCTTATACGAGTTATCAATATTACAGTAAAACCTGTCTTTAACGGAACCTGTATTAAGTGGAAACCTGTCTTCAATGGAAAAAAATCTTGGACCCATGATTTCAATGCCAAAATACACATTAAAAAACCTGGATCGAACGGAAACTCTCTAACGTGGAAACGAAAAGGAGAATTGTATGCTCTTAATGGAAAATTTCACTCAAACACTACAAAAGTTTCCCAAACCAATAAACCAAGGGAATCACGCGATATTTTGAACTGCTCTACCAAAAATTTTTAAACAATCTCTGCTTGCCAATTTGAGTTCTGCATCGTCTGTCCTTAAATTAGCAAAAACTGTTTCCATACTTGATGCTGGGATTTTAATAAGCCATATATAGTAAGGCAGTTGCTTCCTGTGTGTGTGTGTGTGTGAGAGAGAGAGAGAGAGACTGTTACAAAGTTTTTTGGAAAAACAATCTTTTCTACAGGAGAAATCGGGGCAAAGGTTGAATTTGCAAATGATATGCAAGATGTACAAAATTGCATGCAAGCTGGGTTCCGTGATCACATTACTGAAGATTACATAAACATAGACGACAATATTCAAACTGAACCTGACACGACAAATAATATAGGTACTCTCATTGAAAATTCAAGAGAAGGTAAAAAAAAAAAAAAAAGAGGATGAAGATGAGGTAAATGTAGTCATTTCGGAAGAAAAACATTGTAAGGTGATGTTTTATACAGATACTGTCAAAACCTTGAAAGAACTGCAGTAATTTTGCTTTAGAGCATAATGGCTTGTATATTTTTTGTATGATTTTTGAAATAAAACTGTTTGCTGAAAGTCAGGCAGCAAAAGGGGTGAACTGCATATGAAACACCTTTATTGACCACTGGAAAAAATAATTAATATATTCACAGTACTGTGTTTTTAATATTTTATTCACTATTTGGCGATGCGAATAGGTAATGTATGTAATGGACTCTATATATACTATAGTGTAAGGATAAACTAAATATAGTGTGTATTTTAATAAATGCATCATATCAAGTGATAAATAGTTTGTACTGTTTTAAAGTAAATTATGTACATTACTTTTTTTATTATTTAAATATTAATTACTTTAAATTATTTACTTTATTTTCAATTGACTTATTTTTATTTTATTTCAATTTTATATGAGATCCTTACATAATTTTACACATTTTGTCAATTGAATCTCTATTAAACGGAAACCTGTGTTCAAGAAAAAAATCTCGGTCCCATGCGATTCTGTTGAATTGTGAATTCCATTCACTATTAACAACTTTTGAAGAAAACTCCAATAGAGCCGATTCTGTAGTTTTATTTGGGAGAAATCCATATGATTAGCTGAAAAAAAATTGAGTGATAAGGAAGAAAAAAAAGCGTTTTTTTAAATTAATGTTTCAAAAATGTTTTAAACAGAATTCAGAACCAAAATAGGTCTATTTAGGTCATTAACATCACTTTTTTTTTATTAAACATTGTGGCTATCAATTTTCTAAGCTTTCTGGAAAAACACTACAAAATGAGTTTATTAGTTGAGTCATTATTTAAATCACTTTGAAAGGGAGTTTTTTATATAACACATTAATGCAAGATAACGGAAGAAAAAGAAGATGGAAAATGATTGATAATATTTTGAATTTCATTGGTATCTGTAAGAGAAAAAAAAAATTGTCAGATTTAGCCTTATATGGAACAAATTGTCTGAAATCATGTATATTGTGGGAAGGCGGGACACTGTGAAATATTTGTAAAATGGGAGTATATTCAAGTTAGTGCTAGTAGGCAGTTTTAGTTGTTTAACATTAGTACCTTTTAATTTGTTAATGAATTGCCAGCATTTAGATAGAGTGTTACATTTGTTAAATTCAGATATATAATAATTATTTTACTATCTTAATCCAATGAAAAGTTCACTAGTAAACCAAAGATTAGATTTTTCTTTTTCTGAAGCACTTAAGTAGGATCGAGTATGATTTTTTATTATTGTTTCGAGATTTAGAATAAAGTCATAGAATGCAATATTAATCTAAACCATCAAATTTGAATAATTTCAAGTAAAAATATCACATTGAAAAAATGACTAATTTTCAGATTATAATTTTACATTTCAGTATTTTGTTAAATTTGGGTTTAGAACTTCTTTGGACATTTTTTCTTTTAATTCTAGATGAACCAGCTAGAGGAGATTACATATTGAAAAATGATTCAGCTGTTGGCAGAATGATATCAAAATATGATTTGGCAGATATTTTGTTGAAGTGCTTATCAGCTGATGAGCATATAGGTCATGCTGTAGGCATGGGGTATCCATGAAGAAAAGTTCTTATGTAGCAGCTGTATGCCTAGTGTGCTATACTTATTTGTTATTTTTGCACACATTTTTTATGATATTTATATACTTGTACTTGAAAAAAAAAATTTTTTTGTACTTATATGCGTTCACTTAATATTAACCGTTAATATGAGAAGTTGATATTTTTGGAAAATAAATAGTTTATATCAATTTTTTGAAACATTTTTTTAATCCTTGTGGACCATATGGGAGGCAAATGAATTTGTGCCTATTTGTTCATTGATTTGCACTAGTTACATGTGATGTAAAGTCATTGCCCCTTTATCTTACACTGGTACATGTGTAAACATGTTTCATTTGGCCTTTATAACTGGCCCTATTTTCTATGACCAGCACTTTGTAACTCTTTTAATTCAATCCACAGTTACTTCTGCCAATAGGTTTTTGCGTTGGCTCAAATTATTCAGTCAATGCTAAAATGTTTTAGTGTCTTCATATAAGGGAATGTTTTTTTCTATTCTCATTTTATCTCTAAAAAACCTCCAAGCTTGCCATAGAAACCTCATCATAGTCTATTTGAAAAGAACGCATATAAATGTCTCCATTCTTTAGCAACCATAGGGTGAGGTTGGAAAAAACTTTTTATTCACTTTAATGAACTTTTTGTTTTTCTGATTGAAAAGTACAGTGTATGCTGCTTAATGTGATCCCATTGGGACTCGGTTGTATGATAACAATAACCGATTTATACTTATATCCGAAAACATTCACAGTCCATCAATTCTACCTATTCTTAAGACTGTGATTACAACTTGAGAATCTATTATGAGATTGGGAGAAAATTTTAAATCGCTACCGATTTTTAGTATTATATGTGTTTGTACTGAAATTCTCACACATCTCAGAGATTAACTTGCATTAAAAACAGTGAGTGTTAAGGTGTGAAAACCTTTTTTTTTCCGATCTCAAGGAGGGTAAACAAAACCAAGATTATATGATGATACCTCTAGCTTAATGTCATCTTCCCTTTATTTCTCGAATTTCACTTAACCCAGTGGTTCTCAAAGTATGTGTCGTGACTCCTAAGAGCATGGCCAACCTTTGTCAGTGGTGAAGAGGTGATATATTGATGTGTATCTGTTCAGTGCTTTGAAATTATTCTTTAGAGTGCTCTGGGGAGCCGTAGATAAACGATAACAAGGCCAAAGGAGTCGTGGGTGGAAAAACAGCTACTACCCTGACTCTTGTAAAACGTGTTAGAATTCTGAAGGGGGGGGGGGGGTGTCCACACTTTGCTCAGCTTGAATGTGATTTGTTTACATTCCTTGTGTAAAATACAAGATTTGAAACAAGCAACGAGTCTGTGGCTGGTGAGCATCCGCTTGTTCTCAATACATAAAAGTAAAGCAATATAAAATTGTGACGCAACCTTCCTGTGAACAAAGAAAAGCATTGAAGCTCAGCATGTTCTTTAGCGAACAAAAACCTAGAGCATTCTACGCGTTCTTAGAAAAATTACATCAAGAAAAATGTGAGAATTAGAGAACAAAAAAAACGGCATGTGGTCACTTTTATAGGGTGATTCGTTGCCGCGTGTACAAACTTTTGGGAGAAGTAGGTGACTCTCAAAGATGCATTGCAATGCAAGGGTCGGAAACGCATTTGCCATGCGATAGTGCACATAAAACACGAGAAATGAAAGAGCAACACATAAGTGAACATTATTTTATTCATTAAAATGTAACATATTGTGATATTAAGAGATGTCACAGGAGGTTTTGGACGTTCCGTCCACCAGCTGCAACGCAAGCCCAACATAGGCGGCGCATGGACGTTTTGAAATACACTGGGCGTCTCGGAGGGTACAAGTGCAAAGCGACCCGTCACAATCAGCAGCTCTATAATATGGAAATATATGCTAGATGAATATCTGCCAACTCCGCATTTGTGAAACCTTCCATCCTACTACCCATGGCCCCCACATCCTGAAGCAGGACCCCTAGGCTGGGATCTTTTACGGGGCCCCCCTTCATGATGAATTTATAGCGTGAAAAAACAAAAAAATTTTTGAGACGGAGCTTCGAGACGGGGCCGTCTTGAACGTAAACCTTTGATGTTGGACGACCCTGAACGCATATGTACAGTGAAAACTCGCTACAACGATACTCGATATAACGATAAATCCCTCTACAACGATACTCGATATAACGATAAATCCCTCTACAACGATACTCGATATAACGATAAATCCCTCTACAACGATACTCGATATAACGATAAATCCCTCTACAACGATACTCGATATAACGATAAATCCCTCTACAACGATATTTTCCCGAATCTTGTTTGGAATTGCCTATAGTCTAATGTTAAACTTCTCTCTATATAACGATATCCTCTACTACGGTAAATCCCTATATAACAATATTTTTTGAAGAGATTTCGAGACTGCTACACAACGACATTTTTTATACTTCGCTCAAAAAATCGCCTTCAATATACAGGGCGTTCTGTAAGTCCTAATTTGGCCTTTATTTCATCAACCATTCGTCGTAGAGGTATGGTTCTAATTTAAAAAATGCTCGAAATGTGTTCAGGTATGTATCAGTATTCTGTATCAATTTCGAGAGTAAAAATACAGTGTGTCACAAAATGAAAAATATAAATTTTTATACGCTTCCCATGTCTTCTAAGTTCCGATTAGGAAGTTGTTGCCCTGTCTCTTCTGAGGCCCACAAAAATTTCCATGTTTTAAAATGCAATATTCGCTGAAATAACCAAATTCAAAAATCGGAAAAAAGTTGAGAAAGGACAGCATAAATGTGAGGGAAAAGAACAGAAACTAACGGACGACGACGCTTTCCGTCATTTATGCTGTTCTTTTCACACTTTTCTCTGGTTTTTTAATTCCAATATCTCAGCGAATATTGCTTTTTGAAACATGAAATTTCTTTTGTTGGCCATGGGAGAGACAGCAAAAAAAAAAAACAAAAAAAAAAAAAACCCCAAGACGGGGGACCGTATAAAATTTTTATTTATTTATTTTATGACAGTATAATTTCACTCTCGAAATTGGTACTGTGGAACCTCCTCTAACGGATCCTCCCTGTTAACAGACAACTCCGTTAGCGGACACTTTTCTGATCCCCAGTCCCGTGGAATAAGGCTTTAATATATTTCACTCCCAGCTAGAGAACACTCTCGATAGCGGACAGTAAAATCAGACAAACTCTAAGTTTTTCAAAACTATAATTTAATTTTTGTCCATTAATTGAGAATTTATCATATTCAACGGCGATTATGTATAATCATAAGTTTGTATTGGTAAATATCATAATCCGGCAATCAATTACTTGATTAATGGAACATAACTATGGTCCAAGATGGTAATTCCAAATGGTAATGTTAGTTTTGTTTGCATACATAAGAAGAAAGCCAGCATTACAAGTTTGATAATGTTATGAAAATGTTTTTATCTTCACACCTATTTTAATTTATTCAATTTATCAATTCAATTTTTATTGCAAAATGCGTGTAGTGCATGTATGTACGGGTAAAAATGGTTAATTGGTTTAATGAAGAGAAGAAAGGTTATAAATTTTTCCACATTTATCACTCTTTCCATTTTTATTTGAGAATTATTCATAATCGCAGGTGAAAGAGGAAAAATGTGGGGAAATTTTTTTTTAAATCAAGCTTTCTTTATATAGTGAGGCAATTGGTGGTTATGCATAACCACCACACAGTAACATATACGTTTTAACATTAACATTTTTGGAACAAATTGCGACGGAAGCCAAACGTCGTCTAAATGTCAAAGTCGTATAAACGAGGTTATACTGTACATCGTACCTCGCCATTAGCGGATTGGTCCCATGGGTGTCCGTTATCGAGAGGTTCTACTGTACAGAGTAATTCCTGAACACATTTTGAGCGTTTTTTAAATTAGAACCCTTCTTGTACGACGAACGGTTGATGAAATAAAGGCCGAATGAGGACTTACAGGACACCCTGCATTTTTAAATTGCTCACCAGTTTTTGTTATTTTGAGGATGTTTAGTAACATCGGTATTTTACACTATCTACCCTCTAAAATGGTGATTCCCAACGTGGGGCGATTTGAGTTTTTCTATGAAGGCTTTGAACCCCCTTCATTTGTTCCTGTAAGTTCAAATTTTTAAACAATTTCTTGATGATTCTGAGAAATTGAATTTTCTGATTTTTAGCCGAAACTGATATTCGGAAAGAAGAGTGATTTGTCTCCTCCGGGAATCGAACCCCCTCGCATACCGAGCAAGTGCGCTAACCAATACACCAGAAACACACTTTTCAATTCCTTATAACACGCATTAGTAGCGTGAAGCGCTGAGTGGAGTCGTAGCAGCCTTCCTTAACTACAGCAATTTTCGCCCCAGTTGGCGTTTTGTATGAAGAGATGGTATGCAGGAGGGGGGGGGGGGTAAAGGGCTTACATCCCTCAAGGGGCAGAGTCCGGGTCTTGTCTGATCTTCGGGTATGTAAGGGGACCCGGGTGCAATTCCCGGAGGAGACAAATCACTTTTCTTTCCGAATATCAGTTTCAGTATAACATCCAGAAAATTAAATTTCTCAGTATACACTGAAGAGCCAAAAAAACTGGTGCACCTGCCTAATATCGTGTAGGGCCTCCGCGAGCCCGCAGAAGTGCCGCAACACGACGTGGCATGGACTCGACTAATGTCTGAAGTATTGCTGGAGGTAATTGACACCATGAATCCTGCGGGGATGTTCATAAATCCGTAGGAGTAAGAGGGGGTGGAGATCTCTTCTGAACAGCACGTTGCAAGGCATCCCAGATATGTTCAATAATGTTCATGTCTGGGGATTTAGGTGGCCAGCGGAAGTGTCTGAAGTCAGAAGAGTGTTCCTGGAGCCACTTTGTAGCAATTGTGGACGTGTGGGGTGTCGCATTGTCGTGCTGAAATTGTCCAAGTCCGTCGGAATGCACAATGGACATGAATGGGTGCAGGTGATCAGACAGGATGCTTACGTACCTGTCACCTGTCAGAGTCGTATCTAGACGTATCAGGGGTCCCATATCACGCCAACTGCACACCATCACAGAGCCTCCACCAGCTTGAACAGTCCCCTGTTGACATGTAGGGTCCATGGATTCATGAGGTTGTCTCCATACCCGTACACGTCCATCAGCTCGAAGCAATTGATACCGAGACTCGTCAGACCAGGTAACGTGTTTCCAGTCCTCGACAGTCCAATGTCGGTGTTGTCGGGCCCAGGCGAGGCGTAAAGCTTTGTGTCGTGCAGTCATCAAGGGTACACGAGTGGGCCTTCGGCTCCGGAAGCCCATATCGATGATGTTTCGTTGAATGGTTCGGACGCTGACACTTGTTGATGGCCCAGCATTCAAATCTGCAGCAATTTGCGGAAGGGTTGCACATCTGTCACGTTTAATGATTCTCGTCAGTCCCGTTCTTGCATGATCTTTTTCCGGCCGATGCCGTAGATTTAATTTTTTACCGGATTCCCGATATTCACGGTACACTCGTGAAATGGTCGTACTGCTATGGCGTCAATAGCCATCGCTATCAGATGAAGCGGGAGAGGTCCAATTTCCAGCCCAATGTAATATAATAATAAGAGAAAAGGGAAAAGGGGACTTGAGCCATTTAAATTGTAAAAAACATGCTCTTTCGCCTTCATCAACACTCCTTAATTTTATGGCCACTTACTTAAAGGGCCCCTTCAAAGTTTGCGTAATAGCCGCTTCGTATTCTTCTTTTCTCTCTCTCTCCCCTATATACTGAAGCCTATTGACCATTGTATTGCCACCTGCAGGCAATTGACTTTATTTCTGACTTTCTTGCTTCCTCTCTACTTTTCTTTTCCTTCTTTTTTGTACAACTTCAGAGAAAACATCTTCCTCCCATATGCTTCGAAAGATCGTAGGGGGTGAACCTTGACCAATGATGTCAATTTTAATACTATTTGTACCTACGTAATCCTCATCACCCAATGGATGGATCTTTCTTTGAAGCCGGACTACCAATTAGAAATAGGGGGTTGGTACCCCTCAAAACTTTACTTTTTTGGAATCTTTGAAAAATAAAAGGCAGATTGATTACTGAAAACTAGAAATCAAGTTGGAAAAAAAATGTAGAAAGAGGAGAATTTTTTGTAAACACATTTTTCAACTGTAGCATCAGGAGCGGCGATCATCCGTGATGAAAGGGATGGAGGAAAAGGTAGGAAAGAAATTCTTACCACAATTCCAGTAAATTATAGACGTTTAGTTAAAATAAATTGGGAGGAATTAACAGGGGGCAGATGGCGAAATTAGGCATAAAGAGTGATTAAAAGAGAGTTATTCCAACATCAAGTTAAAATTATTATAATTGAACATACAGTATTTGTTTATGTATTATGCAGAATTTGATATCGTGGAAATGGATTTTTCTAATTGACTTTTATTTTGTGTAAATATAACTCGTTCTTTTCATATGATCATTTGATTAAATATTAAAAGCTATTGAAATTTAACTGATTCCTTCTTTTCATGAGTCATCGTTTTTATTCTAAATGTATATTGGACCACTAGGAGCCTGGGTTAATCTGATAATTACATATATATATATTCTTCCAGTGGTTCGATATAACAATGGTACCGTGACCATTCCCTTACAGTATTATTCCAAATTTTATTTTTGTAATACTGTTCTTAATTCATAAATTTACCCTTTTTCACCTTCAGATAAAAATGTCAAAACATGAACAAATGATGACTCTTGAGAGAATGTTCGAATTGATATGGTCATAATGATAATTTAGAAGGAAAAAAAGCAACATTAAGTTGGTGTTGAGATTTATTATTGTATGGAAACTTTGTGTGTTTTGGGAATTTCTACATTTACTTTCATTGAATTTTGATTTTATAATTTTGTTAAATCTTTTGAATATATTGCACTATGGCTGAAGATCCTAGCAATTTTAATAAGTTAGCAGGGTGCCAGGCATTAATTCCCCATTTTGACAACGTGTCCGCTGTCACTCCCCGATATTTTGTTGATACGTTAGAGGCAATCGCAAAAACCGCAAATTGTACTGAATCAGAGAAATTATTGTTGCTAAAATCCAGAGTTAGGGGAGATGCGTTGACACAGATCATTAACAATGTTGATTTGGAAAATGAGCAGAATTATGAAAACTTTAAACAGAAATTTTTGGATTTTTTCTCCACCAAAACAAGCCTTGCTACACGACAGCAACTTTTCTCGAATTGTCGCATGTCCTCCGACGAAGGGGTCAAAATCTACGCTGCTCGTGTTTCCACAAATACACAAAAATTTTTCGGCAATGCCGATATCAGTAAACCCGAAGTGAAATCACTTTACGAACAAACACGACTAGCCAAATTCTTGGAAGGCCTCCTACCAAAATACAAAAGTTCTATTTTAGTGAAAGACCCACAATCGTTTCAAGATGCTGTGAATTTCATTGAAACTTTACAAGTTAATGAATCATCAACACAACACGAAACCATTTGCAATGTAGGGAGCACGGATAAGGAAATGGCCAACTTGATAGAGTCACATGCGAAGCAGACTCATGAAACAATTGCAGCAATCCAAAAGCAGGTGGAAAATCTTCAATTGCACTCCGTGCCCAGGCACGAAACCAATACACAACATCATTTTCAAAATAACCCCTACACAACTCACGCATTCTCTGGACCCCCCACAGCAACATACTCACACACAGGCGTGGACCGCAGGTTGCGGTGGAAACACTTGCTGCAACGAAACAATTTCACACAGATTTCCACTCAATGATTTTGAAGGTCATAGATACCCTCATTATGCTCAGAATTTTTGTGAAAACTGTGGTCGAAACAATCATACAACTTCAGAATGCTATGCTTATAATCCTGAGCACCGTTTCAACCAACGTTCACACGCACCACGCACTCAAAATTTTCATCAGACATTTCATTCTAATCGAGGACGTTTTAATACACGCAATCATTCACCACATCCTCGAAGAAGCAATAGAGGCAGATCAGTAAGATTTGAGAACAACAACACATCTCATTCCGGTAATTTAAACTAATTAGGGGAACGAACGAAAGTGCTTCCACTTCCGCGGCTAGAGTCCGTTCCCCCAACATGAATACCACTTCAACTTCTACAGAGCCGCAACAAGATACATGTATTACACAAGTTAAAACGATAAACACACAGATTCTGGATTCACAAGAAAATGACTTCTACCTTCCTGTTGCTGATGTGAAATTTGCTGGTTGCCAAACAACCAGTTTGATTGATTCTGGCGCCTCAGTCTCATTACTTCAGTATTCTGTTTTTCAGAAAATCAGAAATGACGCACGGATAAAAAAAGCTAACACTGATGTCAGAGTTAAATCTATTTCAGGAGAGCCACTAGATATTTTGGGGTCATTCAAAATCCCTCTGACTTTGGGAAATAAATGCATTATTCATTCATTTTTTATAGTCAGAAATGATTTGCAAATACAAATACAAATACCACACCACAACAGGCAAACTGCCCAACGAGGTGGCTGACTTAAGAACATCATGGATCCCCGAGCCATTTTTTGGAGGCCCTACCTACTACTGCTACACCCCACAAGAACCCCCCGTGGAACCCCCACACCCCCGCCAACGAATCGGTACATGCGGGAATGTGCGTGTACGTGTAGTGAAACCTGACGAGTTTTTTGTTTCTCTGTAATGCTTGTTATGTGTAGTTCTGCCATCTGCCACCAGTTTTTCTAACTATGAGTGAAGTGTTATGATTGAATGATTTATCGTTGTAGGACTGTTGCTCTCTGTGGCGAGACTTTTTAACGGGGAGATCGGCTCGCATTTGCGCCTTGAAGTTGGGAACCACAGAAAACCAACTTCAGCCGACCACAATACCAAGCAATAATTGGCTATGACCTTTTGAAGACCCACAAATTCACACTCAACCTCGATAATGACATATTAGAAGCTGGTAATACAAAAATTAAAATACGAGACGCCAATTCTCCAACTTGTAACACATTATCCACAGAGTACGCCCGACTAGCAACGAAAATCACACTTTTGCCACACGAATCCAGGGTAGTGTATTTGAAAACTGACATTTTGGCTAGTGAAGGGGATGATATAATGTTGACACCTATACTACAAAACGATGCTATAGAAGTACATAGAGCTGTGTGCTCCATCTCTAAAGATAAAACGATCCCCATTATGCTTTCGAACTTGACCGCTCGAAAAGTGGCTCTAAACAAAAACACTCGTGTAGGTACAATCACGAATGACGTAGAAATCAGAGACATGGAGGAAATCAAACAGTTACGCAGGCAGGAATTGTCGGAAAATGATTTTGAGCTGAGCCACTTAGACCTTCCAACTCGTTCGAAGCTATTGAAATTACTTTTTGAATTTGGTGATATATTTAGTAAACGCTTATACACCATAGGTTGTACAGATAAAATCACTCCTATTTTACAAGTAGATTCATCAAAACTACCATCTACTCGCCCCTGCAATGTTCCCTACGCTTTGAGAGACGAATTAAAATGTCAGTTAAATGAATTAGAACAAGCAAATTTGATTGAAAAATCAGACAGTCACATAAGCTTCCCTTTGATCATGATAAAGAAGAAAAATCCTTCAGGAGACCCGAAGCAACAGAAATGGCGATTGGTAGTAGACTATAGAAAATTGAACGCTCACTTAAAATATCCAAGATATCCTCTACCAATCATTCATCACTTACTGGAAATGCTACGGGGATCTAATCTTTTTTGCTCCCTTGATCTATCATCATCTTTTTGGCAGATTCCTTTGAAACCCGAGGATCGTGACATGACAACATTTAGCTCTCCATTTGGCTCGTTCCGTTACAAAACTATGCCTCAAGGCTTGAATGCTAGTCCGGAAACATTTTCCAATCTTTCAGATCAACTTTTAGCTCCTCTTTCGGATTTGAAAATTGCCAACTATATTGATGATTTTTGCTTGGGTGCCGACAATGTCTCACAAATGCTCTACAAATTGAGAAAACTATTCGAGAGGTTCCGCTATTTTGGTTTGACACTTAATCCAGCTAAATGTTCATTTCTTGTTCCTCAGATCGAATTCCTAGGTCATACTTTGAACAGTTCAGGCATTCGCCCCATTGAGACAAACATTAGAAAGATACAAGACTTTCCAGTTCCCAACACCGTACGGAAAATTCGCCGTTTTATTGGGCTGGTTGGGTATTACAGGCGTTTCATACAAAATTTTTCAGATATTACGGCACCTATTACTAACCTCACTAGAAAGAGTAGAAAATTTCATTGGTCTCAAGAGGCCCAGAATGCTTTTGACATTCTAAAACAAAAACTTTCGCAACCTCCAATTTTGATACATCCGGATTTCAACAAGGAATTTATCCTTTCTACTGACAGCAGTGACGTTGCATTAGGTGCAATGATTGGGCAGAGAATAGACAATTCTAATGTCATACATCCAATTGCATATTTTTCCAAGAAGTTAAATCCCACACAAATTCGATACACTATTATGGAAAAAGAATTAATGGCCATTGTGGAATCTGTAAAAGCATTCAAGTACTATTTGTATGGTAGACATTTCACTATTAGGTGTGATAATGCTGCTTTGACCAAATTATCGAAATGGGATTCACCAGGAAGCAGAGTCACTCGATGGTTTGCATTTCTCTCAGAATTTAATTATGATTTTGAATTAATCAAATCTTCGGAAAACCAAGTCGCCGATATTTTTTCACGCGACTTTCATGTGAATACAGTACAGATCACTTTACCTACCATAGAGGAGATAAAGTTGGCTCAGCGCGAAGATCCCAAATTGTCAACCATAATCTCTACATTAGAAGACGATAACACTCAACACTCAAAGCTCAGGATTAAGTATGTCCTATCGAATGGTCTTCTTATGCACAAAGGGATTATCACTCGCTCAGGGGGTCAGAAGATCATACTACAAATAGTTATACCTAACAAGTTCAAGCCACACATTCTTGCAGCCAACCACTTGACACACTTTGGACACTTAAAAACATACCACGCCATTAAAGAGAAGTATTTCTGGGATAATTTATACACAGATACAAAACATTACGTAGAATCTTGCACACATTGCATATCTTTCCGATCTCCTCGTAGAGTACCACCTGTTCCATTGCAACGTCATTTTATTCCATCTCGACCAATGGAATATGTCTCTTGCGATTTTGTCGGAAGATTGCCTAACACCTCACGTGGAAACTGCTATATACTCACGTTCATTGATCATTTCACAAAATTTGTGAAACTATACGCAGTTCCCGACCAAACATCAAAAACAACAGCAGAGAAATTCCTCGACTTTGCTTGCACTTTTGGATTTCCTGAGAAATTATTATCAGACAAAGGTTCAAATTTTGTGAGTGACCTTTTTAAAACACTTTGTAGTCGCCTAGGGGTAACGAAATTGCAAACAACGGCGATGTGCCCACAATCCAATGGTCAAAGTGAAAGGATAAATTCTAACTTGAAGAAGTCCCTCTCTATATTTGCACTAGGAACAACTGATTGGGATGCATACATTAATTACTATGAATTAATTTATAATTCTACTATTCATCAAGCAACACAGGAAAAGCCAGCATATTTACATCTTTCCTACGACCCTACACTTCCAACAGACATTCTTAATCAGACAACTCCACATACACGTGTCTCATATTCTGATTTTGTCACACAAAAAACAACACAACTGCAGTACACATTCAACAAAGTGCGTGAAAGTCTAATTACATCAGCAGAGAGGCAGGAAAATTACCAACGAAAATTCGCGAAAGATAGGAATTTTCACCCAGGTCAATTAGTATTCTTGCATCAACCCGACGCTGATAGACACGCTTCGCTTCCTAAGCGAAGAAATTTCGCTGGTCCCTACAGAATTCTCACAGTTCACAATCCTGTAAATTTTACAATAATTGATACAAGAAATCCAAAAGCAAAACCTATTAAAGTACATGCAAACAGGTTGATCCCATTCAAAGAAAGACGTCAAGAATTGGATTATATGCACAGTACTATTAGGGAAAACAGGAATAGTAGAAATCCGGCAGACTCCATTGTACAACAAAGGCCACACGCTAGTTTCGATGAATTGTCTGACCTTCAATGGCTTCAATGTATTTCTCCTAGTGCCGCACGTTCGGTGGGGAACCCACCCAGCAGTAGCCCTGGGCACTATTCCGAGGAGCCTTCTCGAAACACAGATAACCCTGCCGTTGTAATACCACAATCTTCTATTCAAAGATGTCAAGCCCAAAGGCCTTCCACAAGTACAGCAAGTGATGCACCCCCTGCTCTGGATAATATGTCCCGTAATTTATTGCCTCAGCGTTCCGTTGGTCATCGATACAATTTGCGCTCTAACCGGCCGGCACAAATTAACACTTTCACTTTTGGAACATATTAATCAAGTGTTGTGTATGTAAATACATAAATAATATGGGACTTGAAAATAGAATTTTTTTTTTAAAATTTCTATAACGATTATTCGAAAATTAATTCATCGAATTTTATAATCGTATTCAGTGATAAGTTTTTTTTTATTACTGGAATTCCGTCGTGGATACAAATATGCTGTTGATTGTTCAGTGAGAAGGGCCCCTCATTGCACGGTGAACGCTTATTTGTTTCCAATTTTCTTTTTTTTTTCATGCAAAATTTTCTTCAAACTCACTATCTCTCCTTCACAAATTAAATTTGAGGTAGACATTGAAGTGCACTGCAAGTTTGATCAAGTCCCACCTTATTTAAAAACAAAAAAATTCATTTATGTACATATCTCTATTTCTGAAGAAGCAGAAGATGAAGCATTCAGCAACAATGACTGTCAAATTATGTTTATATTGAAAACTATATGTTTAATGGATGCATTTACATTGTCCATTTCTATGCGTAATCAATCTCGCACTATTATATTTGAGAAAAAAATTGTTAAAACCTTGAAACAAAGTAGAGTTATAATGGAATTATGAAAAAAAAAGTTATTATGAAAGTGTGAGAAAAAATGAGACTATGAGAACAAAAAAGATGAAAGAAAAAAAAAATGAAATTATAAAAGGAAAATTGAACGTATAGAAAAAAAGATTAATGTATAGAAAAAAAAAAAAAGGGAAATGAAAGTATACAAAAAAGACAAAAACAAAATAATGATGAAAAAAATGAAATTAACAAAAAAAAAATGAAATTATGAAAGAAGAAAAAATGGATGTGAAGAAAAAGAAAAGAAAATTTTGTCAAAATGTTAAAAATGTGCATGAGGAACAAAAGTATTAATGTTGTACACTTATGCATGCAAGTACTTTCACGTAAATATCCACATATAGCATATATGCAATTTTGTGTTAAGAATACAACATACTGTGTATTAGTGTAGTATAATTTGATGTTGGAATCTATAATCCCTCAGAGTTATAATATTTATATTGAGCATTTAAACAAGTTTAATTTGGGAATGATTATAAATGATCACTGTGGTAAGATTTTTTCTTTCTCTGCCAAATGTTTTATATTCTATGCTTCTATATCCCTTCAAAGTTCATAATTCATAAGTGAAATGTGCCCGTACTCTCAGGACACCGCTCACAAATTCCAATTAACTCTGCTTCGAGGAGACAGTTATCAACTGTTTCAAACTTTCCCTTCGAACGATGCAAATTCCTTTTCAGCAGACAACGACATCGATCACTCAGACTCGTTGATGCGATGGTTCACCGAGTAATGTGGCAGTGATATCTTCAAGCAAAGAAATTTGTGTTCTAACTTCACTAATGTGTTCAAAACTTCACATTGAACTGCCATTTCCAGACACCATACACTGAAATTGTTTACGTGCAATTTCTCTTGGATACTCCTGCCGGTGCAGAGATGCTTCGCCGGTGTCGCACTTTGGTTGTCCTCAGTAGTCTGTGTAACAAATAGTGTTCGAGACTGACTGCACGTCTGAACACGAACGAACGGTCGAATAAATCTCTTCGTAATAATTTCGATTAATAATTTTCGCTTCGACAGTACTCCAGCGTCGTCCTCTATTCAGTGACTGACATGTGAAAAGAACAAACACATTCGACGCTCTCTACGATACACATTCGCTGCAAAGTGCAACCCACGCTGAACATCATGAGGACTGATTCCTGACATTGGGTCTAGTGCGGATTGAGCCACAACAAGCCAATTTGTTTCCTGTACAGCTGGATTTTGAAAATTTACACTTTCGAACTTATAACTCTCGAGGCACTGAACAAGTACGTTGAAGTTCAGAGTAATGAATGTGCTGTAACTTATCTAGTATCAATGCGCAGCATTTTCAGGGAAACATGTTCTGCGACACTTAATGTTACATTTATTTCAGTGATAAATGCAACAGTGATTTTCTTGTTGCTATGTCTAAACGTATTATTGATATATTTTTGTGACGTCATCCGAAGAAATTATATGTATCTTCGCTATTCCGAGAAAAAAAAAAAAAAAGTACTTCCGATAAATCATCGAAAAGGATGATATACCGTAATCTACGTTATGAATTCATGAAATTTTAAAAGCTTCTGTGTATTTCATGCTCAGTGATTTTTGCAAAGCTCTTTGGTATATTATTTTATTTCTGCTTATATTATCTTTCTACAATTCACTTACGACAATATCGAACACATGTATATATCTGCAACACATAATGTATATTCACTTCTAATTTTTATATTACATATATATATTTCTTTTCTTTTCGCATATGTATAAGTATATCTAGGTACGAGTATTCTTTTCCATGCATTCCTACATTGCTTACCTTTGTGTCAAGTGATGTACATTTGTACATATCAGATTTTCATTCATGTTTTGAAGAGCAAACATAATTTTATTGCCAGTATTGTAATCTCCCGACTTATATTTTCTTTTTCTTTTTTTTTAGTTTTTTTTTTTCTTTTTCCGCAAGATGGATGTGCATTGCTATGGCGTCAATAGCCATCGCTATCAGATGAAGCGGGAGAGGTCCAATTTCCACCCCAATGTAATATAATAATAAGAGAAAAGGGAAAAGGGGACTTGAGCCATTTAAATTGTAAAAAACATGCTCTTTCGCCTCCAACAACACTCCTTAATTTTATGGCCACTTACTTAAAGGGCCCCTTCAAAGTTTGCGTAATAGCCGCTTCGTATTCTTCTTTTCTCTCTCTCTCCCCTATATACTGAAGCCTATTGACCATTGTATTGCCACCTGCAGGCAATTGACTTTATTTCTGACTTTCTTGCTTCCTCTCTACTTTTCTTTTCCTTCTTTTTTGTACAACTTCAGAGAAAACATCTTCCTCCCATATGCTTCGAAAGATCGTAGGGGGTGAACCTTGACCAATGATGTCAATTTTAATACTATTTGTACCTACGTAATCCTCATCACCCAATGGATGGATCTTTCTTTGAAGCCGGACTACCAATTAGAAATAGGGGGTTGGTACCCCTCAAAACTTTACTTTTTTGGAATCTTTGAAAAATAAAAGGCAGATTGATTACTGAAAACTAGAAATCAAGTTGGAAAAAAAATGTAGAAAGAGGAGAATTTTTTGTAAACACATTTTTCAACTGTAGCATCAGGAGCGGCGATCATCCGTGATGAAAGGGATGGAGGAAAAGGTAGGAAAGAAATTCTTACCACAATTCCAGTAAATTATAGACGTTTAGTTAAAATAAATTGGGAGGAATTAACAGGGGGCAGATGGCGAAATTAGGCATAAAGAGTGATTAAAAGAGAGTTATTCCAACATCAAGTTAAAATTATTATAATTGAACATACAGTATTTGTTTATGTATTATGCAGAATTTGATATCGTGGAAATGGATTTTTCTAATTGACTTTTATTTTGTGTAAATATAACTCGTTCTTTTCATATGATCATTTGATTAAATATTAAAAGCTATTGAAATTTAACTGATTCCTTCTTTTCATGAGTCATCGTTTTTATTCTAAATGTATATTGGACCACTAGGAGCCTGGGTTAATCTGATAATTACATATATATATATTCTTCCAGTGGTTCGATATAACAGTACGTGAAAATCCAAATTTCATCGCTGCCTCGGAGATACTATGTCCCATCTCTCGTGCGCCGACTATAACACCACGTTCAAACTCACTTAAATCTCGATAGCCTGCCATTGTAGCAGCAGTAACCGATCTAACAACTAAGCCAGACACTTGTTATGTTATATAGGCGTTGCCGACCGCAGCGCCGTACTCTGATTGGTTCCATATCTCTTTATTTGCATACGCATGCCTGTACCAGTTTTTTTGGCTCTTCAGTTTATTTCAGGTCGAAAAAAATACCATCTCTTCATAATTTCTTGATATATATGACTTCTTTCTTTTATTTTTCTCTTCCAGTGGAAGGGGTTTGACTAAGGGTTCTTAATGTTTTGTGTTCCGCGGAAAGTTTGTGCAAGTCGGAAAAAGTCCACGAACCCCCCCGTCTCAATAAAATGTAGAAAAATGGCCACGAACTTCTACCTTTAAAAAATAATATTCTGTGTACAGCAGTGCAAAACAATGAGGTAACTGTTTTCTCATCCAAGCTCACTGACCCCTCCCCACCCCCGAAGTCTTTTCGAGGACCCCTGATTAAGAACGACTGCTTTTGGCTGAGTAAAAGTAAACAGAAATGGGGGGGGGGGGAGTGCAAAGACCTCCTCATTTTAAAATTTAAGGAGGCAAAGCAAAACATAGTAGTTCTTATATTTAAAAAAAATGTTTAAAGAAGTTTCCCCTGGGTGGGGATACCCCCGACAAAAGTATGGGGAGACATCAGGATTTCAGAGATGCTTCGGTGGGGCATGGCTTGAGTGACCATACGTCCCGTATTTGCCAGGACAGTCCCGGTTTTTTCTGTTTTTTGACTGTCCCGACTTTTTTTTACAAATGTCTCTGTTTTTCACGTATTTTCAACGAAGCCAACTTGACTTTTTATTCTTCAAATCAACGATTAAAATTATCTTTTTAATTCAGAAATTGCATTACGATAATTACGACTACAAACAAGAATATTGATCTCAAACATTTGTTGTTTTTTTTTATTATTCACTGAGATTTGAAGTGGCGCTTGTATTTTCCGGGATTGACGACTTATCCTATTTTATCATGAGTTGGCGACTTTGCATACTTTAAGCATCATTTTTGGCAATAATTGGCAATGTCCCGTATTTCGAAGCTCAATTTCCCGTATTTTTCTCAAGGAAATATGGTCAGCCTAGGCATGGCCTAAAAAAGGTTGGGAACCACTGCTCTAAAAGTACACTACTGGCCACCGTAAATGCAACACCCTGAAAGAAGCATGCAAATAATATGAAATTTACAACATGCATTAGCGGAGGTGAGATATGCAAATGATTAGAATTTCAGCGCAGACGCACATCACGCGCGCCTGTGGCGTCACTTCAAAGCGCTATTCAAGGCTTGGAGATTTCGACGATTTGAAGTACGACAATTGTGTTTTTCTTGTGGTTTTTTCAAAAAAACGATCAATTATGCCTCGTAGAAAACAGCGATCATCTTTTGATCAAGTATCCGAGTTCGACAGAGGAAGGATAGTGGCCTACCGAGATTGTGGATTATCTTTCAGGGAAATCGGTAGTCGTGTTGGACGAAACCAAACAACTGTAATGCGGATATGTGATCGTTGGATGCAGGAGGGTACGACGGACCGACATGTTCGATCGCATCCACCTCAGTGCACCACTTCACGTGATGACAGGCGTATTGTGCGTATGGCAGTGACGGATCGCTCAGCCACATCACGAACCATAGCACAGCACATTCAGTCTGTACCGCATCATCCAGTGTCTGCGCGTACCATTCGACGCCGTTTACAGCAGAGTGGTCTGTCCGCAGGACGTCCATTGCTTCGTCTACCCTTGACGCAGAACCACAAACGTCTCCGCCGCCAATGGTGCGATGAAAGAAGGATGTGGACGGCACAATGGAATGAAATTGTCTTTAGTGACGAGTCACGCTTCTGTCTGCAACACCACGATGGTCGGATTCGAGTCTGGAGACACCGTGGAGAGAGGATGCTGAACAGCTGCGTTATGCACCGCCACACTGGTCCTGCACCGGGTATTATGGTATGGGGCGGTATTGGATATCACTCTCGCACTCCTCTAGTACGCATTGCCGGTACTTTAAAAAGCCAGCGCTACATCTCCGAGGTGTTGGAGCCAGTTGTCCTTCCTTACATTCAGGGCTTGCCCACAGCCATATTTCAACAGGATAATGCGCGACCACACGTGGCACGCATTGTCCAAAGGTTCTTCGTCAATCGCCAGATTGAATTGCTTCCCTGGCCAGCTCGCTTTCCGGATCTTTCGCCGATAGAAAACATGTGGTCCATGGTTGCTCAACGATTGACCCAGATTACATCCCCAGCTGCCACACCAGATCAACTTTGGCAACGCGTGGAAGCTGCTTGGTCTGTTGTACCCCAAGAACACATCCAAAGTCTCTTTGAATCAATGCCGAGGCGTGTGGCAGCGGTGATCTCCAACAATGGCGGCTACTCTGGCTACTGATTTTGGCAAGAACCACACTTCACAGAAGTCTATAAATTTAATCATTTGATGCTTGGTCAACATGTTATCTACAAAATAAATATTGTTGCGATATCTCTTGTCTTTCTTGGTGTTGCAATTTGGGTGGCCAGCAGTGTATTAATGAAGTTGTCATGAGAAGCTACTTGCTGTGTAGTGGTGTTGTTCAGAAAACTATTATACAGGGTGAAAACAACTGACGGAATTCAATTACGTATTCAATTAGTTTTTATTTTGTTGCGAATAAATAGACATAAATGTCAATTCAGAAGAGCTGCCAACAACAGTAAACAGTGTCTGATGATATGATGCTACCTCTCGATATAACGATAACCTCTCTTTTAAAAATAACAACGATTTTTTTTTTGCAGAGTATCGTTGTATAGAGGTTTTACTAGTTGCTTAGCAGCAGTATGAGGCTTTTCACATAAACATCATAATTATCATTAGCATCACTTTGAGGGACAGGTACAAGATGATCCCCATAGAAATCAATGCTAAAATTGCCTATAATACTGATGGAACGTGGAAAAAAATTCAGAGGGGTTTTCTCCGCCATATCTATAATTTCAAAAATAAAATTGAATTCTAGATTCTCGAAATATTGAGTTCGCTTAGAGATACGAAGCCCAAAAAATTGAATATGAAATAATTAGTTGGACCTACTTTTGAGTTGGATATCCATGCAATAACATTTATTTCAAATTTTCATTTATTTCGAGGGTGCTCAACCTTTAGGAGAGTGCGGGCCGCTTCATCGGTTTGGAAATGCGTCGCGGGCCACTTACGTGATCTGTAATTATGCCGTGGATCGCTTAAGTGCTCTGGAACTGTGCCAGACATTAGTTAAGTGATCTGTAGATATGTCGCGGGTCAATTGAAAGATCTGGGAATCTGCCATGGGCCACTTACATCATGTGGAAATATGCCATGGGCAGCTTGAGTGATTTGGAACTGTCCCGCGGGTCATTTAAGTGATATGGAACTGTACCGCGGGCCATTTAAGTGATCTGAATGTGCCACGAGCCGCTTAAGTGCTCTGGAGCTGTCCCACCATGTAATTGATCTGTAAATATGCCACGGCTCACTTAATTTATCTGGAAATGTTTCGCTTAGTTAATTTTTACAAAATTAGGTTTGACGTCACGCGCCACGCATAAGATGACACCAAGCGCCACATTTGATCCTCGGATCGTGGGCTGAGCATATATGATTTACATCTTCTAAAGTATGAAAAGGAAAATTGATGTCTTCGTCACTGCCGTTTATTCTCGGCAGGCGCGGATCGAGGAAGATGCACAGTGTGTTACTTTGACCATCTAAGTCAGTGTTTCTCAACCGCCGTTCCGTGGCCCAGTACCGGGCCCTAACATTAGTCACACCGGGTCTCATGAGTGATTCGCAGTTTAATTTTTCCCATTAATTTCCCGTTATGTGTGTATGACCGGGCCTTTCACCTACGCAAAAGAAATTTACCGGGCCGCGGGCTTCCAAGGGTTGAGAACCATTGATCTTGGGGGGGGGGAACAAAAATATTTTCTCTGTTTTAAATAGATCGAGATTGGTTATTTGTGTCCTCTCTCTTGTGTCATTCATGAATACATATATATGCTCTGTAATATTTATTTCATCCCATAAATTACAGTGAAATTGCAATAAAGTGCAGTATTTGTTTTTATGAAATGCAGATATACAAGTGGATTGGCTTCTTAAAATTCAATCATTACTCTGTTACATGAAGATAAACATGTAATACAAATTACAACGAGTGTTCATTCCACCATACCTCGTGCCGAAAATTACAAATAATTGTAAAAAAAATACATGCAAAACAAACAAATTGTAAAAAAATACTAATAAAAAATGATGGAAAAAGCCTGCTCTGTATCGCTGTTCGATGAATCTGGATTTGATGGGATTCACATCTGGATGATGAGTAGGATTTCTGTTGATATCTCTGTTATTTTGACGCCAGGTGGATAACATAACAATTTTGATTCTTTAATCCTGTAATACGCCGGATAGAGTTTACGCTTAAAGTCTTTTGCTTGTTGGCATAAGAGTTTAGACCTGTAATACAAATGCTCCTAAATAGCATAAAAGCGTGCCACGTTCGAGCATATGCAACCGATGAGATTATTGGTAACATTCATTCAAATTTTACCAATAGTCTCATTGGTTACATATGCTCGAAAGTGGTATGTTTTCGTGTTGCTGAGTAGCATGTAAAGTAGCAACGCAAAAGAAAATGCGTGATATACACTGGTCAAGCAAAGTTGACGGAATGAAGTCGGTGACGTGACGAAGCCCTGTGAGGTGTATGTTTGAAAACGGGCGTGTTTAACATGCTTGAAAACAGGACTGTGCATGCTTAAAAAAGAAACTAACCACGTTTCCACAATGTGGGGACATTCTGCAATCGAAAAAAAAATATAATGTTTTCCTCCCTCTTTCAGATCAGTCAAAAATTTAATTTTGTCCCCCTAGATTGCCAAAATTACACACTGTGCGATGTGTCGGGAGTGGGAAAATTGCGTAAGTTCGTTGAATCGTCCCGTATTTTACGGGACATATCCGCGGTTCTTTTGCAGAGGCGATCGTTTCTATGGTCCCCTGCCCCTCGGAATCCACGCCCGAGCGAACATACTCGTATTCAGCTGCGAATGGAGCCGAGACACATATCTTCAGTTGCAAAATGGAGCAGAGGCAGGCATTTTTAACTGCGAATGGAGTGGAGGCAGAAATCTTCAAATTTGAATGGAACAGCGGCAAAGTTATCTTCGGCTGTGAATGCAGTGGAGGCAGGCATCTTCAGATGCGAATTAAACTGAGGTATATATCTTCAGTTGCGAAATAAAAGAGCTGTTGCTGAAAAAAAAAATCAATAATAAATATCATATAGGCCTGCCGGAAGGACCTTACAGTTTCTTGGGATTAAATAGTGCATGTAATATATATATATATATATATTTTGTGTCTGTGTAATTTATGTGTGTATTTGTATAAATTATGTATTTTTGTATTTGCATCTTGTGATTTGTTGCTTGTTCAAGGGGTCTCATACCTTTTAACATGGTGAAGAACTATGCGCTAATAAAAATATCATTAAAAATACTATATATATATATATATAAATGTACATTACGAAAAAAAAAATTGTCGAAACTCAGCAATATCAGCACCATAGGCAGCTGTAATATGCAGTGTAGTGGAAAAACAATGTAAAAGTTTTATATTTCAAATGAGATACTGCAAACAAATAAAGTGAACTGCAAAGATATAGCAAAAATATGAAATTTCAAAAAGAAATGAAAAATTCAAATAGGAATTCAAAAAATATAAAAATTATAGCCAATGTCTAGGGCTGTCATCGGGGGGGGGGGGACACCCTGACATTGGCTTAACACAGAACGCTTCTGAGAGCATTTGGCCTCCATAGTCTAACATAGTCTAAATATATGCTCGATCCCCCGACGTTCTGCTGAAGTACCTTTGAATTCAAAAATCAAAATAGAAGCAAAACAAATGCTTTTTGTCAATTTGAAAGAAAGCAAAGTAGCAGTCAGTATAAAAATATATAAAATTATATAAAATAGATGCAGAAGGTGCAAGTACATACCATGTGTTAGTCCTACGTGTGGTGTGGCGGGTTGTGTTCAAAGTGAACAGTTATAGTTATTAGTGTGAGGAGGAAGTAAGTCCAAAGTGTAAGGAGGAAACCCGTTGCATATTAATATTTTTTTTGAGATTATTTAATGCATTTTGAAAATCGTTGGCATTATTATATATATGTTTGATGCAAGAAAATTGAGAAAACACAATGTTCTTGAAAACATTTTTGCTGATATTTGAATTGTGATTGGTAAGAAAATTAACTTTTTGAAATTAAAGTCTTTTCTTTTGTCGGGGGTACCAGTGAAGACCATATTGTTAGCAATGTTAATTTTTAAGTCAAGGAAATTAGCTTGATTATTGTTGTGATTAGTTTTTTTAAGATTTAATGTGCTAGGATAGACTTACAGGCTGATTTCGTGAAAGTTGTTGTAGTTGAAGATTATTAAATCACCAATGTATCTGAAACCAGAAATATTAAGCGAAATTAAATTTTTGTTTTTAAAGTAATGCAAGAAAATATTTGTAAAAGCACTTGAAAAACAAGTCCCCATAGGAATCCGTGTGGTTTGTTTATACAAATACCATTTAAATAGATAGTTCTCAAAAATACAAAATTTGGCAATATTCAACCATTCGTGTTTTTCCATTTTTATGCATTGTTCAAAGTTGTTGTAGAGAAATTCACAGATGTTAAGAATCTCATTATGTGGAATGCTAGTGAAAAGATTTTCAAAATCCAATGTCTCAATGGATTTAATTTTATCTGTTTTGAGAAGTTCCAAAACTTTGGTATTATTATTGATGATAATGCCAGATTTGCTGTTGTCAATTTCTTTAAGAATATTATGAAGCAATTTGTGAAGAATATTATGAAGCAATTTGTGAAGAATATTATGAAGCAATTTGTGAAGAATATTATGAAGCAATTTGTGAAGAATATTATGAAGCAATTTGTGAAGAATATTATGAAGCAATTTGTGAAGAATATTATGAAGCAATTTGTGAAGAATATTATGAAGCAATTTGTGAAGAATATTATGAAGCAATTTGTGAAGAATATTATGAAGCAATTTGTGAAGAATATTATGAAGCAATTTGTGAAGAATATTATGAAGCAATTTGTGAAGAATATTATGAAGCAATTTGTGAAGAATATTATGAAGCAATTTGTGAAGAATATTATGAAGCAATTTGTGAAGAATTTAAAACCAATTTTATGATTGTAGCTATTTGTATTTCATGTCACAAATCTGAATTTAATTGGATTTTTGTGAAATTTGACAGTAGCAAAAAGATATGGAAATTTAAGATTATCATTTGCAATTTTCTATTTTTTGAAATTTGCTTTTTAGCATAATAGATATAAAGACATTTTTCAATAATCATGAAATTTCATATAATAATAATTTCGTCGAGGATAAGAAACTTCTACAAGAAATCAAGCAACTAAAAGAGAAATTTATAATCTCGGTTGTGGATAAAGCTGCAAACAATTTTGCTATTATTTACAATGTATTTTATAAAGAGTTACTTATCAATGAGTATTCTCTTAACAATACATGCACACACTTCAGTTGACAGACCTATCAAAGAAATCAATAAAAGAAACTTGGCAAATTTTTAAAAATTGCAAATGATAATTTTAAATTTCCATATCTTTTTGCTAGTGTCGGTTGTTCCAGTCAGTTATTGTTCGAGGAAAGAAACTAAATTTGAAACAATCTGTGGATGCAAAGATGGGTTTCAATTTTTGTGAATGGTTAATTCTTTTTGAAAAGTATGAAACTGGAGTTAGAAAATTAGAATTGCCTATATGAAAATAGCCATGAAGGATTTTGAAAAGGAAAGTTAATCGAGAGATATGATGTCTACGGGTGAAAAGCGGTTGCATATTGAGTTGGCGCTTGAGTTCAGTGACGGATTCAGAGGATGACCAACAGTTGAGAATGAAGCGGGCGGATTTATTTTGAAGTGACTCTAATTTATCAATGTTTGAGAGAGTGTAGGGGTCCCAAATTTCACAGGTGTATAGGTTAATTATTTAAGCGATCTTTCACATAAAGATTGAGACTTAAAACGAAATTCCCAGAGCCGTAGCAGCTACTTCTGATGGCTTAACTTATTTTTTGATCCATAGGAACAGGGCGAAAAACACTTAATTGCCTTTCTCCAAATCGAAAATGGTACCAACAAAGCCAATTTTCTTTTTTTACTGCATTACAATTTCTAGAATTAGAGCGATATCGACTTCGATTATTATTAGAATGACGGTGATTCAACTCGGTCAAATTTTCTACTTGTTTTGTTAATTCATTTACCTGATGTTTGAGATCAACTAGTGTTGCGCTTTCATCACTTTTACTAGAGGTCAAATGAAAGGCAACAACCGAGACAGTAAGTGCATTTGCAAATTTTATCTGCCATCTGTGCCAATTTGTCCAAATTTTCGGAATTGATGGCCAGGACGATCTGCACTGTGATCGGCAATCTACATAACTGTAAATTTTTCAAAAAATTATCATCAACGTGATCTTCACTGACTGAGATCTCTCATTTGCCTTAACAGCATTGAGAGTGAGCGATCCCCTACCTCAAGGAATGTTTGAATTTTTTTTCGTGTGAGAAATTTCAAATTCTGAAAGCAAACGGGCTTTTAGGTGAGAATAAGGCCAATCTGATGGAGAGTCGCAAACTACATAGTAACATGTTTCAGGGTCTAACGAAGCAACTAATGTGTCGAATTTTATCTGCTCAACACCAGACACGCTGAAACTGAACGTTTGAACAAAAAATAATTTGATATTGTTTGGCCGAAAATTTGGTGCTTTGACAGAAACATGAAAACATTGTGATTCAACTTTGTCATCTCCTGAGTTTACAGGTTTCGGATCCGACATTATGAGCATGCAATACGATAATGTTTAAAAATTAACTTGCTCCAAACGACGAGAGAGAGGTGGACTATATTGTTTAGGAAGACTTAGGGACTCGTTTTTTCTGTAAACTTATTCTTTTTGTGTGACTTTTAAAGGAAACATATCCAATGGTACTTGCTTTTGCCTCCGTTTTAGGATTTCTCGGAAATGGAGAAGTTTCATTTTAGTTGCACAGATTCATTGCTCGCACACTGCTACAGCTTTATGTGATTTTCTACAGAATTTTGCAGATTCCCACATTTTACGCATTTCTCTAATCTCATTTGAAGTGAGGGGACTTCTGATTTCTCTCTCTCCTCTTCCTCAGACGAGATCCCATCCATAAGCTCTCGCTGTTGCATACACTGGGGGTTCATCAGTTTATCTACAATCAACTCCTGGCCAAGCGGAATTTATAAAAAAAAAAACTTACAATGCGACATCTAGTTTCGTATAGTAAACAGTCAGGCTCGTACGGTTGTTCATTTTTCAAATCAAGCAAGCTGGCCGGATACTTTAGGAGAGAATATTACCAACAAGATGAAAAATTTTTTAAAGATATATTTTATGCATGGATATATTCAATTGTAACGTATGGAATCTGTGCCTGGGGAGGTGCATATTATACTAACATAAATAAATTAGATAATATATATAATAAAATCAGATTCACAATAAAAACTAATCCACACAAAACTAATCCCACTAACCAAAACAAAACTGAGTGCCATGCATTATCCATAAGACAAAACTATATATACAGAATAATAAAATTTGTTATAGCAAATGAAGAATGGTTAATAAAGAATCGAAACAGATCTTCAAGTAGGTTAAGTATGGAATATCAAGTGCCAAAAACAAATAAAACTCTATTCAAAAAAAGTTTTAGTTACACTGCTCCAAAGGTATTAAATAAATACCAAACTGCTAATTATACTAATAAAAGATTGAATTATAATATTTTTGATTTTGCAAAGAGCATTGTGTTTGAAACTATAATACAATAGAAATATTTACTAATACAGACTTTTACAATACGTGTTTAATTTTTGTGCATAGAGATATCTATCATAAATATCTATATTTTCAACAATTTTCATGAACACTAAACAAAATTTGAAGAGATAATACTACGAACAAGATGTATTTTTAGTTTTAATTTTAAATATTTTCAACATATTTTTTTGATGTTTTAAAAATCCAATTATTGTGCGTGCACACGATCATAAATTACTAATGTTTTTTTTTGTTTATGATAATAGAACAATAATGAAGGTTGCTTGAAAAATAGAAATATAGTATTACAAATTATTCGACCTTCTGGAAGGACAAGTAGTCCCTTGAGGGTCACAGAGTGGGTGTATATGTATGTCCATTTGTCCATTTTTGTTTATTTATTATGTATTTTGTTTTGTCATCTGTCTTTCTTATGTATTTTGTAACGTGTTCTGTTTTGTCCAATTAAAAAAAAAAAAAAAAAAAAAAAAAAAATTTCACAGTGCGTGTGTGATAAACAGCAAAAAATCATCAGCTCAGTTGTGATAACGTGACAATGAACAAACAAAGTGCAAAATTTTTTCAAAATATTTGCTCGTTGTGCGAATTGCTCGTTACCCAAAGTTCCACAGTGTATATATTTTTCTTCTTCCGGTCGCTTGGCGCGCGTAATCTGCGTAGTCGCTTTTAACGCCAAGCGTTGGAGAAACTACGCCATGGGGGCAGCTTCGAAAGGAGAGTATTGTACACCCACGCTGAGTTGGCCTCTGGCTACGTCATGAAACGTCACGATGGGCGATTCCATTTATCTTCTTTCGGTAAAAAGATCGCAGGGAAAAGGAGCAGGTTGGTATTTTCCGTTCGCGTCTTTTGCGCTATTTTAGCGAGTTTTTTTCTTCCCTCCCCCCCCCCTTTTCCCCTCCTTGGAAAATGAACATAAGTATGGGCATACAATTGACACATCTTCAGCTGCGAATGGAGCGGGGGCAGGTGGATCCAGGCAACACCACCTGTAGAAGGCTGCCTCCGCACGAAGCTTGTGACGTTAGTAAAGAAGGCCATTTCACCTATAGCCACTAGAATATCCTTATATATATAGTCGCCTTAATTTCGCCTATAACCATTGGATATACTGCGGAAAAAGGTAAAAATATCGCATGCGTCGGCCTGCTATATCCAATGACAATAGGCGAAATGGCCTTCTTCAGTGACGTCGGAAGCCTTCTTCATTTGGTGTTGATCTAGGGCAGCGGTTCTCAACCGGTGCTCCTTGTGTACTCTCCAGGGGCTCCGCGGCCGCTCAAGGAAAATAAAAAAATAATTATAAATATTTTTAAATAGAAAAAAATGAATCTGTAACTTTTATTAATAATTAAGAAATGGTCCTACGGGGCTCCGCTATAGAATTTTTTTACTTCAAAGGGCTCCGCGCGAGTCAAAAAAGGTTGAGAACCGCTGATCTAGGGTGATGTGTCGAAGAAGCGACTTATTGTGTAGGTGCATTGGATCATCCCGTATTTTACGGGACAGAAAAATGCTCCCCACCCATATCATTCAGCTCTTAGGAGGACCGAGATCGCTCCTATCGCCCACCCCCTGGATCAGCGCTTGATTCTCGGTATTTAACACCAACAGATATTTATTGACGGTACATGGTGTGGAAAAAAATTCCCGTCGTTTAAAATTTTTATCTAATTCCATGCTTATTTTTTTCTAAATAAATCATCGAGTGGTGCCACATTCTTCTGAAAATGCGAACTTTTAGAATGATTCAACTACGAACAATAGAAATTTCTTTGAAAGAACATATGTAAAAATAATTTTCCTATTTATTGCGGAAAAGAAATTTCGAGAATATTAGATAAAACGAGAATTTTTTGTTTTGTTTTTAGATTTTAGGCTTCTTTTTAATTATTTTTCGGTTAAAAATAACGTAGAGAGAGACGAGAACAATGCACGTGTATTAAAGATGCAAAGAGATTAAATTACGGCGACTTCACCATCAGCGCCATCAATCGCCGAATTAATTCACCATTCATTGTAAAGCACGGGATCTCACCTTCTTTTTCAGCCGCGCCCCAAAAATCAACAAAAAGATCGGCTTCGCGACCCATGGGACTGTTTGTTTTTCGAAATTAGTGGAACCGATGACACAATGAGTGCGTGTATAACAGGGCTGTAAATGGGATTTGTAGACTCGTCTAGGAAGTCCCTGCGAATCAAGTTTGGGTCGTGACTCATAGTGTCTGTCAACCCGTTCGACGTCGGGTGACTTCACTTAATTAACTAAGTATGTAACAATTTATTAATGACCTTGATTTATAGTGGTCGACATCGCGTTGTGTATAAAAAATGAATAGACTAACCTAGTTATTTTATCTAGAGCAGGGGTGACCAACAGTTGGCCCGTGAAGTGATTTTGTGTGGCCCACGACAAGGTAAAAGTACCGTGAAAAAATTAAATTCGTGATAATTATTTGAACTATCGGTTCCAACAGCAGATTTCTTGATTAACAAACTGCTTACAAACTTCTTATTTCTTCTGACGAAACCAGTTAATTAGTTAGTTTAATAACTAACTAATTAATTCAATTAATAATGGAGCGGCTTATACACTGAAGTTGCGCCACTGATGCGGCCCGCGACGCTATAGCTGACCATTATATTGGCCAGCGAACAGAAAGAAGTTGGCCACCCCTGATCTAGAGTAACTCAACCCAGTGATTAGAAGCACGGAGGCGATTTTAAAAAATAATAGTAATAATAATAATAATAATAAATAATAATATTTATCCTAGTAATTGACAATTAAAATAGTTAACATTGAGTGACAGATGTCTCTTACTCCATATGAATATATTATAATACCCTCACAATGGTGTTTAATTTATTTATCGATGTATCTGAGAGTTTAGTGTTAAATTTTTAACATCACCTCAACCATTACGTAACTAGACATTCAGATCACAGGGAAAGATGGATGGATGTACTCACCCTATTCCTGGGCTCTATTAGACGTGTCATTATCGCACAAGTGCTCATTAAGACACCACCACTTTATAGTCTTCTTAACTCCACATTTTTGACTTTTGTTTACGCCACGGGAACGCTCTCTCACACATCATACTCAACTTTTACAGCCGAAAAGAAAACTTATCTCCAAGGAAACTAAAAACTTTTCTATCCACTTTCCATCGGACCTCCTGATTTTTACCTACTTTCCGACTCCTCCCTAGAACTCAGGATTTCCACTCTTCTTACCGTGCTAAATTTTAATTTGATGCCTAAAAGCTGGATAATCCCATTGGACTTCTAGTTGGTCATTGCCGAGGAAGATCTCTGTCCTGTTCATCAGTCCTAATAACTCTCGACCCTTCCCAAATATTTTGAATGCCGACGTGCAACTGACGAATTCGTATTAATGAATTATCGTCACCCACATGCTAGTTGTAGATCACAGGTATTCTAATGAGGCGATGCGGTTTAGTATTTCTGCAGGTGAAGATTTCTTATGTCCATTTTTTAAGCGAGATCATCATTACGATTCATTAATCCCAAAATTCAAGGCAGTAGCGGGGGCGCGGACTTGGGGGTCTGCCGCCCCCGAAATGGGAGAAAATGACCGCCGAAAAAGGGGAAAAGATGGTTAAATCTATTGTTCTATCACATTGGTTACACCCCCCCCCCCGAACGAAATTTCTGGCAACGGCCCTGCTAAAATTTCATTCTCCTCCCTCTCTATAATCGCTCTTATAGAGATACCTAGGAGGCCGCCACCACCCACGACGTACGGAACCAGACGCAGGGTAAGATAATTAAGGTAAAAGATAATAAAATGTCTTTGTTCGATATAAACCGCAAAATGTTTCCGGTAACCATGAATGAATGAACGCCAGGGACTCTGCCACCGAACTTATCCCGTTGCCGAGATCTCTTCCAGCCCAGCTTCGTGGCAGAGTCTGGAACAAAGTGAGTGCACATGACAGTCTGAGTGTGTAGCTAGTGTTGTGTCTGATATTTCAGTGCTGCCATCTGCACTTCAAATTGCGAGTGAAGTGTAATGATTGAATATTTGTAACGTTGTAGGCCTGTTGCTCTCTGTGGCGAGACTTTTTAACGGGGAGATCGGCTCGCATTCGCGCCTTGAAGATGGGAACCACAGAAAACCAATGTTTCCGGTAACCGCAGCCGAAGTGAAGAAAATCCCGTACTTGTTCGGAAATTTCAAAGGAAGACGCTTGGTGGGGAGAAAAAATTCGGGGAGTGTCTAATACAGGGGTTCTCGCACTTTTTCCACCCAATTAATTAAATTTCTAAATAATGAAAATTAATTAATCATAGTAATTATAATTTTGGGAAACCCCACGTGACAAAAAAGTTAAGGAAAAATTACTTTCTCTCCTATTTAAAAAAAAATTATTTCTGTTGATGGTCAGGAAAAATAATTCAGATAGAAAATCGGAATGTGTGTGTGTGTGTGAAATTTCTGAGAATCTCATGGTTTTTTTTTAAAACTCTAAAAAATCAAATTTGCAGGCCCAGGGTAGCCAGGAAACGAACTATGCTGATGTATCAGTAGGGACGATTTCTTACGTAGGTTCGTTGCAACACGTCTCGTATATATTATACACAGACCTACTGTTCCCAGACAATTCGGTGTTAGCGAGGGATCGATTCCCCCTTCCTTTTGAATCCGCACCTGTCCCAGGGAGTTCCAGCGACCGACATTTTTTTTATATATATTTGTGCAATAAATTTCGCTTTGACTAAATTCAATTCAATAAGGAGAAAGGGTCTCTCTCTTGAATGAGGGTAGAAGGTCCTGGGGAAAGAATACATGAATACAGGATACAATAATAATAAATATTCTATGATAATCTACACTGCTCAAAACAATTAGGGGAGCACATGGTTTTAACAAAATTACGCAAAGATGTATACCGATAAGTAACATAAAATGAATCATCCATAATTTAAAGCCTAGCAGGAAACGGAAGAGGAAAACTTCATATGCAAATCAAAGATCATGACGTCAAAAAACAGAAAAAGGAGATAAGGGCAGAAATCGGGATGTTGCAGAAACGTCTGTTTTACTGCCGTAACTGTGAAATTCAATTGCGCAGTATTTTTTTTTTTGAGACAAGGTGACTTGAGGATGTCTCAACAACGTGATTTACCGGAATCCATGGCATGTTATAGGCAGACTGGAATCCGGGCAAACACAACGTAGTGTCGCGGACGCTGTTGGAGTCGCCAGAAGTGTTGTTGCAAGGCTGTGGAATCGATTCCAAGAAACAGGAAATGTTAGACGTCGACCAGGGCAAGGTCGGCCACGCGCCACTACAGCAACTGATGACCGGTATATACGGTTAACAGCCCGTCGAAACAGAACAGAGAATGCTACGCAGCTGCAAAGACGGTTGCTCTTGGCAACAGGACGAAGGATGTCCAGCCAAACAGTACGTAATCGGCTTCATGAGGGAGGGCTCTATGCACGTAGGCCAATGGTCTGCATTCCGTTGACCCCACGCCACCGTGCGGCCCGAAGAAGATGGGCTGCTGAACATCGAGATTGGGAGCAACATGATTGGAGCCAAGTGCTGTTTACAGACGAGTCCCGATTCAGTCTGGAGTGTGACACCCGGCGTGTTCTGGTATGGAGGGACAGGGACACTCGAAATAACCCCGCATTCGTTCGTGAAAGGTCACAATACAGACGAGCTGGTTGGATGGTATGGGGTGGAATCAGCATAGGCGGACGTACGGACCTGCATATCATTCGGAATGGCACTTTGACGGCCCGAAGGTATGCAGACGAGATACTGCGACCTCATGTCATCCCTTACGCTGGAGCCATTGGAGATTCCTTTGTTTTCCAGGGTGATAATGCCCGACCGCATAGAGCTCGTCTGGTGGAGAACATGCTTGAAGCTGAAACAATACAGCGTATGGAATGGCCAGCGTGCTCTCCTGACCTGAATCCAATCGAGCATGTTTGGGACATGCTCGGACGACGCATTGCTGCGCGACCAAGGCCGCCTGCTACTGTCCGAGACTTGCAGACTGCACTTCTTGAGGAGTGGAACATTATTCCCCAAAGTCTGATCGATAACCTCATCGCATCCATGGCAAACAGGTGTGCAGCAGTCTTAGCTGTTCGAGGAGACCACACGCCCTATTAAAACTCATGCATCATGTCTAAACAGTACTTTTTTTTATCGTTTACATGTAACCAAATTGTTGCCCTAAATCATCTTTTCATGTTTTTTCCATATTTTCAAAGAATTAAAGCTTTATTCCAAATTTTTTTACGCCTTTTTTTTGCGCATTGATACGCGTGTACTATCCATTGTATGCCAATACGTGGCTGCCTCGCACGGTTTTCTTCTTTTTTTTGCTTGCTCCCCTAATTGTTTTGAGCAGTGTACCTGGATTTAAAACAAGCGTTTGATAATGTTGATCTAAATATACCAACACAAAAGTTGCATAAAGCTGGTGTTCGATGAAGTATTCTGGAATGGTTCAAAACTTATTATTGTAGAAGGCAACAGGCAGTCGTCATCAATAAGAAAATAAGCGAATACCTACAGGTTCAAAAGGGTGTCCCTCAGGGATCAGTTTTGGGCCCTACATTATTCTTGATTTAAATTAATGACTTCTGTTTGCTGAATCTAAATGGACAACTTGTATCATTCGCTGATGATACAGCTCTTTACATGGAAGATGACAACTTTGAGAACCTTATAGAAAAAACAGAAAGCGACCTCAGATATATATATACATTAATCAGTGGATGACCGAAAACGAACTCGAATTAAACGTACACAAAATCCAGTATCAATGCATTAAAACACAAACATAAACCCTAATTTATAGATCTGCATTAAAATACACACTTGCCAACAACACAACGGAGTTGCAATTGTCATGAAATAGAAAGAGTGCACCAATATGAATACTTAGGAGTTACTATACAGGATGATTTAAAATGGAACTTGCAATGTGATAAATTAACTAATAAAATCCGATTTTATATAGTTTTACTTTATAAATTAAAATATTTAACAGATGGAGATTTTTTTAAAGGACATTTTTCATGCATGGATTTATTCAATTATAATGATTTATATTGATTTTAATTTCATTATTGGCTGATTTTTTGTTTCATCTTGTATTCATGTAAAAAAAATTAAAACAATAACAATAACCTATAGATTATGTGCCTGGGGTGGGGCTTGCACATACAACAAAGCAAGAACACTAATAATACAAACATGTAACACGTACGATAACAATATCAATGACCATACATTGGACACTGTTTGCGGTTTATGTCCAACCAAGACTTTCTATTATCTTTTACCGTAATTATCTGACTCTGCGTTAGGACCCAGTCATAGTGAGAAGCGGCCTTAATCAACGCTTATCCGCGGCTCCATAGAGCAGTTTAACAAAGAATCTCTTCGAAAAGCCCTTGTCGGGCCACTTCCCCGAGGCGCCCTTCGTAGGTTCAGTATGCTAGCTTTAAGGCAATTTCTTTTATCTTTAAATGTTTCTGAAAAACAATATGACAATCCATCTAAAAATGTTAGTCAGGAGTCCTGTCAAAAAATCAATGCCCCATTCAAGGAAGTGGGGGCCGCGAATTCACTAAGTCTGTTTGAAAAATTCTTCATCAATAGATCAATAGAGTTTCGAGTTCTGTCTTTTGAAAAGCACAGTTACCGTAAAATATTATACGAAATTAATGCAAGAACCAGTTTTACGGCCCTGTGCAATCGCACTGGTTGCTCCTACTCTGCTGATCATCTTTACAAACGGCATAAGAAGGTTCGTTGTCGACAAATAAAGCCACGGAAGCAGAGATCAAATATATGGCCATGGTCCTCCCTCCACATCCTGCAGCAGGGCCTCTAAGCAGGAATCTTTGGCGGGCCCCTGTATAGCGAATTGATAGTGTGAAAACAAAAAATTTTAAGAATTGTCCAGTGCCTAGGGCAGCAGCCCTGTCGGCCTCACGCTTGTGGGGTGGGGGGGGGCATGAATCATATAGAATTATAGATGACGCGTAAAACGTCATTCGTATGACATGGCTCTGGCAATCCAGCAAGAACCAAATAGAAATAAATTTGGCGAGGCAATCGCAATCGATCAATGAAATTCGATTTTAATATCTTCATCGATTCCAAGCCTAAACGTAATGAGTACAGATAATCACCGTAATCACTTAACGCCATCTATAATCCTGAATTTCGACTAGATTCTGCGGGTTTGTCACTCAATTTTAATTTGGATATTTTCAAGAAAAAATTTTTAAACAATATTTTATTCGGTTGGTGTAAAAGTGACATTTTCAAATAACTAAAATTCTAAAAAGACAATGAAGAAAAATGTTGAACGCTGAGGCACCGGTGGGATTCGAACCCACGATCTCCTGTTTACTAGACAGGCGCTTTAACCAACTAAGCCACGGCGCCACGTGCACATGCAAATACCAAATGATGAACCATTTGTTTTCACCTATTGTGATTTTCGTCACGTGATTCGCGTCATCCAATCGCATCGCTGGTCTTTTTTTTCTGTTTAGTAAACAACTTATTGTAAACGGCCAAGGTTGTTCTTAATTTTTCTTCTTACGAGAGTGCGATTGTTCAAGTGGTTATGTGGTTTGTCTCGTAATTTTTTCACTTTCCATAGAAAAAAATGAATCATAAATAAAATCTTTGAAAGAGTTCAAAACCATTTATACCAAGGGTGCACTACCTCCGGCTCGCGTGTCAAATCAACACCTTCTGCTCTAGAACGTGTCGGCCAAATGCGGTCGGCCAAGGGCTTTCATCAACCCCGCGAAACGTGTTTCCGTAGCGAGAGTATCAATCAATACACGCAACACAATAAATAAATACTTTGGCCGACAATAAAAATATGGGGAATTGCCAAACAAATTGTCAAATACGAGAAAGTTGCAGATTACAGCCAAAAAAAAAATTGTCGAGGGCAAGTAAAGTTGCTAATTACAGAAATTTTTTTTTTTAAAGTAAAGTACAGTTGCCAACTACCACTAAACTTTCTGAAAAATCGCCGATAGGGAGAATTTAGAGGACTGCTGCAAGTCACAATAAATTAAAACGTAATTCATCAGAAAAACGAATATAAGTGTATTTGATAAAAATGTAAGATGAATATATTTATATGACTATAATTATGACATAAATTATATTATAATTATTTTGTTGAAGTCACATAAATTTACAGGAACGTTTCTGTAAAATACGGGTCATATGGTCACCTTATACATAAAAGTTTCTGGCCCGCAAGCAGCAAGCGTGTATCTGGCCCGTGGACTGAAAAGATTGTGCATTCCTGATTTATACTGCTTATTGTATTTTCCTTGTTAGATGGTTCTGCCATCTATATTTTAAATCAACAGCTTGCAGAAAAATGTGTCCCGTATTTTGATTTTTTGAAATCTAGGAACCCTATATACATCAACAGTTTTCTACAATTCCCAAACCAAATTCTAAATTCCAAAAATAAAACGGTGACAACTCCAAATAAACGATAGATTGGAACAGCGTTTTCTATTGGAACCTTTTTTGCCCACGGGCCCCCTATGGACCATATTTTCTTCTAGTGGCTCCATCATTTCTTCTTACTGAGTTCGTTATTTCTTTTTTTGAGTAAATTTACTGCATGATGAACAAAAATTTCATAAATAAGGTCGATTTCGAGGAAAGAGTTCAATGAGGGTTCTCTAGTGCAGTGGTTCTCAACATTTGGAAACCCGCGGCCAGGTAAATCTCTATTGCATAAGTGAAAGGCCCGGTCATACACCCAACTAACGAGAAATTAATGGGAAAAACGAAACTCTGCGAATCACTCACGGCCGGTGTGACTAGTGATAGGGTCCGATACTGGGCCGCGGCCCGCCGGTTGAGAAACACTGCTCTAGTGTATAGAAGTTCTTAGTGTTTGGAAGCCCGAGGCCCGGTGATTTCTTTTTGTGAGTATGGGTCCGGCCATACACAAGACTAATGGGAAATAAATGGATAAAAATGAAACGATGAACCACTCAAGGCCCGGTTTGATTGATGTCGGCCTGGAGGTTGAGAAACACTGCTTCAGTGAGTGTTCTATGTAGAGCCAACACTCTACAACAGCTGGTGTTGGCTGAGCCGTCTCACCATCACGCGGCCTCGGGAAAAGTGGTGTTCTTGAGGTCCCAAGAGTTGTCTGGAAGTAGCAGCCGGATAGGGTACATTTTCAAATACTCAAGCTCAAAAATCGTCGCATCAGATCTCGTTACGTATATAATTCCTCTATGACCATAAAGAGACTGAAAAGGCCTATGCTAAAATCTATGCTCAGATGACAAAATGTTTTAAGTCACTTTTTCCAAAAAATTTAGTTTTCGCATTCCGGAGTCTCGTTCGTCAAAATTTTGGAAGGTGGAAAAATTTCGTCTTTTTCTTCTAGTTCATGAGGAAACAACGGAGGCAAATTGTAATAAATCAAAAAGCAACAGTATTGTATTTTGGCAAAATATTGTTTACAAATTCGCCATAGTGAAATTTTGAAAAAGTGACTTTAATACCAATTTGCCATCTGAGCACAGATATTAAGATGACTCGGGTTCTGTGAGCAACTCTGCTGGATTCTAGAAGTAGGCAAACTTTTTCTCACTGCAATGGAACCTCCCATAACGGACATACCCCGTTATTGGACAATTTCTGTTAACGGAAAACTTTCTTTTTGAAATACGCCGGGGTGGGGCCTAAGTGCATTTTACTATCGAAAAATGGACACTCCTCGTTAGCGGACAAAACCTTCGGTCCTAAAAGGTGCCCGTTATCAAGAGGTTCTACTGTATATTTTGCTTGCGAAAGCTCATTTCTTCATATTTATTTAATTTTTTTACAGCTCCACCACCTGTCATGGCTCCTAATGTCGACAATGTCAAGTTTTTTTGGTTTTTTTTTGAAAAAAGAAGTTTCTGTGGTGTTCCTTGAAAAGAACCTACACTTATTAGATAATAAGCAGATCAGGATGTCGCAAGTTAATGGGGCAAACTACCAGTCCGATCCAGAGGCTCATTTATGGTTCCGCCGCCTATGGGCTACGCGAATTTTGCCGCCCTTCTCCCATTCTATAGACTAACTTTCTTGGATACTCTTTCCTCGAATTCGTCACCCTGTGCTATAACCCGCTTAGTCTTCCCCCATTCTTGCAAATGCAACTGTCTCGCAGTCATGCTTTTACTCATTCACATTCTTGCGGAAAAAAAACCAAAAAGCATCGGCCTCTCACAAAACAGATTCTCACATACTTGAACACTGTTTTGGTCACTCACATGCTTGCACACTATTTTGGTCATTCCCATACTTGCACATGCTCTAGGTCACTTTTTTTGGTCACTCACTGACATTGTTCCTTGCTTTATAGGTCACTCTTTTGATCATAAACACGTTTACACATGATCTGTGTCGTTTTTTTGGTCATTCATATGCTTCCACACACTATAGGTCACTCACTGACCTGGTCCCTCGCTCTGTAGGTCACTCTTTTGCTCATTCACATGCTTGCTCGCGCTCTGAGTCATTGTTTTGCTAACTCACTGATCTAGTCCCTTACTGTCTCGGCACAGGCAGATTTATTTTGGAATATACAAATTTTTCCACCCTTCTCCCATTCTACTAAAATTTTCTTGGCCACTCATTCCTCAAATTTTCCGCTCCTCTGAACTTGCCGCCCTGGTCTATGCCCGCCAAGCCACCTGTAAATATGTTACTGTCTACGTGGCATATTGAAATTTGCATACATTTGATTCTGTGCCTATACTTTTGAGTCTCAGAAAATTCGATTTTTCAATTTTTTTTCTTTGAAGTTTGTTTTTATGAAACCTTCATTTCATATGTATTCTAGAATAATGTTTCTCTCTCTCTCTCTCTCTCTCTCTACACCTTTGTTCAGCGCATGGTGCCCTTTAGGCAATATTTCATTTTCGTGACTCCCGTTCCTCCCCCATAACCCTCATTCCGGAGCTAGACTCTTTGAACTTATTGAGTTGTAAAGCGAATGTATGATGAGCAAAAAGTAACGTCTGTCTCCGAATCCCTGGGTTGGAGTTCCCTCTTTTTGGTATTTCTATGCAATGAATGAATGAACGCTAGGACTTTGCCACTGGACTTATCCTGTTGCTGAGATCTCTTCAGCCCAGCTTCGTGGCATAGTCTGGATCCCTTTACTTTGTGTCAAAAAAGAAAAAACATACAAAATTTTTACAACATATTTTCCCCGGACAATGGGGTACTGTCGCGATTTACAAATGCTGTTGCGATTACAGACGAGATGGGGTTGGGAGTTGGGAAAAGTTTCGGGGTTTCGTTAAGATGGATGAATGTACGTACCTATATTAGGATGGAGGTATATTTTAAAAGCAATAGGAGGGGAGCCCATGCCATCTCATCTGTTATCTTACACTTCTCATATTATATACACAGGATACAAAAAAAACCCAAATGAGAATCTTATTGTGAAATATAAAATATCCATCGGAGCGAGTCATCTCGCTTAACACCCCATTGATGAGCAAATGGGTTTGATAATTTGTGGACCAGCATCAGTTTTATTGGGTTGAGTTCACTCGCTCCGGGTGGATTTGATGAAAATATACAAAATAGAAATATATGTGGGGAAAATTTATACAATTAGGGATCACCCGTGCCATCTTGCTTAGCACCTTATTCGGTGAGCAACATGAATACGACAATATGAGTACGCACGTGTGTTGTGGACATGAAATGCGCGAAGAACTTAAATAGAGGAAGGAGAAATACACACATATACACTGGTGTAAGAAATTAAGAGAATTTGCAGACTTGGTCGATTATCTCTAGAACTACTGTACTGATTTTATTGAAATTTGATGTGTACATACATTGATACAATACAAAACAAATAACCATTCAATAATTGTAATACACACACATGATCGTTGGAGTCGGAAGGTATGAAACAGCGGTTGCAGAATAAACAAAAAAATGGGTTAATAGGGGGTATGGTCCCCTCTTACAGATATACAGGTCTCGCAGCGTGATTTCATACTTGAAATAAGGCAGTTTATTATTTCCCGTGGCAATTGGTCCCACTCGTTCAGCAACGCTGTTTTCATTCCCTGGATGGTTCCCGGAGGGGGGTTCCCTACCCAGAGCGTCTCAGACATGCTCTATAGGGTTAAGGTCTGGAGATCTGGCTGGCCAATCCATCCGGCGAATATCCTCACTCTCTAGAAAATCGTCGAGCAGAAGAGTTCTATGTGGCCTCGCGTTATCGCCCATTAAAATGAACTCAGGGCTAACTGCACCCCTGAAAAGGCGAACATAGGGCTCCAAGACCTCATCCCTATACCTCACACCAGTCACAGTGCCTCTTTCAAAGACATGGAGAGGTGTGCGGCCATCCAACATGATGCCTGCACAGACCATTAAACCTCCTCCGCCATAATGGTCGATTTCGCAGACATTGGAGGGTAGGTAGCGGGTCCCTGGTTCTCTCCATATGAACGTACGGCGAGAATCGGTGCTTAGGCTGAACCGGGACTCATCAGTGAAGAGAAGGGTCGCCCATTGATCCATACTCCAATCTCTATGCTCTCTGCACCATGATAAATGGATTCTCCTGTCCGTAGATGTGAGCGGGACGCAAACAACAGGTCTTCTTGCAAACAACCCTCTCTCATGAAGTCTTTTGGAAACAGTCACCCTTGATACACGGGTTCCTGTGGCTGCATACAAGTCACGAGAGAGCTGAGAAGCTGTAGCACTCCTGTTACGCCTCGCTATAATCGACAAATGGCGATCTTCTCTGGCCGTCGTGGCTCTTGGACGACCTTGCCCAGGCTTTCTCTCGATGGATCCGGTATCCTGGAACTGTTTCCATAAGTTACACACGACGCTGGGCGTTAAATTGAACTCTCTACAAATCTGGACTTGACATTGGCCTGCTTCTAGCCTCCCACAATTCGCCACCTCATTCCATCATCTATACGTTGGTGGTTACTCATTTCTACTGTTACAATTTGAAATTAACCGATTGCTGCAAAATAACACCAAGAAATTCGCCAAGGTGTGCTAGCGAACGAAATGCGTCTTAACTTACGCGCGCTTATGAAGCCTGTTTTGCTACTGGCTCCGCCAGTAGTGGCAGTCATGTGGATATGATTTTTTTTTGTTGTTTTTATCTATTTCTGTTTTTATTTTTACAAAACTTAAATAATATTATTTTATAAATCTGGTGGACAGATTTTTTGTTTTTCGTTGGCGTGTATATATTTGATAAGGCTTGTAATCCCTGCTGCTGGGTTTTTGTTTTTGATTATTTGAGTGAACCATTGTTTTCTATTGTTTTCGGAATATTTGTACATGTGTAGATGCTTTGTAAATTTGCACTCTGTGGCATAGTGAACTGGAGTATCCACCATACCAGACCAGAGAAGAGGTATTAAAACTAGAGAGGTATCATTGAATTTGCTTTAAAGAGATCTACCCGCATTTCATATTTCTGTAGCTTTTTCATTAAAATTTTTCTTATCCGATATTTCTCGTAAGTAGGATGTAAAATTTATTAGAATTTTTGTTTGTTGAATTGAGCAAACTATATAAAGAAACGTGAGTCAATATTACTATCACTGTTTTTGAATTTTTCAAAATGTATTTTATTTATTTTATGTTTTCGAAAATGACAGACCTCAGATTTTTAACTTTTGTTCAAGTCCAGTGTTTCCCAAAGTGGGTGATGGAATGGTCCATGGGGCGATAGAAGCTACGGATTTACCTCTCAACTGACGTGTTGGGGTCATTTTGACCCCACGTATTTCTCAACACGCCACTCCCTTGAGAAAAATCAATACCTTTCAAGCTAGTTGTTTACACGTGTTTGGCAAATTTGTTGTTCTATTTTATTCTTTCCGTCATTTCATTCGTCAAAGTTTCCGTGGGGTCCACCTCACCATTTGCGTAACAAATTTTTTGTCTGATGGCCTTAATGTTGAGATAGAAATGTCTTCTCGGAAGAGCGCCAGTTTTCTCGATAACGGTTTCAAATTAATGGTGAAACGTCGGATATCTGAGATGAGCACGAGGATAGTGTTGTTAGTGAATTGTACGTAAGATCTGTGTGTGATCAATATTTCATGGTGTTGTTTGCAAGTCAACTACTTAGAATAAGACAAATTTTGATACTTGTGAAAGTATAGTAAACATTATTTTAATTTGTAAATTTCATTTTCTGAGTATATTTTAATCATATCTGTTCAGTTTTTAATCATGAAAATTGCGTTCAAAAAATTTAATATATAATTTAGAAAAATTTCAAGTTATGTATATCTCCATTTTTTTTTTCGAATGTGTCGATAAAATAAAATGTTTGGGAAAATAATTAAAGAAATTTGAAAAATTATTCAGTGAATTAATTGACGGATGAATGAAGGCATGTAAAAAACCCATTGCTTTTTTTTATGAAGACTCTTTTTGTTGATTTTTAAACTGCATTAATACTTGCTGGGGTCAAAATGACCCCAAGACGCCATTTACGCACAGAACTTTCACAACGCCAGTTAAGAGTTTAACATAGGATCCTATGGGTTCACTTGAGTTAGAGGGGGACGATGAGAGAAAACAAAATTCTGAAGAAGGGGGCAATGGAATAAAAAGTTTGGAAACTTTCTATCCTCTCTTTTAAAAACATTCCAAGATATTTTCTCCCATTGACTGCTTTATAGAATTTCCCGAACCGGCTTCAGAAGGAACCACTGTGTGAACTGACAGCCACAATACTATATATAGGTACCTTATATTTTGGGTTAATCAACATCATTGGGTACCTTTTCCTTCTGATACATTTTCGAGTTCGTTTGCGATCTAGATCTGATAGCATTTATCTCTTTTGCTTCTAACGCGAATCAAACTACGCACACAAGTTCAAATACAAATACAAATACCACGCCACAACAGGCAAATTGCCCAACGAGGTGGCTGACTTAAGAACATCATGGATCCCCGAGCCATTTTTTGGAGGCCCTAATTACTACTGCTACACCACACATGCACCCCGCCCACACCCTCCCGCAAAACCCCCAACAAATCGGTACATGCGGGAATGTGCGTGTACGTGTAGTGAAACCTGACGTGAAGTTTTTTTTGTTTCTCTGTAATGCTTGTTATGTGTAGTGCTGCCATCTGCCACCAGTTTTTCAAACTATGAGTGAAGTGTTATGATTGAATGATTTATCGTTGTAGGACTGTTGCTCTCTGTGGCGAGACTTTTTAACGGGGAGATCGGCTCGCATTTGCGCCTTGAAGTTGGGAACCACAGAAAACCAACTTCAGCCGACCACCACTGTGGGGTTCGAACCCGGATCGTACTTACTCTGTTAAAACTTGGCTACTCGGTGCCTTTTCAACGCGTAGGATCACCCGCGCATGCCTTGAGGCCTTGGGTGACATTAGATCCTCATGGCAATTAGAGTACAATTTTCGAGAGAATAAGTTGCAAATTGAAAGGTAGATATTTTTAGCTGCGGGGGGGGGGGGGGGGAGTCTTGAGAAAATCACTTTGCCTTCCAGGCCTCCCAGGATTGACCTTTCGAGGAGTCACAAGGAATCTTTCCAGAGGAATTTTGAGTAATCAACCTACAAATAAACAGAAATTGATTTAATAACGTATATACAAAGGTATTTTCTTTCGATATTTTAATTTTTTGTACAAAAATATTTTAAATTTTTTTAAACATCTTTTGGAGGAAGGGAGAGGGGTACGGGGGTACGAGGGGTGCCTGCGTAAGCCTCTGGAGTCTATGATGTTGATAAAAATACTCTGGGCTTATTTTATGGAATTTTTGCGACATCTTTCAAAAACTCTGCTTTTAACGTGAACTCTTGTTTGCAATATTATTAGTTTCCTCTGAATTTGAGATTTCAGTATTGTTGCTGCGGCCATAGCGTATGCCTCTCATCTTGTGTCAAAGAAGAATTTCAAGATACTTTCCTTTCCAATATGATCTTATGAGAATTTTCTACGGAATGGTTGATGTTGGAAAAAAAATTGTATATTAACAAAAAAAATTCCATAAATTCCACACACATAATTGATGATAATTCATAATTCCAGAATTGATGAAAATTCAGAATTCGTGAAATTATTACCACCGTGAGTGTGGACCCGGTGCGACCGCACCTCTCCAGCACCTCCAAGAGATAGAAGGCCTCCACACGGGTTGCCAAGTGCACTCGTGACGTTTATCTCTAGGAGGTGCTGACCTGTCACACACCTCTAAGGGCGACTCGGCTCTGAACTTGCTGCCCTGGGCATAAGTCCTCTAAGCCCACCCTGAAAATACGGTCTGGTGCCCATGGGCTTTTTGTGAAAAGAACTGGAGGGAGGGGGGACAGTTCCATCTTAACGCATGAGCCTTTCTCGGCACGGCCCGGGGGCTTTAAGTGTAGAGAGGGCCTCATGATGACGAGATCTGGGTAATATTTATGAGATTAAGCATGTAAATTGTGGTAAGAAGAGACATTTCTATTCAGGTTGGGACCTCGGAAAAATCACTTTGTCCGCAGGGGGCACATGATGATCTTAAGACGGCCCTGGACAAAAATCATTAGAATTATTATTATTATTGTGTGGAGGTAAAAGAGAAGAAACACACGAGCAGCCAGTCGTTTGGCTGCAGCAGCCTCTATTTCAAACATGCGAATTCCTTTGTTCAGCTTGAGTTTGTGCACATGGCATTTGTCCAAAAAGACATTTTGTTTGCAAACGATCATTATTTTCTTTTCCAACAACGCAGAAATAACCAGAGCCGCCCTTGGGGGAGGGGGTGTGCGATAGGTGCGGTCGCACTGAGCCCCGCATTTTTTGTGGGGGAGGGGCGAGACCACACTCGCGATATATTAATTATAATTTCTTTAGAAAATTTAGAATTATCATCAGTTTCGGAAATCTGCATTTTCATCAATTCTGGAATTATTTCTTTCATAAATTCTGAGTTCTCTGGATTTCTGGATCTTCATCAATTGTGGAAATCTGCATTTTCATGTAGAAAGGAATAATTCTGGAATTCTGCATTTTCATAAATTCTGAATTTCTATCAATTGGAATTGTTTCTTTAATAAATTCTGAATTTTCATCATTTCTTGAATTATTTCTGGAATGATTTCTTTCATCTGGAATTTTTTCTTTCATCATTTCAGTTTTTGAATCTATTCTAGAATTTTTAACCTCCATCTATTCTGGAATTCCAAATCTTCATCAATTTAGGAAATCTAAATTTTGTCACTATTTCTGGAATTATTATTGTTTCACAAATTTTTCGAATTTTCATTCATTCTGGAATTCTGAATCTTCATCCATTGTGTGGATATCAGAATTTTTTTTTTTTTATTTTACATTCGCAAAAATAACACTACCCAAGAGGCAAATGGCTGCCAATACTGGGGTTATGATCATGAAAAAAAAATTAAAAACTGATACAAACGTTTCATGGGGAAAAATATATATATACATAAATTGAAACACACAAATAATCATAAATACAAAATCAAGTTAATTAGTAGTACAAGTAAATAAATTTCAATATCATTTATTGAGTGAAGATATTCTTTAAGCTTTCTTTTGAAATGAGGCAGATTAGTAATTGTTTGCATTTCATATGGTATTGAATTGAAGGACCTTGGCGCTATGAAAATGAAGTATTTTTGCAAAATATCTTTGTGTGCATGTGGAATAGAAAAAATACAATTTGGTCTACGTGGATTTACTGTAGTGCGCATGGGCAAATGGTGTTGTTTTTTGTACAGAGTAATTGCAACTTTTAGCAAGTACAGCTGACGAACAGTTAAGACGTCAGCATTACGGAAAAGAATATTAGACTGGGTGTTATAGTCATTATATATTAGTCGAATTACTTTTTTTTGTAGATTAATTATAGGACGAATATTACTATTGTAATCTCCACCATATATACAAAGACCGTAATATATATGTGTGATTGAAACCACGGAAAATACAAATTTCTGATGAACACTTTATTAACCTGACTTCTGAGATGAAAAAACTTGAAAATCATGTACCTCAATTTATTATGTAGAAAGTTTACGTGTGATTTCCATTTTAAATTATTATCGAAATAGAGGCCGAGATATTTAATACTCTTGACAGCTTTAAGACAGTTACATGAACATGAAGTGAGATTACATTGGTTAGTATGGTATATCAATTGAATAGGGTCAGGAGAATTATCTCGTAGGGAAAATTTCATGTATTTGCGCTTTTCAATATTAATTTCCAGATCATTAATAAGAAACCAATTCCGAATTTTTAAAAGATTTTCATTTATTTTTTGGTTCAATACCTCTAGTGGATCATTACTTGCATACATGACCACCGTATCATCAGCGAAGCAGATAATTTTACCAAAAATATCAATGTCGCAAAAGTCATTTATGAATATTTGAAACAATAAGGAACCTAAAACCGAGCCCTGAGGGACTCCCCTTTTAATTATTAAAAGAGAACTGTAGAAACTTGAACATCTGACTCTTTGGATTCTATTTTTCAAGTATGATTTCATCAAATCGTGTGTGCCACCCCTGATGCCTATTGAGTACATTTTCGAAAGGAGAATATCGTGATTTATTGAATCAAAAGCTTTTCTTATATCCAGGAATATTGCTATTACATTGTGGGATTTATCAACGTTTCCATAGACAAATTGACTAAAAGTTAATAATGCTGTTTCAGTATTTTTTTTAGGTAGAAACCCATGCTGATTATCAGAAAAGAATTTTGTTTTGTTGAGGAAGTCAAATACTCGGATTTTTATGATGGTCTCAAACACTTTCGAAAATGTTGGAAGAACAGATATTGCTCTATAATTGTTAAAAAACATTCACATCTCCTGATTTGTAAACTGGAATAACATTTGCAATTTTTAAAACATCAGGAAAAATAGAGTATTTAATGCAGTCATTAAAAAATTTTCTCATCAATTGTGGAAATCTTCATTTTCATGAATTCTGAATTTCCACCAATTCTGGAATTGTTTCTTTGATAAATTCTGAATTTTTATATAAATTCTGTAATTCTGAACATTCATCATTTTTGGAATTCTGAATTTTCATCATTCCTGGAATAATTTCTTTCATTTACTGCATTTCGAAAAAAGTTTCACCAATTCTGAAAATACTTCTTTCATTTTTACTCTGAATTTTCATTAGTCCTCAATTTCTTTCATTGGTTTTGGTCATTTCTTTCATTAATTTAAAATTTTCTCAAGTTCGAAATTTTCTTTAAATTTTTTTTGTTAATTTCATCTTTATATATTTTTTTGTATGTAATTTTTCAGCATTCCTGTATACAGGGTGTCCCGTGAGTGCTAATGAGGCCTTTTTCTCATCAACCATCTACCGTAAAGGTATGATTCCAATTTAAAAAATGCTCAAAAGGAGTTCAAAAATTACCCTGTATCAGTTTTGAGAGTAAAAATACAGTGAGTCACAAAATAAAGTATCAAAATTTTTATGCGGTTCCTTTGTCCTCTACCTTCCAATCACAAAGTTGTTGCCCTGTATCTCCTGAGGGCAACGGGGAAAAATTCCATGTTTCTAAGTGCAATATTCACTAAGATATTTGAATCCAAAAATCGGAGAAAAGTTATGAAAGGACAGCAAAAATCACGGAAAGAAGCGTTATCCGTTTGCGCTGTTCTTTTTCTCTCATTTATGCTATCCTTTCCCAACTTTTTTCCGATTTTTAAATTCTGTTACCTCAGCGAATATTGCACTTTTTCCGTTGTCATTTTTAAAAATAAAACCATGCCTCTATGACCATCGGTTGATGAAATGAAGGCAGAATTAGGACTTACGGGACACCCTGTATATCATATAATATATAATATTACTATACAGAGCCAGAGCGATTCCATAATTCCCCTTGCCGCATTTTAATGGTGATCCGTTGATCCTAGAAGCATACTTCCAATTAGAAAAATTATCCAAATAACGTGTAGAACTCACACACGTCATTCATGTTGCAAAGGGTTGTATAGTTATCAAAATAAAACAATTAACTTTTATACGTTCCCTCCCATCCAATAACTTCCAATTAGAAAGTTGTTGCCTGACTTTCCTCGGGCCAAAAAAAACATTTCCATGTTTCCAAGTGTGATATTCATTGAGATATTTGAATTCAAAATCACAGGGGAAAATGGGAAAGAACAGCATAAATGAGAGAAAAGAGCGTTCACTGTCAGTTTATGTTGTTCTTTCCTCCCCCCTCTCTGATTTTGAATTCAAATATCTCAGCGAAAATCACTTAGAGACATGGACAATTTTTTTTGATAACTCTACAACCTGTTGCAATTTTTTTGAATGACATGTCTGAGTACTAAACGTGATTTGGATACTTTTTCTAATCGGAAGTAGGCCTCTAGCATCTACCTATGCACCCTGTATATTACGCTATACAGAGTGTCCTGTAAGTGCTGGCGCGGCCTTTATCTCATCAACCAGGTATGATTCCAATTTTAAAAATGCTCAACAGGTGTTCAAAAATTACCCTGTACCAGTTTTGAGAGTGAAAATACAGTGTGTAAGAAAATAAAAAAAAATAAATTTTATAAGGTCCCCTAGTCCTGTAGGTGAAAGTTTCTAAGTGCAATATTCTCTGAGATATTCGAATTCAAAATTTTAGAAAAGTTGAGAAAAGATAAATGAATTAAAGGAGCGTTGTCCGCTAGTTTTTGCTGTTCTTTCATAAATTTTCTGCGATTTTTGAATTCAAATATTTAATTGAATATTGCACTTAGAAGCGTGGATTTTTTTCTATTGGCCTCAGAAGATACAGGGCAACAACTTTTTAATTGTAAATTAGAGGATAAGGGGACCGTATAAAAATATAGATTTTTTATTTGGTGATACACTGTATTCTCACTCTGAAAATTGGTACAGGGTAATTTTTGAAAGCCTTTTGAGCATTTCTTAAATTGGAATCATACCTCTACACTTACAGGACACCCTGTATATCTCCTCCTTTATTTCTCCTCTAAGGCCGGGATTACAATATAAAAGTTTGATAAAAGTTCTTTTATAAAACTTGAAAAATGCAACCAATAATCGTACCGGTTATATTCACGCAAATGCAACCGATAGTCGTATTTGCTGCATTTTTAAAGTTTTATAAAAGAACTTTTATTAAACTTTTATAGTGTAATTCCGATATAAGGTCCAGTTTGCCCCCACCTCCCTACTCTATCACCGATTTCGTATTTTTTCTAGGTGGGGGAGAGAGAGATCCCATCAATATCCAAAATTATTACAGAATTTGCTGGGAAGAAAACTCAATATACGCATAAATGAACGAAAATTAATAGAAATTTCTGTGAATTGATGCATGTAATGATTCATAAACTTAAATAACTTCAGAATTAATTAGGAAATTTCAGAGAAGCAATGGGAATTCAGAACTGATGAATGAAGCAGTTTCTGAGAACTAATGATAATATAGAATCGATTAATGAAATAATTTCAGAATTAGATAATATTTTTGAACTTCCGAATTAAATTATCTCAAAATTTAAGAATTAAATAATTTTAGAACTAATGAATGAAATAATTTCTGAATTGATTCAAAATTTAGAATTGATGAATGATATAATTTCAAAATCAGTGGAAAATTTGGAATTGATGAGCGATACATTTTCAGAACTAATGAAAGTTCAGAATTGTTGAATGAAATAATTTCAGGATCGATGAATGAGATATTTTCAGAATTGATTAATAAAGAATTTCAGAATTGATAAATAAAGAATTTCAGAATTGATAAATAAAGAATTTCAGAATTGATAAATAAAGAATTTCAGAATTGATAAATAAAGAATTTCAGAATTGATAAAACTCCACAATTAATGATGATATTGGATAAATGAAAAATTTCAGAATTGATTAATAAAGAATTTCAGAATTGATTAATAAAGAATTTCAGAATTGATAAATAAAGAATTTCAGAATTGATAAAACTCCACAATTAATGATGATATTGGATAAATGAAAAATTTCAGAATTGATTAATAAAGAATTTCAGAATTGATTAATAAAGAATTTCAGAATTGATAAATAAAGAATTTCAGAATTGATAAATAAAGAATTTCAGAATTGATAAATAAAGAATTTCAGAATTGATAAATAAAGAATTTCAGAATTGATTAATGAATTAACTTCAGAGAATTAATGAAGATACAGGCTTGATAGAGATTGAATTGATTTCAGACCTAATACAGAATTAATAAAAGCTTTAAATAACATTGAGGCCCGTTCGTCCACCAGTTAATAAACCAATAAGACAACTAAAATTAACAAGCCGACCAAATCAAAAGCGTGTAACAAATGCAGCCAATTGATCACGTGTTCAAAATTATAACAACATTGACCAATTGATGACCATACCCCAAAAAATAGCAAATATCCCTAAAAATATAGGAAACTTTTTGATTGAAGTCATGTCAGTGGTTCACAAACTTATTGAACTGCGACCCCCTTTACACAAGAAATTTATCATTGACAGGTTTTCCGTGACATTTCCGATTTTTTTGTTAGTAAATGTGCTGTCTCAAAAGAGCATTTTTCGGAACGCCTTTTTCTTTCGATTCCCATTTGCGGAATGAGGGATGAATGGAATCAAATTATTTTTCAAAATTTAGTTGGCAGCACTGTTTTATTATGAAATTGGGAGTGTAGAGAGGTGAATGATATATCCTTGATTTTGATATACTGTATAGTGTTATTCAGAAAGAATCATTTAATTTGATTCTACGCTTGCAATCAGAGGCGGCTTCAGCCAGCACCTCCTAGAGAAAGAAGGCCTCCGCACGGGTTGCCAAGTTCATCTGTAACGTCATTAAGACTACCTAGCAAGTTTCCCACATTTTGAAACACAGCATCCTATTTCGTTTCTTCTTATTTTGGCGTAGAATCTTCCTGGTTGGCTCACAAATACCGCATGGATGTGGAGCATAGAAATCGCTAATTCTGAGCCCGAACATTTTTTTTCCGTACAACGGTGATACTGACACGAGCAGGGAATTTTTTTCCCTGAATATTCTGAGGGAAAATGATAATATAGAGTAGCCCTCGTAGCTAACGTCACGAGGGCCTTCTACTATCGGAAGTGCTGCTTGAGCTCACCTGCCACCTGGGTGCAAAGCTTCATGTGTCGCCCCTAAAGACGATCCTGGTTTGGAAACTGAAAGGGATTTATCTCCAGTAAATTCAGCAAAATGCATCTGACCATACGTCACACTTTTAAATAACAAACTGGCCCGTTCACAATCACTTCACTGGTCTCAATTATATGCTAAATAACTTTTTCCACATTACAGCTCTCGTTTATGAGCCATTAAATTTTCCTCCCCTCCCTTCTAGTGTTGAAGTTTTTAACCCTTTTAGCAGTTTTTTAAATTTTTCCAATCCGCATTATAATTGCAACATTGGAAATATAAGCGCACTTTCACTGCCGGATGTAAAATCAAGGCTCTCTCTACCCATAGTTCCCCAAACTTTTTGTTCTATCGTCCTCTTCTTCAGAGAATTTTTTTTTCTCATCGTCCCCTAACTCAAGCGAATCCATATTATCCTGTAAATATCCCTATTTTATAAACTTCTGTAGCCCCCCGGACCTTTTCATCACCCACCAGGGGGGTGATATTGCCCACTTTGGGAAACACTGCTCGATCCCTACCACTAGCATTTTATAATCTCATAACAAAACTCATTGAATGTGACACCACGTTGGCGTCACTGGAACAAGTCGCTACTTCACCGCGCACAAACTCTGGTCATATATCCTCATATGACAATTTCCAACCAGTGGATTTGGGTGGGAAATGAAGGTGCCATCTATCGGTGGTCGTCCTAGGATCGGTAGTTAAAGAATTTGTTTTCAGTGTTCTTTGCCCGAATTCGAACCCATGGAACTTATGGACCTTGACGGTAACCTTCATAGCGGAAGACGAGCATCTTACCACTGCGCCCCTCTGGCGCTGGAACTAGCGACGCTACCCGTAGTGAAAGTGAAAGTTTAGAACCCGAGATACTTCGGTGACTGAATAATTGGCAATAAGTCCGCTCGCGCGTAGAGACTTTAAAAATTCATAAATACCGGAAAAATAATTTTTCTCTGGCTTAAAAAAATCCCCGTGACCTCTCTCTAGCGATGCTAACCCTGCAAACCGTTTTTCCTTTGTTATTTTTCCGGTTTTTATTCATTTTTAAAGTTTCTACGGACTTTTTGCCCACCCTGTATATGACCGAAATATAAAATAAATCCGCTGTAAGGGTTAAATATTTAGTCCAACAAGTTCTCCAGGAAGAACCTAGGGGAGTGGAGGGGGGGGGGGGGTTCTTGTGCTCCAAGCATTGGACAAGAGAAAACTCGAATTATTTCTTTACCTTTATTTGACCGCCCCCGTCAAAAAAACAAAAATACACACTCGACTTTTGTGGGGGCTCGAAAGCCGAGGATCAATGCCGTCTTTACGCATGGGCTCACCGGGGCACGGCCAGGGGGGCCTCAAGGGCAGAGGGGAGGGCCTCACGTTAATGAGATCTGTTTAAGATTTTCGAGATTAAGCATGTAAATTTATGAGCAGGAAGTTCTGGACAGGTAGGGGGCTCACAGGAAAATCTCTTTGCCCGGTGGGCCCATGATGCACTTGAGATCGCCCTGCCGAGGATGGGACTTTAGAAGTGTTCATTCTTGTTTCTGGTATTACGGCCTCCTTTGTGTGTTCCCTCAAGTTTTTTGAACATCCTCGATGTCAAGGTACGGCTCAAAAGAGTAATAACAGCGCTGGTGTCTTGTGAATTTTTATTATTCAAAATTTTAAAAATTTATGCTTCTGAACGAAAGTCTAGGCTGCTACCCCTTACAGCGTGCCGCCCGGGTGCACCGTATCCCCTGCACCCTTGCTTAAGCCCTCCCCCCCCCGCTTGCAATCGCTCATTAATAATATTGTTCGTAATACAGACATTTCCACCTTTGCATTAGCATATTACTTATCCATTCTGGTATTTTAATTTTGAAAAATACCTATGTAATTTTGAAATCGGATGATTCTTTTTAAGTCACCCTGTACAAGTATTAACTTGATTTACTGATTGCAAATACAAGTTGATAACATTACATTAAACGATACATGACAATTAGCTCCAGTTGAGTAAAAGTATTTTTCGTTTTGGCATTTAAGTTGCGAAAAATAAATTTCTCATTTGGACGTTTTTAATCTCGTGAACCATCAGTTATGTGTGAATAAAAACTAACAAAAATGATCATTATAAACGAAGAAACCAGGAAACATCGGTGTGTAATATCTATCTTGATAATTTTCGACTGGAAATGGCCTTGAGGCCATCATCACAGTCCTAGTTTCGCTGATGATTAGGTTATCGCTTTTTTTGGCACAGCTCCGATACCCAATCTCTTTAGCATCATAATATACTACCTCGCTGAACTGGATTTAATGGACTTCTTATGCAAATGAGATGGTCATTCTCATTTTATTCATTTTTTTTGAGGGAAGTATGAGGACTGAATAAGAATATATTCACCTTTAAAATCTTTATAAACACGTCTTTCTTCCGTCCGGGCCGTATTTTGTTTATAGATAAATAATTTTTGTGTTGTGAGTTCTCGGGCCTACGCGCGAGATACGGCAAAAAGCCTGACTGATTTTGATCTATTTTTTTTTCAAATTTATTATGAAATCAGTGTCTGATATTGTTTTCTGACTTTTTCCACGTGGCATCCCTTACAAGGTCATGCACTTTTTTGTTATCGTTATGGTAGTTCTATTTTCGACGCGTCTAGAGCCGTCTGGAAAGCATCATGTCCTCCCTCGGGCTAAAGTGATGTTCCGTAGCTTATAGTACTATCAACAAATTTACTTACTAACACTCTAGAACAGCGGTTCTCAACCTTTTTGGACTCGCGGAGCCCTTTTAAGTGAAAAAATTCTATGGCGGAGCCCCGTAGGCCAATTTTTCAATTATTCATCAAAGTTACAGATTTACTTTACTATTTGAAAATATTTATAATTATTTGTTTTAATTTTCCTGGAGCGGCCGCGGAGCCCCTGGAGAGTGCACAAGGAGCCCCAAGGGCTCCGCGGAGCACCAGTTGAGAACCGCTGCTCTAGAACAAGGGTGCAAATTCTTCTCAGTCCGAGGGCCAGATATGCGGTATTTCATCCATTCGCGGGCTAAAAATGTGTATACAAGGTGGATACTACCAACCACTCAATAATTACACACGCGATTCCTAGTGAAAAACTAATATGAAAAAAGTGTTTTCAGTTTTGACCCATAATTAATGAGAAATAACGCTTTAAAAATTGATTGCGTCATTTTACAATCTTGTCAAATTCACCGACATCTACCGAACTTGGCGTTTTTGAGCGCTTAAAATAACTCTATTAGCCCTAGAGAGAGAAATGTGTGTGTGTGTACAATTTTAAATCTTTTACGTGATCGTTATATCCAAAAATGAAAATGTTTTTGCTTTTGATCACCCAAAGTTGCAAAACGTCCGCGTTCATTTAATTTGTCTCGTTTGAATGAATAAAGTATCACTAACAATTTTGAGGATTTCTTTTCCAGTTCCAATTTAGAAGTTTTGGAAGATTTGCATGTGGCAACACTGCTTTTGATTGTAATATTGTAACATAATTAACTTGATTTACACAATGAGCTTGTTGAATGAAAATGAGATCACAATTACAAATTGTCATGATGAAGTCTACCAAATCCAGTTTGATATTTTTACGGTACCTCATTTACGTTATGAGTGTGCGTATATGAAACAATATCAGAATCATATTTAGAAGAACAAACAATTACAGATAGTTTTCATTTCTTGAAAGTTTAGAGCGGGTGGGGCAACTACCCTCTTCTTAAATACTCCCTTGAATGAAACTTCATCTGAATTTCCAAGTTCTGCGCGAATCATGAAAGCTGGAATAAATTTCGATGTTGTCAAAATCTTTCTTGTAAAAAGATAAATTCATTAATATTCAGTAAATTCTCACATATTTGTCAAACATACTTTTTTTTGTGAATCACATTTCAGTATCCATCATTTTCCGCGATTGGCGATTTTTTAGCAATTTTAGCAATAGGTGGTAATTTTAGCGATAGTTGGCAATTTTACTTGCCTTTGACGATATTTTCGGCTGTAACTGGAAACTTTACTTGCCTTTCTTTTTGCATTAACGATGAGAAATACATGTACAGTCGAACTGCGGAGAAATGAGAAAATGGATGACTTGACGACCGTGGTCGATGAGAAGGGTTTGCAAAAAGCAATCGAAAAGTTATAAAGTTGAAAAAGTAGCATAAATTGGTGCTATCTTGATGGGAAACATTGATTTGTATTATACAAAGAAAACTGCATATAACGTAAGGCTATCGCAAAATCGGAATAAGAGAAAAAAAATTATTGATAACGTACAGGGTGTCCTGATTTGGCCTTTATCTCATCAAACGTTCGTCGTAGAGGTATGGTTCTGATTTAAAAATGCTGAAAATGTGTTCAAGAGTCACTCTACCAGTTTCGAGAGTGAAAATACAGTGTGCCATAAAATAAAAATATAAATTTTTATATGGTCCCCCTGTCCTCTAACTTTCAATTAAAAGTCATTGCCATGTCTCTCCTAAGGCCGAATTTTTTTTTTAATCCATATTTTTAAGTGCAATATTTCAAGTGGAAAGGGGGCACCGCAATCCCCAAGATCAATAGCCCCCTAGCGGCAGGAGTGCCGCTAGATATTTATAATTCCGCTCTCATTTCCAAGAATACTGTGGATGTAAAATAAGTTTGCAAATTTCTAGTCTATAATATCTGAATTCTAGTCTATAATATCTGAATTCTAGTCTATAATATCTGAATTCTAGTCTATAATATCTGAATTCTAGTCTATAATATCTGAATTCTAGTCTATAATATCTGAATTCTAGTCTATAATATCTGAATTCTAGTCTATAATATCTGAATTCTAGTCTATAATATCTGAATTCTAGTCTATAGTATCTGAAAGTAATTCCAAGAATTATTATCTTGAATCTTCCTGACAGTAGGTCCACTGCTACCTCCACCGGGCCCAGTAGAGATACATTGACATTTATAGTAAAGCGTGACCTCGGGGCTGAACTGATGTGTTACGCTAGTGATGAAGGAATGCAACGGGTAACGGCATGGGCGGAGATACGGGAGGGGACAGTGCCCCCCAGCGTCAAAGGTGGAGTCGACTGATCTAATGTAGGATTCATATATAGGATTATGAATGTGATCCATAATCCTATATATGAATTGACATCATCCTGCCCTCCCAGCAATAATGACCGTGCCTCCCCCAGACTTCCAAGTCTATCTCCGCCTATGGGTAACGGCAGCGACGATGAAGATCTTTATGCGTGACACCGGTGATAAAGGATTCATACTTGACACCGGTAATATACAATTCATTCGCGACACTGGTGATGAAGTGATTCACGCGTGTCACAATTATTGAGGTGATTCATACTTGACTCCAACAGCGAAGATTTTTATGCGTGTGATCTAGCGATCATTTACCTGTAGCTTTCTCGATATTTGAATATTCACCCTAGTGAGGTTGACCACAAAGAGAATAGAAGCCCTAATCTCCTATTCGGGGGGGGGGGTGATTCTAGCCACCTTGGGTTCGCCACCCTTGCGACCAAATGCTATTGATTAAATAAAAATAAAACCATGCCAAAAAAGCCACCATCATCATGAAAAACAGGACATATGGTCAAAAACACATCTTATTTCGATTTTACAGTCGAAAGGCAGAGATTAGTGGTGCCCTCTAGGAACCGCGACAAATACTTTGTGAGAAACTGCACCAATAATTTGTTAATATATATATATATATATATATATATACATATAAATGCATTCCATTATACAACAATACAGTAATTGGCTTCCACTGATGCACTCGGAGAAAGTTCCACGCACTTGACGAAGGCCGCCCTTGATAAGATGGCTCGACCAATCACGTTTGTATCCGTAATCGTTGATGACCACCACGACGGGGGCCATGCCCTCTGATATGAACAATTCGGCGACTCATTTTTTGTCGCAATAATCCTTATCAACTATTGAGTCAATGGACTTGGACAACAACCGATAAGAATTGCCATTCTCCCATCCACGTGAGTGAACCATCCTAAAGTCCATGCGGATAACTGACCTTCAAAGATGTTCATCATATCTAGCGACGTTGTTTTATTTTGAACCAGTAGCCGCTGAGACCTACACTGACTGTCCGAAGTGTGTCCATACATCTCGTTTTTCCAACATCCATCAAATTATCCCAGATGACCACGCGTTTCTCTTCCGTCCGCGTCCATACTCGTTTTAACGACAAAGGACTGCACTTAGCAGTATTCCTAGTAGCATTGTGTTCTTCGCTGTTGCTGCTCAAAGTGATGTGGCACGCGTGCTTCGACAAGATCCCCGACGGTCTGAGTGACGAATGCCAGTGTACCTGCCTGGACAGTAAGATGCAGATGGGACAATTAGAGATGAGGATTCACTATAAAGGTTCTCGTATCAACAACACCGACTGTGACTGTTACAATTTCCTCCTACCGAGGGTGACGGACGCCCTCGGCAAATCCATTAACTACACCGCCATCATCTGCGACACCTGCATCTGTTACGACGCGGAAGAACCCGAACCCGTCCAACAATGCTGCGGTTTCGACCTCTACTTCACCACTCTAGTAGGTGCCATGTTTCTGACTTCCATCATGTACGTCGTGGTGTACTCCGTCCAAAAGTATGCCTCGTCCGACTTGAAGAAGGCCATCCGCAAGACCAACGACAAGGAACACTTCCTGCAGAAGATTTCATTGGCTAACGAGACCAACAGCCATCCCGAAGATTACATCCTCATCAATGGTGACGTCAAGACGACGACCTATCAATCCATCTGTGATAACAAATCGGGGTTAATTTAGTGAGTTTTGACCAATTAACACTCTATAATTAACGATTATTATCGATCGTAATTAATTATGCAATAGTATCAATATTTAATCGATATTATTTGGCGAATAATTGAAAATATTCATCATGATAATAAAAAGAGTAAGATTTAAAAAGGATGCGAGTGTAGTTTTGAGCTTTTGTGCGTGGGTGTTGTATTACTGTATGATTGTTGTTTTAATCTATTACGTGACGTTTTACAGCGACGTCAACGTTTCCCATTCGACGTCAATATTTCCCAACAGCTTGTCTTGTTTGAGGAGCATGATATATAACAGCATGTTGTGCACGAAATGTTGGGAAATGTTATCCTCACTAAAACAAACGCCTGAAGAAACAACAACCGTCGAGAGAGTGTTTGTTGTCTCTCTTATTTGAACGTGTCCAACCTCTCACGTGCCTTTCTTTGTTATATTACCGTGATTTGTGAGAGATAAGCCGCGGCTTTAATACGAGAATAATCCTCCAGCAACGAGAATGGACTCAAAACGAATCTATTTTTTCCCATTAAAAGCGGTTTACTGCTAAAAATCACTCTATTTTGGCGTCTTTAGCACGATTGTGGCGGGTGTTTGCTATGGATTTATCATAGACTTGGCGAGAAAATTGCTATTTGTACAGTGGTCACTGCTCATAAGAAGTTCACCTTTTTTAGTTCCTTTTAAGCGGTTGATTCTTATAACCGATGATGTTTCTACGTAAACAGCAATTTGCTTTGCTGATTTGATTTTTATAACTAGTGATTCTTATTAGCGGTAGTTACTGTATTAAGAAAAAAATCTAGTATAATTTTTCTCACGTATTTTTTGTGATTGAAAATAATTTCGGGAAACAAAAGGGGTATTAAATATTATAATGTATTTTAAAATTCGTTTAAAAAAATGAATTTAATTTCCTTATTCTTAAAAAAAATCACCAATTATACAAAAATTTACCTCCTAGACTTTGTGATAAAATTTTTGTTTAAAAACATTTCTAGCAATTGTCTCACATATTTATGTGATTAACTGTAATTTTTGGGAAATTGAAGGTTTTAATAAATATTTAAATTTTTTTAAATTAATTTCAAGTAAAAATTTAATTTTTATTATTTTTAAAAAATTAAGTTTTCAAAACTCTTTATCTCATTGACTTGGTGAAAAAAATCACCATATGAACTAAAACAAAGTTATCATATATTTTATTTATATTATCATAATATTTTTTAAATTCGTTTTCAAATATGCATTTAATTTTAATTATTTTTTTAAAAGTTACGTTCCAAAAATTTGCCTTGGTGAGAAAATTATTTTTGTTAAAAATGTTTCTACTATAATTTTCGCGCATATTTTTGTGATTGACTATAACTCTTTTGTGATAATAGTATATTTATTATTATATTAATAATTAATTATTCTATATTTCTTACTAGAATCATTTGAAATTCGTTTTAATTCTATATAAATTTAATATTTATTCCTTTTTAAAAAATAAATTATTCTCAAAACTTAGACTTGGTGAGAAAATTTCCACAAATTAAAAAAAATTCTAACAATTTTCTCAAATATTTTTGGGATTATAATAATTTGTAGTAAAATTATAAGGTTTGTTTAATGACACATTATTTTTTAAATTTAGTTTTAATCATCAATTTAATATTTGATTATTATTTAAACAATTAAATCTTCAAACTTTGAATTAAAAAAAATTCTCGAAATTTTTGCACATATTTTTGTTTTGGGAATTAAAATGTTTAATTGATATCATAATATTTTTAAAAATTTGTTTTTAATATATATATTAGTTGGAATCCACGAATTAGAAGATTTAAATATTAATTTAATTTTTATAATTTTTCAAAAATTAAGTTTTTAAAATTCAGTTTCCTTTATTTTCTGTCCATCAACAGAAATAAAATTTTTTAAATTGTATTTTTGTTCTAATTTTGTTCTAAGTTTCATGCAATATTATTTAAATAAAATTAATTCTTTTAAAAAGTTAATTAATTAAAAATTAAAAATATTTAAAAAATGAAAAATTCTTTCAAGCTTCTCAATATGTGTAATTTAAGTCAACGTGAGCACTTTTGGGGGGCTCAAAATCCCCCCCATCCCCATTGAGCCCTGATTTGAGAGGAAAAAGTTGGAATGTACTGAAATGTTGAAAGAGAGAGAGCCTCTCAAAATGCCCAACCTCTACCCTGGTTAAGGGAGGAGGGTGAGGGGCTACACGCGTACATGTGTTCCAAAGGGCCGTAAAATTGTTTTTGCACCGGGTCGCGAAATGTCTTAATCCGATTTTGATGGAGCAGGTGCGTCTGATGCCAAGGGGAATGAACAGAGAGAAATGACTTATTTGCGACCGAATCGAAAAACGTAGTGTTTGCGACCGAAATCACAGGGGGCAGCTAAGGGACGATGATGGGGATCTAGACCCTCTCATCTCCTTCCGTTCTCAGGCATTTTCGTGTTGACCTATGGCCATCTGCGAATTTCTCTTTTCAGCAAGAACAGGAAATGAAGAAGGGTGAATCACAGTACGTGTAACTGCGCCCAAGTTCAAAATTTTGTATTTCAAATCAGTTTAAAAATTCATTAAAAAAAAATTGCAAAGGGAAGTTTGCTTGGATACAGGGATGGACTTCTCGAGATACACATGCTAAAAAATAAATTAAAAAAAATCTATCTTGATGTTTTACTGCAGATTTTACACTTCTCGTGTAATCTATATCTTTTCCCCCCTGATTTAATTCGGTATTTTCAAAAATTGACTAGCAAAAATAAATTTTCAAACATATATAGATGGCGCGTTAATTCAAATTAAAACATCGACTTTTTTTAACAAGAGTGTGGCCCATATAACACCTTCATAATATTAATATTTCATTATTGGTGCATAAAACTTGCAAATGTGGATTAGGAAATACTATAATCTTTTCTTAAAAGCCCCGTTCACATATGCAAGATTGGGGGGTCGCTTTGGTGGTAATTACCGTCATAACTTTTTTCCTCTCACAGGGGAAAAAAGTAGGAGAGAAGCTCATCACACACACACAAAAAGCCCATCTTTCTTGGTGTGGATTGGTGGTCGACACCGACCTTCTCTCCCATAATCCTTTGCGCCGCGAAAACTACTGTAAGCTCCTCCGTCAGCCATCTTGAATCAAGCACTTCCGTTCAACCCACGTAACCAGTGACGACTTCCGGAAAGAAGAGGGGGATTACCGGCATAAACTAAACGTCATGTGAATGGTTTGTAGCGAAAATCCCTGTTAGCGGGAACTTCCCGGGATGTTTCACCCCACATGTGAACGGGGCTAAAGTAGTGAGATTCACATTTGCGTATTATATAATACGCTGGAAAATACGGTACATTTATCTCACAAGGAAAAGCCCATTTCTTCTCTCTAAAGCATTTCTTCATAACTTTTATTATTATTATGTTTTATTCATGTGAACTGAAAAAAAAGAATCCAAGTTCATGTGCGACTTGATTTATTTAGAAATTTTTTCACTCTTTCTTTCCCTTCCCTTTTTCTAAGACTAACACTGAATTTTCATTGAAGCACATTCAGCAACTACGCCGGTCAATTTAACCTCTTCACCCCCGAGTCAAAGCTGGATATTTAAAAAAATTGATTTTTGTTTATTGAATGTCAAAATGCTCCTTAAAAACATTTCTTTTTTTAAAAACCTAATTAATTAATTGGGGTCGATATCCTTACTAGGATCATTGGAGTTAGGTGCGCATATGTGTGCCTTAGGTCTTCACTTGAAAAAAGAATCATTTACAAACCAATTAAAACAGAGAGAACTCTTAAAACTCTGACGTGAAAAGGTCAAATTATTGTGCTAATTAACTAGAAATAATATGAGTAATGTTCTACTCTAATGTATATACTCCAGATGGGTTTCAGTGTTTTAGGGTTGGGTTTCGGCCAGTGACAAAAAGGAGTAAAAAATGGCAGGAATGGAAGTTAAATGATGGAATATTTAACACCTAAATGATCAAATACAGTTGAATTCCGTTTTAACGAATACCGTTATAGCGAAAATATCGTTTTAACGAACGCTTTTCTAATCCCCCAGATACGTTTACGTAGGAACAATGCAAATAACTAGAATTCCTTTATAACGAAATTTCGTTTTAACGAAGTGATTTGTCCGGTCTCTTGGAGTTCGTTATAACGGGATTCGACTGTATTGGTGTCATATTCTGGTTAGTGTTACGATTTCCATCATTCCTTTGGATATCTTACCACAAATATATTGTTGAGTAGGTAACTTTCAAATGCTTTTTGAATAAGTTGCTTGTATAATGGACATATATAGCAATTCTAACGCAGTATTTTTAAGAGCCTTATTTTCCCCAACAGAAAAGTTAATTTAACATCTTAAGAAAAGAACTTTGTAATTTTGTCTCATATATTTTTATTTTTCTATTCGCAATTGTCTTTTTTACATACTTATCTGAACATTTATGAGCCACTTTAACACTAAAACGACGGAAGCGGTCGTCTTGACCGGAAAGCTATGCGAATACACTAAGATTGGTCATCTATTTGAGGTTTTTGAATACCTAGAATACAAATGTTCTGTGTTCCTTAGTTGGATGAAGCTCTACCTATAACAACGGTAACGGTGAAAATGACCGCTATAGATTGTGCACTAATATGATTACAAAAAAATCTAAATTAAACAGTCTTCATGAGCGAACATTGAAATAATACTGAAAGAATAGTTGTTATATCATAGTGTTTGCATTTTCTCAGTGCCCATTTCGTACCATTCAAAGGCGCACTTTTGAAGAAGCTCATTGTCGTGCGATATTCGTTCATTCAGCGTTTCTATGTATCTTGACGCTTTTACTACATTAATATGTAGTAAAAGCTAATTAATGTATTAGAACTATTAAAGAGAAAAAATATTAAAGTTACTTTTAATATTTCTCTAGCATGCAGGGTGTGCCGTAAAGTTCACTCAAGTTTTGTAGTTCAAGAATCCTCACTCCTTAGCCCCAAGAGAAAATTTTCCAAAAAACAATCCTTCCACACTGCATTTCAAAAACTTATTCAAGCTCCTTGAAATGTTTACACGAAATTGTCCGTAACACACTTCGTTTTGATTTTTTTAAACCAGTATTACCTTTTTCTCTTGGCCTTATACTTAACGTGAAAATTACCTTTTTTTTTTAATTTAGTGATAGCTGTGTTGTAATCTACTTCAAGTTTATCTGGAATATTACACTGTGGAAATAATTTCCCACCAATAAGACAAACCCCGATTTAACGGACCCAACTTCGGATTGAATGAATTGTATCCGGATAATGCAGAATAAATGAACTTTCCAATTTTTGACTATCTGATCGTAATAATGCAAAAATATTAATTTAGGAGATTCCACCAGAAATAAACAAAAAACATTTATGATACAAAAGATCTATACATCAGAAATGGTGTAAATATTGTATTCCGTTACTATCGATGATATTTATGAAGTTATATATATATACAGTAAAACATTGCAGCTATTTAGTCCGAAGAAAAATTTTATTTAACGAGAAACCATACGCTGCTAGTCCGTTGCATTGAGTGAGCAATCCAATCCTTTCCCTCAGATACTTCTGACACATTGAGTGATGTAAATCACCCTCTTGCTACATCTTCCTTCAACTTACCCTCCCTTTGATACCCGCCGTGGCTTCGGTCGCAAACACTACCCGGTCGCAAATAAGACGGCTTCGAAATGACTTTCGAGAAACGCAAGGGTTTCTTAACCTCTGGGTCGCACGGGCTTTCGAGATGGGTCGTTAAAATCCATCCAGTGGCTCTTGAGCTATGGGTTTCTACCTAAACTTGATTCGTTGCAGCTTCCGAGGAGGGTCGTACAAATCTATTTACATCCAAGGGTTTTTGAGCTATGGGTCACGACCTAAACTTGATTGGTAGGAGCTTCCGAGGAGGGTCATACGAATCTACTCACACAGCCAGAGATTCTTGAGCTATAGGTCAAGGCCCAAACTTGATTCGAGAACTACCAAGATGGCTCGTACAAATCCACTTATAGCCAAGGATTCTTGATCTATGTGCGTCACGACCCAAACTTGATTCCCAGAGACTTCCGAGATGGGTCGTACAAATCCACTTACAATCAGGGATTCTTGAGCTATATGCCACGACCCACACTTGATTCTCAGGGGCTTCCTATATTAGTCGTGCGAATCCAATTACAGTCCTGTTATAAATGCACTTATTACGTCACTGATTTCACTAATTTTGACGAACAAACAGCTCCATGGGTTGTTGATTTTGGGTCGAGGCCGTAGAAGGTTAAGAATCTCTGCTCTACTCCATACTTGAAGTCAGTGGTTTCAAACTTTTAGCACCCGTGACTCCCTCACCCTTGTGACTATTTACCCACGGTTATCTTACCCTAGAGCGGTGTACTCTCAATTAGCCCTTACCAGAGTAGCTTCTTGGACAGTGCCGTCTTAACGAATGGGCCCCACCTAGGCATGGCCCGGAAGCCTCAAGAGAAGAGGGGCCTCAGAAAAACGAGAAGTAGTTGAATTTTTCGAGAATTTTCCGGGTAGGGCTTCAGAAAAATCACTTGTCCGGGATGGACCACGATGCTCTTAAAACAGCCCTGCCCTCGGTCGAATACTGGGGATACCGAGGACTCCCTTGTTTCAAATAACCACTGCATTACTGTCACTACTTCTTCCCGTGGACCTTTTAGGAAGTCTAGTGGACCGCCTTCCGAAAAACACTGCCCCCCAGAAAAACTTTTTCCTGTGGCTTTTTTGCCCTCATCGACACCTCAACCATGGATTCCTTGTCCTAGTGACTCAACCTGTGGGTCATTTCTTTTTTACTCTCTTGATGCAGTGTGGACATTTTCCACTGTCGCACTCGCTCTAATGGCAATTTTCAAAAACCACTCTTGCTCTATTATGTATTTTCCAACGCCTCCCTTGCTCTAATGCTGTATTTCCCAAAATGGGCAATATCGCTCCCTGGTGAGTGATGGAATGGTCCAGGGGGCGATAGAAGCTACGGGTATAACATAGGATCCTATGGGTTCGCTTGAGTCGGCGGCGATGAGAGAAACAAATTTCTGAAGAAGGGGGCGATGGGGAGGGGAACAAAAATTTTGGGAACTATGCTCCAACGGGAAATTTCCAGCGGTTCCTTTCCTCAAACGGCTATGTTTCTCCAGCAGACATTTCCAACGTCTCCCTCGCTCCAAGGGCATTTCGCCACGCTTCCTTTGCTCCAGCTGGAAAAGGCTTCCTTGCTCTAGTCATCATTTACCCGTGTCTTCTTTCTTCTTCCCCCCCCTCCCCCCACTGTTCGTATACCCACGATGCTCTCATGTCAGTGACAGCAGATAGTCCACGGGCCACTTGAGGGATTTTGGAACAGCACCCCAAGTGACTTGAGTGAACTGTAAATGTCCTGCGGATCACTTGAGTGAACTGTAAATGTGCCGCAGATCACTTAAGTGATCGTGAAATGTCCCTCGGACCACTTAATTGAAGTAAGAATGTGCCGCGGCCACCTAAGTACTCAGGAAAAGCGCTTCGGGTCACTTAAGTGATCTGTAAATGTGCCCCAGTTTGTAATCTGTAAATGTTCCGTCGACTATTTTAGTTTTCTTGAAATGTGCCGCGCCACTAGAGGGATAAAATGCGTCCCAGGTCACTCGAGTGGTCCGTAGATGTGCCGCGAGACACTTAAGTAATGTGGAACTGCTCCAATTTAGTTTCGAACTCGCGGGCCACATCAGATGACTTCCAGAGCCGTATTTGGCGACGGCCTACGGGTTGAAAAAGCACGAATGGTATACAGTATTCTTTGTTCGTATGTATATGGCTTTTTTGAAAACGGAGCTGAAACAGCATATGCATATCGTGGAAAGAGAGAGATTGCGGCTTATCTTATCTGCATATTCGAGTAGCATTTTGATGTTTTGCGTCCAAGTAAAAAAACAAAAACAAAAAACACATCTTTTCTGGTAGAAAAAACTGATAAGTTCAAAATAATATTCAAACTTCATGTAGAAAAAACGCCCATGACGTTTCATTCTTTAATTCACGTGATTCGGCGCAGCCAGGATGAGTAACTGTCGCCCTAGATCAGAGGTCTTCAACCTTTTTCTAGTCGCGAGCAGTCTGCCTGTACCTATCATTAAAAGAAGAGCACCCTCACGACAAGTTTGGCATACCGATGCATGAAATTAGGATGATTTCAATCCTTCAATACAATTTGTACAAGGTGTTTACTTGGGGACGTTGTTCAAGTGCTCGCGAGCACGAAATCGGACACGAGCACGGAGCATTCTGGGTGTTTCAGGGAGCACCGTGGTGCTCGCGAGCAACGGGTTGAAGATGCTTGTAGTATACAAATACAAATACAAATACAACGCCACAACAGGCAAAATGCCCAACGAGGTGGCTGATAAAAAGATGCCCATAAAAATATGGATGTCATATATTAAAAAAAAACAGCAACCCAATTAAAAATGCAATTAACACAAATTATAAACAATATATACACATGATAAAATATTATACAATGCCCATAAAGAATACTTATGGTAATCTTATTCTAAGAATGGATAGCTTCTCGATTTACCCCAACATGTTTATCGTATTTCTTTTTAAACGTGTCAATTGTGTTACAATTTACTACCTCCGGGGGTAAGCTATTCCATTTATTAACAACCCTATTAGAGAAAAATTCCCTGCGACACCACAGCCTTGCATTGTCCATCACCAATCGATACTAGTGTTCCCTTGTAAAAGCAGTCGATTGGTGGTGTACTAAAAGTTCATGGAACATCCTATCCATCCCATTGAAAATTTTGAACACTTCGATCATATCTCCTCGACACCTGCGTTCATCCAATGTAAACATATTCTAAAAATGAAGTCTCTCTTCATAACTCAAGCCCCGTGTGCCAATAAGGGCACGCGTAACTCTTCTCTGCACCCCTTCAACCAAGTCTATGTCCCTCCTCAAAACCTTACAGCATACTCCAGTCCAGGACGAACTAAGCCTCGGAAAAGCAGAAGAATGACTTTAGGAGAACGCGAAGAGACCTTTCTGAAAATGACACCAAGCATTCTACTCGCTTTTTTGACCACCGCTGAACAATGTTCAGAAAACCTAAGCCGCTCGTCAATGAGAATTCCCAAATCAATCACCCTAGTTGCAGACGGGATAGTGACACCATTCAACTCGTAAGAGAATCGTGGGTTGTTCGAACCAAAATGAGCGACCACGCACTTATCAACGCTGAACGTCATGCTCCTTTCATTTGCCCATGCTGCAATCCTGTTTAAGTTGGTCTGGAGCAACTCTCTATCGTTTCGATTCCCGATTACCCCCATTAGCTTCACATCATCTGCGAATTTGCTAGTAATCCCATCGATACCCTGATCGAGTTTATCGATAAAAAGTGAAAAAAGTATGGGGCCAAGGACACTTCCTTGAGGAACTCCATTTGTGACGTCTGTCCAACCAGAGAATTCCCCGTTCGCCATAACTCGTTGCGACCTATCTCTTAACCACGATTCTATCCAATTCAGTAAGTTGTCCCCAATTCCAATCTCGTGTAAACGCTTCAAGAGTTTACCATGTCGGAGACGATCGAATGCCTTCTGGAAATCAAGGTAAACAACATCTACATTTTTGCCCTTACCCAAAGCCTTCGTCACGTGATCATAGAAGCAAAGGAGGTTAGTTACACATGGCTTCCCCTTCCTGAACCCATGCTGATTATCCGACAATACATTATTCTCGTCTATCCACTTCACAAACTGCCTTTTGATGATAATTTCCAAAATTTTCGAGAGGGAACTCGTCAAACTCACTGGACGATAATTGGACACCGCTTCTCTACAACCCTTCTTAAATATCGGAACAACGTTAGCAAGTTTCCAATCCCTTGGGACGATACCCTCAGCAACACTACTCCTGTATGTCTGTGCGACTGGCCCCAACAATTCATGGGGAGCACAGTTAATATGGAGCAGTGCTTTCTGAACATTGTGTCGCGGAGGGGAGGGGGATGTCTATCACCCTAAGAGCGTCGACTGAGAAATTATAGTTAATAGGAATTAAATTCAACACGAGTATTTATTACGCAATCGTTACTGCCATGGAAGCATCGCTAGCGGTATGCGGTGCGCCTTAGGGGTCAAGGAATGGACACGATGGCAAAGTAGTTACGAATGAAAGACCAAAGTAGCGACGGCTGAATGATCACCAGAGCAACGGAGACAGATGTGCGTAAATGATCACCAAGACACAAACGACAAAACAACAGAAGACTATGCCCACCTGAAAGCAAATGATAGCTCGGGCGAGGAATCTGAGGGTAAATAAGGGTAACTAAGGCAAAAAAAAAAAAAAACACCATCGATGAATGACCGATAGTAAATGATCATCGGGGCAAGGGATCCTCGGGAAATTTATAACCAGATCAAAGGAGAAAACAGTAAATAACCGCTAAGGCAAAGGAAGCGTAGATAAATGAAATGAGCACTTAGTAAGGGTTGCCGCAGATAAATCAACGCTGAGGCAAGGGAGCAGAAATTAAATCATCATTAGGGCAAACAGATCCGAGGATTAATCATTACAAGGGAATCGGAGATAAAGCATCTTTTGGGAAAGAAAGAGCCGAAAAAAAAATCATTGCTAAAGCAAGGGAACCAAAGATAAATCATTGACTGAACAAGGGAGCCGAAGATAGATCATAGCTTACATTAGACATAAATAATCATCATGCCGAAAATAAATCACCGCTCAAGCAAGGGAGTCAGTGATAAACGACCTCTAGGGCAACTGAGCGACGTATAAGTCACATCTACCATAAGGCAACCGCATTAGAAGGGCAACTACGGAAAGGAAACAGTTGGCCACTAGGACGAACGGACCTTGGGTGCCAAAAGCTTGAGGAACATACTGAAGAAATGTGAGCAATCTGCTGGTCTTGAGTAGCAGTTGCAGGAATATTATATCTGCTTCAGCTCATTCGCAGCTGAAGATGACTGCCTCCGATCAGGCGCAGATCCAGAGGGGGCGGGCGATAGGAACGACCGCCCCACTAAAAGGACGAATAATATGGAAAATTTGTCTGTCCCGTAAAATACGAGACCATAAAAGGAACCTACACAATTTGCCCCTCCCGTCATATCGTCCGCTTCTGCTTTAAAGCATATCAAAAAAGTTATTTTCATTAGAATCCAAAAAATCATCCGAAAAACACAACCATCATCTTTCCTTACAGGGAATCAACGTGTTTTGGAATATTTTAGTTCGTTTTTGGTGGCAATTCATTTTTTTGAGGACAGGCACTACCGTACTTTTATACGTTCATCATGTAACTTTCGGGTAAATTACGACCTATCTGAGAAAAAAAAATCGAATTTGTGACTTTACATATTGCCATCTCTATTTTCACCGAATAAAAATCCCCACTATTCTTCTCAATACTCATAAATTTGGTGCAAAAATTGCATGGTAAAGTTTTGGAACACTCTCCACACAAACTCATTTCCGAAAAGTCTCCTGTACTCTTTGGTCTAAATCAATAGATGAGGAGGCCATAAAAGCCATAGAATGATATCGAATTTTCTAGAAGGGAAAGAAACAAGCCTTTAAATGGAATTAGGAAACACTCTGCAAATTGAATCGAATGGATTTTCTCCACACAATATAAGAAAACTCATTGTTTGAATGAAAAAGAAAGCTTTTTTCCTTATTCTATGGCCCACTGAAGCCATGCAGGAACCATCAATTGCCTCGTGGGATGTTATTTTTTATTCGAATGCGTATGCTGTGTACGTAATTGCACAAAGAACAAATTGTGAATAATTTTATATTTTTTCTTGATAATCAAATTCGATTATCGTTGATTTAGACCAGAGGAATCGAACGAAGCTCGACGAAAATTGGGCATTATTCCGAGTGCAACAATCGACAACTGTCGATAACAATATGCAACACGATTTTTGTTCCTGGTTAGCAGCCTCATTTCCCAATGACTTACGACTAAAAATAGCAGAAAATATCATTTTTATGTTTTAAGTAGGATTCATATTCGCAGAATTCTGCAGCTCAAAAACCGGTTTTGGGGTGTGATTACGCAAAATCAAACATTAAATTCGAACGCGCTATGCTAGCCACACTTCAAATCCGGTTTTTGTGGTGCTAGGTAGCATCAGCCCGCGGAAAAACTGGTTTGGAGGTGTAGTTAGCATAGAGCGTACTATTTTAATGGTCGATTGTGCGTAGCCATAACTCCAAAACCGGTTTTTCGTTGCTCAGACTCGCGTAGTGCGGTGGGGTTGTATCCGGCTTTAAACTTTGCTTTTGAACTCGGGAGAGCGGATTTTTATTATTTTGGAGGTCAAATACCCGAAAAGCAGGATTATGTGAGTTGTAAAGGAAGCATGATGAAAATATTGTGTAATAAATTTTTTTGCTATTTATCGAGTTACCAGTTACTGATCTCACAAATCATGAATACTCAACGGTGACCATTTTCATTGAACTAAAGCTAGATATACCCCAATCAATCACCAAAAAGGTCAAATTGCCATCCATTATCAAAACCAAAATTAAGAAAACAAAAATTCGCTGATTTGAGACCAAAAACTGCAGATATACATTGCAATTCAAAATAAATGGTACAAAAACAAAAACAAAAAAAAACCATTCCCGTGACAGTTAACATATTGTAGGCTGGTATTTTAAGGAAAAGCTCACTCACACCAGCTACGTATGAATGTAAAAACACCCAAGCTAACTCATGAACGGTGAACAATGTGTTAGTTTATTTCACATGTATCAACATATTGTGAAAAGTAAACTTTCCGAGCTTCATTTGGCAACACTGAACACTGCCATTTTCTACATGAACACCAGAAACGTTTTTCTTTGACGTGAAAACGTCTTTTAAATCGATGACGAGTGTGGGGAGACAATCGCGACCAAATTAGCGACAGTTTGTGTCGAAGTAATTTTAAACTTCCATAACTCAGCTAAAAATAGACATAGCACCGCCATCTTGCTTTCGTTTTGAAGAAAAATGAAAATTTGTGACAGAGTATCTTTTCGACATTCCTAACAGCCAGACGTTGGAAACTGCGCGCGCGCAAAGTGAGCCCACGTTTTTCGACTTTCCGGATTCAACACGTGTCTATATAAATGGGATCCTATCTCAAAGAGACTAATTATCTGATCTAATGAACCAAGTGGTTTTTTTTTTAAGAGAAGTGTATGTGTTACACAACTCGTTCTGAGGTCCAAGTCTATCTTAAAGACTCAGAAAGATACGAGACTGGATTTGAAAATTTTATTTAAAAATGCTGAGATACATGAGGGCAAATTACAACCAGAATTACAAGAATCGGGCACAGATGCGTGGAGCACAGAATTCCAAAGGGAATGACGCAAAAAACGCCGGGCTCGAACTCAAAACTAACGCGCAGTAATGTCGTGAATATACAGAGTTATACCTTAAGTCTCTTGGCCACCAATTACTGACAAACCACTGATCCTAGAAGCATATTTCCAATTAGAAAAATTATGCAAATAACGTGTACATTTCAGATATGTCATTCGTATTCCATGAGGTTGTAGAGTTATTGAAATAAAAAAAAAAATTACCATTATGTTTTTAAGTACAGTATTCGCTGAATTCTAAAAAATCACCAAAAAGGTGGAAAAGAACAGCATGAGGAGCTACTCCGTTAGTTCATGAAGTTCTTTCCCCCATTTTCTCTCTCTCAGCGTTTCTTGAATTCAAATATTCTTAACGAAAATTGAACTTAGAAACATTATATATTTTTTTGTTAACCTCAGGAGAGACAAGGCAACAACTTTCTCTCTAATTGGGATTTTTAGAACAGGGTGACCAAATAAAAAGTTAATTTTTTTATTTTAATATATTATATATATATAAAACACTCTACAACCTCTTTCAATATATACAAATACTAATACATAAGCAAAGGCCACAACAAGGAAATTGCCCAACGAGGTGGCTGAAAAAAGATGCCCATAAGAGGCCACCAGGGCTGCAACTACAGGGGAGCAGGTGGATTCGGTGCTCCGAGTGCCGGATCAGAGGGGGAGCGCAAATTTCATCTTTCAACCTCTCCTTCCACATTACAAGGGCGGCGCCAAAATGCGTGCTTGTTCCGGCTGATCAAGCATCTGATTGCCGCCCTGGGAGCCATACAAGTATTACGTCAGCTTCGATGATGGGGGCAGGGAAAGGGTTTTCGGATTTGCTAACCGGGGGGGGGGAGTGTGGGGTTGAATGGCGCTTACGTCATCAACCACCCTTTATAAAAATATGAAATACTCTCAATGACATGTTTACTGGGAATGCCAAAAACGACAAAAACCTTCCCTTACTTTGTGGTGTGGGCACATAAAATAACACCCCCCCCCCCCCATTGATAAGTCCTCTATAGACCTCCTTCTCTAGTAGACCTCTACAGATGCCCCCGTTCCGTATCACTTATAGAACGGGGTGGTCTATTATCTCCCCGTTAAAAGTCTCACCACAGAGAACAACAGGCCCACAACGGTACAAATATATTCAATTATTGCACTTCACTTCTGAAATATAGTAAAAGTCCGTTATAACGAGTACGGCATATAACGAGAATCTCGCTATTACGAGTAATTCACAATTGATTGTCAACAACTAATGTTAAAGATGCAAAAAATATCCGCTTATAGCGAGTTATTTATGAATGAAAATCTCAGGGCACATTCGCTTTAACAACAACGAAAATTCTCGAAAAGCATCTTTTCTTCTTTCTTCAAGAATTAATTATCCATAAAATAGGATCGAAAGAGTGGCATTCTTTTGAATCTCTTCATCCGATTCATCGGTGTTTATGAATGGGGCGTGTCAGTACCTCCCAGTAAAAAAGAGGACCCCACATGCTTTATCTTATCTTCTTGTTATAAATATAGCAGGTGGAAAAACACAAAATTTCATCTTTAGGTGTGTTGGTTGGGCAGGTGGGGTACGACCTATGGTTTTGACATCATTGTTATTTCCCTGGAGAAACCCTTACCTCTCCTTTCTTGGAATCTTCTGAAACTGGGCACAATTTGACTTGATTTGACTGTAGTGTTATTCGGGGCTTTATCCAATGGGGGGCTTGACGGACTATAGCCCAGGACCTCAAGTTCAGAGGGGCGACAAATTTGAGGAATGAGTGGCCAAGAAAATTAGTAAAATGGGAGAAGGATGATTAAATTTGTATGTAACCTCAATAAATCCGCTTCTGCCCAGACAGCAAGGGACTAGACAGTTCGCAAGCATGTGAGCAGCCAAAGCAGTGTGAAACATGTGAGCGGCCAAAACAATTTACAAGCATGTGAGCGACTAAAACAATCTACAAGCATGTGAGCGACTAAAACAATCTACAAGCATGTGAGCGATTAAAAGACAGACACCTGTATTTGCAAAGGGGAGGGGGGTGAAGGCACAGCGTGAAGAATTCGAGGAAAGAGTAGTCAAAAAAATTAGACTCGAATAGGTGAAGGGCGGCAAAATTGGTGTATCCCGCAGACGGCAAAACCATAAATGCGCCTCTGACATTATCTGATTATCTAAACACAGGGCAACAGGTCTTTATCATTTTCTCTGTCGTAAGTTGTTTTTCCTCAACCTGATCTTCCGGCTTCTTTTGCGCCAAATTTGCGTGAGTGGGATTTTTAGTCTCCGAACTTTTTCACTCTTTTTCTTTGCTACGGAAAGAAAAAGGAAAAGTGAAGCTACTGCGAAACGAAACCAGATTTTATTCAAATGTGAAAAAAAATATCATAACAAAAAGTGAAATCGCGAATGAATTCGAGCTTCCATCGTCAGCTTTGTTTTCTTTTGTTATACACGCAATCAACATTGCGTATGCATACGCAATTAACTCCAGGTGCGTATTTCAGCAAAGGTAGTACAAATTAAAGGGGGAAAAAAAGGTATAATTTATCTAGTTTATTTTTTTCCCATATTTTTTTGTTTCTACTGTCCGAAAAAACTAAAATTCGTTTATAACGAGAAGCCCGTTACAACGATCGAGGCGCGAATGCGAGCAGAGATCTGCCCGTTAAAAAGTCTCGCCACAGAGAGCAACGGGCCGCTGCAACGATGCAATTATTAAATCATTGCACTTTACTCACGGTTAGAAAACTGATGTCAGATGGTGGCACACCGCATAGCAAGCATTACACAGACACAAACTTCACGTCAGGTTCACAACACGTACACGCACATTCCATCATGGGCAAATTCGTTAGAAGGAATATGGACGAGGTGCATGTGTGGTTTAGTAATAGTAGTAGTCCGTTATAACGATAATCTTCCCTCTGATTATGAAGTGTCCTTACACTCTATAAATGGCAGCCCACTGAAAAATCAGACAAAACATTATACAGGGTGTCCTGCAAGCGCTAGCAAGGCCTTTATCTCATCAACCGTCCGTCGTAGACGCATGATTCCAATTTGAAAAATGCTCAACGGGCGTGTGTCACAAAATAAAAATTCTAAATTTTTATACGGTCCCCGTATTCTAACTTCCAATTAGAGAGTTTTTGCCTTGTCTCTCCTGTTGCCAACAAAAAAAATCCGTGCATCCAAGTGCAATATTCACAGAGATATTCGAATTCGAAAAACGGAGAAAATTTCGGGAAGAGCAGCGTTAAATGCGGGTTTTCAGGTTTTCAACTCTTTAATTGAAAGTTAAAGCATAGGAGGACCGTATAAAAATTTTGAATTTTTATTTTGTGACACACTGTATTTTCACTCTCAGAACTGGTACAGCGTAATTTTTGAACGACCGTTGAGATAAAGGCCTTGCTAGCACTTGCAGGACACCCTGTATACTCACTCAGACTGTTAGGTACACACTAGGGTTACCAGACGTCCTCCTGCGTTTTAGAAAATTCTCCCTGTTCTTTTCAGGCTTCCGGAATTATTATTTTTTTAAGGAATTTTTTTTTTCATTCTGAAATACAGAATGATTAGAATTAAAGTTCCTGTACGCTGAGTAGTTTTTCTAAAAAACTGCTTATCCGAATACAGCCAAATTTTTAGGATATCTTAAAGAGACCATAGGAGAGAGATTTATGGAAAAAAAAGTTCAATTTTTGGCCACCGGGTGAAAAAGTGGCGCTTTTTTTGAATTTTTCTTTTTCCCCATGGACCATATAGCGTAAGTTCGAATGGAATACGTATACCAGAACGGGCGCTACGTAGGTGTCTCTGAGTAGTTTCAGTATACTGCCACTGCTCAGTCCAATGTAGCACCCGTCAGTATACTGACACTACTCCGACCTCTGTAACACTCATTCTGGAGGACGTATTCCATTGAAACTAGGTATATACGCTATGTGGTTGTTACGATTGCATCTTACACACACTCTCTCACCCTCTCGCCTTCTCATTGAGAAACCACACATCATACATATACATATTCATACATACATGGGATGCAACACGTGTGCTCTCCTTTCCCTCACCAGGTATTTCTAAGACGCACTTGAGCACCGAATAAGTACGTATTACATAACATCATCACAACTCTGCAGACACACACATTGTGCCTCTGGGCCAATGAAACCCCTCACAGAAATCAGGCGATTGCCTTTGACAAATAGCAGTGGTCTTCACCAACTTGGTTTTGGGAACACACGAGGCTTTAGCTAGACAGAGAGAGGTATTGCTGAAGGTTGGACGACCAACATGTCGCGCTTGAAGAGTCGTGAAGTTACTCTTTCTCTCTCCTCCTAACGCCGGGTCGAGATCCCTCAATGTAGGGGACGCAGGAAAACCTTGCCCGAGATGACGGTGAGTGATTCAAATTATATAAATAATTATTTTGTGTTTAATTTGGTGGAGTGAGAGTGTCCAATGTTTCATGTAAATTGTATCGAGTAATATTCACGGTTTCGAAGTATTTTCAATGAATGAATAAAGTTAAATTCTAATTGTCGAATTGGAAAGGTAATGATTATTTTTCAATCGTAGTAAAGCTCCAACATATAGTGGTGCCGTCGACCGGCGAATCTGTGGTATATTTTGCTAGTGAGACACTCTTTAATATTGTCAGGATCAACTTGGCGTAACTATACTGAACTGTCGTAATTATTATTTTTCAATCGTCGTAACGTATTTGTGCTAGCGTATTTTTCCATAGTTGACATAATTAAAAAAAAAACCTAATATGATTGTGTTTCTACCGTTTGTTAAAATATTTCCTTTTATTGAGTGTGTGATTTGAGTCATATTTTGAACGTATAATTTGTGTTTCTCATGTTGAATTCCGATTATTGTCGACGCTGTGATTTCAATATCGTGATTGAGTTCAATTGTCAAGACTTAAACCTGAGCGCCATTTCTATTTCCTTTTCGGATGAGTCTATATGTGTGAGGAAAAACTCGTTTTTTTTCCCCCCGATTTTTTTTTTCTTCCTCGTTGTCTCCTCCCTCGCAACCATAGACTTAAGATATAATAGACCGCGCACGCTATTCATAAAACTTGTCGAACGTGAAGAAAAGATGAGCAGTATTGTCGGGGAAAGAACAGGTTCTGCGCTATTACATTTGGCGCGTTTTCGCAGAAGCTAGGATGTTGCTGTAACGAAATTTGACTCAATTCGATCAAGTTGATGAAAACTTTCCTTCATTTTTTCAATGAATTTCACTCATTTTTATGTGAAATATTTAGGGAGTATCAGATTTGAAAAAATAAATTCTATAAAATAAACAAATATTGGAAAACGGAACAACGTATATGTTGTAAAGCCTAATTCATTTATATTTTTAAATATTCTCTTCATTCACTTTGTCGCTTTTAATTTCGAAAATTTATTTATACGAGGGGTTATTAAAACAAAAATATATCTTTCCAGAACATTACAATTACTCTATATACTCATAATTAATGTATAATTAATTATAATGCATCATATTATGTTATGTAATGTAACACATTCACACTCATACCATATTCAGTCATGAAATAATATTCAAACAATAAGAAAAAGTTTCATTTCTAACATTCCTGAAAAACCTTTTATAACCTCATCACACAAAACTGTAAACACTTTGTACTCAAGAAAATTACTCAATAAAATTACAGAATCTCATCATCAATTTCTCTAAATTATAAGAATTAAAATTCCATGTAGAGCATATATGTAATAATTTAAAGTGTGTATATATATATATATCACACATGTAATCTCTTCGCTCCAAAAGTATGATATGTTAATCTTAATTTAAGGTATTAAATCGTTTTTAGAATGATTCTTTTTCAAGATAACATCTGAGGTACACAATATATGACTTCAGGTCTTAGTACAGATATTGACTCAAAAAATCAATTGAATAATTAATTTTCTTGTTTGAAGCGGCAATTTCACATACAACAAACATAAATTAATGAATAAAAAAATTTCTTTTCTGTAATAGTTTTATCTCAGGTGTGAAGAGGGGTAAAAATACTATTATTTTTAGAGGTTGTTATGCACTTTTATGCAAAACTGCAATTGTCTAGAGTGGGGGGGGGGGGGAGTTTTCCTCACATTCTATTTAAATAGAATATTTTTCATAAATTTCTCCTCCTGAAAAGCATATTTTCTTCCAAGTTGAGCAAAAGTCGAATGAACTCACTAGCTCGCCAAATCTCGCCAAATCTTGCGGAGACGTATATTTCAGTTAAAACTTCATAAAACTCACAATTTCAATCATTTATTGCCAAAAATTCTATTAAAACATTTAATAATGATTCATGACATTTGAATTTTACCAAAACTTGGAACTTTAATTGAATTAAATCCAAAATGGAGTCGTTAAAAACTGAGATTACGTCAGAAATCCATTGCATCGTCAATTTAATATTCCAATTTTTAATTTATAAGAAGGGGAATAAGCAAAAAAGTATTCCCATGTGAAAGGACACTGGTCCCCCTTTCCTAAACCGCTCAGAACATCCGAAAGCTGCGCAAGTGTTGGCCATTCTAATCAAAAATAAGACAGCGCGTGTAGATCGTCATACGAGTAGCCATAAGGAAAGCATTGCCAGCGAGATTCCCTGACCAGCCTTTCGACTGGAGTCACGTGACTCCGGATCTTTGCTTCACATTGTAACCCCTCGCGCGCACTCTATAGTATTATTACTCTGTGCTCGCAACTCGTGTCATGTCTCCGGTGGAAAATTTTATTCGTGTTTCGTTTTGGTTGTGTTGTTTCGTGATCACTGTTTAGCCGATTAGTTTCCCAGTCAGATTTTTTTTTTTATATACACATAGGGATAATTTCACACAGACTTGCACAATTCACAAACATTGAGGTACATTTTGGATTTGAGAGGACTGTATTTTATTCTTGTAGGGGTCTCAACTACTAAATATTTGATGTGTGATCCTCCTCTTTCTCGTCCCCTCTATCGTTCTTAAAACGGTAAAGGCTGCCGCCTGTACACTTCTCCAGGCGAGATACCTTACACAATTTTTCTTTTTTTATATTTTTTTACACATATTTGCCCTTACGTGTTTATTGAGAGTCGGCTAATTTTTTTTTTTCCATTTCACACTACATCATGGCTCACGAGGAAGCCCAAGCTCAGAATGTCCAGCAGTTTAACATGTTTCCAATCATAGTAGGCACTTACAATTCCATACCCGTATTTGATGGAACAAATTCAGGATTGACAGTGACTGATTTTTTTTCAAGAATTGATCGTGCATCAGCCTTGGCGAATTGGGATGCTCATACTAAGAAAGAGATTGCATTACAGAAATGTTCTGGAGCTGTACTTGCTCACATTCAGTCAAGCTCTCACTTGATAGACCCTATGACCTATGAACAATTTCGTGCTCATGTAATAGACAGATTTTCTTCACCTGACAGACCTGAGATAGTGTTGTCTCAACTGACAACAACAACACAATCAGATTCTGAGAAAGTCAGAGATTTTGCTGATCGTCTTGAGTCACTAGCTCGACGTGCTATTCAGGTCACACCGAATGAACCGGTGGCCATAACAAATTATCGTGACACACTTCTTTTGGCCAGATTTAAGGCTGGTATACTATCTCACATGGAACCACTTATTGCTGCTCTCAATCCAGCAACCTTTCGAGAGGCAGTTGACTTAGCCTACCGTATCGAGCAGGCTAGTTCCAAACCTGCATGGGTTTCTTCTTCCTCTAAGGAAAACATTATGCCATCACAGGCACCTTCACTTTCAGATTCACTTGTTCCCACACTTCTGAACAGAATTTCTTCTCTCGAGGAACAATTGCAAAAACTGCAGGTAACACAAAAATCTCCTGAACCACAAATGAGGCACGCTCGTTCTCCTCAGACCTCACGTCGCCTTGTCTGTTTTAATTGTGGAATTCCTGGTCACTCATACAAGGTATGTCGTAAACAAAATCATTCATATTCTTTTCGTTCTCAGAGTAATTTTCCACGATCATCTCAAAATTCTTTCAACTCTCGAAATAACAATTCAAATTGGCATCGAAATTTCTCATTTCGTTCTTTTTCTCCTGGAAATACCAGAGAGTCGGAGTCAAATTCTCAGTCTGGTCGTCAGCAAGAAAATTCTCAGTCTGGTCGTCAACGAGAAAACTCGCCGTCTACCCGTCCAAAGCGTGTCAGCTTCAACATGGTCGCTGCTGAGAGTCCTTCCTCAACTCCTGAACTTCCGATTGTCAATGTTCAAATCCATGAACTGACCCTGCCATGTCTCGTAGACACAGGTGCTGCTATGTCACTAGTTACAGACGAGTGGTGTCAAAAGTCCAAACTGACTCGTAAATATCAAGCTGTCACTCCAGCAGTGCGAATGACTGGTGTCACCGGTGAACCAATCGTGATTCGACACAAAATCTCTCTTCGTTTCGACATGAAAGATCGTCATTTCTCCCACACATTTTTTGTCATATCACACAGTGCTTGTCCGTACTATGAGGCTATCCTTGGTGTGGACTTCCTGAGTGCACAAGCTGCTGCATTCAAATTCAGTAAAGATGGACTGTCATTGACCATTCCTCATTTAGTGTCATCTGTCAAAACCTCTGTCGCTCGCACCAAGAGAGACATTGTTAGTCCTCGCCACACAGAACTTTTCATTCCTGTCTCAGTGGCGGAACCTCTGCAATCTTCTATGGTTTTCAATGGTACCTGTTACTTGAACCAAGTTTCGCATGTGGCTCATCTTCTACATGTTCCTGAAGAACACAACATGTCTGCCAGTGTGGCGTTACCAGAGAAATTTCCTGTTTCGAATGCAACATCAGTACATCTCATACCGAATCACTCGCTTGAAGACCTGCAACAAGCTCAAGGTGAAGATGAGTTTTGTCAACACATCAAGGACTGTATTACAAACAACAAACACTTGCCAAGACGTTACCAGAACATTACATTCTTTCACTACAATGACGTCTTGTGTGTTTCATCTAAAGCGAAACCGAGTAAAGTGAAAACAGTTCTTCCCAAGTCATTTGTTCCAGACGCTTTATCATTGTCGCATGGTGTTTCATCATCTGCACATGCTAGACATTCACGAACACTCCTTCGTCTTCGACAGAAGTATTGGTTTCCTAACATTGTAAAGCTGACAAAAACATTTGTTTCTTCATGTGTGTCTTGCTTGGGAAAACATAGACCACAAAACTGTATCGTGTCTCATGTGTCTACCACTGACTGTGAAAATTCATCGACAAATGATTCCCATCTTCCAGATGATGATGATGATAAGTGGACTGATATGACTCAGGTATTTCCAATTTCTTCCTCTTTTTCGTCTCCTCAAGTATCTCGTACCTCTACTAATTGTAATTTGAGGTCATTTTTGCATAAAATTGGATGTCCCACATAATTCTTTTTCCATTCACTTAGGAAAGCTCACTTACATCTTATTATTCTTTAGTGTTGAATCTTATTCTTATTAGTGTTAAATTTGCATAACCACTGTGTCACTCGTTACTTATGTGTCCACTGACAAGAACTGTTCCTTGTGTACCAACAAGAACTGACCCAGTCTAGTGACTGTATCTACTTCAAGTTCTTGGCTTGTATGTCGTGCATCGAGTCGACTTGTGATGTCAATATATATTCTTTTTATGTGTGTGATCTTTTTTGAATTTTATTTTTCAATTTGTGAAATGCTTAAAGCCTTTTTGATATATCATTAAGTTGGTACAGGCACTCTCACTCACCTTTTGGGTCACTCACTCGTCATCTCCTAGACCTTCCTATGTTTATATATAATTAAGTATTGGTGTGTGTATGGCTCGGATATTGCTGTATGTGTGTGCACGTTCTTGATTTTTTTTCCTAGTTTTTCTTTCCAGCGAATCCTCGTTCTTTGTCAGCATTGAAGTTATATCATTGATATGTGTTTGTGCATACTGCTCCTGGTTGAAGGTGAAATTTTTTTTGGGTTTTCATGTAAAAGCAGTTTTAATGTTGATGTCATGTTGTGAAGCTTATTTCTTTTAGGCTGGAAGTTTAGATTCTTGGCGCCAGATGCTGAAGTTGTTATCGTAGTTTTGATTTATTTTTTTGAAGTTGTTTATATGTAGTTGTGACGTTGAATTGTGATTCATTCTTTTGAAAAAAAAAGAGAAGTGTCAATTTTTTTTTTCTTTGGAGCAGAGGTAATGTACATAGATGGACATTTCTAATTGATTATATCTTCATTGGCAACTACGAAGCACAAGTTTGTCTTAAATTTTTCTTTGTATATTTTATTTGGTATAACACTGTTGATTGTGTATTACACACATACCAACCAAACAGCATTGTTTGATCCATATAGTATACTTGACTGCTGGCACAAAAATTTTTTTTTACACAACTTGTGATATTATTGCCATATATTTTGTTTTTCTCCCTGACATGTATTCAGATGCTCAGTTGTAACATGCATACATATACACGCACATACACCACATGTTTTTTTTTTTTGTTGTTGAACTCTGTTTGTTGCATAACATTTCATGTTTTTTGTGTGTTTGTTGTACACATTATGTTTACAGTGTTACATTATGGTTACAGTGTTACATTATGGTTGTCATGTATGCGATTCACTCTCACCTTTTCTCTCGTGCCATATGTAAGGGTCTCTCACCTGTCTCATATTGAAAAATTTTACTTCGTAAAATTTTTCCCCCCTTCCCGTAGGTAATATGTTACGATTGCATCTTACACACACTCTCTCACCCTCTCGCCTTCTCATTGAGAAACCACACATCATACATATACATATTCATACATACATGGGATGCAACACGTGTGCTCTCCTTTCCCTCACCAGGTATTTCTAAGACGCACTTGAGCACCGAATAAGTACGTATTACATAACATCATCACAACTCTGCAGACACACACATTGTGCCTCTGGGCCAATGAAACCCCTCACAGAAATCAGGCGATTGCCTTTGACAAATAGCAGTGGTCTTCACCAACTTGGTTTTGGGAACACACGAGGCTTTAGCTAGACAGAGAGAGGTATTGCTGAAGGTTGGACGACCAACATGTCGCGCTTGAAGAGTCGTGAAGTTACTCTTTCTCTCTCCTCCTAACCCCGGGTCGAGATCCCTCAATGTAGGGGACGCAGGAAAACCTTGCCCGAGATGACGGTGAGTGATTCAAATTATATAAATAATTATTTTGTGTTTAATTTGGTGGAGTGAGAGTGTCCAATGTTTCATGTAAATTGTATCGAGTAATATTCACGGTTTCGAAGTATTTTCAATTTTAATGAATAAAATATAAATTGTAATTCGCTAATTGAAAGGGTTATTATTATCATTTTCGCAATGTCCTGTTTAAATGCCTAGTAATATATAATATGTCGCGCAACGAAACTAGTTCGTTAAAATCTCCGGCCGCGTCCGGCGTACCTCTTCAACATAGAGTGGTACCGGCGAATCAACCTCCCCAACATGGTCCATGGGGAAAAGGAAAATTCAATAAAAAAGTGCCACTTTTTCACCCAGTAGCCGAAAATTGAACTTTTTTTTTTATAAATCTCTCTCCTACGGTCTCATCAAGATATCCTAAAAAATTGGCTGTATTTGGATAAGCAGTTTTTGAGAAAAACTTCTCATAGTACGGGAACTTTAATCCTTTGCACTCGAGAGGTGACTCTCGTTCACCACTTGATTTGATGCGGTAACTCGAGAGGTGACTTTCGTTCACCACTCGGTTTGACGCGATAATTCGAGCGGTAACGATGTTTATTTAGGTTTGGTTTGGGCAATATCGCTTCATGAGTGTATTCAACAATACACGCGTATAAAACAACTGTCAATCTTTAACCTTAAATACGTTTTTTAGATTTATTGTTATATATGCGTCTTCGCGTTAGTTCGAACTCGACAGTCATGGCAATAGGAATATTATTTTCAAAGTTACGGAGCCCAATAAGCATGGAATACGATGAAGGAATCAGTTCAAGTGAAGATGAGTTCGATTTTTCGTTGATGAAGAACGAAATTACGTCAATGCATAGACTACTTGACGATAGAAAAGAGGAAAGCAGCGATGAAGTAAAAGGTGTAAGAAGGAGAAAAATCAAGGTATAGTGAATGTGAAAGTGACAGTGATTCCGCGGAATAGACAGAAAATTCGGAATGGATAACGTGCACAGAATCCGAAGAAATACGAAAAGAATACCGTTTGTACCCGGCGAAAGAGCCGCAAATATCTTAAATTAGGATTGAGAAGTCACGGACTACGGAAGATGACTCCGGGGGCCACATTTGGCCCGCGGGCCATAGGTTGAGCATGCATGCACTAAGCCATAACCAGATGAGCCCATGGGACGGCACTGGTTCTATGTGCAGAGTCACCTTAACATTCAAGGGCCACCCTCCCCCATCTTGCTGGAAGAACCTGCCAGCCAATTTACATACTTATCCCCCCCCCCCCCCACAAAACATATTATCGGTGGTTGTCTTAAATCATTTTAAGTTAGCTGTAAGAAATCACCAAGTATGCGGAAAATCGTCTCGAGTTGCTGGTTCGCCCGAGCGAAAAAGGCCTCGAGTGCAAAGGGTTCATTATAATCACCCTGTACATATTTCTTGTTTTTCCCCCCCAACCCATTTTTACACGCTTTGACCAATCGCCGTCGAAATTCCCAGAACACAGGAACCCAAGTCGCGCGCCCCCAAGCAGGAAGATGCTATTTTAACCACTGCCCAGGATAATGTGAAGAAGACAGACCGAAAAACAGCTATGGAAGAAAAAAACCGCGACATCCATTTTGAGAGCAGCGCCATTGTTTGCTCACTAACAGCTAATACCGTGTACTGAAGTGCGAAGGGAGAGGGGTGTTACCTCTTCCATTCAGAAATAAGAAAATTGGATGCAAACGACACTCGATGTGCCTACTCCTACGGCAAAATTGCCTCTGACAAAAAAAGCAACACTATCGAAAATAAAAAGCTTCTGAGAGTAGACAAAGAAAAATTCTCGCGTTGCTCCAGGCAAAATAATAAAACTGAAGGAAACTGAGCTCCAAGGAAATATTGAGAGATTCGGTTGCCTTTGGAGCCTAGCGGTCCAGGCAGGCGTTGGTTCGATTCCCTGCAAAGACAGTTGAATTTTCTCTCTTTCCAAAAGTTCATCTTTGCAGCCAGTTGTTGAGAACCTTCGTAAAACTGACCACAACCACCGATAATATGTTTTTTTGGGGGGGGGGGGGGATAAGTATGTAAATTGGCTGGCAGGTTCTTCCAGCAAGATGGGGGAGGGTGGCCCTTGAATGTTAAGACGCTCTGCACATAGAACCAGTGCCGTCCCATGGGCTCATCTGGTTATGGCTTAGTGCATGCATGCTCAACCTGTGGCCCCCGGAGTCATCTGCCGTAGTCCGTGACTTCTCAATCCTAATTTTGCAAAAATGAACTAAGCGGCACATTACCAGATTTATTAGGTGACTGCTACACGTTTCCAGATCACTTAAGTCACCCACGGCATAGTTTCATGCAACTTTAGCGCTCGCAGCACGTTTCCAGATCACTCGAGGGACTAGCTGCGCATTTCCAGATCACTTAGGTGACCCGCGACACAGGTCAAAGCCCCTTAAGCGGTCCATTGTACATTACCAGTTCACACACTGAAGCGGCACAATTACAGATCACTCAAGTGGCCCGCGGCATATTTTCAGATCACTTACGTTACCTGCGGTGCTTTTACATATCTCAGTGAACCGCGACTCATTTTGAAAGCAATGAGGTGGCTTGCATTCTCTTAAAAGTTGAGCATCTAGTATCTAATGTCCACATATAGAGAGCTTACCTGAGAGATGTAGTACCATGATTTTCGAGAGTAAGTAAATATGATAGCTGTTACTTCTTTAGCTGAAAACGGGGCATCAAACAGTCATTTTGCCCAGGGGTCCATGGTTTTGAGATGATATTTTCATGCATAGAACTCCCACCCCCAAGAACTCTTATGAGATCAGGGGTTCCCCCCCCCTCCCCCCGGTGATCTCCAGCGTGGTTTCGTTAACCGCTTATATCCCTATCTTGGGACAGAGTGGGAGCCATGTTCTGGTTTGGTGGTGGTGGTGATCGGCCAATTAATTATGAAATCTATATAAAATTTATGTTCACTATAAATTTACTCAAAAAAAAACCAAGACAAAAAGGTGGGAAAAGTATCACTCCTAGAGAAGGATAAATGGAGTCCCTTGGGTAAGACAAAGGGACTAGGAGAATAAAATATGGTCGGAAGGGGGAAGGGGCACGGGCGAAAAAAAGTCAACAAGCACTGCTCTACTGTACTGCCATAACCATCTACCATAGATGAGGGGTGAATATGATTCGGTGAATCTTATCATAGGGGGTTCGTGCATACAGAATCTGATGACACCCCCCAGTGCAACTAACCCGTGTGATAAGAGGGAAGTCCAGTGCAATTGACCCTCGGATTTGATCTACAGGTTTTGCGGGGAGTGAATCTGACCCTCGTCCGGTGCTAGTACCATCCAGAGACAAAGTGATCGGCCTAAAAATAATCGGTAATGGCGAAAAAACATGAAAAGTAATTAAAAAAGTGAAAATCGTCAGTGATGATTACAAGGAAGGAATGAATACGCTAGTTGGATACGAATTCTAAGGCCGAATCCACACCCTCAGCGCTACGTAGCCTAAACCTGCGCAAAACCGGTTTTAAGGTATGCTTGGCACAGCACGGGCTACTTTTTAATCGTCGATTTTTCGTAGCCACCTCCCATAAAACTGGTTTTGCGCAGCTCAGTACTGCTTAGTGATGTAGGTGTGGCCCCCCTCCTTAAAGAAGGTAGGTAAGTCATACGAATTTTCAAGGAATGTTCGGAAGACAAGCTTTTTCAAGGGGTTGTTCGCTAAACATATTCATTTTCAGGAAGGTACGAAGCCAGACAGGCATATTTTACGGAATTACACAGTTTCGGGGAGTTACGTAAGGGACAATTCCAGTATTACTTAAGCAGATTTTTATCCATTTTTGACACCCTCCCTCCCCTTTGTGAGCCAAATTCAGCAAAATTCTGATCGCCTCCCCCCTTGTAGCAAAATTTCGCCAGCTCTGCCCTTCCACCTCCTAACGCATATTGAGATTAAAGACGTACTCGGGGGGGGCCTCCGTATGCCCCTCCCCAAACGAACAAAAATCTAATTTTTTGATGCAAAAATATAAAAACAAATATCGGAAGAGAATACTTTTGTATGTTATTATAATCAATTTCTGTTAATTTCAATGCTATTTGAAGAAGCTAAGAACTTAAGATTTATCTTTAAGAAATTTATTGCGACCCACCCTCTAAGACATACATGCTAAACCAATGACCTGCTGGCCAAATGTGGCACGCCACCTCCCAAACCAAATTTTGTAAAAATGAACTAGGCGACACATTTTTACAGACCGCTTAAGTGACCCGTGGCCCAATTCCAGAGCATTACGTGGCATATTTTCGGGTCACTCAAGTAGGCCCTGGCACATTTACAGATCCCTTAAGTGACATGCGGCACAGTTTTAGAGCATTTAAGCGGCCCTCAGTGCGGTTCTACATCACTCGAGTTATCCGTGGCACATTCCCAGAGTACTTAAGTGATTCGCGCCACAGTTCCAGAGCATTCCAGTAGCTCGCGATATATTCCTAGAGCACTTAAGCGGCTCACACACATTTCCAGATCATTTGAAAGATTCGAGGAATATCTAGAGATCACTAAAGTAGCTCTATAGAGAACTTATCAATAGGGGAAGTTAGTTCAGTTGCCCACAAACTAGGGAAAGGGTTTTTTCTCGTTTTGTAAAGGGGCCATAAGAATATTTTATATTTTTATAAAGGGTGGTTGATGACGTAAGCATCATTCCAACTTCCAACGCTCCCCTTGTCATCCAAAGTCAGCAACCCCCCCCCCCCCGATGCTGACGTAATACTTGAATAACCCCAAGATCATATAGACATTTTTCACCGAAGTACATATTTTCGGGGAGGTATGTAAAACCGAGTCTACACCGGCCACGCTACGCGAGTTCGGGCTGCGTAAAACCGGTTTTTTTGGGTGTGCTAGCACATAGTGGATAATTTTAATGGTCAATTTTGCGTAGCCACACCAAAAAAACCGGTTTTGCGCTGCTCGAAATCACGTGAAGCGGCCGACGTGGACCAGCACCTCCTAGAGATAGGCGGCCTCCGCAGTGTGCTTGTGACGTCAGTAAGTAGTCCATTTTCCCTCAGAATATTCAGGGGAAAAAAATTCCCTGCTCGTGTCAGTATCAGCGTTATGAGGAAAAGAAATTACTATTTCTCAGAATTGACTATTTCTATGTCCCACATCCAATCACTATGCGGTATTTGTGATCCATTCAGGAAGATTCTACGCCAAAATAAGAAGAAACGAAATAGGGGATGCTGTGTTTCAAAATGTGGCAAACTTGCTAGGTAGTCTGAATGACTTTTATGGCAAACAGTGCACAGGCCTTCTATCTCTAGGAGGTGCTGCGTGGACTCAGTTCAAGCTATACAGGTATTTGTCACAGAGGTAAGCAAGTCATACAGGCATTTTTTACGGTGGTACGCATTTTCAAAGGATGTTCATATGCCATAAGCTTTTCGCGGAGGAAAGTCATTTTCAAGGTATGTTGGGGTTAGTATGCTTCTCAGGGAAGGTGCATAAGTCATATTACTCGTATTTGGGGGGAATTTTGAGCAAGAAAATTTTGGAATCGCAATAAAAAGTCCGCTATTTCAAGACTAAAAACTGGACTATCCTGTTAAAGACGAAACGTATGAGCATCCTAATGATGAGATGAAACCAATACCACACCATGTTTCTAGTGTGATGTTGGCCGGATTTGGGCAGGTGCCCAGGATGCAACAGCACCGGTCCGCGAAGTATTAGGGAGGCCTCTTCAAACTAGAGTGAAGTACATCGAGGGCGTGTTTAATGTTGTCTTTAACGGGCCTTAGATAGCCATTCTGACCGTTTTTGTCTCGAAAAATGACCAAAAGAAGAAAAAAAAATCGAATCATCATGATTATTATCGTACAGCAAAGTTATCGGATAACCTAACAAATCGATGTATTATCAATAAATCACTCGATTCGCACGCGCGCGTCTCCTTTGACAGATGCGTTTTTGTTTTTTTAATAGTTAGTGTTATCAAAGCGTCTCTGAAGCAAGAAATATAAGAAGTTATCTCTGGGAAAAGAAAATGCAGTATGTGATAAGTCTTTAGAGATAAATTACGATAAGACATTTTTGTTTTCGAGGCAAGAAAAATAACAGAAAGTTTCAACGTTAACGTACGATATATTATTCACAAATGATAACGATAATAATAATAATAATAATCTCCACGGACACGGATTTAGAAAGTTGGATTGCGACATCGTCTGTCGTGTCCCGGGAAATGAAAAGAATTCGATCGATAATGAGCTCTGGAATTTTTAAATTTAGCCAAATGTTTTTTCCCTATTTTAAATCAAAGTCTAAAGTATCGAGACACAAATTCCGGTCCACGAAGATATTTGAAAGGATATTTTTCCAATTGATTCTAAATGTTTTTTATCGATTTTAACTGCGTTTTATTTTGCCCTCAAACTAGTTCGGCTTTAATAAGGCGCAACAAAAAATAATTTGCTTATGGGCAATAATAATTCAGCTTTCAAAATTAAATATGGCCCTCGACCAAGTGACTCAGCTTTTATACGGCCCTCCATGGAGTATATATAATTAAGATTTTTTCCATACGGTCGTCAATCACATAATTCAGCTTTAATACAGCCGTTGAAAGAGTATATAATTCATCTTTTACACATCCCTCCCTGAAGTAATTGAGATTCCATAACCCCCTCGATGAAATAATTCAGCTTTTATACGGCCATCGACCAAGTGATTCAGCTCTCTTTTATAGGGTCTTTTATATAGTAATTAAGTCCCCCCCCCGATAAAATAATTCAGCTTTAATACAGCCCTTGAAGAAGTAACTCAGCTTTTATATACAAATACAACGCCACAACAGGCAAATTGCCCAACGAGGTGGCTGACTTAAGAACATCATGGATCCCCGAGCCATTTTTTGGAGACCCTGCCTACTACTGCTACACCACACATGCGCCCCCCCCCCCCGCGGAACCCCCCAACGAACCGGTACATGCGGGAATGTGCGTGTACGTGTAGTGCAACCTGACGTAAAGTTTGTTTCTGTGTAATGCTTGTTATGTGTAGTGCTGTCATATGACCAAGTGATATACATAATTTTTAATGCCCTCCATGGAGAAATTAGGATTTCTCTCTCTCTCTTATAAAGCCCTTATAAAACACGCGCGCACACACACACAAACGACTATAAGTATTTCAAATGCTATAAGGCCCTCGATAAAATACTTAAGCTTTTATACTGACCTTCATGGAATAATTCAGCTTTTCTACTGACCTCGATGGAACAATTCAACGTTTATTCAGCCTTTGAAGAAGTAATTCAGCTTTCATGCTGACCTCGGTGGAATAATTCATCTTTTATACTAACCTCGGTGGAATAATTCAGCTTTTATTCAGCTTTTACACTGAACTCAATGGAATAATTCAGCCTTTGGAGAAGTAATTCAGCTTTCACACATGCGGCCCTTGATGAAATATTCCATCTCTTACACGTACTGACCTCGATGGAGTAATCCAGTTTGTATGCTGTCCTCGATGAATTAATTCAATTTTCATACGGCCCTCGATGAAATAATTCAGATCCCATACGGGGCTTGCGATGAAGTGGTTAAGCTTTCATATGGCCAAATAATTTTTCTTTTATACGGCTCTCGAGCTAAATTCAGCTTTTATTCGGCCTAAAAGGCCGAATAAAAGCTGAATTTTTTAGGTCCTTTGTGAGGTCCAATTTACATATTTGTTTTTTTTTACGCTAGGACTAATCAGAAAGACCCACCGATTAAATAAACGAAATTATTCGGATTCGGTTACAACGTCTTTCAATCAAGTTGTTGGTGCTCTAACCATTCGGTGTGGGGTGGGGGCATACCGTGGTCGTCTTGTCACCATTTCTTTTGCAAGAAATATTTTGACAAGGACTATCAACCTCGTGACATCCTCAACGTCATCCTACCACGCCAAGATGATTCGGAAAGCGCTGTTGCCCCCCTCCATAAAGACAGTGACTCTTATAAGGTGTGTACCGTAAGATAATTTATGTACTTTTATATTTCAAAGTAGAAATCTGGTTCCCAACCAGGATATCACGATAACTTAAGGGTCCACTGGAGTGCCTCAAGATCGAGAAGGGGTGTCGTTTACCATTTTAAAGGATGCCGTGGACGTAAAACTCTGGGAATCTGTGTTATATGAAACTTAATTAACGTGGGTTACACCCAGATTTACATTGCGTCCAGTTTTCTGTCTAGAATTGGCGACTTTTATTTTGGCGTGATTTTATGCTGATAGTGATGATAATAGGCTGAAAAAAATCAGACAACTTTAAGGCGACAATCTGCCACTTTTCTCATATTCTGATTTTATTCTGATAGTGGTAATGACAGGCTGAGAGAGAGAGAGAGAGAAGAAACCAACCTACCGTAAGGCGCTAATTGGCGACTTTTCTCATATTGTGATTTCATTCTGATACCGGTAATTGACAGGCTGAAAAAAAATCAACCTACTGTCAGTCGTCAATTGGCAGCCTCCCTCTTGGTGTGATTTTATACTGATAGTTTAATGACAAGCAGAAAAATTAACCTACTCTCAGGCGCCTATTGGTGACTTTCCTTCTGGCGTGATTTTATTCTGATAGTGATAGTGACAGGCTAAAAAAATCAACCTAATTTAAGGCGCCAATTGGCGAACTTTCTCAAAGTGTGATTTGATTCTGATAGTGGTGAAGAAAGGCTGAAAAATATTAACCCCCCCCCCCCCCCCCTACTGTCAGACACCAATTGGCGACCTTTCTGTTGGAGTTATTTTATATTGATCGTGGTAATGTTAGGCACCGCTAGGTGCCACTTGTGGTGAATTTTCTCATATTGAGATTTTATTCTGATAATGGTAATGACAGGCCTATACAAAAAAATCAGCCTACTTTCAGGTACCAATAGGCAACATTCTTCTTAGAGTGATTTTATACCGATCATGTCAATGACAAGCTAAAAAAATCAACCTGCAATTAGGTGCTAATTGGTGACCTCTCTGTTGGCGTGATTTTATTCTGATCGTGGTAATGGCAAGTTTGAAAAAATCAACCTACAGTCAGGGGCCGATTGGCGACTTTTCTCATAATGTAATTTTATTCTGATAGGGTATTGACAAGCTGAAAAAATAAACAAACCGTTAAGTGCTAATTGGCGATGACTTTTCTGTTGGCGTGATTTTATTCGGATCGTGGTAATGATGAGCTTAAAAAACTTGACCTATTATTTGGTGTCAGTTGGTGACTTTTCGATTTTCGCGATTCCTTTCTGATGTAGTGATTCCCAAAAGGTATGCCATAGACACATCCTAAATAAATTTTTCGGACAAAAGAAATGAAATTTAATTAAATTTATATAATTACCACAACATCAATATTTCAATTTTTGATATGAAATTTCTAATTTTAAGAAATTAAAATTCTTAAAATCCAGACGATCGAATATGGAAAAAATAATCAGCCATTAAATAATTAAAAATGAATAAAATTCCAATCTAATTAAAATTTAAATTAATTAATTCAATAATTATTTTCTTTTTTCTGTACCGACTGGTCCTTAATTAGGCATTCTTTAATAATGGCAGCCCGAAGTTTTTTTAGGGTAAGTATAAAAATTGAAATAAAAGACAGATCCGGTTAAATTCTTAAAAAACAGTGGCCTCAAATTTTATGTATACATTGAGTTCGACGTTGGGCCGCAAAATTATTAAGGCCTTTAACTGGAGATTCATTAATAATGGGGATATTTTAAGGATATTATAAAAAAATTAAAGTTCAAATACAGATCCATTCAAAATCTTAAAACACAGGGGCCTCAGATTTTGTAAATACATTAAGCTCGAGTGGGCCGTAAAAATATTAGGACCTTGTAACAAGATTCACTAATAATGGCAGCTGAAGTTTTAGCGTAGGTATAAGAATTAAAATTAAAAAACAGATCCAGTTAAATTCTTAACAAACAAAGGCCTCAAAATATGTTTATAAATTAAGTTCGAGTGGGCCGCTAGGGCCCTGTAACAAGCGATTCATTAATAATGGCAGCGGAGGTTTCAGGGCAAGTCTAAAAATTGCAATTAAAAGACAGATCCAGAAGAGTTAAAAACATGGGCCTCAAACCTTTTGAAAAATCAAGCTCCAGGGGACCCGCAAAAAAGAAATTAAGGCCCTCTAACAGGACGACTCATTAATAATGACAGCTGAGATATCAGGGCAAGTACAAAAATTGAAATAAAAAGACAAATCCAGTAGTGTCTTAAAAAAATCAAACTTCAAATTCTTTAAAAAATCAAGGTCTTTGGCCCACAATAAATTAGGGCCCCTGTAGCAAGACTTTCAAGCTGAGATTTCAGGTTAAGTACAAATAATATTGAAACAAAATGGCAAATCCGGAGTCTTAAATTCCAAAAAAAAAATTTTAATTAAAGTTTAATTTTAAATAAGATTGAGTTAATCTCAACCTTTTGCTTCATTTTATGAATTCAACAGTTTCCTTTATTTTTAATCAATTTTTATTCAATTACATTGATGTCATGGTATTTTATCATGCGCGTAAGCTGTTTTTAAATGCATTTTTTTTTTAAATTCACAAAAAATTAAGTATCTAAGATATGTAAAACTGTATACCAGCATAGGATAGCACATATAATCAAAAACATATGTAAAACATTTGGAATAAATCGATGGTTAAATAGTAATTTTAATGATATTTCTATTAGAGCATAGTTTTTCACCATGTTAAAAAGCGTGAGACCCCCTTAAAAAACATGGACCTCAAATCTTTTGAAAACTCTATCTGTAGGGGAGGGGGGGGGGGCACAAAATATTAGTGCCCTGCAATATTATGACATTCGTTATTAATGACAGCTGAGATTTCAGAGGTCTTCTTTTCGGTCATTTAGTTGGAAAAAATCCCATCTGGTTGTTTTCATTGTTATATTTTGGTAGTTGTTTTTCTAGTCTTTTTCAAAAAAATTTTCCCGTGTACTAGTAGTCTATTATTAAGGTATCCGACTTAATAATAGACTTTAATAATACCTTTCTTGTCACTTTTCTTTAAAATGGTTCTGCAGTGAACTTTAAATACATTTTTTGATAGAAAGTGCCTCGAAATGGTGAAAACAGTGACAAATTTTGGTCTATCTATTATATTTTCTATGAAAAAGTCGTTTTTATGTCAAATTTTAGGTAAAATTCTTGTGATATTCGAAACACGATTGCAAAAAATTTTATTAATGAAATGCTTTGTGATTTTCACAGTGCATTTAGCTAGTAATGTTGCAGGTTATGAACCAAAATTTAAAGGGTTGCGTGATATGTTCATAAGTTACACCAAAATATGTTTAAGTACGTGTGAATTTTTTGAAATTTCATCCTACATTTTGTCTATAAAACACTGTAATTCAAAAAATATATGTGATAGACCTTAGATTTTGGTTCATGACCTCAACAATATATAGCAAAATATTACATTAAAATTTCGTAAGGATGCAATGAATCAATTTTTACAAATCATGTCACAAAGTCAAGTAAAATGTCAAAAATAGCATTCTTCGTAAAATACGTTTAAAGTCTTTATTCGCGTATTACTTGTATGTAAAAACGCAACACTAAAGTGAACGTAACTTTGATTCTAAGCATCATATCAACAAAACAAGGCCCGTTTTGGAATCACAACAAATAGGACTTTTATAAAAAATAAAAAAATGAAAATCCATATTTTCTTCCAAAATGACGTTTTCAACGTAGTCGGATACCTTAAATTACGCAAAAATACGGAAATGTCCCGGGAAATACTGGACGCATGGTTATCTGAATAATGACTGAAATCAATTCTGGTTGTTTTAAGCCCGATTTCTAGTTGTTTTTGATGAAGAATCTAGTTGTGAAGATTTTTTGGCTCAACACTGGACCCACAAAATAAATCACAGGGCAGGACATTCATTATCAATTAAAGCTGACATTTCAGGGTGAGTATAAAAATTGAAATAAAAAGGTAAATCCAGTTGAGTCTTAAAAAAACATGCGACTGAGTTTAAAAATCAATGTAAAGGGGTCCGCAAAAAAAAAAAAATCGGAGCCCTGTAACAGTACGACATTCATTAATAATGACAGCGGAGATTTCAGGGTAAGTACAAAGATTGAAATCAAAAAGCAAATCCCGTAGAGTCTTGAAAAACATGAGCCTCGAATCCTTTGAAAAATCAAGCTCAAAATTAGGGCCCTTTAACAGAACAAAAAACAAATTAGGGCCCTTTAATAATGACAACTGAGATTTCAAGGTAATTACACAAATTGAAATAAAAAGACGAATCCAGTAGAGAGTCTTAATAAAACATGGGTCTCAAATCCTTTGAAAAATCAATCTCCAGGGGAAGCCCCGAAAAATTGGGGCCTTTTAATAATGACAGCTGAGATTTCTAGGTAAGTACAAAAATTGAGATAAAAAGATAAATCCAGTAGAAAGTCTTAATAAACACGAGCCTCAAATGATTCAAAAATCAAGGCCCAGGGGACCCGCAAAAAAAAATTAGGCCCCTTTAACGAGAAAAAAATAAGACCTTTTAGTAATGACAGCTGAGACTTCAGGGTAAGTATAAAAATTGAAGTAAAAAGACAAATCCAGTAGAGGCTTAAAAAACAGGGCCTTCCCCCCTCCTTTGAAAAATTACGCTCTAGGCATGGCCCGTACATTCTCGATCTGGGTCCCTAGGCTGGGATATTTTTTTGGGCCCCCCCCCCCCAGACCAGACTTTCACAGGCCCCTTTATGATGAATTTATAGCGTGAAAAAACAAAAAATTATGAGAATCGTCCCGGGCCCCAAGGCTCGAGCCCTGTCAGCCACACCCTTGTGGGGGCCATGGCTCTAGGCGGCCGCAAAAAAACACGAGGGCCCCGTAAACATGATCGATATTCTTAAGACAATAACAACACACACACACACGTTACAGAAACAATTACACAGATGGCAACACGAGCACGGCAAGAAAATTTTTTTAACGCGTTTCGGTTTGTGGATCGCGGCTATTGTTGTGTTCCTACGCCGGGAAAAAAAAAAGCGCAACAAAAAAGGACATATTAATTAGAACAAGATAATTAATAAAATTTAAGTTAACTAAGTATACAAAAGACATTCAAATATACATCCGAAATAAGTTTGGGGTATGTTTGGCGATTTTTAGGCAGACAGATGGCGAGTTGGCGAGCGGACTATATCTTCACGCGGAAGGTTACGAGAGTAACGGAGATTTTTAATGTAGGGACTAGTTTGTGCGCTGTCAGAAAAGATTTGGGCGTCGGCGAGTTCGGATCGGAAAATAATCGGATCCCGCTCTCGTTTTTTCGGAATCGATTTATCTCGCGATGTTTAGGGATTTTCGAGTGAATTATTTTTTTTACGGCTTCACGAGATTTTAAAGAAGTGAAAAAAATTGCCGAAAATGAGTCAAGTGGACGTACTTCTACCACAAAATTCGCTAGTTTGCGACCTGCGGAAGTCTTCGCCACCTACCACCAGCACGACCTACAACGTCAAGGAAAGAAGTAGTGCTGCTGGTGGCGGGGAGCCATCTGTCGGACATACCGCGAACGACAAGGATAAACAACAACAACGCATCAACGGAGGAGGCCCGTCATCATCGTCAGCGCCGGGATTCAATACCAAAACCAACGAGCAACGCAAGAAAACGGTGTCCTTCAACGGCGACGCTGCCAAGGTCCAGCAGCAGCAGACCCGCAAGAAAAAGCACCGAAGGGGTAAGAAACGCAAATGGAAACCGTACAACAAGTTGACGTGGGACGAACGCAAGGAACTGCAGGAACGCGAGGCTCGCCGGGCCGAGCGGATCCGGGCCGAAATGTGCGCCTGTGGGCTGACTCTAGCGCCGTACAACACGACGCAATTCCTGATGGATGACCACAACCTGCAGGAACCCGATTACGACCACATCCCGGGCACCCACCACCGTCAGAGGACCTGCGACAACGATTCGTCCGACGAGTTCTACAGCTCGCCGTCGGACGAGGAGGACTTCCTACAGCAGCAGTTCACGGAGACCTACCGCAGCATGCACGCCGAAAGACTCAGCGACATGTCCAAAGAGGAGCTAGTCCAAGAACTGATGTCCATCGAGGACCGGTTGGAGGCCCTCCAGAAGCGGCTGGACGAACTGTCCGCGGGGTCCGCGGCCAAGGAACGCGAATCGTCGCTGAGAGACCGTTGTTTGGAGGAACAGCTCGAGAAGATTCGAGTCTTTAAGGAGGAGATATCCAAACTGACCGCTGAGAATGACAAGCTTCGACAGGAGAATGACGAACTTAAAACGCGTTCGGGATCAGTGTTGTGTTAGTGTTGACGCGTCTTGTGTGGTCAGTGGCGTCAGAGCCAGGGGTTGAGCGTTCAAGGAAATTTGTAGAAAGGGTCCGAGCACCGCAAGAATTGATTCATAAATCAATTTCCTACATGAAACTGAAGACGAGCACCCATGGGTCTGGAACACTTCCGATGCCCCTGGTTTCTGGAATTACCTCGGACCATCTTAATTTTTTCATTGTTAATACCACCGGTTTTTTGTTTTTCATTTTTTTTTTTCCTTCGAAATTTTCAGCTGTCACATTGTGGAGAGAATATATATATATACATATTAATTACAACAATGTCTATGCGCAACAAAGTCAAATTATGAAAATGATGTAAATAAGTAAAAATTGCTCGTATTGTTGCGTGGGTCATCCAAAAAAAAAATTTAATGTCAAATATTTGATGTATTTTGTTCATTTTTTGCAGTTTTTATTCCAACAAAGCGTTGACCACAACAAAAAAAAAAGGTGAGTGGTTATACATTTATTAATGCATTGTTGAAAAATGTTTTAGTTAACCCATTTTTGACCGGTGCTGCATTTGCCCAAGGCTTTGTTTTAAAAAAAAAAAATTCAATTATTTTTCATACAAATTTTTCTATGAGAAATTAACATTTTTGAAAATTAAAAGGTCTAATGAGTTCCACAGAATTTTTTTAAAAATTTGTATACAAAGAAATTTAATTTTTTTTATCACTTTTCTAAAATGGAATTTTTTAAAATTTCCTGATTTTTGATAGAGAAATTTATTTTCTACGACCGTAAACAGAAATAGAACTTTAAAAAAAATTGAATTTTTTCGTGATCGTGAGGTTTCCCAACATCATAATTACTAATAATTTTAGTGAAATTAAGTTAATTCATTTATATAATAATTAAAAAGTTAATTAATTGGAAATTTACATTAATTACAAAAAAAAAAAAACATTCTAAATTAATATTCAATTTTTTGAAACAATTTTTCACGAACAGTTTGCTCATGAATTTGAGGAGAGGTCAAAAATGGGTTGAAAGTGTATTTTATAGGAAGTAAGTATCGGTCAGTATTAAGATGGTCAACCAAAAAAAAAAAACCATCATTGAGTAAGTAATTTAGAAATTTATTCTTGATGGTCAGTCTTAACGGAATGGTTAATAAGGTCATTAAACTTCAAAGAATTTCTGAATTTAAATTAAACAATTTTAAAGTAATCCTAATTCAAAAAAATCCATCATTCTAATAATCATTTAAATGATTTTTTAAAATTATTTTTTGAATTGATTTTTGAGTCCTTTTTTTCACGATGACAGCGGCCATCTTGGAAAATTTAGCTTTCGGGAGTGTTTTTATATTTGTTATTGACAGCAGGGGGGTCCCACATCCTGCAGCCCCCCCCCCCTATAGTGATTTATAGTGAAAGTCCAAAAAGAAAGAATCGTCTCGGCGTAGGGGCCATGGTTCACGGTGCCGTCTTAACACCTGGGCCCCCTTGGACCCGGCTTGAGGGACTCACGGAAATAAGATCTGGTTGAAATTTTCGGGAGTAAGCAAGAAAATTTGCTAGGTAAGGTCAATGAAAAATCTTTTGCCCCGGGGGCCCACGATAAGCTTAAGACAGCCCTGGATGTTGATGGAATTTAATTAATCTCATTAACTAGCTTAATTAGGTCAATATATATGTGTGCTTCATTATTCATCAAGTCAAGATTTTGGGGGGGTTAATTTGAGAGAGAAAAAGTGGGTCATATGCCATATTAGATACACAAACGGCAACTCACGATTTTGCCCTTGCAGTCTATCGCCGCCCTTTCCAGACGCGGGGCCCAGAGATGTCTGAATGCATGATTTCGCCCCCCCCCCCAACCTTAGCCCAGATTGCATATGTTCTCTGGAGGAAGGGAATACCGGGCGTCCAAAAATTTAAACATTTTTTCAAAATACAGTGTACAAAAATGCTGAAAAATATGTAAAAAGAAATAATATAAACACAATTTAAAAAAAAAATTTTAATTGATGAAAAAATAATTCAAAAAACCAATTAAAATTTTCATGTTAATAAAAAAATTATAACCTAATGAAAGAAATTATCTCCAACTAATGAATATTCAGAATCACGATGAATCGAAAATAAGAAATATAATTTGCCAGAGATAATTCCAGAGCATCCATGATAATTCAGAATAAATGAAAATATTTTTGGAATTGAAGGAAATTCGGAATACATGAGAGAAATATTTTTGAAATATTAATGAAAATTCAAAATAAAAGAAATACTTTAGAATCATCGATGGAAATTCTAAAAAAATTCGGAATTTATATGGAGATGCAGAAAATTTCAGAATTATTTCCTCCTAGATTTAAATGCAGTTTTTAGAATTGATAAAAATTTAGAATTTATGAGAAAAATTATTCCAAAATTGATGGAAAATTCAGAATGTACGGAAAAATTATTAATTAATTAATTATTATTATTTTTTGAATAACGTGATCTTCACGTATTCCCGAGGGATCAGCATGATCCGTCCAGGGAATTTGTTAGTGTTAGTAGACATCCATGCCCGAACCGGGATGTTATATATATTGTAAGTATATATTATATATATTGTAAGTACGCCCCCTCCCCCCCAAAATAACGCAGGGCCCAGTGCAACCGCAACTTTCGCACACCTCTAAGGATATGGCTGTAGATCTTATATTTATCGTAACTTATTATTTTCGTCTTATTAATGTGAGGGTTATACTATGGCCGCCCCTTGTCGGACGCGGGGCCCAATACAAAAATAATTTCGGGGCTTCTTAGCCCCGATTTTATGTTTTTTTTTTTGGGGGGGGGGGAAGAAAAACGGCATCAAGATATATGCATTATCACAGAATATACAGGAATGCTCAAAAATATCTACTCACTAATGGGAATTGAGAATTTAAGAAAAAAAACCAGAACTGATGAAAATTCTGAATTAATGAGAGAAGTAATTCCAGAATTGAGAATTCACAAATAATAAGAGAAATAATTCCAAAATGAATGAAAATTCAGAATTAATGAAGGAAAAAATCCCAGAAATGATGGAAATTCAAAATTAATGCGGGAAAAAAATCCTAGAAATGATGGATATTCAGAAATAACGAGAGAGAGTATAATTCCAGAATTGATGAAAATTCAGAATTAATGGGAGAGAATATATTTTTTTCACTTCTCTAACTGCAAGTGCGAGGCCCGGTGCCCTAAGGGCGGCTCTAGTTGATACATTTGAGACCCCCGAGCAGAAGCGAATGCGAGAGGGGGACCCGTGCCCCTCTCTTGAGTTTTCTTTCAGCTCGAAACATCATTGATTGTTTATTTTTTTGTCGTCCATTACCAACAGCACTAAAAGAGAGATGGGCGTTCAGAAAACTCACAAATGACTTCCTGCTGCTGCTGTTTGTTGGCAAAATGCGGAACGATTTTTGCTCGCTTTATTTATTTATTTATTTTTTTGCTTTAACGTCTCTTTGGATCGTGAAAGAAAAAGAGCTCTTGTGAATATTTAGAGCTCTTTTTTACGCTCTTTTAGCTCTTCTTAAAACGCACTTCTTTTCTTTTAGCGAATCGAGACAGTTCGCAGATTCTGTCACTTCTTAAAACGACATCGAATAAGATCGTCGGTGTATTATTTACATCATACATGCTCAACTCATTGCTCGTTGGACAAATGTGGCTCTCCGAGTCATCTCTGATGTGGCCCGCTATTCCAGGCCTTATTTATTTAAAAATGAACTGATTGCGCATATTTACAAACCACCTAAGTGACCCGCAGCACATTTACAGATCGCTTAAGTGAACCCTGGCACATTTTTAAATTACTTAAGGGAGCCGTGAAATATTTACAGATCACTTTGGTACCCTGTGGTACAATTCCATAGCGGGCCGTGGTACATATACAACTGCAAGGCCACAACAAGTAAAATGCCCAATGAGGTGGCTGAGAAAAAGATGCTCATACCAAGTATGGATGTGATATATTACTAAAATACAGCAACCCAATTAAAAATGCAATTACAAACAATATACAGTATATATACATGATAAAATATTATACAATGCCCATAACGAATACTTATGGTTGTCTTATTCTAACTATGGATAGCTTCTCGATTTACCCCAACATGTTTATCGTATTTCTTTTTAAACGTGTAGAATTTACTACCCCCGAGGGTAAGCTGTTCCATTTTATTAACAACTCAATTAGAGAAAAATTCCCTGCGACACCATAACCTAGAATTGTTCCTTGTAAAAGCAGTTGATTGACGGTGAATTAATAAATAATGGTCCATCCTATCCATACCGTTGAGCATTTTGAACACTTCAATCATATCCCCCGACATCTGCGTTCATCCAATGAAAACAAAAATTAATTAACAAATTAATTTAAAAAATTAAGTCTCTCTTCATAGCACAAGCCGTGTGTGTGTGCCAACGAGGACACGCGTATCTCTTCTCTGCACCCCTTCAACCAAATCTATATACCTCCTTTGGTATGGTCTCCAAAACCTTAGAGCATACTCCAGTCCAGGGCGAACTAAGCCTCGGAAAAGCGGAAGAATGACTTCAGGAGAACGCGAAGAGACCTTTTTCAAAATGAAACCGCGAGCATTCTATTCGCTTTTTCGACATCCGCTGAACAATGTGCAGAAAACCTAAGCCGCTCGTCAATGAGAATTCCCAAATCAATCACCCTAGTTGCAGACGGGATAGTGACACCATTCAACTCGTAAGAGAAACGTGGGTTGTTCGAAACAAAATGAGCGACCATGCACTTGTCAACGCTAAACTTCATGCTCCATTCATTTGCCCATGTTCCGATCCTGTTCAAGTGGGTGTGGAGCTACTCCCTATCGCTTTGATGCCCAACTACCCGAATTAGCTTCACGTCATCTGTGAATTTGCTAACAATCCCAGCGATACCCTGATCTAGTTTATCGATAAGAAAGTGAAAAAAGTATGGGCACAGGGCACTTCCTTGAGGAACTACACTAGTGACGCCTGCTCAATCAGAGATTTCACCGTTCACCATAACCTATCTGTGACCTATCTCTAAACCACGGTTCTATCCAATTCAGCAAGGACTTCACCATGTTGGACCCGATCGAATGCCTTCTGGAAATCAAGGTAAACAACATCTACATTTTTGCCCTTACCAAAAGCCGTAGTCACGGGATCATAGAAGTAAAGGAGGTTAGTCACACATGACTTCCCCTTCCTGAACCCATGCTGATTATCCAACAATACACTATTCTCGTCTAGCCATTTAACCAATTGCTTTATGATAATAATCTCCAAATTTTTCGAGAGGGAGCTCGTCAAACTCACTGGACAACAATTGGACACAGCCTCTCTACTACCTTTTTTAAAAATCGGAACAACATTAGCAAGCTTCCAATTTCTTGGGACGATATCCTCAGCAACACTACTCATGTAAATCTGCGCGACTGGCCCCAATTCATTAGTACATTCCCTGAGGACCCTAGGATAGATATCATCTGATCCTGGTGCTGTGCTCGCACATATATTTTTTAGAAGAATTAGAACCTCCACATCTTCCACTTGAATATCGGAATTTTGATTGATTGAAGATTTTGAAAATTGAAGATTTTATTACTCCATGCAACACCCGTACATTGAATATCGTATTCTCTATTGAAAACTGACGTGAAAAAGTCATTGAAAGCACTACACGTCTACATTGCTCTCTATCCTAGACCCTCCTATCGAGAGGGGCGGGTAAACTGTCCCCTTGCATCCATTATTGACGGACCTAAAAATGATTTTGGGTCAGAGCCAATGTTATCTGCCAACCTAGATAAGGGATAGTAAAAGGAATAACTTCCTTTTTACTATCCCTTACCGCTTTCTTCAACGCCCTTCCTGTATCAGTAAACAATGACAGGTCACCTCATCCACTTTTATACCCTCTGAATACTCTTTTCTTTTCAAGATAAAGGTTACGCACGCTATATCCGTGAACTATAGGGGCAAGATGTACTCGTATAACCACGCTTTTTTTCTAACATAGGGAATGACGTCGGGCAAAACAGAAGATAGCTTCGTACTAAATTATTTCCATTGACTTACCGTCCCGGCTGATTCCAACCGATCTTTGAAAACTTCTGCTCACCTTTCTCTCAAATCATCGAAGTTAGTTCTCCGAAAACAAGGAACCATTCTTTTGTTATCAAACTTACTCGAAGAAAAGTTACAGTGAAAACTAACGACACGATGATCACTGGAAGAAATCTCTTCCCCCACCGAAACATGTTCAACCAGATCCTCAGAACTAGTAAGAACTAAATCCAAAATAGCAGTACCCCTTAAGAAAGTCTTTTTCATACTGATCTCTAGATGAAAGATGCTCCCATTGAATACCTGGGTCATTGAAATCCCCTAGTATGAGAACCCTCTTACGCTTACACATGTAGGAAATTTCATCATGAAATTTGGCGATGTAGTTTGAATCCCTATTCGGTGGATTGTAACAAACCCCAACAATAAGTTTATGATGCCTTTTGTTTTCAAGCTCAACCCATATAGTTTCAATATCACTTCTCTGCACGTTACACTCTCTAGCCTTCAAACATGATTTCATGTATATCAACACTCCACCCCCTTTCCTATCAGATCTATTTCTCAAAATGTATCGTATCCTGGGATGTGTAAGAAAGATTCATCCCCATCGTTTGCCCAAGATTCTGTAATGGCTATAAAATCCAGGCCCTCCACAACTATCATAGTTTATAAAAAAAATTTCTTATTACCCAAGCTCCTGGCATTTATTAGCACACATTTTAATTTGCCCGGTGATTTATTGTCAATCGAGAAGCCATCCAAGTCAGAGGTGGGTAATTTTCCCCGTCAGTACTGTTGTGATTATCATTAACTAACACGCATTCTCGACTACGTGGTCTGGGAGTAAAAACCTTACCTAAGACTATCGTAAACCTCCCAAACCCCCTCCTATGTAGAATCCCATCCTAACGAAGCCACCTATCGGTAAATGCGGGAAGCTCCAAGAAGGTGACCCCAAGTGAGGAGGAAATGTCCTTCAGGCCTAAATTGAATTGCTGAATATCCCAATCCTATACCCCTTACTACCCCTTGGCAGTACTGGAATCACAACCACATCTGAACCCCCCCCCCCTCCCTACCGGATAATAGTAAATCCAGGTACTCTGACAGAGACTCACTAATATCTGCTCCTACCTGATTCGTTCCCACCCACAGGATTACACGCAAGGGCAACTTTCTGCGATAAAAAGCGTTTCAAACATTGCCAATCATTCCCCCAGGAGGACAACAGCGCTCGAAACCACGAAAATCCCTACGCATTCTGTTCCCTAGTTTCCTAACCATGGAATCGCCGATGATTAAACTCGTATCACTATCCCTCTCTACGTGATCCACGACCATCCATTCACTCTCTAAACTGTCATCGTTCGTGGAGATTGCTTCTTCATCGACAGGTGGCTCTGTAATAACCGAGCCCTCTAAAGTCCTAACTCTATCTCGTTACGCTTCGACCTCGAGTTCCAACCTTGCCCTATCCAAACACCCCTTACAGTAGAAACTATCACCTACTATCCCCCAGATCAGAGAAACCTCCCGTCGCAAGCCCTGCACAGCACTAATCGAGGTCGAGGCATACTAACACTATTGCTAAAAACTAGATAATAATACTTAGAAAATAGGAAAAATGAGAAACGTTAACAGGAAATTAAAATAACGTAAAATACATTACAATGCGAAATATACGTAGAAGATTGTACGAAAAAATTAAGTTAAATAAAATGCTCAATGCTAAATCTCGAAGAAAATATATATATATATGAAGAATGGAACACACCCCTGAAAAAAGTATTAAGATACAAAGTAAAATTTATACTTTTTAGTTTAGCTAACTATGTATTAACTAACACTAAAACAGTAGGACCCAAAATGAAAAAAAAAATTACTGAGAATACCCGGGAAAAAGTATACACTGTTCGCTAACAGTAACACCCAAGAAACTCACGAAATTGTATCAAAGGAACGGGAAAAACACGAAAATGGCGGGAAACAAAGAACTAATTATTCCCTCCTATAGGAGCACGTGAGCAAAGAAATTGATTATGGACAAAAAGCAACGGTCACAAACCTGGCGAAAGTACAATGAAAATGAAATGAGAACGAGAAAATAAAATATAAGTCGCGCGCGACAGAAAATACAAAACGAAAATTTAAAAGTTGAGAGAATTAAGAAAACACACTTATCACACAAATGCAGCAATGGAAGTCCTAAAAATCTAATGGCAAAATCAAACTAAAGAGAATGAACTCACAATCTAGAAAAATAAAAAAAACACCGCAGAGTTTGATCCATAACAAATAAACACGCTAAATAAAACTCACGACAACGAAAAAAAAACACAAAATGGCGCACCGACGCCACAGATAATCCTTCGGCAACGATTTCGGATATAACTATTGGTCTGCTTGCGGAGCGCGATAAGAACACGTCCGATCTCTACCGTGGCCAAGACGAGAGGGATGGCTTAAGTGACCTGCAATGCAGTTCACATTACATAAATGACCAGTGGCTTATTTACAGACCACTTAAGCGCCCCACGGCACATCTACAGATCTCTCAAATGACCCGCGACACATTCATAGATCACTAAAGTGACCCGCGGCACAGTTCCATAGCACTTAAGTGACCCGTGGTACATTCATAGATCACTTAAGTGACCCGTGGTACATTCATAGATCACTTAAGTGACCCGCGGCACACTTACAGGTCACTCAAATAACCCGTGACACATTCATAGATCGCTCAAGTGACCCGCAGAACTGTTCCAGAGCACTTAAGCAGGTCATGGCACGTTTGGGGCCATTCAAGTATTACGACAGCATCGATGGGGAGGGGGTGTTTGAATGATGCTTACGTCATCAAACACCCTTTAAAAAAATATGAAATATTGTTTCATGCGTTTTCCTTGAGTGATTAGCTGGACTCTCGTACATAAGCGGATACATGCTCTTCGAACGGAAGAGATATGGTTCACCGAGTGTGTGCACGGTGATCACAGGAAAGTTGTCTATTTTCGCCCTGCCACCTATGCTAATGATACAATTTTTCGTGAATGGTGTATCGCCCCCCCCCTTCTTGTACCGTCTATGCTGCTGTATTAGGTGGACGAGAAAACAAGCAGCGATGGTTTACGGGACAAGCGAGGAAACTACAGCTCGTGAAAACAACTTTCTTGTACGCGTTGGGAACCTGTGTCCGAAACCGATTTGTGCGTAGGTAGCAAACGTTTGGTGTATTGATTTACTTGTTGCCCTGAAATATTTGATCACGCGTGCTATGGGCTCACCTTGCACTAGGAAAAAATGGAATCCGGAAATTTCGCCCCTGGCACGTTTCGTCCCCGGTACATTTCGCCTGCCTTGACCGTATGAATGATCGACTGAGTGACCAAGTGAGTAAGTAATTATGTGAGTGACCAGTTGAGTGAGTGTGCTAGTGACCGTATAAATGATCAAGTGAGTGACCATATGTTTGGTGAAGTGAATGCCGCATGAGTGACCATATATACTCACGCACTTTGACACTCATCCGGTTACTCACTTCATCACTCTTTCGGTCAATAACTTGTTTACTAATACGGCCACTCACTTAATCACTCATCCGGTCACTAACTTGATTACTAATATGGTCGATCACGTGATCACTCATACGGCGACTAACGCACTTACTTGGTCACTCAATAATTGAATTGAACCTTGAACCTATCCATAACGGACACCCATGGGACCAAAAAGTTTGTCCGCTAACGGAGACGGGTGAGACGTACAGTGAGAGAAACCTTGTTTATACGCCTTTAACATTTAAATATAAGACATTTGGCTTCGGTCGCAATTTGTTCTTAAAAATATATATGTTACTGTAAAAGTAATACATTGGGGTGGTTTTGCTGGTCACCAATCGTTTCGATATAAAGAAAGTTTGATTAAATTTTACTACATTAACCACTTTAACCGACGATTATGCATAATCTATGTACGTATATGAAATAACAAGTCCTAACTTGACTGATTGATTCATCATCGCCGAACAGAAACCGCTAAAGCTGTAAATATCAGATTTGGTCAAAAGTTTTGTTTCATGGCGTAAATACTCACTAAGAAGGGGTTTCTCGAAATTCGACCCCTGGGGGGGGGGGTCATACGGGGAGTTCAAAGGTAGCATAGAGAAATCACGCCGAGCCGAAACCGCTGTGTAAATTTGATTAGTATCATGAAATTTGGTCAGAAGTTTTTTTTCATGGCGTAAAGGCTAAGCCGGGGATTTTCAAAATTCGACCCCTAAGGGGATCATATGGGGAAATCACGTCGAGCCGAAACCGCTGAAGCTATAAATATGAAATTCAGTCAGTATTTTTGTATTGTAATGCAGAGACTCACTAAAAAAGGATTTTTCAAAATGCAACCCCTAATGGGAGGGGGTTCGAAGGTTATACGGAGCAATCGTCACAGAGCCGAAATCACTGAAACCATAAATATGATATTTAGTCAGTATTATATTTTATATTGTAGTTGCCCTAAGACGGGATTTCTGAAAATTCATCTCCCCAAGCATGGGGAATCATCGCCGAGTAATTTTCCGATTACCAAATCCACGCGAGCGAAGCAATGGGCATCAACTAGTTCCCAAATAAAGTTGGAAAGTCCGATACAAATACAACGCCACAACAGGCAAAATGCCCAACGAGGTGGCAGAGAAAAAGATGCCCATAGCAAATATGGATGTCATATATTTCAAAAATACAGCAACCCAATTAAAAACACAATCACAAAATTTATAAACAATATATACATATGATAAAATACTATACAATGCCCATAAAGAATACTTATGGTTCTTATACTAAGTATGGATAGCTTCTCGATTTACCCCAACATGTTTATCGTATTTCTTTTTAAACGTGTCAGTTGTGTTATATAAATATGGGAAAAAATTTATAACCTTTCTCCTCTTTTCATTAAATCAATAATTTTTGTCCATACATGATACGCAGGGGCGTAGCCAGAAATTTCGTTCGGGGGGGGACCACTTTCATTTCGGGGGGGGGGGGCCAAAGTGACAGAACAATAGATTTGGCCATCTTTTTCCCTTTTTTCGGTCATTTTCTCACATTTCGGGGGGGGGGGGACCAGACCCCCAAGTCCCCCCCCCCTGGCTACGCCCTTGATGATACGCGTACTACACATATTTGGCAATAAAAATTAAATTAAAATAAACCAGATTGCCATTCGAATTCATCGACTATAAAACCGTTTTACCCACATTTAATTCTGTTTTTTTCTCAACTTTCCTCCGTTTTCGGAATTTGAATTTCTAAGACTTAGAAATGTGGAATTTTTTTTTTTTTTTGGCATCAGGAGAGACAGGGCAACAACTTTCTAATTGGATTTTTGGACACACGGGGATCGTATAAAAAGTTAATTTCTTTATTTTCCTAACCATGCAAACCTTTGCGAAATGAATGATATACGGTCGAATCGCGTTATAACGAAGTCCAAGACACCCGAGAAATCACTTCGTTATAATGAAATTTCGTAATGAAGGAATTCCAGGCTTTTGTATTGTCCCTATGTAAACTTATCTGGGGGTTAGAAAGGTGTTCCTTAAAGCGAGATATTCGCTATAACGGTATTCCTTAAAGCGGGGTTCAACTGCGTCTGAGTCTACACGTTATTCGGACACTTTTTCCAATTGAAAGTATGCCCCTAGGATCAACGGTTCGCCAGTAAAATACCGTACGCCCCGTTAACTATGCAACCTGTATGTTCACAAGTATTGTTAGCACCCTGTATATAGACTAGCTGTTACCCGCGGTTTCGCTCGTGTGAATTTGGTAACATGCAAATTACTCGGCGTTGATACCGCCATATCACATTGACATTTCAAGGCCTCATGACACCCCTTGAGGGTTGAATTCTCAGAAATCCTGTCTTAGTGGGTATCTACATTATAAAATATAATAAATACTGAACAAATTTCATAATTATAGCTTCAGCGGTTTTGGCTCGGCATGATTTCTCTATATAACCTTTGAACCCCCCTTATGACCCCCTTAGGAGTCGAATTTTGGAAAACTCTGTCTTAATGAGCTCTTACATCATAAAATTAAACTACTGACTAAATTTCATATTTATAGCTTCAGCGATTTTGGTTCGGCGATGATGAATCAATCAGTTAGGATATGTTATCTATGTACAGGGTGTCCTGTAAGTGCTAGCTCGGCCTTTATCTCATTGACCGTCTGTCGTACAGGTATGATTCCAGTTTGAAAAATGCTCAACAGGCGTTCAGAAATTACCCTGTAACAGTTTTGAGAATGAAAAATACAGTGTGTGGGAAAATTAAAAATATAGATTTTTATACGGTCCCCCTGTGCTTTAATTTCCAATTAGAAAGTCGCTGCCCTGTCTCTCCTGATGCCGACAACAAAAACTTCCATGTTTTGGAATTTTTTGAAAATTCAGAAAAGAACAGAGTTAAATGCACAGAAAAAGTGTTTTACCCGAATTTAACGCTGTTCTTTCCAAAATTCCCTCCGTTTTTCGAATTCAAATATCTGTGAATACTTAGAAACATGGAATTTTCTTTGTTGGCATTAATCGAGACCGCGCAACAACTTTCTAATTGGAAGTTAGAGCACAAGGGGGGGGGGGGACCGTATAAAAATTCAGATTTTTTATTTTATTTTGTGACACACTGTATTCTCACTCTCAAAACTGGTACAGCGTAATTTTTTAACGCCTTTTGAGAATTTTTTTAAATTGGAATCATACCTCTATACGACGGACGGTTGATGAGATAAAGGCGGCAATAGCACTTACAGGACACCCTGTATATAGATAGATGCTGTTTTAAAAAGTTTCGGTTAAAACAATTATAATTTACGTTTATTATTATTTTTTCGTATTGCGGTCAAAATGACCGCTGTCCGCCGGCCTTTCGGAATTCCCGTCGCGTGTTCTAGCGTCAACATATACGAAACACGTCATAGTTGTCTTCACGAGTTTTAAACATGATGAAGACGCCTACTCTATTCAATGTAGGGTGCTACTGTCGAATCATTGGAATCTATCTCCAACGCACATGATTACGGCCTAGCTCTTGCCTTCCCCCGTTTTTTTTTTTTGGTTTTTCTACCTTACTTAACAGGACTAGTTTGTTTTTTAAGAAACCAAGATGTCCTTGAATTTGTCCACAAGAAGAGAGAACACGTTTTTCTTCGCTTATTTACTACTTCGCACTCCAACATCAGCCCGAGTTTCGAATTCGCGATTGACTTTCGTAATCGTTGGTTCAATGGTTATTTTTTTTGTTTCTTTATCATAGCATCATTATTATTCTGAACCGCTTTTTCGAACCATGAACTTATATATGTGTGTGTGTGTGTGTTTGTTATTTATTTATTTAAGAGTTGACTAATTCTTGGACGTTGCAAAACTTCACGCGCGAGATAAAGAAACTGCTTTTTTTCTCTAGGTATAGTGTATAATATATTCCGTAGCGTGACGGATCGACCAAAGGGAAAACAAGAATGGCCACCAATCATTAAAGCAAGGACCGAAGAAACCATGGAGACACTATTTAGTGACATTTTCTCGTCGAAACAAACCAAACAAATGCCCGTTTAATCTCCGATTTGCATGATGAACTCACGCGCTTAAATGGGATTAATTCAAAATGTGTGTAACATCGAGTCGTTTCGACATTATTTTGACCTCTTTCGATTGAGGAGCTCATTTTCAAAAGGGGGAACATTTGCAGTTTTTTTTTGTTTTCCAAATGCACTTTTTAATTGCTTCTGAATCTTTGGGATGAGCTGTGCCGACAACCTTCTATAGCGGAAAGTCTCCGCAGCGAAGCTCGTGACGTCACTGAAGTCGTCCATTTCACCTGTAGGCATTGAATGTACTGCAAAAAAAAGTCAAAGATTTTTCGCATACGTCACGTCGCCCTGCTTTATCCAGTGGCTACAGGTGAAATGGATGACTTCAGTGATGTCGAGGCTTCACGCGGATGCTTTCTGCTATAGAAGGTTTTGGCTGTGTCGTATTATGCAACAGGGTTTATTCAAACGGGAATAATTTTGGTCGTTGACCCCCCGGCTTTTGAAAATACACTAAAAATGGTATATATATATATATATATATATAAAATACACATACATACATTGAGTACATGTTCTTTGCCCCCCCCCCCCCGGGAAAAAGTTGAAATGACGGCCCTGGAGCTCTGGGTAGCGGTCGTCTATCCCTGACAGCCCTTCCATTGTGGTGCCGTGTGAAAGACATGGACTCCCTAGGTTGTGCTCTTTGGCGAGCCTCTCTGTAGTGAATGTATAGCATACATGCTTAATCCATGACCCGCGGGCCCAATGTGGCCCTCGGAGAAATCTAATGTCGGCCGTGACGGAAAACCTAATTTTGTGGGAATGAATTGAACGACACATTTCCAGATCACTTAACTGACCAACGGTGCAGTTCCACAGCACTTAGGTGTCCTGCGGCACATACCCAATCACTTGAGTGACTCGCGGCACATTCCCAATCACTTGAATGACCCGCAGCACATTCCCAGATGACATGAGTGAAACGCGGCATATTTGCAGATCACTTAAGTGACTCGAGACACAGTTCCGGAACACTTAAGTGGCACGCGGCACAGTTTCCAATCACTCAGACAGCCCTCAGAATATTTATAGATTATTTAAGTGACTTACGACACAGTTCCAGATCACTCAAGCGGCCTATGGCACATTACCACATTACTTAACACTTTATTTTCCGGTCATAAGTTAACTCATGTTTTTATACTCATATGTAGCCGGTGTGTGATGAGTGAGCTTTTCCTTTTAACATCGGTCTACAGTTTTCACTTTCCGCTATTACTACAAAGGTTTCGACAGCTGGCTGATGCGAAGACAAATCCAGGAGAGAAAATTCAACTGGCTTTGCGGGAAATCGAACCCACGTCCTTTCACTTGCCGGGTGAGTGCCCTAAGTGAGCAAGGCCATTTGAATTTTCTCCCCTGGATTTATCTTCGCATCAGCCAGCTGTCGAAACCTTCGTAGTAATAGTGGAGAGTGACATCATCCCCGGATAAGTCGCCATCTAGTGGCAGTGTCACAGTGTCAGAAATTGTGAGCTTTGGCTTGAGTTAGGTCTGGTTGTCCATGTACGTTCAGCACATACGAGCTTTAAGGAAAAGGATTCGCTGGCGTCCAGTACGCTCACCCGGCTAGTCAGATAACCTGGGTTCGATTCCCCGCAAGGCCGGTTAAATTTTCTTTGCTGGATTTATCTTCGCATCAGCCAGCTGTCGAAACCCTCGTACAATTTGTTATACTACCCGCGGAACATTTGCAAATCATTTAAGCGACGCGCTATCGGGAAAAACCATTTCAGAGGGCCGCAAAACACTTATGCCCGTCCCTGATAACAACGCGGTTGTCCTCTACTACTACTTCACCAAACACCAACTCTGGCCATATCGCAATTTACTGTCATTAGTGAGATGGGTTGGAAGTGAAGGCGCTGTCTATCGGTGGTCGCCTCGAGTTCGTTAAGGAAAATATCTTATCTAGATCCTCCCTTGGGTTCGAACCCGGGACCCTGACAACAACCTTCATGATGGTAGACGAGCATCTTACCACCATGCCACTCGGGCACGGTTGTCCACTACTGGCGCGTTAAGGGATTTTTTTTTTCAAAACTATTTTGTCCACTAACGAGGAGTGTCCGTTAATGGATAGTTAAATACACCGAGTCCCATCGACGTATTTCAAGTGTCCGTTAGTGAGATGTCTGCTAACAGGAGTGTCCGTTATGGGAGGTTCCACTATAGAATGATAGTGTTGTTTAATCCTGTCATTCACGAGAGCCTTACTTGGCTAGGTGAAAACTTTTGGAATCGACGGGTGGCGTAGAAAAATTTCCTATTTTTACAGAATTAATCAGCTCCAATTTTGATCGAAAGGTAAAATTTCTACTAATTTTCTTTTGAAACGGAACATTTACAAAATTTGAATGTGGATAACTCCCTTGAATGTCGATCAAGAAAAAATAATATATATAAATATTCTTATACTACCTGTTAGGCTATTTTCTACTTTTGTAAAGCAGTCCATTCCGGTAAAAAGGGCTTTTTACTTCGACTGTAAATTTAACAAATATTTTATTTATTTATTTATTCAATATTGCTTGGCCGAGGCCTATACAAGGAAATACGGTGGTGAAGTTTGACAGATGAGACGATTGATGTTACAAAGGAAATCAGAAACGATTGTACAATCAATAATGTTTGACGGGAGGTTGTTTCAGTCGGTTATTGTTAGAGGAAAGAAACTAAATTTGAAACAATCTGTGGATGCAAAGATGAGCAATATGGAAATTGGAAATACGGAAATATTCCTTTTCGAAAATAAGCTCCTCAATCAAAATACGTAGAAAAACAAAGGCAAGTTATGAGTATTTATTAAGGTACTAAAGCAGTATTTTAACCACAGAGTAATAATAATATAGAGAGAGCGCGAGGGTTACAATGTGAAGAAAAGATCGAAGTCACGTGACTCCGGTCAAAAGGCTGGTCAGGGAATCTCGCTGGCAATGCTTTCCTTATGGCTGTTCATACGACGATCTCCACATGCTGTCTTATTTTTGATTACAATGGCCAACACTTGCGCAGCTTTCGGATGTTCTGAACGGTTTAGGAAAGGGGCACCAGTATCCTTTCACAAGGGAATAATTTTTTGCTTATTTCCCTTCTTATAAATTAAAAATTGGAATATTAAATTGACGATTCAATGGATTTCTGGCGTAGTCTCAGTTTTTTACGATTTCATTTTGGATTTAATTCAATTAAAGTTCCAAGTTTTGGTAAAACTCAAATGTGTCACGAGTCATTATTAAATGTTTTAATAGAATTTTCGGTAATAAATGATTGAAGTAATGAGTTTTATTAAGTTTTAACTGAAATATACGTCATCGCATGATTTGGCGAGATTTGGCGAGCTAGCGAGTTCGTTCGAGTTTCGCTCAACTTGAAGAAAATATGCTTTTCAGAATGAGGAATTTATGACAAATATTTTATTTAAATAGAATGTAATGAAAACTCACCCCCACCCTCTGGACAATGGCAGTTTTGCAGCAAAAATAGTAATATTTTTACCCCTCTTCAAGCCTGAGATAAAACTATTACAGAAAAGAAATTTTTTTATTGATTCATTTGTGTTTGTTGTATGTGAAATTGCCCTCAAACAAGAAAATCAATTAATTAATTTTAAGTCAATATCTTTATTAGGACCATCTGAGTTAAGACGTGAAGTCACTACGTGTACCTCTCATTTTAACTATAAAAAAGAATCATTCTAAAAACTATTTAATACTTTAAAAAATGAAGATTCACATATGTATACTTCTAGAGCAACGAGGTTACACACATGTAACATATATTTACATACTTTAAATTATTACATATATACAGTCAAACCTCGTTAATGCGTCATTCTTGGGAGAGCAAAAATATGATTTAGTAAGTGGAGTGACTCGTTAAACGGAGTAAGCCTGGGGTCTAGGTCAATTCGTCGGATGCATTATAATTATATACTCATAATAAATGTATGATTAGAGTAATTGTAATGTTCTTGGAAGATAATTTTTTCTGTTTTAATAACCCCTAGTTAAAATAAATTTTCGAAATTAAAAGTGCCAAAGTGAATGAAGAGAATATTTAAAAATATAAATGAAATAGGCTGTACATAATAGATCGGCTATAGAGCTAAGAGACAGAATCGGAATAAGATTTGAAAACTCAAAAGTCTTAAATTATTAGGAATTATCCCTTATGGAAAATAAAAAATTTTAGTTTTTCAATATTTGTTTATATTATATAATTGATTTTTTTTTTTCAAATCCCACATTCTCTAAATATTTTACAAAAGAATGAATGAAATTCATTGAACAATTGAAGGAAAGTTTTCATCAACTTGATCGAGTCAAATTTCGTTACAGCAACATCCCAGCGTTAACACGAAATCACTGCGGGGGTTCTGCGAAAACGCGCCAAATGTGATAGCGCAGAACCTGTTCTTTCCCCGACAATACTGCTCATCTTTTCTTCACGTTCGACAAGTTTTATGAATAGCGTGCGCCGTTTAGTATATCTTTAGTCTATGATTTTAACAAATTTACCCACGAACCGTAGATATTATGCATAATCTCCGGTAACAGCGATAATTACTTTAGTACTTATCAAATTTACCAGCATATTTTATAATATATATCTATAATATATAATGTATAATGTAATATATATAATCAATACAAATATACATGTATATTTCCACTATAATTCCTTACTTCTTTTTCTTCATTTTGGAAAAAAAACAAAACAAATTAACCTATTGAAATGGATTTTTTTTTTGGCATTTGATTTACAATTGAATGAAATATTTTTCAGTCATTTTTGAAAATCGACTTCAGGGAACCTGACATTCCTTAAGGGGAGCACCTCCAAGTGCATTTTCCAGTGAAAAAAATTAATGTGTTCCCTTTTCTCGTAAACTACAAAAGATATGCCCTTTAAAAATTCGTAAGGTGTTAAAAAATTCATAAAAATTTCAGGAATTGGTATATATATATATTTTTTTTTTTCATCACTGTTCCGCTTACAACACACAGGCGTGATCTTTTCTAAATTATATATGTATATGCATAATTTTCATAAACATTTTAATTATAAATGTTTCATAATTATAAATGTCAAAACCATTTTAATTATAAATGTTTCATAATTATAAATGTCAAAAACATTTTAATTATAAATGTTTCATAATTATAAATGTCAAAAACATTTTAATTATAAGTGTTTCATAATTATGAATGTCAAAAACATTTTAATTATAAATGTTTCATAATTATAAATGTCAAAAACATTTTAATTATAAATGTTTCATAATTATAAATGTCAAAAACATTTTAATTATAAGTGTTTCATAATTATGAATGTCAAAAACATTTTAATTATAAATGTTTCATAATTATAAATGTCAAAAACATTCTAAATTATATATATGCACAAATTTTCGTAGCACATTTTACTACACATTTTCTAACAGAAAATTGACTACAATTTTTTACAGTATGATTTTTAAAATTTCATTTCTGTGTGTTACCAACATAACAGTGTAAAAAAAACATCGCAATATCTTGTGTGGTTTTGAAAAAAAAGGGAAAATTTGTTCAACCTCCCTTCGCGTACAGGCCGTTGGCGATAAATTTGAATAATCTGTATTAGACGTATAGGCGATAAATATGGTAGCCTTGTTCGCTCGTCAAAAAAAGGAAGAAAAGGAAAGAAAAAACCAATAAGGGTGGGGAAGAAGAGTACAGAGACAGTAGATAATTTGATAAGAGACTTACTGAGAGATAATAGATGCACAGTACCTTGATTTTTCCGCCCTCGCCTACGTATTCTATTTTTCGCTTCCATATCCGGTATATAATACTGTAGAAGGATTAGTACCGAGAAAGATACATTATATGTGGGAGGATGCCATGGAGAAGGAAGAAAGGGGGAGAGCTAATGAGAACGGGGGGAACGCGCACACACAACTTTGTTTCATAAGCCCCGTTCACATGTGCATTAAAACATCCCGGAAAGTTCTCGGTAACGGGGATTTTCGCTACAAACCATTCACATGACGTTTAGTTTATGCCGGTAATCCCCCTCTTCTTTCCGGAAGTCGTCATTGATTACGTGGGTTGAACGGAAGTGGTTGATTTAAGATGGCTGACGAAGGAGCTTACAGTAGTTTTCGCGGCGCAAAGGACTATGGGAGAGAAGGTCGGTGTCGACCACCAATCCACCCCAAGAAAGATGGGCTTTTTGATGAGCTTCTCTCCCATCTTTTTCTTCCCTACGAGGGGAAAAAAGTTGTCATGGCGGTAATTATCACCAAAGCGACCCCCACACATGTGAATGGGGCTATAGAGCTACATTAAAGCTTCGCGATGAGGAAAAAAGACGTTGAAGAAACAGTCAGCTGGATTAAATTAATTCCACTGACATTTGGACGCAATATTGCAATTACTTAGAATAATATGGATTATATTACTTAGAATAATAATAATCCATACTTAGAATGAGGTAACCATAAATATTTTTTATGGGCATTTTATAATATTTTACCATGTATATATATTATTTGTAATTGCATTTTTAATTGGGTTGCTGTATTTTAGAAATATATGACACCCATATTTGTTATGGGCATCTTTTTCTCAGCCACCACTTTGGTCATTGTGCCTGTTGTGGCCTTGTATTTGTACTTGCCTTGTATAATAATAATAAGCAATAAAAAAAATGTTTATTTTTTTTCCCAATTTTTTTCGGAGGTGCTCCTCCTTAATTCGAATATTCACCGAGTTAAGAATGTCCTTGAAAAACCGTATGAAACCGACTTGAATCTAGCGCCTCAAAACAGAGATCAATGACGAATAATGGGCTCTGTCTTGCTTAACTTCGTCAAATGGCGATCGATTTCGACCAATGCACCGGCCGGCGGTGGAAACAATGGATGACAGAGGTTTGAAGGAGCCGTGTTTGTTTTGTTGTGTTATTTGACGCGAAAACTTCCAGCCACTATGTAGTTTTTGGTGGAGGGAAAAAGGGATCGTCTTTTCTCTTGTCAAGTAAAGTTCTGGCTCTGAAGACAACAAAGCCATTTTATTTTGGTTCTTTTTCTGACAGCCGATCCGTTAACTCCGCGAAAAATTTTTCCCACCGCACAATTTGCATTATTAATGGCTCTTGGGCATTTTAAACTTTCGTTATTTAAAGATGACAGCTGTCTATTTCGTGAGAGAAAATCTTTTGCATCGACGTTTATATTATGACGTGATCCTCAGATGAGATCTTGTCATGAAAAATAGGTAGGATTACCTTCTTGTCTTGACACGAAGTTCTTCAAACAGCTTTTACACGACGTGGCCAAAAATAAAGTGATAGTATCAGTGTTCCTACTATTCAAGCCTAAGAAAAGAGTATCATCATCCAACACGGTATCTATTTTGGCTGATTTAAGTTCAGCAATACTATGCAGCCTCGAAATAAAGTCGGTATTTAATAACCATTAATGGGTATTTGTTTCTCTGAAGGCGATGGCTCGAAATATAGTGTCCCACAGTCGACTGATGATTTTCAAAATGGGATAGCAAGAAAACGGTGACAGATATTAAAGCCATTCTAGTGGAATATGAATGTGTGAAGTCAGGAATTTCAGATACGTCAGAAGCGTGTGAAAAGACTAAAGTGGAAGAAATCATTTGGACAAAAACTAACCTTCTAGAATCTTTATAAAAACAACTAGAATCGTGATTTAATCCTTAAATGTGCAGCTTTGCATATATATATATATATATATATATATACACGTCAACCCTCGGTTTGTGAACTTAATTCGTTCCTGAAATTTTTCGTAACCCGAGAACTGTTCGAAAGCCGAAACAATTTTTCCTATAAGAATCAATGTGAAATGAATTAATCCGTTTCTGACATTCCAAAGTTTTCTAGCGTGAATTTCTCAGCAGATCCTGTGCATAACGTGGAAACCAATGAAAATAATTAAAATAATAACTTTACTGAAAAAACTAGCCTTAATGTCTGAAAGATACGAAATAAAAACGATGCTGACCATGTCTGGTTTCATTATTATCATCTATAATCCCAGTATTAAAGCTCTGCCCGCAACGAAATCTCACAAAATCCTCCAAGCCGAATTCATAATTCTGTAAAATATTTGCTGCTGAGCTTTGCCAATGATAGCAAATCCATTGGAGAAGTCATTGAGAGTGTTTTATGCTAAAAATTATTGTGAAACATTTTTGAAAAAGTGGTGTAGAGCTTCTTGAAGTTTGAAATGACCTGCTGATCTATGAGTGAATAATAACAGTCGTATTTTGGGGTATGAACACATTACTCAGATGAAATTCATGAACACATTACTCAGATGAAATTCATGAACACATTACTCAGATGAAATTCATGAACACATTACTCAGATGAAATTCATGAACACATTACTCGAATTCTTGAAATATCCTTTTTTTCCGCGCTTTTTGTGTGTTCGTAAAGCAAGATTGATTCGTAAACCGAATAATTTTTCGTTGTTCGCAAACCGAGGTTTGACTTATGCAACGGCTTCGTTAGGCCAATGATTCTTAACCGGGGGCACGGCAGAGCATTTTTGGGGGGGGGGGGGTGCGAGATGGGAATAAAAAACTGTTACATGTTGAGACTGATTTCTCAGAAAAATTGAAATAAAGACCCGTTACAGCGTTAAGTAAGATTAAGTACATAGTTAACTAAATTTTAAGTTGTCAAGTACTTCAAAATGTATGCAGACGATAAGGGCCGTCTGTTAGTTGGTTAATGATTAAGTGATTTAGTAATTTAGTGGTTAAGTGGAATATTGTCGGATCTATTTTTTCGATTAAGTACTAGTTTTTCGATTAGGCATGATGCGCATGCACTAGTGGACGCGGTCTCGTATTATCCAATGAGCATTTACTAAATCACTTCAATAACTGGAAATTTAGTTGGCTACAAAATCACTTAACACGTGTAAACGGGTCTTTACGGGAAGAATTTAATTATCTTTTTACAAAGTATGAATCATACCGACATTTTCACACCTAAATTTTCGGTGACATGAAAAATTCACGTTCTAAAAGTTTCTGTTCAGCCCAAAATATTATGTAGTATATTTACATTCGTACCTAGTGTTATTAGCATGCCGCGCTTAGATTTGATATTGGCGCAAGTCTGACTCAGGAAAAACTTCGGAAAATTTAATAAATGTTAAAAAAACATATATAATATTGTTTTTCCGCCTGGAATCAATAAGCGAAGAACAATTCATTTTGAAGCTTTTCATCTTGAATTTCGAAAAATGTAAAAAAAAATAATTTTTAGTTTAGTTTTTGAATTAATTTTCAAAAAGAGTCAGGACCAACTGTTAACCATAGACCAAAAAATAAATTAAACATCTGTAAAAGAATTTACAAAAATTTATTAATGGATAATCAGTGTAATTTAACTACAAAAATTGAATTTCATAACAAATAGAAAACGCATTATCCAAGTTGGTGAGGGATGAATTTTTTTATATATGATAAATGGTTACTTAAATAACATATTTTAGAAATTTCAAAAAATTGTATATTAATTTCGCATGTTTTTCTTTGTAATTTGCATGTTTTTAATGTAAAAATTTACAATTATTTAATATTTAATTATTATAAATTAATTAATTTAATGAAATAGTTACTGATTATGACATTGGGAAACCTCATGTATAATGCAAAAAATTTTGCGAAAAATATTTTTTCTATTTTTAAAAAATTTGCTTTTTTTCTGTTCAATGGTCGGGGAAAATCAGGGCAAAATTTCCAAAAATTTCATTTTCGAAAAAAAAAGGCATAAAAAATTAAATTTCTTTGCAAACAAATTTTAAAAAATACTATGGCGCTCATGGAACCTTTTAATTTCCAAAAAAATGTTAATTTCATGAAAAAATTTGAATAAAAAAAATTAATTGAAATTTGATTAATCAATTGAATTTTTTTTAAACAAAGCGTTGCGCAAATGAGAAAATCGAAATTTTTACACGGTCCCCTTGCCCCCTAACTTCGAATCAGAAAGTTGTTGCCCTGTATCTCCTCAGGCCAACATGAAGAATTCCATATTTCTATAAATGCAGTATTCGTTAATATATTTGAATTCCAAAATCGGGGAAAAGTTATGAAAGAACAGCAAAAAACACTAACGGACAACACTCCTATCCGTCATTTACACTGTCCTTTCCCAACTTTTCTCCGATTTTTTAAATCAAAATATCTCAGCGAGTACTGCACTTAGAAACTTAGAAAATTTTTTTTTGTTGGCCTGAGGAGAGACAGGGCAACAACTATCCGATTGGAAGTTAGAGGACAGAGGGACGGACCCTGTAAAAATTTTTATTTTGATACACACTGCACTTTCACTCTCAAAACTGGCACCGGGAAAATTTTTGAATGCCTTTTGAGCAATTTTTAAATTGAAACTATACCTCTACGACGTACAGTTGACGAGATAAAGGCCGCATTAACACTTACAGGACACCCTGTATAATTAAAGCACGAAAGGCAACTCATAATTTTGCACTCACATTGACACAAATACTCGAAACGTAATCACAAAAAGAATACATACAATGCAGAAACAATAATAGTAAACAACTCGCGAAATATCAGCTAAACTGATTCCGGGGAGCCGCAGGTAAATCGTGAATCGGGCAAGGGAACCACAAGTGACGAAAGTTTGAGAATCACTACGCTAGAGTACATAGTCGCCTTATTTGCAAGCAACACTTCGGTTGGAAATGCGCGTCATAAACCAAAGGTGCTCAACCTTTTAGAGAATGCAGGAGACACTTGATTCGTTCGCCACGTAAGCGAACTGTAAATGTACCGCGGGACACTGAAGTGATCTGGAAATGTGTCGCGGGGCCTTAAACGATCTGAAACGGCACCTCGGGTTACTTGACCATTTAAGTGGCAATGGCGAGATATCTCGCCTCCATAAAAGCCCCTTATTTTGGCATTGACGAGCCCAGAAATTTTTGTAACGATTTCTCAATGGAAAACTTTTCCCCATATCCTTTAGTTTGCACCTGCAAAATACCTGTGTTCTAATTGCCGCTGGAAGGGTTAAGTGATCTGTAAATGTGCCGCGGGTCACTTAAGTTGTCTGGGAATGTGTTGTGGGTCATTTAAGTGGGATGAGAATGCGCCTCGGGTTAATTAAGTGATCTGGAAATGTGTCGTAAGTGAGTTAAGTGAGAAAAGAATGTGCCGCGAACCACTTAAGTGATCTAGAACAGTGCCCCCAGGTCACTTAAATGATCTGTAGATACCCCGCGGGTCACTTAAGTGGTCTGTTAAATGCCGTGGGTCACAACTGATCAGAAAGTGACCGGCCGGTCACTTAAGAGATCTGTAAATGAGTCGTAGGTCATTTAAGGGATTTCGGAATGCGCCACGGGCCACTTACACGGTCTGAAACAGCGTCGCAGGTCGCTTAAGTGAACAGTAAATGTGCCACGGTTCACTTTAATGGTCTGGGAATGTGTCGCGGCCACTTAAGCAATCTGAAACAGCGTCACAGGCCACTTAAGTGATCTGTAAATATGCCGTAGGTCACTTAAGTGAGGAACGAATGCTCTGCGAACCACTTACGTGATCTAGAACATTGCCCAGGTCACTTGAAGGATCACTAAATATGCCACGGGTCACTTAAGTGGTCTGTTAATGGGACGCGGGTCACTTAAATGGCCTGGGAATGAGCCGCGGGTCAATTAAGTCCTCTGTAAGTGTGCCGTAGGTAACTTAAGCGAGAAAATAATGTGCCGCGAACCACTTTAAGTGATCTAGAGTAGTGCCCTAGGTCACTTAAATTATCTGTAAATATTTCGCGGGTCACTAAAGTGATCTGTGAGTGTGCTACAGGTCCTTCAAGTGGTTTGGAAATGTGCCGTGGGTCAGTTATCTCGAATCTGGTGATGTGCTGCTTAGTTCATTTTCACAAAATTAAGTTTCAGGCCACGGGTCACATCAGATGATTCCAAGAGTCACATTTAGTTCGCGAGTTCAGCGTGTATGACATAAATGGATCCGAACGTAATCGAAAATATTAAGGATATCAACGAAGTCACTCACACCTTTGAAAAAACGGAAAGAGTGACCACCATTCCCCAAACAAATATTCATCGAATCCTCTTCAAAATGTCATCTAATTTGAATAAATTCAGGACATCAATAAACGGTATTCGGTTCCGGGCGAGGAGAAAAAATCGATGTGCGATCGATTCCCTGCCATTAGTGAGTAGGTAAGTGAGTAGCAACGGGGGGAAAAAATGCAAATCTTGCTTAAAAAGAGGAGAAATATTTCAAAAAGCACACACACACACACGTCTCTTGTCTCATTTTGAAATAAGAAGCCATTTAAAATATGGTTCTTAGTATTCAGCTGCGAAAACATCGTAACAGCTGTCGACAGCTGAGGTAGTGGTTTTAGCGATATTTCTCAATTTATATCCGATATCGCGTAATAGCTATTTTCGATGGAGGTTTAGTGACGTTATTTTGAGGTATTTCTGATAAAAACAAATATATTCGATTAGAGCGTCTGATAATCGATTCCAAAAACACGGAGAGAAAATTCGATTATTAATTTCGGCATTCGAAAAATAATCGATTTATTTTCAATTTTATCGCATTGTTAAATACGGACGTTATTGATATAATTTTATAATGTACAAATTGGGACTGGTCTGATTAATCGATTAATCTGGTCGGTTAATCGATTATTTGTTAATCGCAGTTAAAAATTTTATTTGAGTTGATTGACTCGATCAGTTCGATTTAAATTTTTATTAAAAAGTTTGTGAATTAAATTGATTTTTTTTTGAAAAAACCAATTAGATGTCTTTGAAATCACGTTCTATACAGAGCATTTTGTGGATAAGTAACCATATTTAAAAATATTTCAATCATTATTTTGATCAAATTTGATTTTACGAAAATTGATGATTTCAGTTTCAAATTGAGTTTGATGGGAGTTTTAGAAGACGACCAAAAAATGTATTGTCTCCACTATGAACAGTCGTTTTCCATATTCTTGGAAACATCAGCTAATCTCCTCACAAGTACCATTCGACAAGAGTTTCTAGGAAAACATGCAACAGTATAATCGAAAGTAGTTTTTCGAAATCGGTGAATAATAGCCAAAAAAATGATTTTTTAAAAAAAAAACAAGATCCAAAGTGAAGAAATTGTTTTTGGCAATTATGTTCAGCACATTAAATTTCTTGAAGCGGGCAACACAGCCTTAATTTCTTGACCTATTCCTATGTTTGTTTACATCTACCGAATAGGTGAGTGAAATAAATAGGATATATATTTTTATAGCATCTCTATATTAACCCTTCCAATGTTTCTGACGTAATATTACGTCGGAATTTCTATGGAAGAAATACAAACATCATTCTTTTGCTTGCCGAGGTGATAATAAGTTGAGATAAATAAGAAAGTAACCTTGATTGAGTAACCTTTTTTTGTGTGAATAGAGATAAAAAAGGTTTTTTTTTACTTTTGCAATCTTCTTTTCCTTTCTTCCCCATGCTTGTGTTTGCGTGAGGGGTCGTACATTAGAATTATTTCGTATTTAAAACTGACTAGTGTGTGCGTTGTATCGAACCAGAAACGATATCAAGTGCAATATGCAAAGGCGTGAATTTATTGGAAATATTGTGGGGGTGGAGGAAGGATGCGCTAACTCCAATATTTTTATACGTGTTGTCGAGATGGTGGCAAATATTGAAGGGACTCGGGCTTATGGAAAAGATACAAGTATACGCCTACAATAATCCGGCATTATATAGTTCGCTAGCAGTTTATTTGACATTATACATTACCTTTCAATTATATAATACCCAATAGCTCTTTTTCGATAAGGCCGGTATTACACTATAAAAGTTTGATGAAATCCCTTGTATAAAACTCAAAAAATTCAACCAATAAAGCTCATAGGTTGCATTCGAGCAAATGAAACTGATAATCTTATTGGTGGCATTTTTCAAGTTTTATAAAATTACTTTTATCAAACTTGAAAAAACAACCGATAAGACTATTGGTTACATTCGCTCGAATGTATCCGATAATCTCATAGGTTGTATTTCTCAAATTTTATAAAATAATTTTTAATCAAACTTTTATAGCGTAATATTGGCTTTAGACCTATGTGTGTGTGTGTGTGTGTGGGTGCTCATCTTTTAATTTTGTGCTCTAAAACTCTATCTATAAATCTCTTCTGGATATGCTGGACATGGTGCTGCAAAATAATATGGTTGCTCATAAATTCATAGCACCCTCGACTTCGAGCCGCAACTACATGCTTGGTCAGCCGGGCAAGCATGGGTTTTGGCTCCCCCTTACAATATTGAGGAATAGGTTAAAAGGTGAAATTTGCGCCCCCTTCTGGTCCGTACCAGACACGACCCAGGCTCTGTCCCACCCGGGATATAAGCCTTTTACCCGTGTGGGTTGGATCGTGCTGGGGAGAATCAGCCGGGTCGCCCACCGGTGATTATCCGGAAGGCGCCCCCTCCCGGCACCCCTGACCCTCTGACTAAGACCCTAGCTGCAAGCGCGAGGCCTGGTCTTTAGGGTTTTCTTCCTTCTATCTGCGGCAGCAGCCCCCCCCCCCCCGTCCAGGCAGCCAACCACCGGGAGAAGCCCACAATATACATTTGCGCCGTTGAACGTACATGCTGTTTCGTGGCCGCCCAAGCGACACATGCCCCCGCGGGGCGCAGCTTCCTATCTACATATTCCATCACATGTTTCACGACAGTTTTTGTGTTTGATCACTGCTGTCTGGTGTAGTTGTCTCGGTGGACCCTTATTTGGTCGTTGTGGGAAGCCCAGGTGCTGGGCCACTTCCTTGTCTCCACTGGCTTTTTGGCTCGGGTGAGCCCGCTGTTCGTGGCCAGCCGGGCCACTTCCTTGTCGCTACTGGCTTTTTGGCTCTAGTGAGCCGCTGTTTGTGGTCAGCCCAGGTGCTCGACCACTTCTGCCTTGGCTGGTCGGCCGTCTGTCTATTCGAGTGGTCGGCCTGTGTCTGGGCCTCCTTGTGTGATCTGAAAAGAATAGAATTTGACTCTCGTGGGAGGGGACTTTCTGGTGTCTTTTTTGGGCTCTGGGCCTCTTTTTTGGGCTTTGCCTCTTTTAACACCAAGTCTCTTTTTTACCCTAAATCAGGTCTGTCTCGGATACCCAGACAGGGTATCCCCCCAGAAGGGGGTATTCGGCTGAAAACTTCACATATTATAAGCAAAAACACGATTAAAATTGTAATTTTTATAGAAAACATTTATATTTTTATGAATATACGTGCTCAAGAAAATGCATAAAAGTATTTTACGAAGTTAGTGCAATATTTTGTGAAAGTTACAGATTATTTGCATTTTTTTATCGTACAAGGTTGATCAAAAACTTTTCTTTTTTATTTGATTTTATGGTCTGCCTCCCAAATGCACTCGTGACTAAATTTTCACTGGAAATTGTGAGTGCAAGCATAGAACGAAACGCGAAATTTCAGAACGATTTGCCCAGTATTTTTTCTAGAAATTCGAGAAAATGTCTAAACTTCCAAAAAGGATACAGACTTTTGGTAATATAGTGTATGTATATACCTCAGTTCCTAACTAGAAAAGAAGTATATTAAAACCTTTCAAAATGAAGGTATACATATGTGTATCTCTGGAGCGAGAAGAGGTTAAATTCAGAATAATTCTCTTAAATTTGGACATCAGTGTATGTAAGAAGCTTTGCTTTTTCCTCATCTCAATGATTCTCGTGTGTTGTGAGAGAAAAAACGTGGCTTGACTAGTAAACACACACGCAGAAAATAAAACAAGCATGTGTGAAAGGAAAGCTTCAGGCGTATGAAAATTCATACAGCGTAGTAAATAAGCGAATAATACTCTGTCTATACACACACACACAAAACCGGTTGTCGCGTTGCCCTTGTTGTGGGCCAAAGATTATAGTTGAACAACAAGAATAGATACGTAATGTTTATTGCAGGATAAAGTTCTGAATTGTATGTGTATGCAACCATAGAGAAAAGTCCATCTAAAGACTTTTTGCAATAAGCTGTTGCCGCTACGGCTGCCTCGATGAATTCTGGAGAGCCTAGAGTGGCCAGATGTCCCGGATTTTCGCTATTAAATTCACTGTTTCGGGACGCCTATTTTTGTTCCGGTTTTTCTTTGCGCAATGAACGATCGAATGTGAAACAGAATCATTTTCAATTACAGTCCGTTCCGCTTAATTGGGCAACGGATAAAATCTTCTGCAACCAAAATTTCTCACATAAAGGCAATGTTAAGTTTCCCCGCTTACCTAATCGAATATTACGATTCACACGGTAACTGTAAACGTACATTAACCACTATGTACATAATTTGTTTATTATTATTATTATTTTTGGTAGAATATTTTAAAATTATGACAAACATATATTGCCAGTTATGAGACTAAAAAAATCTAGACTTAGGGACTTGAAGTGTCTATATAAGCTGTCTACCGTACATATAATTATGTACAGTACTTTATTTTATTTTTGTTCTCTGTAGAGGCAATAGAGGGCGCTAACCTTTTTCACTGAAAGTAAAAATCTGCACAAATGTCATGGCTTCATGAAATATTTTGAAATTTGGAAAATTACCGATTAAGGATTTCTGTTTGTGAAACAAATTAAAAGCTTTGAATGCAATTTAAAAAAATTGCTCCTCTTCCACGGTGTACGCCTTTCAATTCCGTATACACGGGACGTTCGACATTCATAGCTCTATCCTGATATTTCACTCATTTTGGCGCCTTGGTGTAGAACGGTGATTCTCAACGTGGAGCCCGCGCCCCACAAGGGGACAATTTGAGAATAAGTTTTTCTGTTGAGGCTTGTGTGCGTGGAACTTTTCAGAACTCCCATAATTTTTTTATATCGGTTCAAATTTATACTTTTTAAACAATATGTCTTGACGAATTCTTTCTTTTACCTTTCTTTCGCCGTGTTTTCTTTAGAAGGGGTTTGACCAAGCATTCTTAATGTTTTGTGTTTCACGGACGATTTGTGTCAGTAAGATGAAGTCCACAGACCCCTTGTGCCCTTACAATGAAGTCCACTGACCCCTTGTGCCAATGAATGACCCCTTTACAAAATAATATTCTGTATATAGCAATGTAAAAAAATTAAATTAATTGTTTTTTCCTCCAAGCTCGTGGAGGAAGCCCCTGAAGTTTCTCCAAGGACTCCTGGTTAAGAACCACTGCTTTTTGACTCCCTGAACGTGAGAGTTTCCTTCTTGAACAACAAGAATTACAAGTAACAGGGAAAAGGGTGGGAGGCAAAGCTCCCGAGGGGGTAAATTCAAGAATGAAAGCCACCGATTGGCAAAAGAGGAAAAGCAAAAAAAGAGTGGTTTTTACATTGAAAAAAACTTTGTTAGGGGACTATGAGGTTTCTTGGAGGAGGGGGTGGGGGGTTTCCTTTCCTGACAAAAATTCTAGTTACGGCTCTGACGGGGTGGGGAGGGGAACATCAGGATTTCGGAGATGCTTTGGTGGGGCATGGCCTAAAAAAAGGTTGGGAAACACTGGTGTAGAAGCAGCAGTGTTGTAATATTTTCCTAATACATTGAAAGTTTGCAATTTTATACTGTAATGTCCCCACAAAAAAATGTTTCTGAAATGTCCCGATTTTTATTAATGGATTCAGTGTTTTGTCCCGGTTTTTAATTAGGAATTCCGGGATTTGTCCAGGTTTCTCAGGTACCTCATTCCTTTGATCGTTAGACGTGCCATAACTAACCATAATTATTATGGTTAGTTATGGCTGATTACAGGGCCGCCACCAGATACTTTGTCACCCGGGTCAAGTCGGAATTTTGGCGCCCCTTGCATGTAGAGGAAGCAGTTGAAGGGTGCATTCGGCGCCCCCTTCTGGTTCAGTGCCCGGGACACCAGACCCGCCTGCTCCCCCCTAGTTGCGGCCCCGGCTGATTATAATATAAATGACTATAATTATCACCAAAAAAATGCGCCAACGTGGCGATGACCTCGAATCATAGGGATCGATATAGGGATACATGGGAACAGGCCAAAGCCAGGCGAAAATTTCGGACGTTGGCCGGGTCAACTGGGCTAGCCAGTTCGCAAAGTGGCCAACTTCGGGCTTCGGCAGTAACATTTACAAAAAAAAAAAAAAACACTTTGAACTTGTTTTTCTCAGATTGCAATTTCATCTCTTAAGATTAAAAATAAAACGGCTGCAACAAAAATCCTGAAATTTTTTGCAGAAATGTTCATTTGACATCTGTTAGTAAAATTGACCTCGAACTTTTATTAGTTAGAATTTTATGAATTTTTTAAGTTTGAAAAAATATATAAATCTCGAAAATCTGTATAAAAATTCAACATTTTTAAAAAAATTCTTCTCATCAGTCAATTGCAAAATCCGTGGTCCATTTTACAAACAAAAATGTAGAATAAACATTTCTTCAAAATTTTAGGAATTTTTGTTATAACTTTTTTTAATCTTAACGGAAACTCGAAAACTGCAGTCTGAAAAAACTACTTTCAAAGTGTTTTTTCTTGTAAAAGTTACGATATAAATGTGATATATAAATCGGTTATTATATATAATAACCGGCTGTTACTTACAAACTGTATACTTACAAATCGTCTGGATAAGTTTCATAAATTTATCACTTTTACCGGCGAATATGCATAATTCTCAAGCGTCGTTAGTAAGTTGGATAAATACTTGAAATTTATCGCCCTTATCTGTGATTATGCATAATACCTAAGTGTAATTGCTGAATTTGATAGATATGAAAAAAATTCCGAGTCTAGTATGTGTGATAGTCAGACCCCGATATAATAACCAATTTTACGATCGTACCCCGATAATAATGATACAATACATGTATGAATTATCATGTATAGTATACCATTATAGTATTAGAGATTTATTATGTGTGTTTTCCAACGACGTAGTTATGCATAATCACCGGTGAAAGTGTTACATTCAGAGAAAATTATCAAATTCACCCAAATGCTTCGTAAGTATGCATAATAACCGATTATTATGTATTATAACAGCATATATTTGTCGCATTTACTGTTACATATACATTTACACTATAATTCATTACTTTCTTTCATTTTGAAAGAACAAATGAACCGATTGACACGACATCTTTAGTATTTTATTTGCAATTGAATGAAATATTTTTTGAAGTCATTTTTGAAAATTCGACTTCAAGGGTCGCGACACCCCTTAAGTGATCCGCGGCAGTTTCCAAGATCACTTAAGCGTTTCGTGGCACATTTACAATCACTTAAATGACCGGGTGCTGTTTCAGATCACTTGAGTGGCAAAAAATTGACGTACTGACTATGACGAAAACCGTCGTTAGGCATGTCGAAGGGTCGGATTTTTTTTTTTGACCCAAAAAATTAGTTAAAATTCTCATCGATAGATCGCTCTATTTGGTGGTACATTCTCACTTGAATTAAGTGTAGAGAAGTGAGAAATATACAACGAGGTTCCTTGTTTTTTATGGTGGGGACAGCGCCATCCTATGATGGAAGCTGTAGACACATAAGTGATCAGCGGCACCTTGCCAAACCATTTAAGTGACCCTCGGTTCGGTTTCAGATCACTTAGGGCCGTATTCACCGACATGGTTTAAACTGTAGTCACAATTTTTTGATAAGAGATCGACACGGATTGGTTAAATTCAGGTTTTTAACCAATCTATATTGATCTCTTATCAAAAAATTGTGACTATAGTTTAAACCATGTCGGTGAATACCGACCTTAACCCTTTGAGCAGCATTGACGAGATATCTTGCCTCCTAAAAAGCCTCTTATTTTAGAATTGACAAGCCCAGATATTTTGTAAGGTTGATTTCTTAAGGGGCCGTTCAAGTAAAGCAAATTTACGTAAACAAATTTTTAGCCATTTTTGACCCCCTCCCCCCTCGTCAGCAAAATTTCGTCATCAGTACTGCCCCTCTGAATCCTAATGCATATTGGTGGGATCAGAGACGTACACGGGGTGGGGGGCATAGGGGGCTCTCGTGCCCCCCTCCCACGATCAAAATTTTATTTTTTTAATGCAAAAAAAATAATTTTTTTTAAATTTAAATTTCGGAAGACAATACCTTTATATGTTATTATAATCAATTTCTGTTAATTTCAATGTTATTTGAAGGCTATGAACCCAAAATTTATCTTTAATAAATTCATTGCGACCCACCCTCTATATATACCTATATAGTCAAACCTCGTTAGTGCACCACCCGGTTAACACGTCACTCCGCTTACCGGATCACTTTTTGGAAGTCCCTACTATCTTCAGGCAGGAAATGGTACAGCGCTATGGCTTACTCCGTTTAATAAGTCACTCCGCATATTAAGTCATATTTTTGCTCTCCCAAGAGTGACTCATTAACGAGGTTTGACTGTATATAAGCCATATAATGATAAATCACATAAAGGTCCTTGCCCCGCGGACCAAATATGGCCCTGGGGTTATCTGATGCGGCCTGCCCTCTTCAAACCTAATTTTGTAAAAATGAACTAAGCGGCACATTTACAGATCGCTTAAGTGTCCCGTGGTACAATTCCAGAACATTTAAGGGGCCCGTGGCACATTTTCAGATCACTTAAATGACCCGGGACACGGTTCCAGAACACTTAAGCGATCCGTGACACATTTCCAGATCACTTGGATCCGCGAAACATTTAAAGATCACTAAAGTGGCTCTGTAGGGCACTTATCAACAGGGGGATGTTACTTCAAGTGCTCACAAACTATCGAAAGGGTTTTCTCGTTTTTGGCGCGCCGAGTAAGATGCCATTTAAAATATTTCATATTTTCATAAAGGGTGGTTGATGACGTAAGCATTATCCAAACCCCCCTTGTCATCGAGGGGCAATATAGCACTTAGAAACTTGGAATATTTTCTGTTGGCCTCAGGAGAGACAGGGCAACAACTTTCTAATTGGAAGTTAGAGGACAGAAGAGACCGTATAAATTTTTATTTTTTTTTTTATTTTGTTACACACTGCACTTTAACTCTCAAAACTGGTACAGGGTAATTTTTGAACGTCTTTTGAGCATTTTTGAATTGAAACTATACCTTCACGATGGACGGTTGATGAGATAAAGGCCGCATTACCACTTACAGGACACCCTGTATAATGCCGCGGCAGTTTGCACCAAAATATTTCAAAAATACTTTTAACGCAGGTAGAAAAAAAACTCAAACAGTGTTGGACGCAGAAAATTTTATACTAATTGAAAAATCCTGAAAAACATGTTTTTTAGGAAACAAACCCCCTTAAAATATTTCTTATATCGATGATTTTAAATTGACTTTGGGTCTCTAGCCACTGATCTTCGGCCGGGATTACACTGCAAAAGTTTTGTAAAAGTGCTTTTATACAACTTGAAAAATACAACCAATATTACTGATCGGTTGCATTGGCACGAATGTAACCGATCAGCTTATTCGTTGTATTTTTCAAGTTTTATACAAGCACTTTTACAAAACTTTTATGGTGTGATCCCGGCCTTCGGTAAATTCAATTTCTAACGTAAAAGCCATTATGGAAGTCAGTTATTTATCCAATTAAGATGTCGCTGGAAAATCTTACGTCTTAAGAAAACACCAGAGGTAACGGAATTTCTGTTGACGACATCCATTAAGTATTGATCGTAAATTTCTGTGTAAGATGACTCTGTTACGCTAAATAATAATAATCCATCTCTAATACAGGGTGATCAGCGAATAAGCCCTTATTTCAAAATTAAATATCTCTACAACAAAGATCAGTAGAATTATGCGCTAAACGGTACGTTTATTAGCAGAACTGTAAGAATGTTGTACAGAAATTTCGAAAATTTAGTTTTTTTTTTTAGTTTTTTGAAATTTAAAAAAAAAAAAACTGGAGATTTTGGAGTTCCTAAAATCCTCATTTGTGTGAAGAGAAACCACTGCATTCGCCTAAAGTTACTGCATGGGCTGCAGTATGCGCCAGGGGCATTATCGGCCCCTTCTTCGTGCGAGAAACGATTACTACTGAACGTTACGTTACAATTTTGGAACAATTTGTCAGCACACATGGCGCATACCGCAGCCCATGCAGTAACTTTAGGCGAATGCAGTGGTTTCTCTTCACACAAATGAGGATTTTCGGAACCCCAAAATCTCCAGTTTTTTTTTTAATTTTAAAAAATTACAAAAAAAACTAAATTTTCGAAATTTCTGTACAACATTCTTACAGTTTTGCTAATAAACGTACCGTTTACCGCATAATTCTATTGATCTTTGTTGTAGAGATATTTAATTTTGAAATAAGGGCTTATTTGCTGATCACCCTGTACCTAGAAGATGTCAAGGGGTTTGGTATAAAACATGACAAATTTTTATAAGATTTTCTCGTGTTTGCGCTATTTTTGTTTTTGTTTTCCCGTGGGCTTAATCTTCCGTGATATGAAGTCATTTGGACTAGAAGAAAAGGGATATGACATACTCGCAAAAAGCTTTTGCAGAAGAAACGAGGAAGAAAACAAGAGATGATGGTTTCTCCTCTCGAGAAAAAAAGGGCCATCGACCTGCCGGACGTCTGTCATTGGGAACGGAAAACGGTCAAAAGGCCATTTCAAACAAAATATATGTTACTGTCGAAGCGAGGCCAATTCGCGAAATGGCCGGAGATCCCTGGTCAAAGTTCTGTGTGCTGTTAAGAGATGCTCTGGGGTAGGGTGACGGGTGACATGACGAGGTACCTGAGAAACCGGGACAAATCCCGGAATCAGAGGTGGCTTAAGCGAGGGTACAAGAGATGTGATCTGGGCGGCAGATGGTAAGGAGAGGCAGTTTAGGCTTCCGTTGTTAACCGTTCATAAACATTTGAAAATTATGACAAATATATTGCCAGTTAAGACATATGAAACCCAGACTTAAGGGCTCGAAAGTGTCTAAGGCCGGGATTACACTATAAAAGTTTGATAAAAGTCCTTTTATAAAACTTGAAAAATGCTACCAATAAGATCATCGGTTGGATTTTCTAGAATGTAACCAATAATCTTATTGATGGCATTTTTCAAGTTTTATGGAAGTACTTTTATAAAACTTTTATAGTATAATGCCGGCCTATAAGCAGTCTTCAGTACGTAAATTCAATTACTTTATTTTATTTTTATTCTCTGTAGAGCCAATAGAGGGTGCTAACAATTTCACTAAAAGTAAAAATCTCAAAAAATCTGCTCAAATGCCATATCTTCAAGAAATATCTTGAAATTAGAAAAATGATCGCGAAAAGAAAGGATTTCTGTTTGTGCAAATAATTGAAAGTTTTGGTAAAAATTTTGATGGAATAAAAAAAAACTCCTCCCTTCAATCCCGTATATACGGGACATGCGACATTCATAGCCCTAACCTGATGTTTTACTAATTTTGTCACCTTTGTGTAGAAGCAGTGTCATAATATTTTCGTAAATACCTTGTAAATTTGCAATTCTATACTGTAATGTTCGTCAAAAAAGGGTTTCTAAAATGTACTGGTTTTTAATGTTGGATTCCGCGTTTTGTTCCGGTTTTTAATTAGGAATTCCGGGCACAGGGGCGTCTCAAGTTTACCGGCCGCCTGGGTGTAAAGCCTGATGTACCGCCCTAATGACGACCCTGGCAGGAGGCTTACAGGGCTTTATCCAAGATGACTCAGGGATATACTAAGGGATTTAATTTTGCGTGTTGGACAATTGGCTCAACAGTAATTGTATCCACCAGTTGGATCTCCAACGATCCCTTGGATGGATTCTCTTTCTTTTGTGTAATGTACGTTTTGTTAATGCGATGAATAAAATTGAAATTGAAATATACCTGATCTTTTTCTTGGTACAAAGCCACACGCCATTGCTTACTAAACAAAATATCCGTGACCTTAAGCAGCACCTCCTAGAGATAGAAGGCCTCTGCAGTCTGTTTGTGACGTCAGTAAGTAGTCCATTTTCCCTCAGAATATTCAGGGAAAAAAATTCCCTGCTCGTGCTAGTATCATTGTTGTTCGCCCGAGTGGCGTGGTGGTAAGATGCTCGTCTATCACCGTGAAGCACGGGGCCCTGTATGGCCGCGCCTGTCGCACACCCTTTACGGTGGCTCTGTTCAATTTGGTCGAATGTTAAATATGCATGTAAAATAACTTGCCATGTTTGTTTGTAGTGCATTTAGGGTGTAAAAAAGCAAAATGAGAGTCCTATTTGCTCCTATCCCGCCTTGTATGAGCCATGATAATAACTGCTGACCCTCTTGGGACAGTCATCGGTCAGCTATACATATACAATATAGAATAGTCTCCAATGCGCGGGGGGTGAAAATGTTGGCTGGATCTCCAGGTGTGTCCAACCTTCAGGCTCAGGCCGCTGTGGTGGTCGAGTGGTTATAGTGACGGACTCGCGATGCGAGGATCCGGGTTCGAACCCCACAGTGGTGGTCGGCTGAAGTTGGTTTTCTGTGGTTCCCAACTTCAAGGCGCAAATGCGAGCCGATCTCCCCGTTAAAAAGTCTCGCCACAGAGAGCAACAGTCCTACAACGATAAATCATTCAATCATAACACTTCACTCATAGTTTGAAAAACTGGTGGCAGATGGCAGCACTACACATAACAAGCATTACAGAGAAACAAAAAAAAAACTTCACGTCAGGTTTCACTACACGTACACGCACATTCCCGCATGTACCGACTCGTTGGGGGTTCCGCGGGGGGGGGGGGTGCATGTGTGGTGTACCAGTAGTAGGTAGGGCCTCCAAAAAAAATGGCTCGGGGATCCATGATGTTCTTAAGTCAGCCACCTCGTTGGGCAATTTGCCTGTTGTGGCGTGGTATTTGTATTTGTATATCATGTCAGATGGAGAGCAGGAAGCGTTATGTTGTTCTCAATGCTCAAAATATCCAAGCTCTACAGAATATGTAGGCCTCATGGCCTATGAAATTTAAGCATTAACTTAAAACAATGACGAAATAGGTATTTATGGCAGAAAAAATTCAAAAAGAGGAATTTTTACAAAAACATCGAAAATAGGCAAAAAAAAAGCATTTATGACATGAATTTATGCCTGAATTTTCTGACTCTAATTACTATATATTGAATCTTACTTTTAAAAAAAACAGAGTCCGTAGAATGAGAAATGCCGCGTCCTCAAAATTGCATACGTTTACAAAATAAGTAAACTAGCAAGCAATATTAGGGTGGATTCACATCTACAGACACTGACCGTGTCGTGTCAGACCATGACCTTCTATATAACCTTATGCTATATAGGAGGTCGTGGTCAGACACGGCAAACATTCTTTAACATGAAACCACATCTATCGTATCGTGGCTGAGCAGGCACAGACAAACATTTTTATGTTAAAGAATGGTTGGCACGTCTGACACGACAGTATATAATTTCTATGGCGGAGCGCTTGCTTGACTCGAGGAGCCCTGTATTGTATATAATTTTTATGGCAGAACCTTGTAGCCCTCTCTTATTTACTTATCTATCAGATTTACTGATTCATTTCATTTTCTTCGAGTCGTCGCGGAGCCCCTGGGAGGTGCACACGGAGCCCTTGGGGCTCCGCGGAGCACCGGTTGAGAACCGCTGGGTTAGAGATCCACTACTCCCGAAATCGAAAATTTTCTCTTCTAACTACTATTTCACGTCACGTGACCTCAGGAGCGGATCTACAGCTTTTTCTGTTCGGAGGGCTGATTTTACACATAGCTCAAAAAATTAGCTTCCGCATGAGGTGCCCATATGTCCCGTATTTGCTTTGACAGTCCCGTTTTCCTGGTTTTCTTCCTCCATCCTGACTTTTTTGAAACATGTCGGTTTCATCCGTTTTTTTAAGCTAAGTTTTCTTGAATTTGTTGTTGCAATATTATCATATAGAAGTTCTGAAAATTGCATGAACTATCGCATTTCGCTTGGGTGGGAGGTTGATCACCCTCCTCATATAAGACAACCATAAGTATTCTTTATAGGCGTTGTATAATATTTTATCATGTATATATATTGCTTATAATTTGTGTTAATTGCATTTTTAATTCGGTTGCTGTATTTTTGAAATATATGACAACCATATTTTTATGGGCATCTGTTTATCAGCCACCTTGTTGGGCATTTTGCCTGTTGTGGCGTTGTATTTGTATTTGTATATATCCGCCCGTGCGTGACCTTACGTACCGGTAGTTCGTGGTTCCTCTCAACTACCGGTAGTTGAAGCGGTCCTTAACTTCGATCCTCCGACCGGTAGTCGATTAGGATCGTAGTTCCAGAGATATGGTTTACCCCCTGATGTAAGACGGAATAATTTCTCTGATGTCTTGACCGGAATGTCTAAAAATTCTCAAATTGAAGGAAAATTATTTTCAGATCAGATTTTTTTCCCTTCAAATATCTCCCAATGGTATATTTAGATGTTGAGAGACGTTTATCTCGGTATAAAACTTTATTTGCAGAAATTTATATATATATTACGGGGAATGTGACAAATCGGTTATCATGCATACTTACTAGTCGTCTTGGTAAGTTTGATAAATTTATCACGTTTACCGGTGAATATGCATAAAACCCAAGCGTCGTTAGTAAATTTGATGAATAATAAAAAAATTACCACCTTCACCAGGGGTTATGCATAATACAAATACAACGCCGCAACAGGCAAATTGCCCAACGAGGTGGCTGACTTAAGAACATCATGGATCCCCGAGCCATTTTTTGGAGGCCCCACCTACTACTGCTACACCACACATTCACCCCCTCCCCCGCGGAACCCCCAACGACTCGGTACATGCGGGAATGTGCGTGTACGTGTAGTGAAACCTGACGTGAAGTTTTCTGTTTCTCTGTAATGCTTGTTATGTGTAGTGCTGCCATCTGCCACCAGTTTTTCTAACTATGAGTGAAGTGTTATAATTGAATGATTTATCGTTGTAGGACTGTTGCTCTCTATGGCGAGACTTTTTAACGGGGAGATCGGCTCGCATTTGCGCCTTGAAGTTGGGAACCACAGAAAACCAACTTCAGCCGACCACCACTGTGGGGTTCGAACCCGGATCCTCGCATCGCGAGTCCGTCACTATAACCACTCGACCACCACAGCGGCAAGTGTCGTTGGTAAATTTGATAAACACTAAAAAACTGATCACTTTTACGGGCGATTATGCATAATGTCCTAGTGTAATTGGTGAATTTGATAAATATGAAAAGAATTACAAATGATTCTGATATGTATGAATATGTTCGGTCCCCTATACAATAATTACAAATTTTACGATCGTACCCTGATATAATGATACAATACATGTATGAATCATCATGTAGCGCTGAGTTTTCTAAACTTTTTGTTCTCCCTTCTTCAGAAATATTTTTCTCTCATAGCCCCCAACTCAAGTCACGACCCATAGTATCCTATGTTATTTCCTTATCTTTGATCGCCCCTGGGCCATTCCGCCCCCAGGGAGCGATATTGCCCACTTCAGGAAACACTGAATTAAAGTATATCATATATGTACAATTTATCATGTTTACCAACGACGCGACGCTTGTGCGTTATGCATAATCGTCGGTGAAAATATTTTTTAGTACTTATTAAATTTACCAACGACGCTTGGGTGCTATGCATGATCGCCGGTAAAAGTGATTAATTTAGCGAAATATAACAAACTTACCAAAATCAAAATGTTCGGCGGTTATGCATAATTACCGGTCATTATGTGTAATTACCGGATTTATAAAATTTACCGTAACATATTTGATATATATATATATATATATATTAGAATTCAGATTTCAAAAATTTATTCATAATAAATTGGAAATTGTTGATTTGAAAAATTTCATTTACCGTTTTTGATGGAATGTATTGTTGAGAATAAATTTTTTTGCATGTGATTTTCAATTTCCATTCATTAATTTTATTTCTTACAAAAATTCAAAATCAAAATAAAATAAAACCAGCCAAAAGGTCAAGAGATCCTGGTTGACACATTCCAAATTTACAACAACGATCATTTATAATTGCAACTTATAGCAACAAATTTATAGAACAAACAAAAAACATATTTATAAACAAAATGGAAGAAAAAAGGCAATCATTGCGAGGAAAATAAAAAAAATAATAATCAACCCCCTTCGCGTACAAGCTGTTGGTGATAAATTTGAATGATCTGTATTAGACGTGTAGGCGATGGATATGGTAGCCTTGTTAGCTCGTTAACCCCTTCACGATCAGGGACATAATATTGCATCCAAATGCCAGGGGAATAAATTCAATCTAGCTGACTGTTTCTTCGACCTCTTTTTTTCTCTCATCGAGAAACTTTATTGTAACCCTATAAATCGGGGCCGCTGTGGTGCCGCTGTGGTGGTCGAGTGGTTATAGTGCGGACTCGTGATGCGAGGATCCGGGTTCGAACCCCACAGTGGTGGTCGGCTGAAGTTGGTTTTCTGTGGTTCCCAACTTCAAGGCGCAAATGCGAGCCGATCTCCCCGTTAAAAAGTCTCGCCACAGAGAGCAACAGTCCTACAACGATAAATCATTCAATCATAACACTTCACTCATAGTTAGGTGACCACTTCACTCAAAACTGGTGGCAGATGGCAACACTACACATAACAAGCATTACACAGAAACAAAAACTTTACGTCAGGTTGCACTACACGTACACGCACATTCCCGCATGTACCGATTCGTTGGGGGGTTCCGCGGGGGGGTGCATTTGGGTTGTAGCAGTAGTAGGTAGGGCCTCCAAAAAATGGCTCGGGGATCCATGATGTTCTTAAGTCAGCCACCTCGTTGGGCAATTTGCCTGTTGTGGCGTTGTATTTGTATTTGTATTTGTATTTGTATAAAATGAAGTTGTGTGTGTGTGTTCCCCCCCCCCCAGTTCTTCACCCCCATCGTTCTCCACGACATTCAACCCCCTACATACAGTGTATCTTTCTCAGAACTAATCCTTACATTATATACTACACACTGAAGTGAGAAAGAGAACACGTAGGTGAGCAGGGCCGCAACTAGATGCTTGGTCACCTGGGGCAAGTGCATATTTTGGCGCCCCCTTGTAATGTTGAAAGAGATTTGAGAATAAAATTTGTGTCCCCTCTGGTCCAACGCCCGAGGCAGGAGACCTGCCTGCTCCCCCCCCACCCCTAGTTGCGGCCCTGTAGGTGAGGGCGAAAAGCATAAGACACCGTACATCTCTTGTCTCTGTAACTCTCTTATCTAATTATCTACGGTGTGTACTATTCCTTCCCACCCTTATTACTTTTTCCCTCTTTCTTTCTTTCTTTTTTCACCCACTTCACGTACAAGCGTTTGTCAAAAAAATTGGATTATCACTATTTGCCGAATCGGTGATAAATCTGGTAACCTCGTCCTATCCTAACCGCACGTTAGAAAAACGAAAGAGAAAGGGAAAAAAATATATATAAAGAAAAAGAATAATCGATAAGGTAGATGAGAGAGTTTTTTGTTTAGAGTCTCTTTTCAACCTCACCCTGCGTGTTCTCTTCTCTTTCGCTCATACATGTATAGTAGAAAGATACATTATACAGGGTGTTCGGTCAATGGACCGACAAACTCCATAAGGTTGTTAGTAGACATCAAGAGGAACAAAAACTGCAATGGAACATGGTGTCGCAAACCATGTTGAGAGGGTGAAAATCGCGAAAAACGCATGCAGGTTCTGAGTCCAGAGGAGACGAAAGGTGGATGTCAGTTGATCGCTGAATGCGTTCGTGGGTTCGCTCACCATATCTGACGTAAGCAGTATCGCAAAACGCATGCGCTGGGGTAGGATCACGCGCTGCGGACGGCGTAAATTAGCCCGAACGCTTGAATGGAGCAACGTACTTCGTTTTTCTGCAACATGTCCTCCCGGAATTGCTGCAAAGTGTGCCGGCCGCAGTGCAGCGAGGCACGTCGTTCATACATGATGGTGCCCCTGCACATTTTTCCAGCGAGTTGCGTAATCACCTCGATGTTACATACCCAAGGAGGTGGATTGGACGCGCGGGACCCGTTGCTTGGCCTCCACGTTCACCGGATCTCAATCCGTGTGACTTTTTCCTATGGGGTCACCTTAAATCACTCGTTTATGATATGATGCTTGTGGCACACTGAAGGATCTCATAGCGCGGATTGTTTCCGTTGCGGCAGACATCAAAAGCATACCTGGTACCTTCGAGTGCGTCCGGGAATCGTTTTTACGTCGTTGTAGACTGTGCAATGACGTCAGCTGCCGCCACTTCCAACAACTCTTGCAATAATTAATCGAATTAATCTTTTTGTAGTTATTATTGTACTTTTTGTCATTCTAGCGTGACGTCGAAACGTGCATGCGTTTTTCGCGATTTTCACGCTGTCAACGTGGTTTGCGCCACCATGTTCCATTGCAATTTTTTGTTCCTCTTGATATCTACTAACAACCCTCTGAGTTTGACTGTCCATTAACAGAACACCCTGTCTGTAGGTAAAAAGAACCACTATCAGGAGTATAGAAAAAACGAGGAGCAAAAAAAAAATATGGTTACAATAAAGCTTCGCATGGTAAACAGAGAGGAATGAAACCACAGAGAACTTGTTTGAATTTATTCCACTGGCGTTTGGACGCAATATTATATCCGTGATAGTAAAGAGGTTAAATGCTCATATCTCAGGAAGTACCCAACCCAAGTCAAAAGCAACGATACAATGGCATCGTCAGATGCTCATTGCAAAGGTGCATCCAATGATATCACTCCGGTTTCAATACCTCATCTCGTCTGGGCAGCGGGCCCACTGCCCTGATTCGTAACAAGTTGTTTTACGCTGTATCTCGAGCAGTACACAACGAAAGTAAACGACATTGGTATCGTTTATTAGCTATTCCAAAGACGAAGTCGATGATACCGACATAATGTACGTACCACGCAATACAAGGCATAAAAACGTATTCACGTCCAAACATGCGGCCTTGTCTGTGACACGGCCTACCCCAATTTTTTAATTTTTAGGGTATTTTTTCGAGTTTTTGGGCCATTTTTTTGTGGTCGCTTTCCAAGACTTTTTAGGTCAACAACATCCGGGCCTTACTGATGAATATAGTAAAACCCCGATATAATGACAACAAATTTTATTATCGTACCCCTATATAATGATACAATACGTGTATGAATTATCATGTATTGGTACGATTTATCATGTTTACCAACGTCGCGGTGGTTGGATATTATGCATAATCACCGGTAAAAGTGATAAATTTAGGGAAATATATCAAACTTGCCAACGACACTTGGGTACTATACATAATCACCAGTAAAAGTGATAAATTTAAAGAAAATTATCACACTTTCCGAAATGCTTGGTGATTACGCATAATAACCGGTTTATTATGTACAATAACCGGATTTATCACACACATTTATCGTAACATACACATTTCCGAGAAAAATTTGAAAAAATGTTGATATAAAGGGATTTATCGTTGTATCGAGTATCTTTGTAGCGAGGTTTGACTGTAATTAGTTAAATTTAATTACTAGTTTTTTTTTCCTTTCAACATCAATTCCAAATCATTTGAATATGAAAACTTCCTTAATGTGATTAGATATTACACGGAAGCAGGGGAAAAGAGAAAAACAATGTCTGTTTCACAGTATTATTATTATTTTTTCTGATTGTTGGGTTTGCCACGCTCTGTTGGCTTGATCGGTGTTGTTTCACAACTGTTATCATTCGGCCAAGGACTTTTATTTTATCCTGACATCCTGTCTTGAAAAGTACTGTCCGAAAAATCTGTTTCACATTCAAAACTCGGTTTTAACGACCTCGGTTGTTACGCCGCCTCGGCTATAACGTCAACTATTGATGGTCCGGACTGATGCCCATAGGGCAGGGGTGCGCAACCTCCAACCAAAAGAATTGGCGAAAACCAATGAAGTTGCCAGTTACTGTCAGAAAAAATTGTCGAAGGCAAGTAAAGTTGCCAATTACAGTCAAAAAAATTTCTAATTACAAATAAAGTTGCCAGTTACAGCCAAAAAAGAAATTGTGTAAGACAAGTAAGGTTCACATTTAAAGCCGAAAAATTGTCAAAGGTAAGTAAAGTATGCATTTGCAGCCGAAAAATTAATAAATGCAAATGAAGTTGCAAAAGAAAGTAAGGTTGCAAATTATAGCCAAAAAATTTCAAAGGCAAGTGACTAATTACAGTCAAAAAATTTCAGCTGCCAGTTACAGAAAAAAAAAATTGTGTAAGACAAGTAAAGTTGATATTTAAAGCCAAAAAAATTGTCAAAGGTAAGTAAAGTTGCCATTTGCAGCCGAAAAATTTGTCAAAGGCAAATAAAATTGTCAATTACATCCGAAAAATTTGTCAGAGAAAGGCATACAAAGGTACCATTTACAGCCGAAAAAATTGTCGACGCTTTTAAACTTACAGGTTACGCGTAGAGACGTCACTCTCCTCGTTAATAATACAACAGATTCGGAAAACTGGCTGAGTGAAGAAATATCGGTGTTTCAGGGAAGGAAATTTCATCTCTGCCCTCACGGAGACTCGAATCGCGGTCTCTCGTTTGCCCCCCTCTCCCACTAGTCATTCAGCTTATGTATATGCTGAATGTTGACTCCGTGCAATGGATGGAGGCAACATTCTGCTAATGGTTCGCAAATGACACCAGAGCCACCAGATGGGGACGTAGCCATTCAGCATATACATACGCTCCAGGAAGGGGGGTGGAGAATTCCATCTGTCTCCATAGCTTAGGTGGTGGAGCACTCGTCCGGGAAACGATAGACCGGGGTTCGAGTTCCCGTGAGGATAGAGTTGAATTTTCTTTCCCCAATACCAATATCTCTTCTTCACTCAGCCAGTTTTCCGAATCTGTTGTATTACAGGTTGCAGTCAAAGAAAATTGTCAAAGGCAAGTTGAGTTGTCATTTACAACCGAAAAATTAGTCGAAGGCAACTGAAGTTGACAGTTACAGTCGGAAAATTGTCAAGGACAAGTAAAGTCGCCATTTATAGCCAAAAAAATTGTGGTAGGCAAGTAAACTTACCAGTTACAATCAGAAAAAATTGTCGAAGGCAGAATAAAAAAGTAAAGTTGTCATTTACAGTCAGATGTTACATAATTCCTGTAATCTTTTGCCAAAATTACGGGAATATCGCATAAAATACGGGTCTTATGGTCACATTTCATATACAGCGCGTGACCTAGAAAGATTGTGCACCTCTGCCATAGAGAACAATGTTAAAGAACTTTGCTTATAACGTCGATGAAAAGTAACCCAGTTCGGATATAACGACAAATTTTTCGTCGCTGTGTTATTTCCGTTTCAATGACGTTTTCGAAAGAAATTCTTAAAATTAGAGCCGATCACAATCAGAGAATGTTCGTGGGTTGTTCTATTTATAACTAACGTTGAAAAAATATTGATTGCATGTTTGACATTCGGACATGCTCATTGGCAAAAAAAATTTCCTTTCATAAATTCTGAACTTTCATCAATTTTGGAAATGGTAGTAATTTTTCCGTCATTTTTGCAACTCTGAACTTTGATCACTTTGGAATTATTTCTTTCATTTATTTTGAATTTTAATGGCTGCTGGGGGGGGGGGGGGAATTATTTGTCAATTATTTTTCTAATTTTCAATTCGCCGATCCTGAATTTTCATTAGTTCTCAATTTTTTTCATTCATTGCTCGTGCAATTATTCCATTCATCAATTTATTTAAATTTTTCCTCAGTTCAAAAATTTCATTCATTTTTTTTTTTTTTTGTAAAATTTACATTCAACCGTGTGTGTGTATTTTTTGTATAGATATATTTCCGCATTCCTGTCAGCCATGTACGGATTTTTTCGATGCTAAATTCCCTCTCCCACAGAATATCGGGGGCAAGGGGGGGGGGGCCTGAAATTACGTATTAAGACGTAGAGCCGCAACTATATGCTTGGTGATCCGGGGCAAGCATGCATTTTTGCACCGCCCTTGTAATGTTGTAGGAGATTTTAAAATGAAATTTGTGCCCCTCTGTTCCAGACCCACCTGCTCATCCCAAGTTGAGGCACTATTAAGACGCCTCCGGCCCCTCGTCTGGTAAGGGCATCCCTCTCATCATCCATTTTTTAACGTTTTTTATTTATTTTTTTCACGGATATTTTTCGCTATGAATGATTTTCCTGTTTCACACGAAATTCGAATTTAGGAAAAAAATTCAAAGGTATGGTTCGTTTGGGGATCGAACCCACGACCTTCGCGTTATTAACGCAATACTTTAAACCAGTGTTTCCAAAGTGGGCAATACCGCCCCCCTGGGGGGCGATGGAATGGTTCAGGCGGGCGATAGAAGTGACGAATATAACAGGATCGTATGGGCATGCTTCACTTGGGGGGCGATGAGAGAAACAAGTTTCTGAAGGGGGCGACGGAACAAAAAGTTTGGGAAACTATGCTCTAAACCAGTGTTTCCCAAAGTGGGTAATATAGCCCCCTGGTGGGCGATAGAATAGTCCAGGGGGCGATATAAGCTGCGAGTATAACACAGGATCCTATGGGTTAATTGTTCGGGTTAAAAATTCTAAAGAAGGGGGCGACGTATGAAACAAAAAGTTTAAAATTATGCTCTGATCTAAACCGACTAAGCTAACGGGACGATGACAGTGGACCATCATCGGGATCAAAATCTGGATCGTATAAATACGATCAAAACACAAAATATTAACATCATTTCTGTGTAGAGCCATTTAACTGACGTTGACCCATCTTTTCCTAGTCACAAGCACTGCCTGTACCCATCATGGAAAGAACAGCACCCTTACGGGAAGTTTTACATACCAATGCATGAAATCAGAGAATGATTTCAATCCTTCAATACAATATATACAATATGTTTGTTTGGGACATTGATCAAGTGCTCACGAGCACAAAATCAGACGCGAGCATCGAGCATTCTGGGTGTTTCAGGGAGCAACGTGGTGCTCACGAGCAACGGGTTGAAGATGTCTGTTCCAAAAGAAAGCGGGAAATTTCATTGATTTAGAAACTTACTGCGGGCCACTTGATCTGGAACGGCGCCTCATGTTATTCAAGTTTTTGTATTTTTTGCGCTTACCCGATAAGAGTAGACGCGGTCCAGGACCTGGCCTGGATACGGTAGAGGGCTCACTAGACCCACTAAGCCGAGAGGAGAGATGAAGCCCAGCACCTGGGCTGGCCACAGCGATGCAGAGGGCTCACCCGAGCCACCACGCCGAGAAGAGTAGACATGGTCCGCGCGCAGCCGGGACCTGTCCTGGCCACGGTAAACAGCAAAGGGCTCACTAGAGCTACAAACGCCATGGACTCGAAACCGTTTTTTCTATTTGTAATTTTTTCTCTAATTGCTATTGTAAATTTTTGCTGTATTTGTAGTGTTGTTTTTGTTTTATTGTCGTGCATGTAATACATTATAATTTATACAGGGTGTCCTGTAAGTGATAGCTCGGCCTTTATTTCATCAACTGTCCGTCGTAGAGGTGTGATTCCAATTTATAAAATGCTCAACAGGCGTATAAAAATTACCCTGTAGTAGTTTTGAGAGTGGAAATGCAGTGTTTCACAAAATATAAAAAAATCTAAATTTTTATACGGTCCCTGTGTGCTCTAGAACCCAGTTACAAAGTTGTTTCCCTGTCTCTCCTGATGCCGTCAAAAAAAATTCCGTGTTTCTAAGTACAATATTCACATCGAGATATTCGAATTCGAAAAACGGAGGAAATTTGGAAAAGAACACCGTTAAATGCGGGAAAACCACCCCAGCAGAACCGCCTGTAAGGGTGTTGGGCAGGTCCGGTTGCACCGAGCCCCACGTTTAATATTTCTTTAATTTAAAAAAAAATCAATTTCTAAGAATTCTGAATTTTCATCAAAAAAAATTTCGGAATAATCAATTTTCGTTAACTTTCCTGTTTCTCAATGCGAAAATGAAATTCACAAAAAAAAAATGCAAAACCATGGCCCGTGGGGGGATCGAACCCACGACCTTCGCGTTATTAGCACGACGCTCTAACCGACTGAGCTAACGGGCCGCTGCTTGGGAATCAAAATGTATGCAATCAAAACACAGAATATTCATGTCATTCCCATGTAGAGTCGTTTAAGTGACGTTGAACCGTCTTGACCCTTCGTGAGAGATTATTTCACTTCCAAAGCCAGACAGAACTAGTTTCTGAGATTTGGAAAAATAATAAGAAAACGAAAAACTGCAAAATCTGCATAATTGTGCTGCCATCTAGTGGTGAAAACATACAATAAACACCTTGAAAGTATTTCCCCCCCTCAACAACAACAGCGCGGAAGCAGTTTTTGAAGATTGAGGAGAGAGAAATGGCGTCACGCCTCCATTGTTTGTTTCAATGGCGATCAGAGACGTCACGGTTTAAAAGAAAAGAAAAGAACAACACACACATACAAACAGTGGAATCTCGTTTATACGTCGCTCGGTTATACGACTTTCGCATTTGGACGACGTTTGGCTTCGGTCGCAATTGCTTCCGGCAAGCCCCCTTTTCAACGGCTTAACTGGTGGGCAGGGGCAGGGCCGCAGCTAGAGGGGGGGGGGGGTCTCGGCGCTGGACCCGAGGGGGAGCAAATTTCATTCAGAAACCTCTCCTCCAACATTACAAGGAGGCCGTCAAAATATGCGCTTGCCCCGGGTGGCCAAGCATCTAGTTGCGGCCCTGGGCAGGGCCAGTGGCATATTTATAAAGGGGGCTCATAGCGGGATATAGCCTGGAGCGGTAAATTTGAGAAACGAGGGGCCAAGAAAATTAGCTTGGAGGAAAGGTGACAAAACTTGAAAATAACCTCAATAAATCTGCCTCTGCCCAGACAGCAAGGAACTATTAGGTCAGTGAGTGACCAAAAGAGTGGCCTAGCGTGTTTGCAAGCACATGAGTGAGCAAAAGATTGACTTAGAGCGGAAGCAAGATGTGAATAACCAAAAGAGTGACTTAGAGCGGAAGCAAGATGTGAATAACCAAAAGAGTGACCTACAGAGGGAGGGACCAAGTCAGTGAGTGACCTAGAGGGTGTGCAAGCATGTGAATAACCAAGAGAATGACCTAGAGAATGTGTAAGCGTGTGAATGATCAAAAGTGTGATCTATAAAACAAGGAACCATGTCAGTAAGCTACCAACTAGAGTGTGTGCACTCATGTGAGTGAGCAAAACAGTGTGCAAGCATGTGAATGACCAAAACAGTGTGCAAGAATGTGAGAGACCAAAACAGTATTCCAGCATGTGAGAGTCTGTTTGTGAGGTATGTTTTATGAGAAGCCGATGTTTTTTTTCTTGCAAGCATGTGAGTGACTAAAAGAGTGACTGAGAGACACGAGTGCATTTGCAGGAGTGGGGGTGACCAAGCGGGTTATGCCAATCTATAGCAGAAGGCCTCCTCGCGAAGCTCGTGACGTCACTGAAGAAGGCCATTTCACCTATAGCCATTGGATAAACTACAAAAAGGGGTATAGATGGCGCATTCGTCGGCGAGATGGCCGACGAATGGCTATAGGCGAGATGGCCGACGAATGGCTATAGGCGAGATGGCCTTCAGTGACGTCACGAGCTTCGTGCGGAGGCCTTTCTCTATAGGTGTTGTTGGTTATGCACAGCGTGACGAATTCGAAAAAAAATTAGACTAGAACGGGAGCAGGGCAGTAAAACCTGTGTAGCCCACAGGCTTCAAAACCATAAGTGCGCCTCTGGTCAGGGCCGGACTTAAGCAGGCGCGAAAGGTACATCCGCTAAATTTTAGGGGCCATAAAACGGAATAAAAATTATTTTATTAAGTTATGTTGAGTAACTTTTTGACTGCTTAATAAAGCAATAGCTTCAAATTCTTTCCAAGACCAACAGACTTAATGTTTTGACCTCAAGCCAAGAGTGCACACGGGTTCGGTACTTCGGGTGCTGGACGTAGTCGTCTAACCCTGACAGCCCAGTGAAAAGTCTGACCGAGGGGCAGCCGACAAAGATCCCAGCCTAAAGCCCTGCTCCAGGATGTGAGGGCATGGCTATGGACATAGCCTTCTAGGCTGTGCTTTTTGAAGAGCCCTCAGAACAGATTTTTCCACGGCCTATACTCTTGTACTATAAACCTACTATAGAGAGGAGTGTGAGTTATAAGTTAAAGAAACAAAAAATAAGAATCGCTGCTGCCCTGTCAGCCCCACCCTTGCGGGGCCATGATTGTTAAGCAGTTATTCTCAACTTTCAAGTACCCGGGCCGCGCTTACGATTTTTCTCCCTGGGCGGTGGGTGCTATCGCCCGAATTTATTGAAAAATGTTTTTTATTACCATCATAAAGCAGTTCACAGCCTGATAGTCGTTTTTGGGTACTAGTGTAAATCTGGTGGAGTGCCCATGGATACTGAAAGATCAGGGAGATAAACCACATTTAAGAGGCCCACAAAGCTGTTCTCGCATCGGGCCGCAAAATACTCAAGTCCGTCCCTGCTGGTGGGGTTTTTGGCCCACCATAAAAAATGCTCACTCATGGGCAATGGCCTATTGTTTTTTGTGAATCATTATGACTCCTCTATACGGTTGGATGCCCTTTCTTTGAAGTGGCGCATCAGTTTGAATTTCTTATATAAAATGGCCTGGCTTCCTGTGCACATTAGAGGTTCGAACCCCACAGTGGTGGGCGGCTGAAGTTGGTTTTCTGTGGTTCCCAACTTCAAGGCGCGAATGCGAGCCGATCTCCCCGTTGAAAAGTCTCGCCACAGAGAGCAACAGGCCTACAACGTTACAAATATTCAATCATTACACTTCACTCACAATTTGAAGTATAGATGGCAGCACTGAAATATCATACACAACACTAGCTACACACTCAGACCGTTAGTTGTACACACTCACTTTGTTCCAGACTCTGCCAGGAAGCTGGACTGGAAGAGATCTCGGCAACGGGATAAGTCCGGTGGCAGAGACCCTGGCGTTCATTCATTCATTCATGCGCACATTAGAGTTTATTTTCAGCAGAGTCGCCCTCACCAGACGCGGGGCCAGGTGCGAAAATAATTTTGGGGCACCAAAAATGTTTAGGAACCCCTTTGTCCCTATTTTATATGCAGGGTGTCTCAGCACCAGGTTTACAAACCTCTAGGAGGGATAGGGTGCACCCAGACGAGACTCGAAATCACGTGTAATGCTGGGTCGGATATGCTTTCCTGACGTGTTAGATGGCGTTATACGGGAACGGTGGTTCCGGGAGTTTGGTGAATTTGGGTCTGGTCGGTCAACCGGCTTCTATCATGCCTTGATTACTTCTCCCAGAATCCCCGGACTGGAGACATATCAAAACATTGGTGTATGACACCCCCACCTGAGATGTGAGACCCGCATTCCGAGTCGTCTAGGTCCAGTGTCTATCATCCGCCGGGCCGCAGCCCGATACAATACCTCCTAAATACTACGTCTATTTAGGAGGTATTGCCCGATAACGGGCCCTACCATCAGTCAAATCGGGCCGTCAGTGATTCACTGTTTCACTTTTCCTCATTTATTTTCCATTAGTCGTGTGTATGATCGGGCCTTCACAAAAAAGATATCAACCGGGCCACGGGCTTCTAAAAGTTGAGAATCACGGGTCTAGGAGTACCCTACCCCTCCTAGAAATTTATGAAAATTCAGCCCTGAAGTTAATTTTCAACTAATGCGAGCGAAAACTCCGGTGAAAATTTTAGAATTGGGAAATTAAAAATAATTGGAAGAAATTTCTTTTTCATTGGGCTGAAATTATAATTCCAGAAATTAATGAAAATTCAGAGCCAATGAAATTCCAGAATTGACAAAAGAAATAATTCAAGAATTAGTGAAAGAAATTATTCCGCCAATTTGTAGAAATTTTTTATTTATTTAACGACACAAACACACACACCATACCATACAAGACAAAAATAAAAATACAGATGAAAGACAATACAACAAAACGACACTTACGCTATACAGCTCTTAGGGACCAACTTGGTCCGCCCTCCAGCGTAAAAAAATTCCTGTATACAATTAACGGCATGCTCAAGCATACAAAAAAATTCCGTAATTGATGAAAACTATGAATTAATGAAAGAAATAATTTCAGAACTGATCGAACTATTGAAAGAAATAATCCCGCACTGAATGGTATAAAAAATTTCAGAGTTGATGAAAATTAAGAATTAATGCAAAAAGTAATTTAAGAATTGGTGAAAGTGTCCAATAGTTTACCGTGAGTGCGGGGCCTCACAAAGCGGGGGGAGGGGGCAGTGCGGCCATGCCTGTCACACGCCTGTAAGGGCGGCTCTGATCTTCAGGGATCCCACACCTACATTGCAACCGAGAATTCCCTGGGAATCTGAACCAATTTCCCGGGATCTCGGAAGAAGATTAAAGTTGAACCACAGATCACATTTGTGTACTGAATTAGACACAGGTGCCTGAGAAATTTTCATCACTAGAAGCATATACAATTTCAGAAAGTACAATCAATAAATTTTGAGTAAAATGTATGAATTACGCACAGCATATTCAACCTTTTAGGTGGCATTGACGAGATATCTCGTCAATCTGTTTCCTCTTATTTTAGCATTGACAAGCCCAGACATTTTGTAATATTGAAAAAATTTCCCATAATTTGTCGGACAGTGGGAATCTGGAATAAATAAATCACTTGGATTTTTGTTATTTTTATTCTCCTAAATTCATTTATTAACCCTTTAAGCGGTACTGACGAGATTGCTCGCCTTCATGAAAGCCCTCCGACCCCCTTATTTATAGCTAGTTTATTATGAACCGCACCATTACTAAATAGTATTTTAGGCTTAAAGCACTATTGGCAATCCGCGAGATTCATTCACCCCAACAGACACATTGACCTGTTTTGTGGTCGAACCTTCGGTGAGAAGAGAATAAATTATTTCCATACAAAAATCAATGTACGGTCGAAACCCGTTGTAACGAACTCCAAGAGACCGAAGAAATCACTTCGTTATAAAGGAATTCCAGGTTTTTGCATTGTTCCTATGAAAACTTATCTGGGGGATTAGAAAAGCGTTCGTGTTAAAACGAGATTTTCGCTGTAAAGGTATCCGTTAAAACGGGATTCGACTGTATTTTGCATGTCTGTTGGGCAAAGATAATTTTTTTGAGAAAAAAAATAAGTCTCAGTTGTGCGACTTACGCATTTATACGACGTTTTGACCCGGATACTTGAACGTCGTATAAACGAGGTTCCACTGTACTAGTAATAATAATATGAAAAGAATAGTAGGCCTATATGAGAAAGATAGCAATTGTGAGTAATGGAGTATTCGGTCTAATTTCCTTCATCTAATTACGCATCCGTATAATTTCTATCGTTTCTTTTTCTTTGCAAACAATACCTTTGTGAGCAGTGACCGGTTGCGCGGTGACACGCATGACCGCGATGTGGCATGATCAGGTTTGGAATGATTATGATGGATGGACCATGGACAGCGGCTCATTTATTATCGAACTGATCAGCTGAGACCAGATTAATATATATACAAATAAATTTTATGTATATAGCTGGTCTTTTTTTAAGTGGTAGTTATTGTATCTCTGCAAGTTCAGTTAGATAATGTATCGCATTGTTATCGGCTTTTGTCACTTCCTGTGACGGTCACACCATTGCCATTATTCGTTAGCGATTTTTATTAAATATTAAGCCAGTGGTTCCAAAACTGTTTACGTCGTGGTGCGACACGCTTCTGATAAGAACATGGCGGCACTTTACAAGTACTGCACACAGTTGTGCAATTGTTCGGTGGGGCTTCTCTTTGGCACTGCAAAAAGCACATCTTTATGATGTACACCAGAGGTCTTCAACCTTTTTCTAGTCGCGCGAGCACTGCCTGTACTCATCATCAGAAGAGCACCCTTACGGCAAGTTTGACATACGAATGCAGAATGCATGAAATCAGGATGATTTTAATCCTTGAATATAATTTGTACAATCGGGGGGGAGGTTGATTAAGTGCTCGTGAGCATGAAATTAGACAAAGGCATAGAGCACTATGGGTGCTTCAGGGAGCACCGTGGAGCTCGCGAGCATTAGTTTGATGTACCTAATGGTAGTTGGTACTTTGCTACCAGGTGGATGTTACGTTTTGTCTTTTTGTTCAGAGAAAGAGAAGGTCACCAACCGCCCCAAAAACACTTAATTCAGCCTCCCCACTTCAAGCATATCATATTATAGCCTAACAACAAAAAATGTCACCTATAAGTAGGAGGGGGTTTACCCCAATGTAGCCACTTAGAACATTTGAGAAAAAAATATATAATTTATCAATAATTTTTCTTGATTTTATGATTTTAGCAAATAAGAGAATATGTAGCTGAAAATTTTATAAGTTTTGTCCAGGTCACATTTATCACATTTTTTGGAGATTAAATGAGAAAAATCAAAATTTCTCTGATCTCCTGTAGCTAAAATTTGTTTACATATAAATCAATAAAAAAGTAAATAATTTTGTGCTGCCATCTGATAGGTTTACTGCATCTTAACATTTTTGAACAGGTGGTTTCGTAGCGAAACAGGTCTTACCGTTTAGCAAACGTTTGGAAAGTTTAAACCGAGTACCATGTAAACGGGCCTTTTAGATAATGCAACCACAATTTTTATGGGCAGTGTATTTTATCGTAATCATTTGTTTATATTAGTTTTATTTTAGTGTGTATTTGTTTTCTCGTGATAATTGCTCTTATATTGGGTTGCTGTATTTTCGTTACATTTGACATCTATATATTTTATGGGCTCTTTTTTTCAGCATACAAATACAAAGGCCACAACAGGTAAAATACCCTCTTTGTATATGTAATTTGTATATAAACTAAAAATATAAGAGATCACACAGGTATCCCTCACTTTACGCGATTTCGTACACGATTTTTGAAAATTGATTTTAGGAATTCCAACCTGCAAAATTCGGCGTGGTTTAAAACGCTTTTATCCAACAAGCCTTTGAAATGGGCTTGCAAGTTAAAGACATTCATGGTGCATGGGTAATAGGGCGTATGGCAATGTATCATTTTACTGGCGAACCGTTGAACCTAGACGCTTCCAATTAGAAAAGTATCCAAACAACGTGTAATTCTTTCTCTAACAGATACATTATTCGAATTGGAAGGGGTGGTATAGTTATTGAAAAAATAATAATAACTTTTTTACACAGTCGCCGTGTGCCCAAAAACCCAATCAGAAAGTTGTTGCGCCAACTCTCTTGTTGCCAACAAAAAAAAATTCCACGTTTCTAAGTGCAATATTCACTGAGGTATTCGAATTTGAAAAACGGATGAAATTTGGGGGCGAAAAACTGCATTAAATGCGGGCAAACCAGTTTTTCCGCATTTAGATCTGTTTTTTCCCAACTTTCCTTCGTTTTTGAATTTGAATATTGAACTTACTTCTCGGTGAATATTGCACTTATAAGGAAAGGGTCCAAAGGTGTCATCCTCAAAAAGTTTCGAAAAAATTACCACGAATTCTACTCATTTTACTATGCACATAAATATAAAAACATCCGGTGGAATTATTATGGGTCACTCAAAAACTCAAAAAAAAAGCAACCGAGATTGAAGATTTACAAATTAATGAAGTGGGAAACTTGGTCAGCGCGATATTCTTATCCTCTGAAGACGATACCGATAGCGTGTCGAAATGTATAAGAAATTCTTTAGTATTTCCTGGTATTTGCCTTATTCGTTGACGATTTCTTGAATATTACTATGATTTTCGGGTTAAAAATATGATCTTGTTGCACAGAACGACTTGGGGCGAATGATATTTGTGGGAAGGATGAGATTATGGTACCTCATCTGTTGATGAAGTATGACCTGGTACAATGTGCCAGCCGCCCCCCCCCCCCGAACCCGCCTTCCTACGCCACTGGTTGGTGTGAGGGAGACTGTCGTGGAACGAATTATTTGAGTTTCCATTAGGGTTGCCCTTTAGAGTGTGCGATAGTTGCGGTTGCACTGGGCCCTTTGCTTTGAAGGAGGGAAGCTGCACTCACGGTTATAGAAGTGAAAAAATTTCTTTAAAAATCACCAAATTAAACCTTTTTCATCCAAAATAATTGAGGGATCACAAAAATATGTTTGCCGCAAGTGATCAAATGCATTTCAGATGTGATACAAAGCCCTGAATCTAACAAGGAGACCCAAAATTATTAAAGGCTTTCATCAATTCTGAAAATTCTAGAAATGTAAATTTTCGTCAATTCCTAAAATCTAAAAATTTTCATATATTCAGGAAATCTACATTTTCATCAATTCGGGATTTCTGAATTTTCATCAATTGTGAAATTCTGAATTTCCACAGATTCTGTAATTTTGAGTTTTCATCTCAGTTCTGGAATCGGAATCATCATGGGTGTTGAAATTATCTCTGACAATTGTTTTTCTTATTTTCCATTCATCAATTCTGAATTTTCATTAATCCTCAGACAATTTCTTTCTTTAGGTCCTAATTATAATTGGCTAAATCAATTTACAAAATTTCTAGTTCAAAATTTCCATTAATTTTTTTTTTTTTTGGGGTTTAATTTGTGTCTATATTTTTTGTATGGATGTTTTTCGGCATTTGTTGTATACTGTATTTTGTAATAATGTGCGTATTAATTTTTGGATGGCCCTATTCCTAGGGTTACCTATCGTCCTCCTTTTCAATGTCATTTCATGCGTCCTCCTACGTTTCGGAAAATTCGCCATTTTGTCCTATTTAGGTTTCCGGGCATTATATTTCCCACTTTGCAACATATATTTTTTCATTGGTATGAGTATTTTTTCATAGTAGTTTTTCATTGGTATTTTTTTCTCACAACACATTCACCAATAGTGTTGAAATTCCCAGAATTTTTTCTGTTTCTGCTTTTTTAGCAGTTCTGTTTTGGAGTTGGGGAAATTATTGTTGTAGCCGGTTTTACTGTTCAGAATAGTGGCGCCATCTATTGTGAAAACTGGAATAAGCGCCGTTACTAAGGGTTCTTGCAGCCGTACTCCTTTCGCAGTTTTCGAACCTGCAAACCCTATTCCTATTATTCCTAGAGTATTTGTCTCGATCGCGGGAAGAGGGAAATAGGTAGGGTTACCAGATTCGCAAACTCAGAAAGGAGGACGCCTGTGCACGTACCATTTTGGTGACGTCATTTATCTCGATTTCCCCAATAGATGGCGCTACTATTACGATCAGTAAAATCAGCTGCACTGATAATTTTTCCCCAACTCCGAACCTCTAAAAAAAGGCAGACACAGAAAAAAATTCAGGGAATTTCGACGGTTTCTTGGTGAATATGTGGAAAAAACACCATATAATTAAGATATATATGTTTCAAATTAAAAAAAAAAAATTGCCCCAAGGAAAAAGAAAGATAATTCCGGAAACGTGAAAAGGAGGGCGAAAGGGTGAATTTTCCGAAACGTAAGGAGGACGTTGAAATAACAAAAGGAGGACGGTTGGTAACCTTATCTAGGAATGTAGTTTTGTGTGCTGCCATCTGGGAGTCTTGTTTTAAACGTAATGACAAAGTAACTAAATACAATGACCATACGTCCCGGATTTTCCGGGACAATCCTGATTTTTTCTGTTTTTTGCTTGTCTCGACTTTTTTTTGCAAAAATATCCCGGTTTTTCACATATTTCAACGAAGCCAACTTGACTTTTTATTCTTCAAATCAATGATTAACGTTATCTTTCCACCTCAGAAATTACATTACGATAATTACGACAACAAACAAGAATATTCATTTCACTATTATTATTATTATTCTTTTTTTTAATTCACAGAAATTTGAAGTGGCGCTCAGTTTCCGTGATTGGCGACTTATCTATGATTTTAGCATGAGTTGGCGACTTTGCTTACTTTTGGCATAATTTTTGGTGATGATTCACATTGTCCCGTATTTTCCCGTATTTCGAAACTCAATTTCCCGTATTTCTCACGAGCAAATATGGTCAGCCTATATACAACTAAAGAAGAGGATCTCCAACGCATGACCCCGCGGGCCAATGAGGAATGCAGAATTTGTAGCCCTCAGAGCTTCTTGTACTGGCAGGGGCGTCTCGAGTCAAGTGCCACCCGGGTGCGAAGCCTTATGTACCACCGCTAAAGGCGACCCTGGCAAGAGGCTCACAAGGTTCCCGTCTGGGAGACCTCGAGATGAACCTGATTTGTTCCAGAAGAAAGCCGCACACCATTGTTTAGCGTGAGAAATAAATTCCTGTGACCTTATGCCCATCTTTTAAAGTAGGATTTTTCTGCTTTTTTGGTATTATATGGTATCCTTGGTCCCCACATCCCGGGGCAAGGCCCTAGGCTGAGATCTTTTGCTGGCCCCACAGCAACATCAATCGTCTCTGTCTAACTTCACCTCCGCATTCCCTTGTATAGGCCTCGGCCAACCAATATTATATAAATAAATAAATAAACCTTGTTATATTACGTGTAGCTTACATGTTAGCTTCGTTCATTATGTTGGCAAATTTATCACTAGATTTTTAAAGTGTTAGCCAAATGAGATCTGTTTGAAATTTTTTTTAACTAAAGCAACACTTTTCCGCCAAAATGTGGCAATTTGCTATCCTTCTTTGATAAGTGAGGGAAGACTTTTGAGGGAAGATGCATACACACAGTGCATAGTGTTTACTGAGCAATCGTTTTCTTTTCCGTCTTTCGAATTAAATAACACGTTTGTCAATATGTTTTAAGTAATTTTAAACTTTCATCGGAATTCTGTTACTCGTAAAAACAGCTTCAATGAAGGATGTAAAAATGGTAGCTTCTTGTGACGAAGATGTGACTGGTGGAAACAGTAAAATAATAAATACAAATACAACGCCACAACAGGCAAATTGCCCAACGAGGCGGCTGACTTAAGAACATCATGGATCCCCGAGCCCGTACCTACTACTGCTACACCACACATGCACCCCCCCCCCCCAACGAATCGGTACATGCGGGAATGTGCGTGTACGTGTAGTGCAACCTGACGTAAAGTTTGTTTCTGTGTAATGCTTGTTATGTGTAGTGCTGTCATCTGCCCCCAGTTTTACTAACTATGAGTGAAGTGTTATGGTTGAATGATTTACCGTTGTAGGACTGTTGCTCTCTGTGGCGAGACTTTTTAACGGGGAGATCGGCTCGCATTTGCGCCTTCCATTTGCCACCACTGTGGCGCATTTGCCACCACTGTGGGGTTCGAACCCGGATCCTCGCATCACGAGTCCGGCACTATAACCACTCGACCACCACAGCGGCATGATGAAAAACGATTCATTCAGAAAGTTTTAATCAAACTAATTATCAAGGAAACAGTTATTTTCCGGATATTGTTCTGAGGTGAGCTCGGAAAGAAAAGTCATCACGTCTCCGCCGGGACTCGAACCCAGGCCCTTCAGAGCCTCACGACACAGTGCGTGAAATTTGGAAGGCAGATTCATGTGTCTCCAGTGGTGTAGATGGTAGCATGCTTGCCCGGTATGCAAGAGGGCCTGGGTTCGAGTCCCGGCGGAGACGTGATGACTTTTCTTTCCGAGCTCACCTCAGAACAATATCCGGAAAATAACTGTTTCCTTGATATCTCTGGCTGAGAAAAAAGCCATCTATATCTCTCTAAACCGTCCCACCCGGGGGCCATTTCCTGAAGTGTAGAGAGGCTACTAATGCCTCTACTTCAGCGCCTCACGACACAGTGCGTGAAATTTGGAAGGCAGATTCATGTGTCTCCAGTGGTGTAGATGGTAGCATGCTTGCCCGGTATGCAAGAGGGCCTGGGTTCGAGTCCCGGCGGAGACGTGATGACTTTTCTTTCCGAGCTCACCTCAGAACAATATCCGGAAAGTAACTGTTTCCTTGATATCTCTGGCTGAGAAAAAAGCCATCTATATCTCTCCAAACTAATTATTTTCGGAATTTAGATATTCAATACAATTAGTGGGTTTCTCGGATTTTTTATATTGATTACTCATCGAGTCATATTTTCATACCAATTTATACATGTTCCAACGATGATTTTTGATTTCCTTGTGACTGCAAATCATATTTATATATCGTGCTGAAATGTTAATAAATATACAGGAATTAAAATCAAAACCCGAGAACAGGGAGACTTGCTTGAATTTATTTTGAATATTACGTCCTCTCTTGATCGTAAAGTGGTTAATACAAGTTTGACCGATTTCAAATAAATACGCTGTGCCCGAATAAATATAAAATGTCTGATGCGTTAGTAAGACACGGGAAGTGTTACCAATACGTGTAATATTCAGAGAAAATACAAATACACACACACACACACACACACACACACAGTATATAGACAACCCTCTGTTTATGTACCGTAATTTCACACAACTATGGTCCAAACGCCTGTGCTCACTAAAACATCGATAATCGAAATGCTAACATCTAGTGCACTATTTAATTACTAAAGCAAAGAGCATAGATAGTGCAATATGGAGATGTGGTTAGGAGAGACGCCCTCTCTCCGATACTTTCCCGCGAATCAGCTGTTAGTTGAGGGTTATGTTTTTCATGTTATATTGTCAGCTGCAAACTTAGCTACAAGTTACTACAACAAGCTGTTCTGCGCTATTGATGTTCTGTATATTACAGGTAATTTAGTACTTACATATGTTTAATAAAAATTTTTACTATTGCGTGTGCATAAAAATATTTATAGGAAAAATATTAGAAAATTCTACTTTTTTCTCCCAACTATGATCCAACTATTTTTATTGACCACAAGCTGTTACCAGGGCCGTCTTAACGCATGGGCCCGTCCGGGCACGGCCCGGGCCCCTCAAGAGAAGAGAGGGCCTCAGAAAAACGAGAAGCAGTTGAATTTTTCGAGAATTTCCCAGGTAGGGACAGAAAAATCACTTGGCCCGGGGGCCTATGATGTTCTCAAGACGGCCCTGGCTGTTACCCGCAGCTTCACTCACGTGGATTTGGTTATCTGAAAATTACTCGTCGATGAATCCCCCGTAACACATTTGAACCCACCCTCGGGGATGAATTTTCAGAAATCCAGTCTTAGGGAGTATCTACACTATGAAATATAATTTTGACTAAATTTCATGTTTATGACTTGAGCGATTTCGACTCAGTGATGATTGCTCCATACAACCTTTGAACCCCTCCCTTAGGGGGTTGAATTTTGAAAAACCCTTCATAGTTAGTCTTTACGTCATGAAACGAAACTTCTGACCAAATTTCCTGATGATAGCTTCAGCTGTTTTGGCTCGTCATGATTTCTCTAAAAAACACCCTTTTTACCCCTTAGGGGTAGAATTTAGAAAAACCCTTTCTTCACCTTCTAGCAAAGAGGATAAAGATGGATATATGATATAGTTGTACTACATTCTCTCAACTATGGTTCTTTCGCAAGTGATTTGTAACATGAAATATTTCATGGACTATAGTTGGGACTTCATAACACAACTATGGTCCAAAATTTAATTTTTCAAAAATCCATATTTTAGCTGCATAGGAATAAAAAAGTGTTTAATATTAATGCTTGATCTTTCTACAGGCAATATCAGCAAAAAAACTTTTTTTTGAATAGCTTGAATACAGAAGTTATGATGATTAATGTAGGAAATGGTGTTATTTTAGATCATAGTTATGTGAAATTACGTTACTTAATTCGTTCCTGAAATCCGTTCGTAAACCGAAACAATTTTTCCCCATAGGAATCGATTTAAAATGAATTAATCCGTTCTTTGTACTCTGAAGATTTCTAGTGTGAACAGCTCCTGGCATAAACAATGGATATCATCAAACCTACACTGAAAAAATTACAATAATTTCGGAGGAGATGAAATGCAAAGGGAATGAAAATTATGCCAGCGCACTGGTTTCGTGAATATAAATCATCTATAATGTCAGTGTCTAAGTCAACGAAATCTCCGTTTTCAACACTATTTGGCCACGAAATATACTCCCAGCTGCATTGATGGTTCTTTGTAATACACTCACTGCCAAGCATTGTAAATAAGAACTATGCAATATGTGTAAGATAATGTTTCCAGAAGTTACTGACTGTCAGTTCTAGGTGAGATATTATTGCAAAACATCTTTGAAAAAGCTGTTTCTCCGGAGCTTCGTTTGAAACGACCTACTGATCCGTGGGCTGTGGCAGGAATTTTACTCTGATGAAATATAATTCTTCAATCAAATTCTGTCGAAAAAAAATTTAATCTCAGACTTCTGAAATATGCTACCTTCGGGATTTAGCCCGTTTTTTTCATGTTCGTATAACAAGATTAGTTTGCAAACCGAATTGTTCACAAACCGAGGCGTTCGTAAACCGAAGGGTTGACTGTATATCTCTAATAATGCCAACTCGTCAACCACAGCCTACAGCAGCTGCCTATACAGTCGGCCGTGCGTCTACTCAAGTTATCGCGTTTTCAAAATTACCCATCAACGTTTTTGATTAAAAATAAATTCAAGAAAAAACTCCCACTAAAAAAACGGGGAAAACCGAGACATTTCTGCAAAAAAATCGGGACTGACCCGGGAAATACGGGACATATGGTTACCTCAGGAAATCGCCAAAATTGAGGAAAAATACGGGAATGTCACGATGAATACGAGACGCATGTGGTCAGCGGAATGATAAAAAACACAACTTCACAATCACATGTTACTATAAATACCCGCTGGATGGCGCTCCAATCTCTTGTTTAACACATTTCCTATACTGTTGTATTTCCTCTGTAAAGGTAAGTGCAATAGCTCGAGTAGAAATTCGCTTGAGACACGTCTCGTGAGATGTTATGGTATCGAAAAAAAGAGCATGGTTATTCTTCTCCTTTACGAAATTTATGCACCACTATGCATAAAATTTATTTCATGTTTATGACTACGGTGCTCAGAATTTTTTGAAGTGCTCCTTTCATAGAACTGTGGAAATAAGTGCACATATAATAGGCTCCATTCCCGGCTTTAGTCATTTATATCCTGTGAAATTTTTGAGTGTGGATTTAAATTTATTTAAATTATAAATTACAAGATCAAGAGAACATATACACTCTCTCAAAAATAAGTGCAGCAACTTGGGAAATTGTCTAAAAATAATAGACGAAGTGTAGCATCAACTGCTTATCTGTCAGCTGTTTGTAAAGGTAAGATCATCAAGAAAAATTTACTGAGATACCCCATTGATACTCTTTATTTGTTTATATTCAAATGCACTATAATTGTATTAAATCAAGAAACAGTATATATGGTAAATAATGCTCACTGTAAACATTCCTCGTTATTTACTTGATAGCTAGAAATAATTTGTTATGATCTACTTGAAATGAATGAAATATCTTTTCGGGTATGTTTTACAAATCCCTATATAAGTGCATAAAATACATATATACATTTTGCTTTGCTTAAAATATATTTTCATTCAACCAATCATTATTCGAGAGAAAAGTTTCAGTATACACTACAATCTCTCTTGGCCTGCCTAACTGGGATTGAGAGTCAGCTGTATTAGAGAAAGCCTGCTTTATTGAGAGGGATTCTAGACTTTTTTTTATCACAAAACAGGTGGAGTTTTTTTCCCACCAGCCTTCCTATTTGGCCTATCAGTAAAGAGAAAAAATGTTCACTTGTAGCTAATGATATATTGTATTTTTTTTTTTTTTTGTCAATCATTGACTCCCACCACACTGATTGATACCCTTTTTTTGAAGTAGTCCACCAGCTGGAATTTCTTATAAAATGACCTGGAGAGATTGTTACTAGTTCTATATTGTTTATGTAATAGCTAAAAACCTTGCGCTGTCCACGTTTTCTCCATATACCGACAGCATTAAAGAATTTACTAACTTTTGTAAAGGGATAAACATATCTGAAACGTATTGTTTGGGAACAATGGTAAACATTTCAAAAGTCATTATTCAGGCCCACAAACCATTGTTGCTTGACAATTTTTCCTCAGCACTGACAGTCTTGAAGTAGTCTATCGATAGATGTTCAAGTCAGGTTCTGTTAGGTAGGTTATATCCCCTAAACAGAATGTTTTGCATTGTTCTGCAATGAGCCCTCAGCTGACTGAAAACTTTCGTGGTAAAAACTCCCATAATAGTGTTTTTTACTCTTTAAATTTTTCTTTGAAATTGTTCTGAAGAAACACTGGTCACTCTGCGACGTGTATCACAGTTTTCAGCATATTTTGCTTTGGAGGTGCTATATATGCAAAATTTTATTTTATATGTACAGATTGTATATCAAATCTTTTAGCTGGAGACTAACTTGAACAAATGCACTAATAACTTTCAGTTAAAATCAGATTTTTTTTTCAGAGCAAATAGCAATTTACATGTTAGAAAATTATTGTTCATTGTGTAATAAGATCATAAAAACCAAGCAATATCTGGGTTTCAGATTTGTTCCTTATGATGCTGAAACTTGTTACCTCTATGCAGACAATTGTGCATTGTAATGTTGAACATTTTTCCTTTAGAACAGTATCGATGTAATACCATGATATTTTTTATAAGTAACATTTGCTCACTTTTTTATAAGTAATATATATTTTTTGTAAGATTCTCATGCTACCTTCTACTGAAAAATCTGACTTTAAAAAAATTTCTTTAATTCAGTGTTTCATAACTTTTTTTGGCTGCAAAACATTTCTTTAAGAAATGTCTCTTAAAGACCACTCTCAGTTCCTCAGAAAACAAGCCCTTTGGAGACTCAGCCATTTGATATTAATATGTAAGGCAGGACTTGACAAATTGCTGAAAAATCTTGGCACCAGATAAATTTTTTTTTGGAGCCAAGTAATTTTTTCCATGAGAAACTGGTCTAAAATAATATTTTCTTTCGACTTTTTGAGGGCATGCTGTCCTTCAATATTGATAAATATGCTGATATAAATTCCAAAAATTTTGTTACCCTCAGACTCTAATTTATATACTAGCCACACTTAAAAATTTGTAGGTGCCAATCAGAATGATCTTAAGAGCACTATAGCCTACCGGGCAAAGTGATGTTTTGAGCTCCTTATCTAGCTTGAAGTACAATTCTACTAATTTAAATGCTTACTCTTGAAAATAATTCATACAAAATCTCTTTATCAAGAGGCTGGGTGGGCCCCATGCATGAAGAAAGCTTTGGCAGTAATAACATTTTGTAGGCACCATGGCATCTGTCAAGCCCTATCTTAAGGGAAAAATTCTGGACTGAAAAAAAAATTACTCGATAAGGAGGTTGTGTATTATATGCAATATGGAACACTTAGTTGCAGTTCCCATTTTGTTACATTTTTTGTCAAAGCTGGTAATATTGTAACATTAAAATATAATAAGATGTCTTATGTGAGAGATTAAAATAAGTTAATATTGAAATAAAATGCGTTTTTGAAATAGATGCATTAATTCCATTTTTCAATGTAATGTTCAATATTTGTTTGGCCACTGGCTACTAATTAAATCTGTCACCGAGTTGCTGTGTGAAGATTTATTGATAATCCATTAAAGGTTTATTGATTCATTATATTTCTTGATTCCTTATTGATTGGTTTGGAATTTATTATGACAACCATATTTTTATAGGCTTTTTTTCCAATATTCGTTTTTTATATATATTTATTTTCTCTGATATTCTAGTCACCTTATTGGGCAATTTGTATGTTCTGATTTTGTATTTTATACAATAATGTCACTCATGGTTCCTTGGGGGGGCATTTGAGCTGATGTATATTCATGAATATATAATGCACATGTTTCTCCCTCTTGTCAGAACCACTGATCACATTGCTTGACAATTTCTGCAGAAGTTTTAGAATAAGAATTGTGATGTAACTTATGATATAGTTTGAGGAAATGAAACAAACCGATCCATAAGAGAAGATCTCTGGTATTTTATTCAACTCGAAAGGTATAGATTGTATACTGGAGAAAAGAGCAGGGTGATAAAAAAAAAACCGCTCTTATATAGAGCATTGTGGAATTGATCATAGAAAATGTGACTTTTCTTATGTATGAAAACTGATTTTGAATGGCTAGTAGCAAATGTGGTTTTTTGAAATTTCAATTTGTAGCAATCAATATAAGCATGTGTAGTATTTCACATTTTGCCCAATGAAAAAACATAGTTATCTCTGACTGCTGTTTCTTAGTCAGCCACAAACATGCATCTGTAAAGCTTTTCTACATCATTTGGAGGCTTTTTCCCGTGCACGTGACATTGTTTTAGACATCCACTGATCCAACTAAAGTCAACAGTGAGTGATTGCCAGGGTTTGACAAATCCCAGGCGCCATGGCGACTAGAAAATGGGTATTGACGCCTAGTATTCTCTGCTTGTAATTGCTAGATGCTGCAGTGTATAACATCATTTAGGATAGTTTTTCTTGAGCAGAAACTGTTAGCTAAAAATTTGGCTGATACCTAAATATTTTTTGATTTGTCAAGCTCTGGGGATTAGTCAAAATAATCTTGATGGCTGGCATGCGAACAAGAGATAAGGGGTCGTTCAAGTATTACGTCAGCAGATTTTAGCCATTTTTTACCCCCCCCCCCCTTCTTGTCAGCAGAATTCCGTCAGCTCTGCTCCCTACCTCTTAACGCATATTGCGATCAGAAACGTACGCAGAGGGAGATTTCGTGCTCCTCAGACAATCGAAAATTTATTTTTTTGCTGCAAAAAATATTAAAATTTTTTGGAAGAAAATACCTTTGAATGTTATAATCAATTTCTGTTAATTTCAATGCTATTTGAAGTTAAGCACTCAAAATTCATTGCGTCCCACTCTCTAAGCCATATATGCTAAACCCATTACCGATGCGGCCCGCCACCTCAAACCTAATTTTGCAAAAATGAACTAAGTGGCACAATTCCAACGGCTCGTGGCACATTTTCAGATCACTCAAGTAGTCCCATCGTGGTACATTCACAAATCACCGACCGACCCCCTTTTTTTCGACAATTTCTGTTTCTGTACAGCCCCTTGGTCTATAGTATATGCCCATCCGAATTGCAAGCATAGGTTCATAAGCATGACTTTAAGAATAATCCGGAAAACACTACCAAGGAATGATTCTTAAGGTCACGTGATGGAAAAAATAAAAGAAATCGCTTTCCACTCAGGGAAAGCACGATTTTTTCCTTGGACCGATAACCAATCAAAATTAAGCGTGGTATACACAACTACTATACATTTACTAAATTTTTTTGTTCAACGACGGTGGCAACACAAATTCATTTTTAGTGCACGTGCAGTTTTTGTTTTTTTCACATTTTTTAACGTTAAAAATTGAAAGTGTTAGGGGCTAGATATTTGTTTCCTTTTTTAATGGGTAAGATGGAAAACAGAGGAAGTAAGAGTTATTTTTGTAATTAAATACATATATATCAGTATATGTATATTATTTACGAGGATATTTCAGCATTATAATTAATTTATCCAAGTTATTTAAGCCGTGTTTCAGTTCGTAAAGAACTGCCGAAATCACAGAGATACGGAATAAAAATGTATTTTCTCCCATTGAGTATTTTGGACTTGGGTAATTATTATTTTGCTTCATTTATTTTATGTATATATAATTTTAGGATAATAAATTTACATCGAGTAATATACAGTGAAATCTCGATATAACGATTCTCGGAGGACCAAGAAAAAAAATATCGTTTTATCGAGAGGCAGCCGTTAGAGTACAAGCATTTTTAAAAAAAGACGAAAAAATATAGTAGAGAGATTTGTCGTTATATCGAGTATCGTTGTAGCGAGGTTTCACTGTATACTACGCGGGGTAATGCAGGGTTTTCAAATTTGCTCCCCGGGTAGATACCCATTTTCCCCCCGGGCTGGGTTTTTTTTGGGGGAAAATAGTTTGTTTTCGAAGAAAATGTGTTGCTTTCAGGTTAAAATTTTATTTTAAGGTTAGTTTATGTATTCTAAAAATTGCTGCATAGTGCAGTGTTTAGAATATGTATATTTTAAAGTATTTTTAAAAGATTTTTTTGGGAGCAAAAATGTGATACTGAATTTTCATTCAAAAAATATTTACATGTTTGCATTACATTTTTATAAGATTGTGAATTGTTGGATTATTATTAGAGCCCGGATTATATGCACTTAAAAATGCAGAAATATACACTGAAAAATGCAAAAATATGCACTTAAAATACAAAATGTGCGCTTAAAATGCGAAAATAAGCACTTCAAATGCGAAAATGTGCACTTCAAATACAAAATGTGCACTTCAAATACAAAATGTGCACTTCAAATACAAAATGTGCACTTCAAATACAAAATGTGCACTTAAAATACAAAATGTGCATTAAATACTCCAGAATATGCACTAGAAATCTTGAAAAAGTCAAAAATTTCGAAGTATGTACAAAAAATGAGAAAATATGCATTAAAAAATTTACCATGCGAAAAAAAGCAGATGTGTTTTTAAAATGCATCTTTTCTATTTCGTAGTGCATATGTATTCATTTATAAAAAAATATTCCCTCATATAACACCCGCATATGCAAATAAGTTCTACATATTTTTTATTCAGGCATTTTTTAATTTTTAGTTGTAGTTGCTCAATAACGAAAATACCAGTAACAAAAGAATTTCGACACTATTTCTAAAAAAAAATGAACACTTTAACATCTGTAAAAATAGCCTAACAATAAAACGGCCAATATTCGTAAAATACTTTATAAATATGTATTCACTAAATTTCACCTGCGGGAAAAAAAATCGATGTTATGAAAATATTTATTTGACCAATATTATTTCTAATCAACAATTTATATGAACAACATTTATTTGAAAAATTATAAAAAAAAATTAAGTGAGCTTAAATAAACCTTCAAAAATATGTACTTATACTGAAAATTCTTTAATTTTATGCATTTATATGCATTAATGCTAAAAAAAAAGTCCAAAATATGCAAAAGCATACGCACATAATCCGGGCTCTAATTATTAATCCAACAAATCTAATGCACCCAAAATTCTCAATTTCGACCTCCACTCGGAGTCTCAAGAACCTCATCTCCACCCAAAAGTCCAAGTACCTATTCCACTCTTTACCAAATTACTTAAAAACAAATCCTACCAAATTTTGGAACTTCCTCAGACCTAAATCTGTTGGACCCACTTCTCTCAAAATCTCAAATAAAAAATTCTGCTCATTTTTTTCAGTTTTGATCTCACTCCACCACAATACTCATTCGTTGATTCTGTCCGTAACTCATATCCCGCCCTTTTCACTAAAGAAGGTATTTCGAAGTTACTAAAATAACTGAAACCCCATTCTGTAGGCCTGATGACATTCCAAACTCCATTCTAAAAAAATTGCACGTAAGAAATCTCCGACTATCTTCTAATCTTATTTAATGTCTCACTGAACACCGCCATCCTCCCCACCGATTGGAAAATCAATAAAATTATTCCCATTCACAAAACCGGTCCCCTCTCAATAGACCAATATCTATTAGGCCTACTTCATCCCGTTGTAAGATTTTCGAACATGTTATAGCGAGGGAAAAATCTGCGCTCATTTAGACTCCATTTACTTTTTCTTTCCCAACCAACACGGCTTCAGATGATCCCTTTCTACTGCATCCCAACTGTCCCTTTTCATGCATGACCTTTCCAAAGCCATTGATAACAAGTTACAAACCGATATCATCATCTTGGATTTTTCTAAAGCCTATGATTAAGTTCCATACAATAGACTCCTCCTTAAACTTTCAAATCTTGGTCTTAATGTACAATTGCTCAAATGGTTAGAAGCTTTCCTTAAAAATCGTAAACAATTCGTTCATTTTAAAGATCACGGGTGCAAGCGCCCTTCGTCCATTTTGGAGCAGAAATTTCGAAAATGGAGCAGAACTAAAAACTAACTATATCTGCAGTATCAGATGTAATTTTTCTGTGAAATGCCAAGTTTTGCCAAAAATGGTTGGAACAAATAATTCTAAATAAATTTCATTCACAAATCAAAATCCATTTAAATTTTTTCTGAAGTATCTTTTGTCACTACTAAAACACGCATTACTGAAATGACGAATAAAAATTATTAGACTATCTTCAAATTAAGCACCATGCATACTGAAAATCTAGGCAGCAAGAATTTCTGCTGCTTGAACATCAAAATCTTATTCATCCTGATATAGTAAAAAAGTGTGTGCAGAATATAATAAGGATTTCCGTGAAAAAAAGTTAGCTTCTCACAGAATTTAAAGAAATGATTAAAAGCAAAATGCGAAAAAACGAGAAAAATATAAATACCTCGTTTACTTAATTTCTCAACATAATAACATGTTAATAGATTAAAAATGTGGGGTTTTTTTTTTCTGCTGTTTTCTCAGCCTGAAGCCTGTTACAATATTTTCTATACGAATCACTTTCAGAAGTTCAGCATCTTATTGACAATTTTTTCTGAATTTTTCATGACCTTGAACATAAGAGAGATTTTGTGTCTTATTCCATTAAAGTATTAGACTCGGGTACTCCTCAAGTAGCGGTTCTCTTGCCTTTATTGTTTTCAATATATATAAACAATCTCCCTGAAACCTTCAACTGCACCTCTAGATTTTTTGCTGATGACTGTAATCTACCGCACAATTAATCACAAATCTGATCAAGAAACTCTCCAACGTAATCTTGTTTCCATCTCAGATTGGTGTTCATTTAGGCATATGCCTATCAACCTATCTAAAACAGTTTTCGTGAGAGCTACTCATAAAACTCTTCCCCACGAATTCTCATACTAGATCAATAACCTAACCATATCCCAAGTTTCTCAATTTAAATATCTGGGAGTTGGCTGATCTCTCTCTCCCCCCGTTGGAATAATTATATCGATTATGTCTACCAGAAAATGTCTCAACAAACTTTTTCCTTCGCCGCAACCAAAAACATTCTACTCGTGACGTCCGACTTCTCTGCTACCAAACGTATATTTCTCCCATTCTTATGCAGCTGAGGTCTGGGACCCCCACCCCTCTAATAACATTGACAAACTTGAATCTATCTAAAATAAATCCTCCCGCTTTATTCACGACTGCTGGTCATCTTTTAGTTCAGTTTCCGATCTTAAACTCGAACTTAATCTCCACCCATTCGCTACTCACCGACTTATCTCCCACTTAGCCATGCTTTACAAGATTATTCATGGTCATTTAAATTTCGATACGTCCAGTATTTTGTCTAGGCCTTCCTATGTTTCGAATAGACTTGACCACCCCAAAAAATTAAAACCTATTTTTGCTTCTACAGATTGTTTTAAATTCAGTTTCTTTCCCAATACCATAGGTGAATTGAACAAGCTCCCCTCTACTATTGTTAACTCCCCACGATCTTCGATTTTTTGTCAAATGTTTCAAAGCATGTGTACAAATCTACCGCATCTTTTTGTATGGGCCTTGGGCAAACGATATAGCATAAATAAGTTTTATACAGGTACATCAGACTTTCATAACTGAAATATCAAGAGACAAAAATAACATTATCTCATAACAAAAAGAAAATAACTTTGTGGGATTCTTGAATTGAGCATTGGTAACGAACACCTTCAAGTGAAACAACAAAGTATAGTTTTCTCCAATAATAAGACCTAACCAAAAATAAGCCTTAGCTTGATTTTTCAAGATGCTCATAATATAAGCCCCCCCCCCCGAAAATTAGCCTGTTAAAATTGCCAGCAAGATGAAGGCATTCTGTTGCTGTATATGGCAGGTTGTCTTGTATAAAGTGATATTAATATACAATAATGTTATTGACATTTGTATTTAATGATAATTCACATTATTCTGTAGTTTTAAGTTCCCAAATATGGCTAATTTGGACAAGTGGAAAACACCCCATGGTAATGAATCTTCAGGATGACTGCTATCTTATATCCGTTCTTTTCGTTCATGTTTTGCCAAGCTTGCCATAACCTTCTCTTGCTGAATAATTAAAAAGTCAAAGATGCCCTTGAAATGTGCGCTTTTTAGCTACTAAGAAAATAAAAAAAAAACGTGTATGAATCGGAATGGGATCGGACGCGTTATTTTTTTTTCTTCATTTCAAAAAGTGAAAAAAAAGTACGACCAATATATACGAGGGTAAGGAGAAAAAATGGTGTTTTAACATTTTTTTTCGACAATTTTTATATCTGTATAGCCCCTTGGTCTATAATATATGTTCATGCTTATTCTCACCCCATCCGAATTGCAAGCATAGGTTCATAAGCATGACTTTAAGAATAATCCGGAAAGCACTACCAAGGAATGATTCTTAAGGTCACGTGATGGAAAAAATAAAAGAAATCGCTTTCCACTCAGGGAAAGCACGATTTTTTCCTTGGACCGATAACCAATCAAAATTAAGCGTGGTATACACAACTACTATACATTTACTAAATTTTTTTGTTCAACGACGGTGGCAACACAAATTCATTTTTAGTGCACGTGCAGTTTTTGTTTTTTTCACATTTTTTAACGTTAAAAATTGAAAGTGTTAGGGGCTAGATATTTGTTTCCTTTTTTAATGGGTAAGATGGAAAACCGAGGGAGTAAGAGTTATTTTTGTAATTAAATACATATATATCGGTATATGTATATTATTTACGAGGATATTTCAGCATTATAATTAATTTATCCAAGTTCTTTAAGCCGTGTTTCAGTTCGTAAAGAACTGCCGAAATCACAGAGATACGGAATAAAAATGTATTTTCTCCCATTGAGTATTTTGGACTTGAAAAATTATTTTTGGACTAATGGACTTATAAAACGTGTGTGGGGGCGGCTGGCTGATACACACAAACGTCGTCCCCCGCAGCAAGCGCATCGTGACCCACACACCTGGAATGCCACTTCCGGGAATGTTGGGACGTTTAATAAAAAAATAGCGTTACGGGGGGGGGGGGGGGGGAGATTCGAACCATGAACTTTTCGGTTGCCTTGGATTGTACACGTCGTTGTCGTAACAACTGCTCAACAGTTGCTGCTTGCGACTAATTAAATGTATCAGTTCTTGAATATCTATTTGTTTCTAATGCGCACGTACTCTCTGATTCGACACCTAAATTAACCACTAGCGCTAGACGTCAGTTTCTATCGGATATCCTTTTATAAGTATGGGGGAATACCGATAGTACCAAAATTTCCCTTTTATCCTTATATTGTCATAATCGGTTCGGATACGGATCGCATTCCGTAGTACTAGATAGTACTTGCGCTTGTCCAGCACTAGTAATATCCATATGGGTTCAAATAAAATTATGCTTTCATACTTACGTTCACCATCCATCATCGAGGAGAAAGCAGGATATTGGGGTCTTAAATACAGGATATCACTAAATTTTGCCAAAAATTGTAATTCATTGCTTTAAATGAAATTTGCTAATTGTTAAAATTACTGAAGGCGTGGAAATAAAAAAAACTGCTGCAAATCGCAGTAAACAATCACATATGAAAAAAATATTAAAATGATCTGATGACCATATATCTCATTGAGAAAAATAAAATTCGGTCAACTGGTATCTTAAATAATAATCCGTAAAAAAAAAAAAATATATACGGGACATCGCAAATTGTTATCAAAAACCTTGTCAGTAGTAGGCATGATCACCGATCGTATTTAAAACTCCAAAAATATTGAGGACAAAACGTTAACACCTGACAAATATGAGAGATGAATATAATTTATGATTTTTGCCATAATTATAAATATATATACCACAATATAATTTATATTATGAAAACGCTGTGTATTCACGACTTTAGTAAATATTACAAATTCAAATATATATTGTTGAAAAAATGGGACAACTGGAATGTCCCGTAATACGGAACACGATTGGTCCGTCAAATCGGTTGACATTTTACCGGTCCTTGTTTTCAGAAAGGTTAAGAAACACTGATCTAGGTAATCATTGATACTTGAAATGAAACCCTTATTGTGCATAACATTAGACTATATCTAGCAATCAAAATACTAAATTGTAGACCTAAAATGTCCTTTAAAATGCTGATTATATATAATGCTTGAGAAACTCGTGACTTATTCTTAGTGCAAAGATAAGCATGACTAAGTTTGACTCTGGTATGTATCGACTCTCATTTATAATGCAATGGTTTTCCAATTGACGCCGTATCTAAACATGCAAAACAATGCTTTGAGCATTAAGTCCTGCCAGCTCTGCTTTGAAAATACTCCTTAAAACGTTGGATTTATACATACGCTGGGGATAAATATCTGGTAGATCAGAAAATTTAAAATATCAAAATTGAGATATTTTATACTCGCGGTAATTATACGGTAATTCAAAATATAAAACACTTTAATCTACATAAAATAAGTTGTTTATTATTCAACATATCTATCAGATTAAAATAAAGTATTTGACAACATTGACACTAAGTTTTTTGACTGTTTTAATACTGTGTTAGTTTCTGAGGTCAAAAACCTGACCCTGATCTCCTATCACATATTTTGAGTAAACAGCTCTATTTCGCTTAGTAGGCTATATTGAACACCGATAACCAGTAGTTTGGATGAAATGGACCATATAAAATTATGTATATATTACCTGTTCTAGACTCTTTGTGTGTTAAAAAATTCAAAATTGCTAATTCTAATTAAAATTTTGTTTTAATTATTGTAATAAATTGGTATTTAAAAATAAAACGCAATATGCAAAAAAAAAAATTTTCATATTATATATCAATTGTGTTCAAAATATTACCCAAAGGCATTCATTTAGGTTTTTGACAGTTAAAACCAGTTTTTGACGTTAAAAATCCAACCCTTATACACACACACACACATACATGCCATATAGCAGTTTTTCTCAAAGTGCTTGTCGCGGTGACCTGGAGATACTGATTTGTGTGCCTGTTCATGCTTTGAAGGGGTCCTCGTATAAAGAAAATATCTACTAAAGTATTTTGGGGGAGCCGCATACGAACCACATCAATTAGGTAAGGGAGCTGCGGGTGACAAAAGGTTTGAGAGCCACTGCCATATGATGACGTTATTTCCTTTGATTCAAATTTGTAATAGAGTTGTTCAATTTTCCCATATTTTCCTATCGTACACAGATTCCTAAAAAAATTGTGCCGAGAGATCAGTCGGATGTGCCGCAAAATCTTTTATTTTGAATGTTGAGACTACAGTCGACTCGCAGAGATTACCGCGAATAAACCAAACTTTATGTCGTTCCGCTCATGCTAGAAGCACGAATGTGCAATGTCCTTGGAAAGAAAAGAACGTGAGAAATGGCATTTGAACGTTTACTCTACCCATGTTACTTTATGAAAGTTGTTTTCCTAAAATGTTTCGGGTGCGACAGTGGTTAAATTTGAAACAGCAATTTTTTTTTTTGGGAAATGCATTTTCATCTCTTGCCGTTTTCTTTATATTTCTGCAAAAATATTGGTGTAGGTCGGCAATGCTTCCTCTGCCAATTCTTTCACACACTAAGAACTTGGGTACGTGTCATGAAAATGCCCCATTTCCGATTTGCATACGTATTTTTCCGTTACGAAGGTTCAATGTAGCAAGTCTTCCACTTCATTTGATGTCGCCTTAGCCTCATTAACACTCAGCCCAATTAGGCTGTCTTTTAATAATGTATCAAAACTGCTTTCAGTACTAAAATCATGATTATACAATGTATCCGAAGACATTTGGGTAAAAATATGATAAATCTTTTCTTTTCATATCTTGTCTCAAAGCCAGAGGCTTGTTTCTCTTCATAAGGTGGTGGAAAAAAAGTTTCAGGACAACCGAAAAACCGCAATTTCTGAAAAACTTGTGCTTGTTGGATGCACGAAAATTTTAGAGTGATAACTAAAAGTGAAACAACATTTTCCACTGAAAGTAATTGTGATAGGTGCTGCCCTTTTTCAGAAAAAAATTATTGAAGTTATAGTATATAAAAGTCAAAACCTGGAAAAAGATACAAGGCACGCGTGTTTTCTGATGTCGAAGGAAGAAATTTGCATTTTTCTCATGTTGGCGTAACAGTCGAGCGTGTTTTGATCAGTAATGCTCTGTGAAATCAAATTTTTTTTTCTGAAAGGGCGAAGAGGCCAAATAAAAAATTTATTCAATATTGGAGGGCAAAAAGCTTGCTTTTTCAGAGACATGATGCTTTGTCATAAAATTCCGAACATTATACCTAAAATGACCGATAGCAGTCATTTTGACTGCTACGTCTTTTTAGTGCAATATATTTAATCGCACTAAATTTTTATAATAAAAATCAAGCATTATCGCGCATGGTTAATTTTGAAGAAATTTACCTTTTCTTAAGCATACAGGGTGTCCATAAAATGACTTTCCAACTATAAATATGAAAATTTGGAGGACAACTGTAGACAAGATTTACCATGAAAAAATATCATAGCATTTATATCACATCGTACATCGCTCCATTTTGTGATATAAACCTTTTATATGTATATCACGGTCTTTTTTATTCACTTTATTTAGTAGTTCGCGCACAATATACATATACTACTATGCCTGCCACCTTGAATTTGCAATATCGAGAAAAAACTAGGGCACTATTAAAATTTCATACCAAATTAACTTAAAGAACATACTATCACATTACGTATGTATATACACTGCTGGCCACCGTAAATGCAACACCCTGAAGGAAGCATGCAAATAATATGAAATTTACAACATGCATTAGCGGAGGTGAGATATGCAAATGATTAGAATTTCAGCGCAGACGCACATCACGCGCGCCTGTGGCGCCACTTCAAAGCGCTATTTAAGGCTTGGAGATTTCGACGATTTGAAGTACGGCAATTGTGTTTTTCTTGTGGTTTTTTAAAAAAAAACGATCAATTATGCCTCGTAGAAAACAGCGATCATCTTTTGATCAAGTATCCGAGTTCGACAGAGGAAGGATAGTGGCCTACCGAGATTGTGGATTATCTTTCAGGGAAATCGGTAGTCGTGTTGGACGAAACCAAACAACTGTAATGCGGATATGTGATCGTTGGATGCAGGAGGGTACGACGGACCGACGTGTTCGATCGCATCCACCTCAGTGCACCACTTCACGTGATGACAGGCGTATTGTGCATATGGCAGTGACGGATCGCTCAGCCACATCACGAACCATAGCACAGCACATTCAGTCTGTACCGCATCATCCAGTGTCTGCGCGTACCATTCGACGCCGTTTACAGCAGAGTGGTCTGTCCGCAAGACGTCCATTGTGTCGTCTACCCTTGACGCAGAACCACAGATGTCTCCGCCGCCAATGGTGCGATGAAAGAAGGATGTGGACGGCACAATGGAATGAAATTGTCTTTACTGATGAGTCACGCTTCTGTATGCAACACCACGATGGTCGGATTTGAGTCTGGAGACACCGTGGAGAGAGGATGCTGAACAGCTGCGTTATGCACCGCCACACTGGTCCTGCACCGGGTATTATGGTATGGGGCGGTATTGGATATCACTCTCGCACTCCTCTAGTATGCATTGCCGGTACTTTAAAAAGCCAGCGCTACATCTCCGAGATGTTGGAGCCAGTTGTCCTTCCTTACCTTCAGGGCTTGCCCACAGCCATATTTCAACAGGATAATGCGCGACCACACGTGGCACGCATTGTCCAAAGGTTCTTCGTCAATCGCCAGATTGAATTGCTTCCCTGGCCAGCTCGCTCTCCGGATCTTTCGCCGATAGGAAACATGTGGTCCATGTGGAACATGTGGTTGCTCAACGATTGACCCAGATTACATCCCCAGCTGCCACACCAGATCAACTTTGGCAACGCGTGGAAGCTGCTTGGTCTGCTGTACCCCAAGAACACATCCAAAGTCTCTTTGAATCAATGCCGAGGCGTGTGGCAGCGGTGATCTCCAACAATGGCGGCTACTCTGGCTACTGATTTTGGCAGGAACCACACTTCACAGAAGTCTATAAATTTAATCATTTGATGCTTGATCAACATGTTATCTACAAAATATATATTGTTGCGATATCTCTTGTCTTTCTTGGTGTTGCAATTTGGGTGGCCAGCAGTGTATATAATATATATATATATTTTTTTTTTTGTCTTTTTCATCAGTACTATCTGATTCAGACCATTCCGAAATCATTACTTTCTCTTTCGGGTAAATATAGCAGAAAATAATGATTTTCGTTGTCTAAGTTTGCGTCGTGTGTGTCTCAGCCTCAGATTTATGTCTGAAATATCATTTATTACTGACAAAATATCGTTGTTATAATGCACCCGTCTGTTAAGAGCCGTTTCTGCACACTCTGAATGAACCCGTTTTTTAGGGAGCTTTCAAAGCAGATGGTGGCATGAAGAGTTATGAAATGTCAAACAAAAACTGAGCTTTGCCAGGTGAACGATCAGAAAAAAAGATTCCTCAACATTTGATAACAGACTATAGCTAAATAATATAGTGTTTTGATTGTGGATACATACTGTCCCTGTCAATAGACATTTTAGACTGTCCAGTAACAGGATGCAAAACAAATAAAATTATTTAATTTATTACTTCTTATTGATATTTTACTCCTGAATATATGTTGTGTTGTGTGTGCCATCAGGAAAAGCAAAAGTGTACATCAGTGCATACCACAAAAAAACATACAATTTACACATAGGAGTCAAAATGACTGCTCTTGGCCCCGTTCTAGGTATAAACGTCGATATCTCCGAACGAAACCTTCAATATTTTCAAATTTTGTTACACAGACAAATGCAGAAATAATGAAATGTCACCAAAAATGAAGTGTGTACGTTGAATACTGTCGAGATTATAGCGTTTTCAAAATCGAAAACCGTCAAAATCACTGCTCCGGCCGTTCTAGGTTTAAATGTTACTACCCTATATAATGACAGACATATTTTGGAAATATAGGCATATCAGGACAATTTCGACAATTTCTATTTTCTGAGGCATTTCTCATAACTTTTAGACAGTTTTTTTTTCTTTCAACAGGACAATGAAAAACAGGAAACCCTAAAAGAAACAGGACCTCTTATTGCAGTTGCAAACAAGCTAGGAAGATGATTACACAACTAGTTATTGACATCCCGAATGATAAAGATTATAAACAAAAAGTTAGGACCTAACTAATATACAGAACCTATCTGTTTTGGTTAAAATGAAAATTTGCGCGCAATTTTTAATTGTCTTTATACTTCTTTCCACGTTTTTGACCTTTACTATAATTTTGAAGTGTTCTTTTTGCTGAAACAGCGCAACACTCATCTAAATCATTTTTACTGGAACAAGTTTAGCTCCAATTGTAGTTATCACTCTAAACTTTTCATACATCTACAAGCATTCGAAGTATCGCAGTTTTTCGGTTGTCTTTAAACTTTTCTCCACCTCCTTACTGATGGATGTTCTCCGTACCTTTTTCTTCGACAACAGTGCGATTTCATCAGCGTTTAACACTCGCTGATGTGCATAACTCGCGTGAAATATGTTGTCTTGATTATCTTGGGAGAAATCCATTAGAGGTTTATTTCCACAAATTTTTACGTTACGTATGAGCGTAAGCTGAATCACATTCGAAAATTCCGAACTTTTTTTGCCAGCAATGCGAAATTTGACGCTTCATTAGTTTTTTTTTCTTTTACAGAGGAATAAAATATCTTTTCCTTTTCTTTCAACGTCTTTAAAATAACAGAAATAAATCTTATAGCAAGCTATGTACAAAAATGAAAAAAAAAAAAGTTTTGTATGAGAGCCATCCCATTGCCGATTGCAGAGTAATACTTTTTAACTGGGTAAAATTATGATAAAAAAATATGGAAAGAAAATCACAAACACCAAGCGTCAAGGGTATATTTAAATGGTAAGTAATAGACACCACACAGTTCTCGTTCTAAACGAGCTTGATTTAAATCAGATACTTTTGATATTTCAAGCTATTTTAAGTAATATGATTTTTTTAACTTATATGATAAGTAAATAAGAGATAATAAGATTCATATGTTATTTATTTGCACAATATCTAAATAAATGTGATAGACATTTATTTTTTGGGTGAAAAGTCTGGTTGCTGTATAGAATTACGTTTTTCTCAGGTGGTTAGAAACCTTTTTCTAAAATCTTCTGAAGTCTCTTCCAAGAACTTTCTTTCCCATAGAGAAAGTGAAGTCATTAAAGAGAGCGTTAACTGTATAAACAAGATTTCTATCCCTGGAATATGGAATTTACTACAGGCTTTGTGGAAGTGGCCAATACACTATTTATGGAAATAGTTGTCGCAGTTGGGAACGAGATATGTTTCTTTTCAAAAGTAAATTTCAAAACTCATAATAAAAACTCAATTTTCCACAACTCTAATCCCCTTCCCCTCCATGCTTTTTCAATTATGCTACAACATAGAGAAATTTTTCATAGCTCGTAATAAGAAATTTTTGTCATTAAAGGTGGTCCTTTTTTTTCAAAGAAAAGGAAAGTTCATGGTTTCGCAGTGATATTTTATAAAGATATTACTCCAGAATATTTAAATTCGTTAAATTAATGAATGTTAGTTGCATATACTGTATAACTATGTGCTTTTTGGACTTTTCTTACCAAGTACACATTTCAATATTGTTTTAAACATAGACTGATTTATTCTTGGATACCATTGGTATGATAAATGGGATTTTTTCGTAGTTTAAAATGCTAATGCGATTTTTTAAAATAAATGCAAGATCTTTAGAGCTTGATATTGTTGTCTATAAGTCAAAATGTGAGAACTATACCTGTTATGAAAACTATTTAATACCCCCTAATAAGTCAACATTTCAAACTTTAATTTAAAATGTGTGAGTAAATATTGAATTTAAATTTAAAAAAATGGAATTGATTTGATTTTTTGAAAAAAAAAATCATGATTTAATTAACCCTGGACTTGATAAAGGATAAAATTAGCAGAAATTTTATAACAATTTTCCCTCTATATAATATGTTGCGCTTAAAAGCACTCTTCTCAACTATTGCGTGTTTTTTTTTTAAATTTCTGAAGCATAAGCAAACGGACCAATTGAGTGTTATGCCGGATACTAATCTGCATACTCACTGTCCTATTCTGTTTTCCCTCTTTTCTCCTTTCGTTACATTCTTTTTTTTCTGGCTAAGTGATCCGATGTCGAGCAATAAATTTTTGTTCTATGTATGACTATGCAATTATTTTATCAAGTTCAATATTGTCTAAAAAATTGGTGTTAGTCTGATTTCTATACTTAAAAAATATACTCATCTTTAGGATTGAATATTTTTCAGTCATATTTAGACACAATATTTAAATTTAAAATTTATTACTTAAATTTTAGGGATAATATTTACAAAAATTATTTTGTAAATAATTATTATTAGAGCCCGGATTATATGCACTTAAAAAGTGGCAAAATATGCTCTAAAAATATTCTGAAATATGCAATTAAAAAGGCTAAAATATGCACTTAAAAAGGCTAAAATATGCACTTAAAAATGCCAAAATATATATATATCTTTACACTCATCCACCATCTTTTTTTCTGCCACCTCGTTATGCAATTTGCCTGTTGTGTCCTTTGTGTTTGTATTTGAAAAATCCTGAAAGAAGTTAAAAATTCGAAAATATGCGTTAAAAAATCACTATGCAAAAAAAGCACACGTGTTTTTGAAATTCATATTTTCTATTTGTTAGTGTATATTCATTTACCTTCTCATTTATGCATATGCAAATAACTTCTAAATATTTTTTATTCAGTCATTTTCAATAAGAAACGAAATAACAGTAAAAAGAATTTTGAGACTATTTCTAAAAGAATTTAACATTTTTGACGCTAACGCTGAAACAGTTGATATTTTTAAAAAAAAAATCTTATCTGCGGGAAAAAACCCGATGTTATGAAAATATTATGAGCAATATTCATTTGGAAAACTATGAAAAAGTGATTGAGTTTCAATAAACCTTCACAAAAAAATATGCACTTCTGAAAATTCTTTGATTTTATGCATTAATGCTAGAAAAAGCCAAAATATACAAATGCATATAATCCGGGCTCTGATTATTAAAATTTAAAATCTATTTTTTTAATTTTAAAAAAAAATAGTGGTTCTTATCAATCTTGATAAGCGTGATTCTCAATCAGTTCATCACGGACATTTGGAGTGCCGCATAAGTTTTTCGAGATCGACAGACGTGCCACAAGATATTCAAAAGTTTAAATCACGTATCCAACGGTACCGCGGATGTAGAAAGTTAGGAAATCCAGATTTGAAAGGAAAATCTAGATTCACTCATTATTCTCTAGCACGTTTCATGTATGCTTTGCGTTATGTAAACATTTTTCATTTTATCATTTTTTTTATCCATTGCCTGACCATTTTTTTCAAGTTATTTTAATAAATTATTGTACTTTTTTTTGAGAAAATATATAAGCTTAAGAATTTGGTCTAGAGGAATTGTGATTTCTAACCGTTACTTTTACGTCCACGTCAAATTTTCAGTAGAGTCGGCAGCGGTTTCGACTAAGCCATCTCGTTTGTCCAGAGGTGACCAGTCACAAGAGAATGGGATGACTACATTGCGGAGAGCAGGAAGACAAGCTCAACTAATTTATTCTTTTGTGTTCATCAGTTTTATTAAACTGTCCGGTATTACTGCGTTTAGAAAATGCACGTTTGATTTTCTGTGGATTTTTCAGGTCGCCATTAAATTGACCAGCATCCAAATTTTCAAGCACCAAAAAAAAAAAGCCTTTCGAGTGAGCCAAGCCCTTTTTCATCTTGTCCAAAAACTAAGCCACTCTTTGCAGTAAAACCACTGACGCGCGGAAATTTCGGGAAAAGGTCTCGTAGAAACTTCATTCATGCATCCGATGGGACACCGCTTGGTAAGTACTGGGGGGTTTCCAACTCTAAGTTCCAGTGACCCAGGTGAGTTGGAACAAAGTGACTTCACTGTATGATAACTACAGAGGGTATTCTCTTATTTGGTTGTGTTACGCTCAGGTCCAGTCGTTCCGATGACAGACGTTTCGTCTTTTTCTCAGTGCCGGTCTAGATTTTGATATTCTATAAAGTTGGATGCCACATCTTGCTTGTATATAAGCACGGCCGTCTTTACTTCATATATAAGACGCTGAAACAAAGAAAATTTCAATGGGAGATTTTAATTGGAACCTAAAGTTTTTCGCCACAGATATAGGTCTAGACCACGGTTGGCCAACTTTTTTCCAACTCGCGCCACAACCAAGATTATTTTCGATGCTCTTGCTACTCTGCAGATCTTAAACGGGACGTATGTTCTGCTCGTTTCACGAGACATGACCATTCTCTCCGTTCTTGCAAAATATTGTTCGGCTGTTCTTATTTTCCGTAAAGATGTACAGTTTGTTACTCTTTTGAGTTCTAAATTGTTTTTATTTTTGAGTTATATATAAGTTCGATTATCGCAATGCAGATTATGTATATCTGTAGAAGTTCATCTAACCTACACTATGTTGGGCATACATGCCAGAACCTGAGGACTCGGGGTGCTTGATTTCCCCCTCCAATAAACTCATTAAGAAGGCTTAGCCTCCACTCCTAAGAATTCATGGAAAAACAGGGTATGTCCCTCGTGAGAACTATTTTGAATCTTGTACACATGGGACATCCAGCAACTATGCCCAAAGATGAAAAACAGAACAAAAACGCATTGACTAGAAAGTCATCACTTAGTAGTGATTTATCATTTTAAGAGTGCATATATAATCATATATATATACACACACACACCATACTAAAGGTACAGGTTTACCACAAGATCACAATTTATAACAAAAGGATTGTTTAAAAGTTGGGGAGAACATCTTTTTGATTCAAAAATGAAATAAAATTTCTTTAATTTTTAAAAAGCTTTCGCGTGCCACTCGTGATACCATGATGTGCCAGTTGTGGCCACCCCTGGTCTAGACGAAATTTTTAGAAACCAAAATTGCTTTAGATCATGGCTCTTTTTCTGGAATTTACTTACCTTTACACCGTCAGAGAAAGCCTGCATTCACGAAGTAATTGATACCGATTTGTCATTACATATCTTGTTAGGATACGATAGTTTGCCTGATGTTTTAGTCATTAAAACACTGGAAAAATGTGATTTATATTACAATGTGTTCGGCTCAAATTTTTAGGGAGAAAACAGATGCCCTTTGTGCTGGTTTGTTTAAACTTCATTTTTTTAGATTTTTTTTTCACTCGAATCGTTCCAGTTTGCGATTGATTTTCATAAAATGCCATGCTATGCCATCTCGATTGCAGATGCTTTCCAGATATCAAGGAATGAAAACACAACGTGAGCAAGTTCAGTGTTTGCTTCGGTTAAACAGAGTGAAGCTTATCGAATCAAAGCATTTGAGCCAGTGAAGGATTCATTGATAGCACGCAAGGAAACGCGATACATTTCGCCATTGAATGGCAATGTTCGATGAAAAATAGTTATTCTCAAGAGTGTCGTTCGTAAGAGTTTCGTGATAAACACGGCTACATCATCATGCATGTCTAGGAACCCTGGGGAAATTATTGGCATTGAATTTGATGTTTACCAGATTTCGTCCATGTTTATCGAACTCTACTTACGAATTCCTTCAGTGTCGATCAGAACCACCAAACGATATTCGCAAGTGGTCTTCGGCGAGGCAAATAAGATTTTTTGTGATGCTATAAATGATTTTCCTCGGAAGGTGGTTGTAGTAATTGGATATGACATTTTGCATGCAAGCTCTTATAAAAAACGATTGCTAATCTAAAATATGAATTAATGGACAATTCAATATTTCACATAAGAAGTGATAAAAAATGCAATGGATGAAGGAATAAACAAAAATCTAGACGGAACTGTCACATTAACATTTAATTCCCCTGAATACTCGGCCTCGTTTCGAATACACATCCATCATCCACCTCCATTCACAACAGTTCAGGAATTTTTTTTAGTACTTTGTCTGCTCGTGACTGCCTTGATCTTCATCCTAAAGTGGAATTAAGACTGTTCAATGTTTTTGTTCCCCAGGAAATTTTCACATCAGCAGCGATTGGCAAGATTGACACAGCGTTGCCGTCATGGAGGATGAAATCCTTTCCCGATTTCTCGGTTTGTCTTCTATGTTTGTTATTATTGACTGGAAAACGCAGCGGAATGCTTTCAACACATACTAGAGCTATGCTGAACAACAATTACAGTCTGCTATCCAAAAATGCACTGACGAAGCTGACGTGAAACAAAGGCGCACCGATCACGAGTTTACTCGTGGCCGGTAAGCAACGTTTTGGCATGACGACACGAGTTAACTCATGACCGGTCAACAATGTGTTAACAATGATTGGGCCTTTTCGAATCCCCTTCAAAGTCCGAAATTTCTGTAGAGCAGCTACTACGGAATCAGCTGTTTTGGCAAAACAATTCTACTAACAAAGCGCGATCTCGTAAACGATCAGTACAAGTAGCAAGTACATTGAAAACAGGATCTCCGCGAATGTTTGCAAACAGCTGCGGCGTGACGTCGAAAACAAATTACATGTATACTACAGGTTTCCAAAGTAATGCGCCCTCAAGGGGCGATATTTGGAACTGTTTTGTTGGCTGAAAAAATTCCCATCTCTTTATAATGATGATATTTTCCCCCCTCCCCTTTCATTTATTACACAAAATATTGTACGTAAATTTGACGGTAGCAGTTAAATTGCCTGAAGTGCATTGAAAAGAAAAAGATTCATAATTGCTCTGAGTCTTCTACAGTTTTCACTTCTTTTTTCGAGTCACTAGCACCCATTTGTCAACTACGTTCGAATCGGCATAATGCTAATCGTTGATTGTAATCTGAATGGAGTGTTTAGAGTATTAATACCTCGTGCGTATGAAGTCAGACACAAGCAGTGACCATGAGTGATCTAAATCAACTACCTGACTAACCACAGGGTATAATCGCTCCAAGCACAAACCTTCGGACTCGCCGAGTGACCACCACCTTATAAAATGGACATTTTTCAATAGGGTTGCCCTTACATGACATGCTTAGTTATGGGAAGCGCCAATTTATTTTACGGTGATAACTTCAATTCAGACCGTTTTCCTAGATCAGTGATTCCCAACGTGGGCGTTAACGCCCCGTGGGGGCGATGGAATGTTCCGGGGGGCGGTAGAAGCTACAGGTATAACATAGGATTCTGTTGGGGGGCGATGGGACAAAAAAGGTTGGGAAACTATGCCCTAGATTGTTTTGGAAGATACGTTTGTGTCTTACATAAGACATCAGGGAAAGACGTCGATTTCTGTACGTGTCCCCATTGGTTCCTTATCTAAGCAAGATGGACACCGTTAAATCCCTCTTTGCTCCACCTGAAGAGGCGATCCCTGCATTGAAAAATCTGAAAACTAGCTATACGCTGCCCTTCAAAGGGGAAAAAAAAGATTCACAGTAATGTCTCGATACAGTAACTAATTTTTTTGTTATAAACCTACTTTAGGGTAACATATATAAAGGACAAAAACTTGGGGCAAAGAGAAGTAGAATTAACTCAATGACGACTGACAGATTATGTCGGTGCCCAGCTGAACAAACTGTCTGCTATCTCTCATCAAAACATGCTAATCATTGAAATGCAATTTCATCAGCTTGGTTTTGCAGATTTCTTTATCACGTGAAATTTAATTTTTGAGATAAAAGACTAGCGAACAAATGTAATACTATAAAACGTAATCCCCGATGGTGAATGTGGATCCTTTGCTTAGTTTAATAATTGGCTTCTTGGCCACAAAAGGCACCGTATGGTTAGAAGATGAACGTTCAGTTCTACAGGGCCGGGTAAAGCTTGCTTTTTATTTAACCAATTTTAATGCTATAAAATTACTTATGCATCCAAAATATAACAGGAGAAATAAAATTCTCAGGAATTAAATAGCTGCTAAAAATAATGATGGATCACTATCATTTTTAAATATTGTGCTGGTTGAAGTGAAAACTTTTATACTAATCAGTGTTTCCATACATAGCGTATTCAGTTTTTTGGCAGAATTGAACGTGATTCCAAAATAACTGAAGTTATTTAAAACTGCCCCCCCCCCCCATCCATGAATTTATTAAAAATTTGCATTGCTTCATTGTGTTATATATTTACCCCTGCAAAACTTTAAGTTAGACAACTAAATGCTACATCAAGACTGATTCTGTTTTGTCGCACCATGTTGCTCAGAGCTGATGATAATAATGTCTCATTTTAATTGTTATTTATGCCATAAAAGTCATTAAGGTTCCTGCGTGTCGTGAATAAGTGCGAAGTGATATTCAAATGTCAAGTGCTGAAGTTTTCCCTCACCGTAAGTTTTGGTTAAGGACTAATGCTTTCTTGAATGGATTTTTTTTCTGCATTTATGCTAATTTTGTGAAATCGTGCATTTCTGTCATTTGTCTGTAATGACCTTGTGAATAAGCGTGTTAAGAAATCCACATGTATCTGCAACAAATTTCGTTATTTGTGTGCTGTCTTTCCCAATATTGATCCGCGATTCGTATACGTATTGGATTTTCTGCAATATTCACGCACTTGACAAATCTGAATAAAATTTTGACAACAAGCCAATTTTATTCGACTTCTCTGAGACTCAGCATGCCTACCATCACGGAAAGGAAACGTCGACATAAATTCCGAAATTTTTGTGTTCACTTTAATTTTAGCATTCACGCAAATTTTTTACTCACCATACATCTGGGATTTTTTAATCCCTATCCATGTGTGATACGGTTCTTTTGATACGAGTAATGTGAAAAGTGTATGATTCTTCCACTTTTCTATTTAGGATTCTTAATTATTGTTACATCCGAAAGCTTGTCCAATGCATTTTTTTCCTCAATTATCACTTTTAAGACTTCTTGGTCAAACACTAAAGAAACTAAGCCCCTCCGTTGGCTATGACTATGTATATACTCTAATTTCTGCTTTTTATGGACCTATTTTTTTTAAATATCACCGGTCTAATGAAATGAATGTGTTGCGTAGACTGTATAGTATTTTTTATTAATAACCTGTTTTCTTTGAGAGGATTTTTATGTACGTGTATTTCCGATTGTTTTATGAAAAACTAGCTGTTACCCGCGGCTCCGCTCACTTGGATTTTCTGAAAATTCCCCCTTAAGAGACCTTTAGGGGACTTAATTTTGAAACATACCTTTTCTTAGTGAGTTTCCACATTATAAAATAAAAGTGACCAAATTTCATGTTTATACCTTCGGCATTCGACTCGGTAATGTTGCCCCATATAACCTTTGAAACCCCCAACCCCCGCTTACAGAGAGGTTGAATTTGGATAAATGTCTACTTAGTGTGTCTTCAGAGTATAAAATAAAACTACTTACCAATTTTTATATTTATAGCTCCAATATTTTCGGCTGAGCGATGATGAATCAATCAGCCAGGACATGGTATTCTGTATGTATAAATTACATCTGAAATACTCTTTTGCAAAGAAAACTAAGTACCCCTAAAAAGTAATTCGATTATCTCGAAATTTTGCATGCAGATTTCTTTATACGGTCGACGTTCGATATAACGACCCCATCTGTCCCGTCGAAACAGATGTTATATTGGGAGTGTCATTATATCTTAAGTAAAATATGATAGTCGTTCTGTAAAAACATTTGGGACTTACCCTATTGGTCGTTGTAATGGAATTGTCGCTATAACTAGCGTCGACTGTAGCAAGTCCAGTAACAGCTTTCTTGGATTTGTAACGTCTTGCTGTTTTTTTAGTGTTTTTTTATAATGATAAATTACGTGTGTATGCAAGTGATTTGCATTTTTCACAGCCAGTGAATGTTAACTCCAGTTCTATTGCACAACTGAAATAGCATTAAACAGGTAACAATGGTTTATCTTTTCTCGTTGTTGGCGTTGCATTTCCCTGAAGAGACAACTTTGCTGTTGCGACGGACCTTATTGCCAATTGGATGATTTCGAACGTAGTTGCATAGTCGAGATGCTTCAAGCTGGTTCGTCTTACCATGCATTGGCTACCACCAGCACAGTATGGACACTGCTATGTGAAGGTGCTGGCAGCCATGATTGCTGCAAGAAACTTGGCGGAATGAAGGCTTGGGAAGGCCTGACGTGAAATTTTTTTTTTGTTTCTCTGTAATGCTTGTTATGTGTAGTGTTGCCATCTGCCACCAGTTTTGAGTGAAGTGGTCACCTAACTATGAGTGAAGTGTTATGATTGAATGATTTATCGTTGTAGGACTGTTGCTCTCTGTGGCGAGACTTTCCAACGGGGAGATCGGCTCGCATTTGCGCCTTGAAGTTGGGAACCACAGAAAACCAACTTCAGCCGACCACCACTGTGGGGTTCGAACCCGGATCCTCGCATCGCGAGTCCGTCACTATAACCACTCGACCACCACAGCGGCAACGTATTATCACGTATACAAGCATGCATATCGCCGCCAGAGATTTTACCAATTACTGATTTGAACACTCCATGTGCAGTTGCTTGCCATTAATGGTTCGTTAATGGTTCGTTTTGAAGTTAAGTAAAAGATATTTTATCAAACGTTTATAAAACTAAAAAAACCCAACCGATTAAGCTCTTGCGTTACATTCCAACGAATGCAACCGATAAGCTTATTGGTTGGATTTTTCAAATTTTATAAAAGGACTTTTAGAAAACTTTTATAGTGCAATCCCGGTCTTACGCATATTTAATTTCAGTGGAAACCATAATTTTCTTTCATGGTGCTGTGTGTGTGGTTTTTTTTTGCAAAAGAGTATATAGATATCCTCCCCTAAAGCACAGAATGCTTTGCATTATTCTGCAAACAAGCCCTCAGCTTGTTTTCAGACGGAAAATATGTTCTACAATAAAAATTCCTAAATAATGCTTTCTAAATGGATGGCCGGGATAACACTATAAAAGTTGTATAAAAGTTCTTTTATAAAACTTGAAAAACGCAACTAATAAGCGCATCGGTTATTCGCTTGAATGTAGTAACCGATGCACTTAATGGTTGTTTATTTTTTCAAATTTTGTAAAAGAACTTTTATAGGGTAATCCCAGTCTTATAATTCTTCCAGACACACTTCTACAGCAGCACTCATTGTTCTGCGACGTACGTCGCAATTTTCGGAACGTTTTGCTTTAGGGATATCCTAATGTTACTGATGGAATGTTTTCAAATTGGCACTTACCCGAAGACCTCTTGATCAAACACCGATCCGAATGGTCTAAGGCTGGGATTACGCAATGAAAGTTTCATAAAAGCTGTTTTATAAAATTTGAAAATTTTAACCGATAAGGTTACCGGTTGCATTTGCTGGAATGTATCCCATAAGCTTTATTGGTTTGAATTTTTCAAGTTTTATAAAAAAGATTTTCAAACTTTTATAGTGTAATCTAGGCCTTGGGCCGGGATTACACTGTAAGAGTTTCATAAAAGTTCTCTTATAAAACCTGAACAATGTAACCAATAAGCTGATCGGTTACATTTGAGCAAATTCAAGCTAATAGATTGAATTTATGAAGTTTTAATAAAGTTATGAAGTTTCATCAATATGATGACTAGGGCTCGAATGTTTGACCTAAAAGTCAAATATGCCAGCATTTATGACCTAAAAATATGACCCTATGATTTTCCCATTATTTTATCTTCTTTTTCAGCTATTGTTTCTTATCTTATTGTGTTAAAAAAACAAAAAAATCATCAATTTATCCTTTTAATTAAAATTCTCTCACCAGATTCAAATGAAAACCATGCCTACCTTATGCTGAATACTGTTCTTTGGTACGTTCTAGAATCATCCTGAATTTTACGAGAAGCAGTTTCAGATGTTAAAAAAACTTCTGTTTAGTTTCTTCTAAGAAATATTTGAGGAAATTACTTTGCAAAGGTTTTTTTTAATTCGATAAAAATTACCAGATGGAGTAATATCTGAAGGCGGCTTGGCATAAAGCAGACTGGTTTCTGCAATCTCGTTGATTGTTTCTCAAGCTAAATCGGTTTTTTGCTGGAACTTTTAACATATTTTTAACAAAATGAAGTACAGTGTGGTACCATTGCACCTCCTTTTAAACCAGGCACAATTTCGGTCTACCGTCATCGGGCACAATTTACTACCACTTTAGATGTGAGTTGTGCCGCAAAAGTGTGTATATGTTCCAATAACTTATATACTTAACCGTCCGCGTGTGTATCTAGTGTTGTGCGTTAGTGCTTCCATCTGTATTTCGAATTATGAGTGCAGTGTAATGCTTGAATATTTGTACACTTGTAGGTAGGACTGCAATTTTTGTTTTTGATTGCGGTCATGGTTGCAGGATCTGTTGCGAAACTTTTCAATGGGCAGATCGACTCGCGTTTGCCCCTGAAAACCAACTTCACCCAAAAGCCAAGGGTGGGATTCGAACCCAAGTCCTCGAGATGCAAATCTCTCACGATTTACTCTTCAGCGGCTACCATCGATGCTGAAAACGTTCTCCCCAATGGGCTGGGAAAAACCCCTAACTTCTTAACATTTTTAACTATTGCAAACACATGCAAAGTATACTAATAGAATACACAATGAGACAATGCACGCATGAAATTGAGCACACACACGCACACGAGATATCTATGTGGCTCCAAGGAACAATTGTCCTTCCAGGAAACCTACAAGGTTGATATCTTTTGAGTACACAAGCAAGGAAAAAAATTAAAAATAACAAAAAAAATTAAATAAGTTATATATGTACATATATTTTCTTTTGAATAAATGAATACAAATACAAAGGCCACAACAGGCAAAATGCCCAACGAGATGGCTGAGAAAAAGATGTCCATAACGAATATGGATGTCATATATTTTTAAAATGCAGCAACCCAATTAAAAATGCAATTACGAAAACTAAAAATATATACAGTGGAACCCCGTTATAGTGAACCGTCTGCGGACCCAATAACAAAGTTAACTATAACCCAAGGTTCACTGTATCCTATACACAATTCCTATAAAGAATACTTATAATTGTCTTGTCTACGAATAGATAGCTTCTCGACTTATCCCAATATGTTTGTCGTATTTCTTTTTATACGTGTCAAAATTGTGCTAGAATTGCTACTCCCGGGGGGGGGGGGGGGGTGGTAAGCCATTCCATTTATGAGCAACCCTATTAGAGAAAAACCCCTTGCAGCACTACAACCTGGAGTTGTCCCGTACCAATCGATACTGCTGCCCCCATGTCGAAGCAGTTGATTGACGGCGTATTAATAACTCGTGTTCTTATCCTATCCATCCCGTTGAAAATTTTTAACAATTCTATCATATCTCCCCCCCCCCCCCCCCAGAAACCTACGTTCACCCAATGTAAACATATTCAAAAAATCAAGCTCCCTTCATAACTCAAGCCCCGTGTGCCAACAGCGACACGCGTAGCTCTTCTCTGCACCCCTTCAACCAAGTCTATGTCCCTCTGTAGGCACTCCAATGCAGGACGAACTAAGCCTCGGAAAAGCGGAAGAATGACTTTATGGAGTTATGAATATTTCACATTCGTTTAGCGGCCAATTTGAACCAAAGTACATTACAATGTTATTAGGTTTTCTATTTGCATGAAAACAAAGTATTGAGATAAAATTTATTAAAACATATGTAACAGACAATTGACTCAAACACTAAACTTTAGACAGCACCCGAATTAAAGTGGGGGGAGGGCAAGATTATCGGGAAAAAATGGAAAAATTATTTTTATTTAAAAACGTAATGCAAAGAGCATTGTTATAGAGCTTTGGAGTTTTACAGCATGTGCAGAGATACTGGGGGGGGGGGCATTGCCCCCCCCCAAAGGTGGAGTCGACTGATCTAATGTATATATGAATTGACATCATCGTGCCCCCGCCCCCAGACTTCCAAGTCTATCTCCGCCTATGTTTTACAGTGATGAGGTGCAGCACTGAAAAATCAAACAACACTACATATGCACTCAGACTGTTAGGTACATACACAGTTACACCTCCGGCACAACTCACTAGGTAGTAAATCACCCATAAATGGTGATAGACCGAGTTGTGCTCGGTTTGAAAGAAGAAAAAAAAGTGATGAGGTGCAGGTGGAAAAATCAAATCTGCCCCTCATGACAAAAATCCCCGTGTTTAAATGCATGATGGAAGTGCATTGAACGCGAAGATTTGGAGAGTCCGAACGGATAAAATCTTTCGAAAGTGCTTGGCGTGCCATTCAGAAACATAGCAAAACGATCCTCCGAAAACAAAAAAAGTGGCTACTCGGAATGCAAAACTTTTTTTCCCAAAAAAAAAAAAGTAAGAATTCATTGCAGTGTATATATAATATATGTTAATATATAATATCTCTTTCTGAAAAAAAAAATGGCCACAGATTAAAATGTTCGGTAACAAGGACCAAAAAAAATCGATTGCTTGAAAATTCATAAAATATGACTGATCGCTCAGAAATGCTCAAAATATAGCCAATAATAGCTCGAAAATGGCTAAAATATGATGTCTATAAAAAAAATGACGCCATAAAAATTCCGAGTCCTAATGATGACCCTAATTTCTGCTTTATTCTGAAAAACGTGCCGTAGACCCCTCAGCAAACCACCTGCAGACTACGTTTTAAAAGCCACTGATCAAGTAGACAATTTTCTCTCTTTTTATACATATTCTATGGTCGATCTTGGAGAAATTTTTTTTTTAATTATTTATCAGATTCCGATAAAATTTCCGAGAGAGAGAGAGATTTAATCATTGTTATTTTATCGGATTCCGATCATTCCGCTCATGTCAATTGGATTTATTACCCATGACACAAGCCCTGACATACTGATCTACGTCAAGTCCAGTGAATTGTTTGGATGGTATGTTATTCGCTATTGTAACGGTCAGTAATATTTTCTTCAGTAATCATACACCAGATATACCTTCAAAAATAAAATTTCTATCGGTGGTAATGGAACTATATGGAGTTATGTATGAAATGCAAGCATTTTCCCAATAGAGTTTCAGCATAATGATCTTGCAAGGCTATCGCCGTTCATTTTTTGTTAATGGCTGTTGTGTGACGTAGCCTTTCAGTGGTGGTGGTAGATTGGAAATGGCGAGTTCATTCTATATCATTGCAAATAGTATTCTCTCTTTGGCGGATTCCCTCTTTTGATCAATACAGAACCGTCGTTTTCCTCCAATGCGCTCCCGGATCCTTTGTTTTGTATCTACCTGCGATGTAGTGCTAATATCGTGCTGGTTGTATGTGTATGTAGCAATGTAAGTTGAAGTTTTGGGTGGTTGTGGTGTGTTCCTGCCTCGACGGCTGGCAAGTTTTTATTTTTTGTTCCTGAAAATCCGGCGTCGATCCAAGGTCGCTCACGTTCTGCTCCTGCGTTATTAAGCTCTCGAAATCGCGGCCGCGTGACCCAATTCCCGGAGACAGTATCGTGACTGTTCTCTCTCTCCTGATGATGGTGGTACCGTTTTTTTTTTCTTTTTTTTTCCCATTTGGCTGCGTGCAAGTTGCCGTTTCTTAGGAAAACGCTAGGGGAAAAAAACGATGCTTTCACGTCAGAATTCCTGGGAAGTGTGCGTTACTAAGAGGAAATACCGCACACATAATAACACCCTATTTATCAGAATTGACAGCACTCCATGGCTGATGTTATTGAATGGTACTAATTTCAAAATTCTTTGCACCGTGTGTGTAAATGTTGTAGATGAGGTTTCCATTAGTAATTCCGTCAATCGTTTCTAGATAGCTGTATAAGAGTTTTTGCCGGAGTGTGTGCAAGTTTTTTTTTTCTTATTAGGTATGAGACATGCGTAACCTATTGGAAATTGCGGTCCACTTCGGGTACCCGACTGTTTAAAACGTTATTTTTGGAAGAATATTTCGATTTTTATTTTTTATGAAAGCTCCGTTTTGGTCGTATGACATTAAGAGCTGAAATTACGCTCACTTTAGTGTTGTGATTTTACATCAAGTAATCTGTGAATAAAAACTTTAAATGCGTTTTATGAAGAATGCTAATTTTGACATTTTTTTACTTATGATTTCTAAAAATCTATTGAAACTTATTTCATTGTATCATTCAAAACTTTTAATGATATTCTTTTATATATTTTTATGAACCGAAATTAGGTCGGAACCGGGTTATGAACCGAAATCTGTGGTCGATTACATGTATTTGTCTAATTAGTGTTTTATAAATTTCGATAAATTCACATGGACAATCAGATTTAGGTATAGCTTATGAGAATATCATAAAATCCTTTAAATTTTGGTTCATAACTTTCACCATTTCTAGCTAAATGTACTGTGCAAATAACATTACATTCATAAAATTCTTTGCGCTCGTGTTTTGAATATTATATGAATTTTGATTAAAATTTGACATAAAAATGACTTTTTCATAGAAAATGACATTAGGTAGTACAAAATTTATTGTTTTCACTATTTTGAGACACTTTCTATCAAAAAATGTTATTAAAATTTACTCTAGTACCATTTTGTTCAAAAGTACTATGAAAGGTACAGGGTGATCAGCGAATAAGCCCTTATTTCAAAATTAAATATCTCTACAACAAAGATCAATAGAATTATGCGGTAAACGGTACGTTTATTAGCAAAACTGTACAAATGTTGTACAGAAATTTCGAAAATTTAGTTTTTTTTTTAATTTTTTTAAAATTTAAAAAAATAAAACAAAACTGGAGATTTTGGGGTTCCGAAAATCCTCATTTGTGTGAAGAGAAACCACTGCATTCGCCTAAAGTTACTGCATGGGCTGCGGTATGCGCCATGTGTGCTGAGTAACTTTCAGTAGTAATCGTTTCTCGCACGAAGAAGGGGGCCGATAATGCCTCTGGCGCATACCGCAGCCCATGCAGTAACTTTAGGCGAATGCAGTGGTTTCTCTTCACACAAATGAGGATTTTCGGAACCCCAAAATCTCCAGTTTTGTTTTATTTTTTTAAATTTTAAAAAAATTAAAAAAAAAACTAAATTTTCGAAATTTCAGTACGACATTCTTAAAGTTTTGCTAATAAACGTACCGTTTACCGCATAATTCTATTGATCTTTGTTGTAGAGATATTTAATTTTGAAATAAGGGCTTATTCGCTGATCACCATATATTTGGATACCTACTAAGAGGCTTGAAAGAAAATGAATAAAAGAGATACTTTTTGGGAATCAAACGCAAAAAAAACTACGTGTCAATAGATTTCTTGAATTAAAGAACACAAAAGAAAAATTATAAAAATATTAAGAAAATAAATCTGAGCATGATTTTCTCAGATTCACTACTTTAAAGCTCCAAAAATTACATAGAAAGGTTTTAGGAGTTCGCGAGATTGAAAAAATATATTGCGCTAAAATTGTTGAAATTTTCCTGGAGTATTTATACGGCTTGCGTTAAGGAAATCAATCTCCATTTTTGATGTCCGATAATTTGTCAAAATTTTATTAAGTTAAAAATTTTTTTTAAATTTTAATACTTTGGTTTGTCGCTAGAGATTTATTTTATTAAATCCCTCTCACAAACTTATTTCATGCCATAAAATTGATTTTATCGGCTTTATTTCTTTCAGTACGCTTACGGATAATTGAAAATCTCAGCTTGAGATTTCAGAAATATTTTATTTGATTCGAAATCGTGCTAACGAAAATAAAATTGCTCCAAACAAGCAGATTATCATCAATGAACTTGTAAAATAATTGAATTTATAGGAGTAGATTTACTACTATGTATCAAAAATAAAAGAAATAGGGTAATATATTTTTGATTCACGTAAAGGCCACACTTCACGTTTCGGTATACTTGACGTACCGTATGTATAACGACCAGGTCTTCCGTACATACGTTCGAGTTTTCCTGTACGGGCGTACTGAAACGTGTATCCCTTTCAGGCCCGAACATTCGTTTTTTTGGAATTTTCAAGATGCTTTTGCATTTTTGATACTCAAAAAATACATTAACATAAATGTCAACAAAAAATGTTTTTTCACGTTTTTGTGAAGAAGTTCACTTGGTTCGTTTTTTTCCCAGCCAAGATGATGTAGGGTATATTCATCTTCACAATTTCTTTCCAGAATTATATTGCTAAATTTCATGCAATAAATCACACTTTTCCCGGTGGCACTTTCTCCTGGAAGCCATTTTGAAAAACTCCTGAAAGTTTAGCTTTAAGTGCTGCCCCCCACCCCCCGGTGGAAGCCCCCTAAAGTTCATATTCACTATATTTCTAACTCAAAACTTACACAATCCTTTAAGTCTGCTTAACTCCGTGAGGTAAAAATGTAAAATGAAAAAATTCTACAGTGAGGGAAAGTAACCCACACATCAACGCCACACACTTGTGGCACCAGTGTCAAAGGGGTATAGTGGCCCGAAAAGTCGTGATGATACTTAAGTGATCAAGCAACTGATTGCGGGTCACAAAATGATGTGGTGCAGAGTTTCGTTTTTAAAAAATATTTTTAATGCCACAATGAGGATATTGAACAGACAATCAGGATCATAATTTTCAATTCCAAAAACTATATCAAAGTGGCAGCGTGTATTGGGTTTTGATGTTGGCCTACAGTATTTTTCAACCCAGACCAACATAATGCTTACATAACAGGAAAAATTGAAGCATTTACCATCTCTACTTCAAAATATGGAAGATGGGTAGCAGCACCATCAAGAACACGAAATAAGCCCAACTCTGATAACATGAATACGTTAGGGACACGCATATATGCACAACACGTTTCAACATGTACCGATTTGTTAGAAATTCAGCAGAGGAATGTGTACGAGGTGCATATACGGTTCAGTAGTATGTATTTTTCACTACAAGTCCGTTGGCATTGACAATAGAAGCTGGAATTTAGCAGAAGATGGCATTCGATCTGTAGCCAGCAGCCGGTATTCCAAGAATCGAAAACAACTGCTATCGGAAATTATAGTTCCAGAATATGCACTCTATAATTATTAAACTCAAAGTAATTGATCTTTTATGATCTAACAATGTTCTCATTTTTTATTCAATACTGGGCAGTCCTGAAATAACTTTTTTTATATTGTCACGAAGCAAATGAGACGAATAGATTTGTCGAATCTAAGCACTACTAGCGTTACAGGTAGACTGACTGCCATCTCCGTTTCAGAGGAATATTTATACAGAGAACAGGAAATCGATACATGCAAATCAAATGGAGAATAGTCTAGAAACTCCTAGAACCAACACAGGAAATGAAATAATGCAAATGAGAACTGGTTCAACAATTAATGAAAAATTTCCATCCATCTGGATAAAAGCTGGGCTGGAACCCACGACTTTTCGACTATCAGCATATGCCTTACATCAGTCGGCGCAGTTGGATAACTTTTCTAGCTGGCAATATACGAGCTCCTAGCAGCAGCAAAAATCAACGAATGTGAATTAAATTCAAAATATAGTTGTTTCAGAGTATGCGCTGGAGAATGAGATGAGAAAAAAAAACATAGCTCGCGGTTACGGTTACAGCAATGAAATTTCTAACAATGCAAATGGGCAACGCTCACTTTCAAGCATCGTAGAAAAATATCATTAATGGCATTAGAACGGTACCTGTAGCACCATAAACGCCGGCGCTATAAGCAAGCAAAGAAACGTGTGAGAAAACAATCCAAGATCACATTTCTGCCGCTGGAAGTTCCCCGCCGAGCGTTAGCACACCAACCCCTCGGTGAGATCTTTGTCTGCGTCGGCGTTTATGGTGCTATAAGGACTAATGCCATTGATGGTTGTTTAATGTGCCGATCAATCTGTCATGCATGAAAGTGAGTGTTGTCGTTCGAATTTTTCGAAATTTTGTTGCTATAATCATAACCACGAGAGCTAGGTTTTGGTTTCTCTACTCATTCTCGAGCGCATACTCTGAAACACCTTAATATCATTTGTATTCGTTGATTTTTGCGGTCGTTAGGGGCTCGTGTATCGGGAAAGTTATTTTATGACCACCTTGTATATTCGGACCACTAGCTGAACATGTATGGCATACTACATATATACAGGGTGATTCAGAAAAATATCCCTAAACTAAAAGGGCAATTCAGGCATACGATAACAATTCAAAATCTCATAGGACCATAGGTGCGTTAACGCCATCCGGAGCCGCAGCAGGGAGTTGTTGCGTCACACACTTTTAAAGCAATCCCAAACTCAGCGAGCATGAAGTCGCAATTCTGACGACATAAATACTTTAAGAGACACACGTACTCAGAATACACATTCCGGCATGGAACTGCATGCTTGCTACTACTACTTAGCCGTACATTCCTCGGCGAAATTTCTAATGAATCAGTACATGCTGGAATGTGTGTTCGGTGTATGGCCCCTAACGTATTTATGTTGTCAGAATTGCTGAGTTCGGGATTGCGTTAAAAGTGTGAAGCAACAACTCTATAGCGACTCCGGTTGGCTTTTGCGCATCTATGTTCCTATATGATTTTGGATTGTTATCGTATGCCTGTGAATTGCCTTTTCAGTTTGGCGATATTTTTCTGAATCACCCTGTATATACATATTCACACCATATTTGGTATTGATGTACGAAAAAATTGTCACTTTTTGTGATACTGATATTAATTAGTTAATCGCGGCAGTACCCAATTGTCCGGGGAAAATATGTAAAAGTTTGTATGGTTTTTTTTTTTACACAAAAAGTGTTCCAGACTCTGCCACGAAGCTGGGCTGGAAGAGATCTCGGCAACGGGATAAGTCCAGTGGCAAAGTTCTGGCATTCATTCATGTGATACTGATATTCGTGTTACTGTAAATTTCAGGTACACGTGGCTTGATCGGGCTATACCCTGGGTTTCTTGAGAAAATGCTAAGGAACGGGGGAAAGGTAATTATGTTCTGTGCAATATGCAATTTTGTTTAGGCATTAATAATGCATAAAACTTATCGAAATCATTTCCGCTAACGTGCATTATGGCTATGCCGCCAGTGTTGTATTGATAAATCTGTAAATTACTATAGTTATACTAATTATGAGTTTGTTTTTTGTTTTGCTGTAAAAAAAATAATTTAGTTTGTTATCCGAAAGATTAACTTTTCTGTTTATAGAAAATATATTAAACATTTTCTCCCTGATGAATTTTCGCCAGCCATATTGTCCACTCAAGGGAGAAATTGTCAGTATTTTTGCTCTTGTAAAATCGAATAATGCCGGTCTTTCAGCGTAATCACCATAGACCGACATCGTATGAAAAACAAAAAGCAGTATAAGGAACTATTAACGGAAGAAGTTCCGGCAAAAACAACATAACCTTCTGATGATTACCTTCTGCGCCACTATTACCGAACTCCGGACATTTTTTTTTTTTAAGTCTAAATATATTTTCTAACTGCTCCTCTCACAGTTACCATAGCAGCGGTTCGAAATTCGTGTCTGTAACGTGTTAACTGACCATTGCCAGGATATCGCAAGACATGCTCATTGAGGAACTTGACGTCAAGATGAAAAGGCGGAGCCTAATGTCGTTGCCAAAATGTTTGCTTAACCGCCCTCCCCTTTTATTTTTAGTGTTTCCGTTATAATTTTGAATTGGCATATATCTTACACATACATAAAACTAGAGGGTTATTGTGATATTTAGGATGTGATCTTTTTTCGCTATACCCTAACTTGTAGTACTGATAAGCATATATTGTGGGATTCTGGACGTATTTATACGTCCGTTATCGAAAATTTAGCCCTAAGTTAAGCCCTTAGTTGCCTTTAAAAGCAAATTTTAAGAAACATTTATAGAAATATGAATGGCTTGCAGGTGGATTTTGTTTTTAAAAGTAATAAATATAAATTTCCGTGACTGAGGGGAATATATATCGAGCATTATTAAAGAACCAAACCAATTTTTAAAACGTGTGAATGACTCGCCGGACCGTTTTGAGAACAATAAGTGTGGTCAGAGGCGTTCATTACTTTTTTTTTCCTTCTCTCCCGTGAATGGTATCCAAAGTCCATCTGACATTTGCGTGTTCAACTCGGTTGCCACTTGAAAAAAACTGAAGCTTTTGACATCGTTATTGTAAAGCAGAAAGGTAATAAAACAGAGAAGTAAAGTTGGTTCGTGTGGCGCACCTTGAGCCAGTAAATCAGTAAAGTCTCGTGATATATGCTGTCTTTCAGGCGTGCAACCTTGAAAAATCGTTCGTTTTGGGTGTATTTATATCACACTGCGAAAGTACAATTGCGGATAATTAGAGGGATATTTATAACTCTTTAATCTTCGCAGGGGTTTTATGACTTTTAAAAACTCTCGTGGACCCACTACCGGTCTCTGATGAGTTAGCTGCACGTGAGTGAATTGTTATTCATTTTGTCCTAGCTGTGGAAGCGAATTATTATTTTTCCATAATTTTCGCTATTGTCGCTGAATTTTTCCCTCACAAGCTATTTCATAGGCTTTTTTAATGTACAATATTCAGTTAACACGAGATAACGAGATATACTGGAAATCCTGTTAGGAAGTCTTGCATACGCTGCTAAATGCCAAATTTTTTTATTCATCAATTCCATTCCTGTTGCCATTTATTTCTTGGTGTTATATATATGTGTGATTTTTTTTTTCTTTTTTTCTCTGGTTATTTATGCCGACAGATATGTATCGGATATTGTTTTGTGGGCTCACAAACTTGCATAGCCCCTAAATGTTTTGTAACTGTGTTTAAAAATCTTAAATAAAGGAAATTTGAAAGAAAAAAAAAGTATGAAAGAGAGATCTGGTGGGAAAGAGTAGAGCCTTATTAGAAAATCGGTAAGCTGGAATTATGTTTGATAGCTGTTAAGATAATTAATACCGAAAGCAGCCATGACTCTTCGGCTCTATCTCGAAATTAAATATAAGCTCGTTATCCTGAAGAATTGGATCATGTTGGATGTGGATATTTAATAAAAAAATATATATTTACTGCCAGCTAACTAAGTATATACGACACTTAAATTATATTTCGGGCGGGCTAAGGCCGTACACAATGAGGCGACCGCGAGGTACAGGAGTGCATAATAGGGACTAGCGACGAAAACAATTGTATTCTTTTGTTCTACACCGCACGTACTGGAGGAGCGAGACAAAATAGAGGAAGAGAGCACTCAACGAGGTGTGCGACTTGAACAATCCTGTTTTTGTTTTCACCTCGATCTGCTGATTTTCGGTGTTTGCTGATTGGTCCGTTTCTCCCTTTTTGTTTCCCTCTTCTGCGGAGGGATCATCATCACACCTTTACATTTCAGAACCCCTCCGGTCATTTTCTCTATCCTCTCCTCCACCCTATGTATTTTTTTCTTCCTAGTCGCTATTCTTGGAACTCTTATCTCTTCGCTCCAATATGACCGCAGCCTAACGACGACATGGGAAGAAGGATTCCGCGAAAAAAAGAGAGTTCCAAACGTCACTGATAGAGTAGGGATGGAACGAATAGTGATTTGGGCCGAATATTCGCCTGATGTCTTGACCGAATATTCCGCGGGCGAATATCAATTTCCTTAAAATTAATCAAAATTATAAATAAAATTGTCATTTTTAATTGAAAATAAAATTGTCAATTTCGAACAGTATGTGAGACTGGTTTCTTCAAACTTCTGAATCCTGCCTTTCAAAGCATTAACTAATAGAGGGCTTTTACGTAGGTTGTGCCGGTTTCTAAACTCACGAAAAGCGGCGTCTGCATCGTACGGATGAAAATGGAACACTTCCACAAGTAAATGCGCTCTGCTAACCTAAGGCCTGAAATACACATGCTACTAAGTAGCACGAAAGCATGCCATTTTCTAACATATTCACCCGATGAGCTTATTGGTAACATTTGCTCAAATGCAAACAATAAGCTCATTGGTTGCATATGGTGAAATGCAAGCAATAAGCTTATTGGTTGCATATACTCGAAAGTGGCATGTTTTCGTGCTAATTAGTAGCATGTGTATTCCACGCCTAAAACGCTTTTGATTTTTTATGATTTTTTTTTGTAAGGATTTTGGAAAAAAATTCTTAAAAAAAAAATGTCCCTTGATCATTGGGTTGCCAACTTCTACCGTATAGTAATCAATGGAAACAAAAATTATTTAAACTAGTTTTCTTGAAATACTGTGAAACCTCGATATAACGGTAATCTGCGGACCAATAAAAAATAGTTGAAGAGGGATTGTCGTTACATTGAGAGGCAACATTATCACCTGTCAAAATATTTATGTTGCAGTTGGCATCTTTTCTAAATCTCAGCGTTGTTAGTAAAACCAAAGATTCGCTTTTGAGTATTTATTCGCCGTGAAAAATTTCAATTGATTAGTTGATAAACAAAATTCAGTTAATGTGTTGCCCCTGTAAAGAGGTTTATTGCAACACACTTTGATGTATCGCACAATACCGAAAACGTCAACACTTTTGATGATCAAGTGGTAGCAAATACCGATATTATTAGAGGCGTCCTCGATATAACTAAAATATGTAACGAGTTAAAAAATATATTGAATATTTCGAGCGAAATATAGAAAAATTTCGTTGTGGATTCAGAATATCGTTATAGAGGAGTTTATCGTGGTAAAGAATATCGTTGTATCGAGAGGAGTTTAACGTTAGACTATAGGCGATTCCAGTATCCAAATAATGTGTCGCACACAGATATGTCATTCATGTTGCAAGGGGTTGTGTAGTTATTAAATAAAAAAAATTAACTTTTTATACGGACTCAAAAACCCGAGCAGAAAGTTGTTGCCCTGTGTCTCCTGATACCAACGAAAAATATTCCACGTTTCTAAGTGCAATAGTCGCTGAGAAATTCGAATTCGAAAAACGCATGAAAGTCGGAAAAAAAACAGCGTTAAATACGGGTAAACCGTTTTATCCGCATTTAACGCTGTTTTTTCCCAACTTTCCTCCGTTTTTCAAATTAAAATATCTCAGCGAAAATATCTCACTTGGAAATGTGATTTTTTTTTTTTTTTCGTTATCAGGAGAGAGAGGCAACGACTTTTTAATAGAGCACCGGGTGTCCGTATAAGAAGTTAACATTTTTATTTTTAAACATTTTTTATTAAAATAAAAAAGGTTGTTATTAAACAAATTAACAAATTTTTATTTACAAATTAACAAATTTTTATTTACAAATTAACAAATTTTTATTTACAAATTAACAAATTTTTATTTACAAATTAACAAATTTTTATTTACAAATTAACAAATTTTTATTTTAATACAACCCCTTTGCATCATGAATGATATATCTGAGTACTACCACTACCTCCTATATACATGTATATAGGAGGTAGTGGTACTACGCGCTATTTGGATACCCTTTCTAATTGGAAATATGCCTCTAGGATCAACGGTTCGCCAGTAAAATGTCATACGCCCTGTTACCTATGCACCCTGTATAATACAATGTCTCAAAATAAATGGGATTATAGAAATAAACTCGCAACATTGTATTTTCAATATTGACCGGTATGGGTGGGAAAAAGGCTTTTTGTGTTTAGAGTGATTTCCGATGCATTATAGGATTATCTTACTTAATAATCTTCTCGGTCTAATTAACCTTTTTATCAATTTTTGGTTTTTTTTCATTTCTCTGCGTTTTTAATTCGCTTTCCACGGACTATTGCCGTGAAATTCGCCTTGAGATATCCCTAAAAATAGCCTCTGTGTGATCAATTGAGTAGACTGCGTGCTTAACGAGGATTTATTTTTAGACTCGGGGAAGTTTTTAATATCGTTATGGTACTACAAGGATGCGTGCAGCGTTGCGTGATTAGTTATTGTACATGTTCTGCCATACTGGGTGTTTCGAAAATGAGCGGCGAAATTTTAGACGGTGGCAGGTGGGTCTAATTTTTTTCTTTTGTTAGAGAAAGTGAAAATTTCATGTTTAGGTTTTAGGGGGCGCTGTTTTTTTTAGGTGATTTGATAACATCGTTTATATGGTGTAAGGCATATATGCCCAACCCATGGCCCAAATATGGCCCTTTATGTCATCTGATATGGCCGCTACCTCAAATCTGATTTTTTAAAAATGAACTAAGTGGCTTACATTTACTGACAACTTGAGTGACCGTGGCACATTCACAGATCACTTAAGCCTTTGCTGTCCAGAGGTTTTTTCGGCAGTTCGTACTATGAAACGCCTCTCACCGCAATGCAAAAGGCCCTTGGATGTTTGTCCCTTTTGCAGTTTTTGTATAGCTTACGAGTCGTGCTAAGAAGCCGAATTCACACGGGACCCTTCCTATTTCCGTAAGGAGCCGTCGTAACAATGAAGTACCGTTTTCCTATGTCGAGTCCACCTCGACTTAAGACTGCAAAAAGTTAAGTAACTTGAGGTGCAGTTCCACATTGCTTAAGTGACTCGCGGCATAATTCCAAAACTCTTAAGCGTTTCGTGGTACAGTGGCCCGCGACACATTTCCAGATCACTCAAGGGATCCGTTGCATATTTACAAGTCACTAGTGGCCCGGGACACATTTAAGCCCCGTTTACATGTGTAATATTGATGTAGCATTGGGAGTTCAATGTTTCATGTAGAGATGCTCATTTTTGGAAAGAAAAATTCACCTCCGCCTCTACGGGGACACGAACCCACATCCTCTCGCATTCCGAAAGAGTGCGCCACCACTACGCTATACAATCAGATAGAATATTTCTTCCTCGAAACGTATATATATGTTAAACGGTACCGTGCGATGGACGGTGTCAGTAATCAGCTAATACAGTGGTTCTCAAACTTTTGTCACCCGCGGCTCCCTTGCCCACTTCATGGTTCCTCTGCGGCTCCCCAAAATAGTTTACTGCGGTGTTCCCCAAAGTGGGCGATATCGCCCTCCGGGGTGACGTAAAGGTCCAGAGGGCGATAGAAGCTCTGGATTTAGTATAGGACCCTATTGGGTTTTCTTGAGTTAAAAGGGTGGTTAGAATAGAAAAATTTTGAAGAGCAATGGAACAAAAAGTTTGGGAAACACTCGTCTATAGTGAATATTTTCACTTATGAAAAATAGGCGCACAAATTAATATCTCAACTCGCCGCGACGTATATTTCTAGCAACATTGAACACATTGAGCTTATGGCTCGTAATCAAGGCCAACAGATGGTGACTTGAATGCACAGAAAGATGTTCTCTCCACTTGTTAATGCAAGATATAGGGAAAACTGGCTGTTATGTAGATTCTGCTATTTTTAGAAAGAAAAATTCACTGCTGCCTCTACGAGGACTGGAACCCACGCTTCTAACGCACTGGTCCGGAATGCAAGAGGATGTGCGTTCGAGTCCCCGTAGAGGCAATGCTAAATTTTTCTTCCCAGAAATCGGCATCTCTATATAACAGCCAGTTTTTTTGTTTATCTTGTACTAACAAGTAGAGAGGACTCCACTTTGCCACAGGTTTTTTAAATACCCGATACGTGAAAAGAAACCAAAATTTTTCTTAATGCGTTGAGACGTCGCGTCGGTTGTGGCGATAATTTTTTGGCTTCGGGCCGCATTGGTCAACGGCGCTTGCAGTGTTGAGTATTCGAGTACCGGGACGATAAAATCTTATCTTAAACCGTCGTTAACATACATACGTAACCACTTCTATTATGTTAGTATCTCAGTCGCAAGTCATCTCCAGAACGTCTTTGCTCTAGAACAGTGTTTCTCAACCGCAGGGCCCCAGATATGAGTCAAACCGGGCCGCGATACATTCCACTTAGTATTCGCAGTTTTATTTTTCCCATTATTTCCTAATTTCATATTCCATGAATATTTTATAATAATGTTGTCCCTGGTTTATTGCAGAATGCAATTGCGGTGTCTGAATCTATCATTAGAATAATATTAGTAGGACTAGGATTTTTATGATTTTGCATATTTCGTAATTTTTGTGTGAGGTTTTTTCACGATTTTCTGTCATTTTAAAAATATTTTCAAATTTTTCTGGTGATATTTTGCATATTTAGGAATTTTCATTAAAAGAACATTTTTTTTTATTTGCCATCCTATTTTCTACTGAAAGCCTTATGTAAGATTAAGATGATAAAGACAGTACCATCTCTTTCTTCAAGCTGGAGTAGAATTAAACTGAAGCGCACACCTGTTCACACACCAGGCATATCCTGAAGGTCGTCTAGTGCAGTGGTGCTCAACGTTTTTGCCCTAGGGCCCCGTCTTACCCAGGGCTCCCTACCCCTCATGCAGGAGCGACACCCTTTCTACCTATTGAATTTAGCCAAAACTGAATTTCTAATCAACACAATTTTATAAGATCATGCTATGGAACCCTTGGCCAGATCAAGAACAGGTGGGGGTGTTGATCATTGCTCCCTCCCAAGAGCCGAATTACAGTGAAACCTCGATATAACGATTCTCTGTAGACCAAGATCTCTGAGACGATCTAATGAATAAATCGCCCTTCCGAACACATCGTGGGTCCGCGCCTACCCTGGGCTTTTTTAAAGTCCTTTTGTGGAAGTTCTGTGCATGGATCCCCGGCTAGAGTGATGTTCGGGGGCCTCGTTCTTAGCTGGAAGTATGCATGCACCCAGCTTACATATTTACATACATTCGAAAGTCAAAGTACCAAATCTCATTATGTGCCCCCCTCGACATGATGCCCTGGTTCCATGGAAAGTTCCGCTTTATTTTGAAAGTGCGTAGTCATATTTTCCCTTAAAACTTAAAAAATTTATTTCTTCAGATTTCTCTGTGGCCTCATTTGTCGTAGTTCCCCTTTCATTTGATTTTCACCCATGGTCCCTTATATAATATCCCAGGACCGCAAAGGGCGCCGTATGGTATGTGGGCTAATATTCCTCCTCAACGGTTTTAGCAACTTGTAGAGTTGTAAAGAAATTATATTTGCATATAATATATAAATTATATATTATATGTCTAGAAGAATATCTGCTGTCATCAAAGCCAAAGGAAGTCCCACACGATATTAGTGGTGAGTAGCAGGGTGTTCCTAATATCTTGGCCACTGGGTGTATGCTCGTGTTTAAATGGTAGTTCGAAATGCTTAGCAAAATGCCTGACCACGTGGCTGAGAGAAAGATTCCCATAAGAAATATGGATGTCATGTTTCAAAAATACAGGAACTCCTAATTAAAAATGCAATTACAGAAACTAGAAACAATATATATACATGATAAAATATTATACAATGCCCATAAAGAATGCTTATGAATGTCTTATTCTACGTATGGATAGCTTCTCGATTTACCCCAACATGTTTATCGTATTTCTTTTGAAACGTGTCAGGAAAATTTAGAAACCACTTGAAGGGTTAATTGTTTGCAGTTGTAAAGGAAAAATTGTCTTTCATATTTGCTATGATGCCGTGGTAGTCCTCAAAGCCGCCCCCTTCATTTCTTAGCATAAAAGTTTCAACTATAAATCAATGTCTCAATATGTCCGGTAATCCAAAAAATTTTCTTTTCGTTTTTGGCCAGCTCCGAAAAAAGTATGCCAATCACTGAGAGTGATCTGTAAATGTGTCGCGAGCTGTTTGAGTTATCTGAAACTGTGCCGTGGATTACTCAAGTGATCTGTAAATATGCCACAGGCCTCTTAAGTGATGTAAAGCTGCACCGGGGGGGGGGGGGGAGACTGCCCCGTGCGGAAAACTTTAGAGATGCGAAAACTTTTAAGAAATAACAAAAAAATGCGGTTATAAAATCATGAAATTTTACAGTGGGGGATAGGTGAAGTTGGCTTTCTGTGGTTTTCCGGCTTCAAGGCACAAATGTGTGTGAGCCGATCTCTCATTTGAAAAAGTCTCTCCGCAGAGAGCGGGCAGGCCTACAACACGATACTGACAAAACATGAAAATTCAAGCATTTCCATCCTTACTTCAGAAAATGGAAGCCAGATGGCAGCATGAACACCAAATAAGCGCAACTCGATAACATAAATACCTTAGGGCCAAGCATTCACTGAGAACTCACATTCCGGCATGTACCGATTCGTTAGAAATTCCGAAGAGAAATGTGTACGAGGTACATGTTCGGTTAAGTAGTTGTGGGAGGGGACAAAATAATGTTTTGTACCCACTCACAAATGTCCTAGTTATGGCGCGGTGTGGACTGCTTAACTGCTCACATATATTAAATTCTATTCATAACATTAACAAAAAGTACATTGCTCAAAACAAAGAAAATCCGTCGAAAGGATCGTTGTCGACTCATACAATTATTATTTAGTTAATTTTCAAACACGAAAAAGTAAATAAACTAATCATAATAAAAACAAACAGGAAACAAAAGGAAAAAAAAAAACACAAGACAAACATCTATGAATATGACAAATACATACACACACAAAATGTCACGTCGACTTAAATTAAGATCGGGGATTTTTTTTTTAATTCATACAAATTAATGAGAAATAATGAGAAGCAAATAATTAGTATTAAAATAAATAATGACAACAACGGAAAGTGCGATTCAGAAATTTTTGAGTGATGGGGTAGTGTTTTGTTTGTTTTTTTTTTAGCTCAATTGAAATGGGGGAAAATATTGAGTATTAAAAATAGCTTTCAATATCATTTATGGAGAACATTGTTTGAGACGTTTTTTTATTACGAATAATGAAGTGCAGTCAAAAATGTCGAATGGCAGTTTGTTGTAAAATTTCGGAATAAAAAATGTGAAACGATTTCTTTTTACTGTTTTATGAATAAGTAGTATAGATAAAATGTATTGCTAAATCTACTCGATGTTTTTGAAGTATTGAAAGGTGAGTTGATTTTTATTTAGAAGGATTATCGATCTGTGAAAATATAGATAACGAAGAGGTAGGGATATTTAGGTGGCCAAAAAGTTCTGATGTGGGAGTGGAATCGTTAGTAAGTATTTTAATTATCTTTTTTGTATTTGAATAACGGAGCGTAAAGACTGTTATCGCTCCCCCACACAGTGAGGTCATATAATTTGATGTGAATGAATAACGACAAAATAAAATGACTATAGGAAATATATATACAGATATATGTACCGTAAGTTTTGGAAGAAACGTTCACACACACACAAATCTGAGTTTAAATTAAAACAAAAATTGTACTACTATATATTCTGGCCAATTTCAAGTGCCCAGATTTTGACACTGGCTGTAAGGGTATGGTCGCAGAGGCACCGACATCGGTCATCCGACGGGCTGGTCACAGTACCTCCGACAGTTCGGAAACCAAAAAAAGGGTATTCCATCATTTTTGAGTTTAGAAACTAGTCCCACGTTAAAACATTTATTGTTAAAAAAGAGGAAATGTGTGTGACAACAATGACGTTTGTGAATAGAGAAAAGCTCTGAGAATTTCGTACGTGTTTCACCGAGTACTCAAACAGGATGACAAATTTTTCAGGTGTATGAGCATGATTAAATGAATTTTTTATTAGATATTGGAGAACAAAATATAAAAGAGGTATATGAGAGATCGAAAGATAAAATCCAAAAGCACAGTGAAACTTCATAAAGTATGAAATAATTTTTTTCACCTGAAGAGAGAATTATTTCATAATGAAACGATATACGTCGATCGAATCGGCCCATAAAAACAGAATGACGGGTGCCTGACGTCGGTGTAATGTCTGGACACACATTTCCGTACCGGGCCAATACCGTAGCTTAGTCCTTTGTTGGCCGTGTACTCGGCTTGTCCCCCTTAAGACTGCTAGCTTATGTCAGTCCGAGCTGTGTCAGTCTTTGTTCCATGTGGTTCCCAACTTCAAGGCGCAAATGCGAGCCGATCTCCCCGTTAGAAAGTCTCGCCACAGAGAGTAACAGTCCTACAAACAGTACAAATATTCAGTCACTACACATCACTCACTTCACTTCTGAGATATAGATGGCAGCACTGAAAAATCATACACAACACTAGATACGCACTCAGACTGTTAGGTACACGCACTTACACTTCCGGCACAACTCACTAGGTAATAAATTGCCTATGGCAATAGACCTGAGTTGTGCTCGGTTTGAAAAAAAAAAAAAAAGTAAGTCTTTGTTCCATTAAAATCTGGTGCGTGTGTATCATAATTATTCGGGGTGTTTAGTCTGCCAGAAATTTTTTTTTTTCAAGCTCATGTGGCAACTATGGAAGTTGTACTCGATGTTAAAATCTCGCCAGGATTCGATAATTTAAAGCACTCATTGCCGAAGTTCCACTCGCTGAAGCATCCATGTCGGATATTTAGCACAAGGGTACTCAACTTTTTTGGAGTAACGGCCACCTAATTGGTTTGGAAATATGTCGCAAGCCTCTTGAGTTATCCGAAAATATGCCTCGAGCCCCCAAAATGATTTGTAAAAAATCCACGGGGCGCTCAAGTGATTTGTAAGCTTGCCTCGGGCCACTCAGTGATCTGGAAATGTGCCGCCAGCTACTCAAGTTATCTGCAAATGTACCACGATCTACTAAAAGGGACTCCTTTTATAGTAAAAAATTTTCTCATGCAGTAGGGTATTCCATCATTTTTATGATGATTTATATTATGAAAAAAGTATTATTTATCTATTGATTTATTTCTCTCTCAAATTTTTACCACATATATTTGATTGTATATGCTATCCTATGCCAGTTTGCATATTTCTAATACTTAAGTTTTTTTTTTAATTTTTAAAAAATATTAAAAACAGCTTGCGCTCATAAAATAACATAATACAAATACAAATACAAATACGACGCCACAACAGGCAATTTGCCCAACGAGGTGGCTGACTTAAGAACATCATGGATCCCCGAGCCATTTTTTTGGAGGCCCTACCTACCACTGCTACACCCCAAATGCACCCCCCCCGCGGAACCCCCCAACGAATCGGTACATGCGGGAATGTGCGTGTACGTGTAGTGCAACCTGACGTAAAGTTTTTTTGTTTCTGTGTAATGCTTGTTATGTGTAGTGCTGTCCCCAGTTTTTCAAACTATGAGTGAAGTGTTATGGTTGAATGATTTACCGTTGTAGGACTGTTGCTCTCTGTGGCGAGACTTTTTAACGGGGAGATCGGCTCGCATTTGCGCCTTGAAGTTGGGAACCACAGAAAACCAACTTCAGCCGACCACCACTGTGGGGTTCGAACCCGGATCCTCGCATCACGAGTCCGCACTATAACCACTCGACCACCACAGCGGCATGTAGACGCGAATGAAATTAATTCAATATGAAAAAGGAAACTGTTCAGTTCAATAAAATGGCGAGAAAAGATTTCGCAGATCCATTCGTAAATACTTGGATTATAAACAGATTTTTTTTCAAATTTGATCTTGAATGAGATTGAGACGATAAAATCACAATTTTTTCATCATTTTATGATCTGAAGTTTCCGTTATTTTGAATCTATTTTTTATTCAATTACATTGATTTCATGCAATTTTATCATGCGCACAAGCTGTTTTTAATGCATTTTTTAGAAAATTCGTAAAATTTTGTACTGGCGTAGGATAGCATACGCAATCAAATATATGTGGTAAAAATTTTTAATAAATCAATGTTTTCAATAATATTCCTGCATAAGAAATTTTTTTACCATGTTGAAAGGTAGGAGTCCTTAAGTTAACTGAAGGTGGTCCGCTGGTAGATTAAGTGATTTTTCGAAATGTGCTTGGGGCCACTTTTTTGTCAAGGGCCACATCAGATGATTAGTATTTACGAAGGCACATGAGATGATTGGGACAGGTTGAGCATTTATGAAGTAGCATGTTGCGTGATCTGATGTAAGTACTAACATTAAAATGTCTCCTATATTGTCATATACGGTTAAAAAAAATGTTTGAACCGTTTTTTATCTATATAAGTGCATGTGCAAACCAAAATAATGTTTCATTTATAGAAGCTTTGGGAATTATAACTACAATTATTTTATCAAGCATTTTGACAAAAATCTCCCCGGCGCAACTTCGTTATATGCTATGAAACATAATTTTAAACTTAACTTTTGCATTCAAAGTTGTGAAAATGTTTTTCCATGTGTTTTCTTTATATTCTGTCAGGGCCACCTTTACTAGACGCGGGGCCAGGTTGCGTCTCAACAATTTCGGGGCACAAAAAATGTTTAGGATCCCTGCCTCGATTTCATAAATTTTGTGGGGAAGGGAGCATACAGAATATACATGAATGCAGAGAAATATCCATAACAAAAAAAATACACAAATGTAAATTAACACAAAAATTGATGGAGGTAATTTTATTAAGCAGAGATGCCGCTGACGCGTCAAATACTCAGAATTTTGGGAAAGGACGCATAAAAATTTTGTTCGCGTCCCACGAGTTTTGAGGAAAAGGTATGGAGGGAAAAACCCCTTTCTCTGTACTTTTTTCTTTATTTTTCTGACCGTCTATCATTATTGCGCTACGTCGTGACCTTGAAAAATATTTCACTAGTACAAAAGGAGTACTATACTATATTGGTATAAAATAAAGCCCCGCGGGCTATCACGAATAGGCTGACGAGGTATCAAATTGCGTCCAAGAATGAGCGGCTATTATACCGAATTTTCCAATTTCTGAGGGTTGTATATCGGAAATTACGGTACTTTCGGCTACTCACCCACGTCAGAGACGGCGTATTTACCGAGTAAATTCGCTTCGTTCCCACAAGATTGAACATAAGAATCGAATAGGATTGGATCCCCGTTCGAATTTTAAGAAAATTTTCCGAGATTGCAGGAGAAAAAAAACCGAATCTGCAAAAGCTGGATCATCAATATCCGCAGTTTTGTTATCTAGCGCGTGGGTTTCTAACTGGGGTGCCGCATGATCAAACGCCATGGAACCCTTAAAAATCCCGGGAACCATGACAGCTTTCAAAGAGGAAAACTCTTTTTTGTCACTAATACTTGCAAAGATGTTCTTTATTCTGAACTTAAACGAGATAACTGTCTTTTAAAAGAGCCAGACCACGCATTGGATGGCTGAAAACTTTCATTTTTTCACATCAAATTTTTGAACCAGACATTCATGAATGTCATTTTCCGTTTTATCAGGAAATAATAAGTTATAAAAACGCTGCTTTTGTTTTGAAAATTTTCATCCCCTAGAAGTGACAATTCTTGATAAGATCTGACTCAATAACAATGAATATGTAAGTTAAACAGTGGTGCCTAAGCCCTCTTTTATTTTGCCCTGGATCTATGAGGCTGTTGAGACGGCAGTAGGAGAACACTTTTATTTTGTACAAGTATTCAAAAATTTGAGTGTAGAACAATCTCATTATAATCAAGGGTTCCGCGGGAAGTTTTACGTATGAAAACAATGATCTAGCGGGTATTTGGTCGTGAGTTTCACATCGCCAAAATCCGGGTGTGGGACCCTCTCTAGGTCATAATTTCCCAAACATTTTGTCCCATCGCCCCCTTCTTTGGAAATTTTTCCCTCATCGCCCCCTCCATAAATAAAGTGAACCCATAGGATACCATGTTATACCCGTAGCTTCTATCGCCTTCCCTAACCATTCCATCGCCCACTTTGGGAAACTGCCCTAGGCCGTTAATGCGAAGTGGATTAAGATTTTCTGAATTTTTTTATTTTTCAGTTGGCTATCCTTTTGAAAAAAGATCTGTTGCCACGACGCAGAGGTGGCTCTTGGGATATGCGGCCACACGGGGTGCCGCTCTAGGAGGGTCGCTGAGTCCGAAATGAAAGGGTGAAAAAAGTTATATTTTTTTCAGGGGATAGAGAACAATTGAGATGGGGGGAGGCAGGAGGGGTGCCCGAAACAGGTCCTGCACGGGTTGAGATTTTATCTCGAGCTGCCCCTGCCATGATGGTCAGCAGACCTACAACGCAAATATACATTAAATTGTAAATCCACACATTAGTGATTTGGAGGATGGATAGCACCACTAACAATGCCAAGACACTCTCAATCGTGGAGACACAAGCACCCTGTAAGGTTTCACCAACACAAATCTGACATAGCTTCCATATTCAGGTGTGAAATATGTGGCGATTAAATGGGAGTAAACCACATAGATGTGGACCATCAGGGAAGAAAAAGATCCTTCCAGCTGGACACATTGCTAAAAAAAAAAGGATTTACAGTCGATCCCGCTTATAACGTTCCCATTTACAACATTTTCCCCAATTTGTACGACTTATTTTCGTGGTTCCAACTCTCACAAATTCTCATTAAGATTTCCCGTTTAAAACGTTTTCCATGACGATTTTTTTTGAAAAAGGTTATAAGTGGAATATATATCCACTGTATATGAATTTGTTTTACATGTTAATTCCTCAGTCTTGATGGGTCTCTGTAATTTTTCTGTACCAGTAGAATATTTAGCAACGAATTCAAATTAAAGGTAGTTATACTAGTAAATTACATTTTTTGTGAGTAAATCTTTAGACTGAACATTTTTTCAGTAATGAATTATTTGTTTCTCAGGGGGTACCTGTAAATTATGTGATAGTGTTGGGTGCCTTCCAACTCCATTTTCTTTTTAATTGAAACCTACTTTTACTCAAAAAGGACCCAGATTTTGCCAATAACCTGGGTCCCGAGACCCATGTAAATTTAGAGTGGAGCGGCATCTCTGGTGAGAAACCATTTCCAAAACTAATGAATAGAGCCCGGAAGTTTTTCAGGCAAAATTCCATAAATTCCCTTTTTTGCCTATTTTCAATTTTCTTTGTGAAATCGCCTTTTTTGTATATTTCCTGCCATAGATGCCTATTTTAACATTTTTTTAAAGTTTATTCGTGAATTTCAGAGGACATATTATGTACAACTTGGATATTTTGAGCATTGAAAACTTCAAACGAATTGCTCTTTTTGAAATCTCTAGCTCAGTATCACAGTAATTATTATCAGAAAGGCCCCCCACGCGAATTATACCGTATTTACTCGCACATAAGACCAGGAATAATTTTAGCGATCGAAATAAAGTAAACTAGATTTACTAATTCAACTCCGTATTTCGTTTATTCACAGATAATAGCATAAGATTTTTAGGGCGAGACACATAGGCTCCTCTACACACATTTAGCTCCTCTGGATCTGACGCCACAGTCGGGATCCCTGCGTCTGACCCAGGTCCCTGAATCAAACGGGTCCCCAAAGGTACTGAAAACTTTCTGAAATTATGCCTTTCGTAAATTCTGAATTTTCATAAATTCTGGAACTATTTCTCATTAGTTCTAAATTTTTCATGTGATAAATATATAATTGATGGATTAAAAATAATTGAAAGAAATAATTCTCTAGTACCAATGAAAATTCATAATTGATGAAAAAAATAATTCCGTAATCGATGTAAATTCAGAATTAAAAGAAGAAAAAGTTGTAGAATTGTTGAAAATGCAGAACCAATGAAAGAAATGTCAGGATTGATGGAAATTCGGAATTTACGGAAGATGTCCAGAATTACTGAAAATGCAGAATTAATGAACGTAGTGATTCCAGAACCGATGAAAATGCAGAATTAATGAACGTAGTAATTCCAGAACTGATGAAAATGCAGAATTAATGAACGTAGTGATTCCAGAACCGATGAAAATGCAGAATTAATGAACGTAGTAATTCCAGAACTGATGAAAATGCAGAATTAATGAACGTAGTAATTCCAGAATTATTGAAAATTCGAAATTAATAATAGTTCCAGAATTGATGAAAATTAAAAAAATAAATGAAATTAACAATTTCCGCAATTGATGAAAATTTAAAAGTGAAGTAAAATAATATAAACGAGCTTTTTTAAAAAAAAAAACTAAAAGCTGCTCGCCGAGACAGCACAGTCACTGCAAACTGAAACTAAACTATTCGCTGACGGCTCAGACTCGTTGCTGTATCGGCGCTCAGCCGAGATGCGGAGATGTGTGAACGGCAGCATTGTTTAGTATTGTGCAATTTATTTACCGAGTGATGGCGGGCACGGTGCGGATGTGTGTCCAAACCTTTAGTCATTCCTCATTTACACGAAAGAATTTGTCATCCTGTTCGTAGGGTTGTTGAAACCAACATATGAAATTTTTCGTACTTTTCTCTATTCATAAAAAAACGTGATATTTCCTCTTTTTAACAATTAATGTTTTAACGCGAGACTTGTCTCCAAACAAAATAATGGTGGAACATCTATTTTTTTTTAAATCTACAATCACTGAACTGAAGTGAATAACTGTCGGAGGCAATGTGACCACCATACTATCGGCCCATGTCAGAAAAATTAACCGACAGCAATTCACCGAATGGAAAATTTATCGCTGGGAAAATTCACCGACAACAGTTCGAGATTAAAGGAGGCTACAGTACCGGCCTGTCACTAGAGCTAGCTCGCTTTCGCTCACTCACTCGCTTTCGATGACTCAGTCAATCACTAGGTAGCTCATTCTATCACTCACTTGCTCACCAGGCTATTCATTCACGATGTCACTTGATCACTCTTTCAGACGGTCGGTCACTCACTTGATCTCTAGGTCGTTCATTTACTCCCTAGGTCACTCACGCTATCATCAACTCAATTAGTCGCTCATCACTCGCTCACTTACTGACGCCAACGTCTGACGAAAATGATCGGGTGAACGATGTCGGTGCCAATGTGATCATGCTTAATCGGGCGATGCGGTCGGAAGCAGTGAGACAACCTGTATACCTTTTGCTTTGTTTGAAATGATCGAGTGACGCCGGCCGTCGGTGAAATCACCCGATGTCGGTGCCACTGTGACCATACTCTCATACACACAAAAGATCTAGTTATGAGAAACTGTGGGCTTACAAAAAGCCGTCCGAACCTACTGTACGCCAGCTTTCCGCTACAAGAGAACAAAAATTATTTCAAACACTTTGCAATGATCTTTTTGGCGTGAATACGTCTTTTAAATCACCTGACGATACTGGGGAGCATTCGCAAAAAGTTGCGTGACAAAATTCTTTAAACGCCCATATCTCAAAAAGTACCCAACGCAAGTCAAAAGCAATGGTAGCGTGAAATGTACATGGCAAAGGTGCATCTCCAGTGACATCACTCATGATATCACGCCAATTCTTTCAAGATCAAACTGCTATTCGGTCATTTTTTTTGATAAAATATTTCTCGAGGTGTTACTGATTTTCGCCATGTGCTGAATAAACAGACAAATCCATTCCAAAGCTTAAACATTGAAACACCGAAACTAAACGAATGACTGTTGTGTGTACGCCCAACGTGACTCCACTACCACCACCGCTGTTTAAGCAACAAATTCTCGCTCACGTGCAACATCTGGTATTTCATGGTGAATAACGTTTTCATGTATTATATAGTTTAGCCACACTTTTTTTTTCTTCTCTTCCGAACATCTTTTCTCGACAACTGATAAAAGTTTCAGAACAGCAGCACTTGTACAACTCTTCAGAGACTTTGAAAGCTCAGGTTTATATTTAGTTGGCCGTGTCGCCAGGACCGTCAGATGTTTCTGACAGCGCGCAAATCCTTGAATATTATTCCCTAAAGCCTTTAGGAATAGAACATAGCTTTTTATCCGGTAGAACAAGTAGATGAAAAGAAATGGGTTTAAAAAAAAAATGAACAGAAAAAAACGAGCTCTTCTACCTACTGCAATCCTGTTCAGCCTCGTATCATTTCCGCGTGACTTGTTTTCTATTGGGAATCCTAGTGGGAGAAGAAAATGTTGAGCTTTTCTTATTTCTCAGAAAACTCGCAAATCTTAAGCATAGCTTCTTAGTACATCGCTACTGACCGTCCAGAGAATAGAGCCGAGGTAAAGACGCTGTTTTGACGTCTATCCTGCCATTATTCCATTTATTTATTAACTGCTTTTATGACCTGTTTGTTTTGTCTATTAGACGTGATGTCGGTTTTTTGGTTGTTTTTTTTTATAAATTCAAAAAAAAAAAATGTTTTTTTCATCCGTATAGTGGCATATGCCTTGAAGTTCAAGAGTGAAACAATCGCTTCTGAGGACGACAAAAAAAGTATAGTCGGCGATCAAAATTGTCAACCACCCAAGTACATGTTTGTGTGAATTTTTTCTTCCAATAACTGCCGTTATTGCTAGTATTTTTCTTTTTTTTTTTTTTTCCTGCTTAGTTATTTTCGCTAGATCTTCCTGTTTGAATGTTTATTCAACAGCAAAAATATTAGATTTCTGCTCTTTCTCTTTGCAAGAATTTTCAAAACTATATTATTTATGGGCTGACGAAGGAGGAGGTAATTAGTCTTATATTGATGCTGTGTGTGTGAGTGTGTATTCATAATTTTTCGTCACGTATGTAAGTGCAGCCGGACGTTTTTGTTCATACATGAGATTCAGTATTAAATGCTCAAACTCTTCGTTGATTCCTGATCTAAGCCTGTGAAGTGCTGCTCTGGAGTGAAGTTTAAACGATCGGAATTTATATAATTTATGAAATATTACAATCTCCGAATTTGAGAAACAGACTTATGTCAAGACATGTTATTTTATATACAGGGTGCATAGCAAACGGGAGGTATGGCATTTTACTGGCGAACCGATGATGCTAGAGGTATACTTCCAATTAGAAAAAGTTTCCAAATAACGTGTGTGTGTGTGTGTAGTACTCAGTTCTGTCATTCATGTTTCAACGGGTTGTATAGTTATTAACATTAAAAAAAAACTTTTATACACACAGTCGCAGTGTGCCCCACAACCAAAGTTGTTGCCCTGTCTATCCTGATGGCAACAAAATAAATTCCATGTTTCTAAGTGCAATATTCCCCGAGATATTCGAATTTGAAAAACGAAAGAAATTTGAATATCTCAATGAATATTTCACTTAGAAACATGGAATATATTTTGTTGCCATCAGGATAGACAGGGCAACAACTTCCTAGTTGGGTTTTTCAATCAAAGAAACTATACAACCCCTTGAAACATGAATGTCAGATCTGAGAACTACACGTTATTTGGAAATTTTCTCTAATTGGAAGTGTACTGGCGAACTGTTGATGCTAGAGGTAAAATGCCATATCCGTTTGCTATGCACCCTATATATAGATAAATTAACTTTTTATATAGTCCCCGTGTGCTAAAATTTCTAATTATTGAAATGTAGATCCCGCTCAGAAAAGTCATTTCCAATTAAATTCACTTTTTTAAATACAATATTTATCGAGATATTAAATCCCAATGTGTTTTGGCAACTTATTGATAATGTTGGCTAGTTTTAATTTCCTCAAAAGTTGCCATTTTTAGGGACTGTACACAAATAGAATTAAACTCAACTATTTAATTTTTTTCATTCATAAATAACATTTACATTTTTGACAATTACAGAATTTTACAACTTTGACTTTAATTCACGTTTCGCCATTCGTGAATCCCGCCCTCAATCGCTGGAAACTTCAAAGTCTGTCTCCGTTAATATCGCATTTAACAAATTCAATTTTTTGTAAATGACTTCTCAGCGACGCATTTACATTTCCCTGACTGGAAGTTCTAGCACAGGGTCTACATAAAAAGTTTTATTTCCCCATTGTGTTATGTATACGACCCCCTTGGAAAATTTAAGATATTGGGAGCAACCGCACGTCATTTGAAAAGTTTTTGCAATTAAAAGTATGTTTCTAAAGTGAACGATCACAGATAACCGCTGTGATAACAATTTGCGATAGCCTGTATAATGACTTTGCTGAGCCAATGGCATGGGGAGATACGAGGGGTGGGCATGGGAGGCGTTGCCCCCCCCCCTTTCCCCCAGCGTCAATGACGGAAGTGACTTATCTAATGTACAGTGAAGCCTCGCTACAACGATACTCGATATAACGATAAATTCCTCTACAACGATATTTTTTCAAATCTTGTTTGGAATTGCCTGTAGTCTAAGGGTAACCTACGCTCGATACAACGATATTCTTTACTAAGACATATCCTTCTATATAACGAGATTTTTTAAGATTTTTTAAAAACCACTACAACATTTTTTAATAATTTGCTCAAAATCGTTTTGAATTTGATTTCAACTTCGTCACTTGTTTTTGTTTTTCTGAATGCCTCTTATTACATCGGTATTTTGCACCGCAGGATTACTGAAAGCGTTAAAGCCGGGTTTTCCTAGGAGCCTTTTTACAGCATTTACTGCGTGAAAACGCTGATTGGTGAAAAAACTTGAATTTCAGGTTTTTAACCAATCAACATTTTGATGCAGCACACGGCGCAGAAATTCTACTCCTAGGAAAACCCGGCTTAAGGAAGTAATTGGTGTCGCTACTTTTTGTGTATGTGGCATCACAAGTGTAACGTGGTAAACAACTTTACGGATGGCGATGCATCTGACATTTATTAATAAAGTAATTAATTATAATTTTTTTGCGGCGAATTAAATGCATAAACGCACAGTCTAGTGTTACTAACTGTGCCGATTTAGAAAAGATAATATCATAAATTTGAAATGTGATCATGTTGCCTCTCGATATAACGGTAATCCCTCTACCAAGATATTTTTCCTTGGTCCGCAGAGTATCGTTATATCGAGGTTTCAGTTTATATGCATGTTACTGTATATGAATTGGCGTTATCATACCCCCACGTTTTTCATGTCTATCTCCGCCTATGGCCAAGGATCTGTTATGAATGCTAATATTGCATTGCCATTCTTTAGATCAATGTTTCCTAAACTTTTTGAATCGCGACTCCTCTTTTGACCAAAAATTTTCTCGGTGACCCTGTACATAGACATATCTCAGAAAACCGGGACATTCCAATTTTTTTTTGCTAGTAAACGTATTGTCCCGAAATCACTTATCAGAATGCTTGTTTCGGTAATCTTAATACATTTTAATTAGGCGATATTGAGTTTTAACGGTGTTCAATATTTTTTAAATATATAAATGTATTTTTTTTCACACTTGTCTTGGCCGCGTTAGGGATCGGACGTGCTTTTATCGCGCTCCACTATCCGACCAATAGCAGTAGTTTTATCCGGAACTGTTGCCGAGGAATTACGGAAGGATTATCTGTCACGTCGGTGCGCCATTTTGCGTTTTTCTTCGTTCTCGTGAGTTTTATTTAGCGTGTTTTTTTATTTTGGATCATGCTTTGCGGTATTTTCTTTATTTTTCTAGATTTTGTGTTTAATTTACTCTTTAGTTTCATTTTGTCACCGGATTTTTAGGACTAAACATTGTTGGATTTGCAAGATAGGTTTTTTTTTAAATTGCTCCCAAGTTTTTAACTTAAATTTTTTTTCCTCACTCTTCATTTTCATTGTACTTTCGCCAGGTTTGTGTTTTTCCCGCTGCTTTGAAATAAATTCGTGGGGTTTTTTTTTTTTTTTTTTTTTTTTTTGGACGTTAGTGTTAGCGAACAGTGTATACTTTCTCTCATTAACTGTTTTTTTTTCATTTGGGCATATTGTTTTAGTGTTAGTGAATAGAGATAGTTAGCTAATATATACTTATAAGTATTCGCATCATAATGTATTTTACGTTATTTTAATTTCCTGTTAACGTTTCTCATTTTCCTATTTTTTAAGTATTATCTAGTTTTTAGCAATAGTGTTAGTCTGCCTCGACCAGTGTTGTGTGTGTTTCTTAGTGTTCCCTGTTCTAGGGGGATAGTAGCTGATAGTTTCAAGTGTGAGGGGTGTTTGGATAGGGCAAGGTTGGAACTCGAGGTCGATGCGTTACCTGAAAGAGTTGGGGTTTTAGCCGCCCTGGTTATAATGGAGCCACTTGTCGTAGAACCACCTGTTGATGAAGAAATCTCCACGAACAACGACATTTTAGAGGGTGAAAGGGTGGTCGTAGATAAGGTAGAGGTGGATAGTGATAGGGGTTTAATCATCGGCGATTCTATGGTTAGGGAACTGGGGAACAGAATGTGTAAGGATTTTCGTGGTATCGAGCGCTGTTGTCTTCCTGGGGGTGGGGAAGATTATCAACGTTCGAGACGTTTTTCATCGTCGAAGGCTCCCCGGGTGTGTAATCCTGTGGGTAGGAGCGGATATTAGAGAGCACCGAGACTTCTGATTCCCCCTCCCGAGCGGATAATATGTGGCAGTGATTACAGTACTTCCAAGGGGTAGTAGGGAGTATAGGAGTAGGATCCACCATTTCAATTTAGCCCTGAAGAACATTTGATCCTCACTTGAGGTCACGTTCTTGGGCCACTGTGGTGGTTGAATGGTCATAGTGACGGACTTGGGTCGCGAGGTCCCGTGTTCGAACCGTCGCCACAGTGGTGGTCGGCTGAAGTTGGTTTTCTGTGGTTCTCAACTTTAAGGCGCGAATGCGAGACGATCTCCCTGTTAAAGTCTCACCACAGAGAGAAACAGACTTACAGCGTTACAAATATTCAATCATTACATTTCACTCACAATTTGAAGTATAGATGGCAACACTGAAATATCAGACACAACACTAGCTGCACACTCAGACCGTTAGGTGCACTCACTTTGTTCCAGACTCTACCACGAAGCTGGGCTGGAAGAGTTCTCAGGAACGGGATAAGTCCGGTGACAGAGCACTTTTGGCGCTCATTCATTGATTCGGTCACGTTCTTGGATCTTCCCACATTTACGGATAGGTGGCTTCGATGGGAGAAGATCCATCTGAATTGGAGGGGGCAGGGGTCTGGGAGGTTTACGATAGGCTTAGGTCAGGTTGTTAATAAATAGAATAGCTTACACCCGAAGGGGTGGTGCTAAATTCTAACACAATTGACACGTATAAAAAGAAATACGATAAACACGTTGGGGTAAATCGAGAAGCTATCCATACTTAGAATAAGACAACCATAAATATTCTCTATGGGCATTATATAATATTTCATCATGTAAAGTATATATATTGTTCGTAATTGCATTTCTAATTGGGTTGCTGTATTTTTGAAATAGACATCCATTTTTGTTATGGGCATCTTTTTCTCAGCCACCTCGTTGGGCATTTTGCCTGTTGTGGTCTTGTATTTGTATTTTTTGATGTACTTAGTGTCCCTTATGCAAGATAGAAATGTAGCTAGGTATATGCGCTCCTTGATTTTCAAACACGGTGATTAAGAAAGAATCATCCTACACTTGAAGTCAACCGTTAACAAAAATTGTTCATAAAATTGACATTTCCCCCAACAACTCATATATATGTTATGTATACCATTAGTATCATACATATTATGTACAGGGCGTCCATAATTAAAAGACCCTATTTTAAAGTTGTCTACAGTGCGAATTGCGAAACCAGTCATCAGAAAAGTGCGAAATTTTGTGGAGGACTTCACGAAGTGATGGGAATTTGTTTCGGGGAAAAAATTAGTTCCACATGTCGACATTAGAGGACGTTTCACTTTGAATACCTGTAATAAACATCTAAATTTATGTGATGTCACGCAGCAGCTGTTATAAAACCTAGAAACATTCGCAGAGATCTTGTTTCTCAATGTGTTTGCTGCTCAAATGACGATAAGTTTACGAGATCGCGCTTTCTTGGTCATTGTTTAACCAAAACAGCAATTCCGCAGTAACTGCTCTCCTCAAATATCGGACTTGGAAGAGGATTCATAAAGGTCCAATGAACGTTAGAAAACTTCGAAACCACAGGATGCAGGATGGCCTTGGAATATATTCTGGACAGACGAATTGTATTGTCACTTGGATGGTGCAGTCAATACTTACAACTGCCGAATTTGGGAACAGAATATCCGCACGCTGTCATAGAGGTTCCGTTGCATTCACCAAAAGTGGCGGTATGGTGTGAATTTACTGCATCATTTATTCTCGGTCCCTACTTCTACGAGGAGTTACGTTCTACAGATCCAGTGACATGTTCGATCACCGGGAAGTGATATGCATTGCTGTTACAGAACGAAATTGTTCCGGCTCTGCAAGCACGTCACTGTCTTGCAGACACAATCTTTATGCCAGATGGAGCTTTTTCACACTTTGCAGTGTGTTCAGAATGTTCTTAAAACACATTTTACAGAAGAACGTGCCATCAGCTTGCACTTGCCTAATCTATGGCCTCCCCGGAACTTAATTTATTCGATTTTTGGCTTTGGGGGTATTTGAAACGTCTGGTAAGTCGTGACAATCAAAGAACTTTACCTGACCTTAAAAGCAGCATTTCACCCCACGTGCTGTACATTTCCCCGCACACACTTCGGTCACTTGAGGAACATTCCATCTTGCGATTTCACACGGTATCTGAAAATGGCCATCATGTGGAACATGTTTTGTTGCAGTAACAATTGTAAAAGTGTTTAATAGTTGTTAAAATTGTAAATGTTTGCCTAAATGTTTCTTTTCTTAATAAAACGCTCTCTGGTGGTGACATGTGCACCTAATTTTCCCCCTGAAACAAATTCCCATCACTTCATGAAGTCCTCCACAAAATTTCACAATTTTCTGATGATTGGTTTCGCCTGTAGGCTACTTTAAAATATGGTCTCTTAATTATGGACGCGCTGTATATCATATCATTCTGTGTTTTTGATTTTTAAGAAATATACGATTTTGAAATCGGGTGATTCTGAGTCACCCTGTATAAGTATTAACTTGATACACATATATATATTGATTGTTGTACAAGTAGAATTTGATACAATTACATTGTATGATGCATGGCAATTAGCTCAGCTGAATAAAGGCATTCTTTAGTTTTGACATTTTTAAAATAAAAATGAATTTCTTATTTGGGCGATTTCATTTTGGAAATTCTCTTGCGACCCCCCATAGTTCATTGACGCGGCCACCCAGGGGGTCATGACCCGCACTTCGGGAACCATTGCTTTAGATGATTCTAATGAGTGAACGATCGGAATCCGAAGAAAAATACGTGTTGAAAAGCTTATAAATTCGGCTAAGGTTAACTATAGTTTCGTTGCTCAGTCTAGTAAATATATATAGCTCTTGTTTCGAAAAACTAAGTCTATTCTTTACGAGTGTCGTGATGACTGCTGTATTTTGACTACGATTTTGGATTGGGGATTTCTTTTTTTTGGATGTCTGTTTACGTAGTTGCTCTCGTTGTCTTGACCCACTGTGGAAAGCTAATAACGCCGTCAAATAGGGAAAGGACCTTGGCCTCGGCTGGCGGCTGCTTTTGCTACCGCTCATTTTCAGAAACTGGGTCAATCGTTACTGCAATCTGGAAAAATTTGAAAAGAGAAGGAGAGAGAGTTGTGTGTTGTGTATGGATGGGCTTGAGTTAGATGGCGATGTGTGTGCGGTGCGCCACCCAAATCTCTCTTGATAGTATCGTTTGCCGCCTTGTTTGGAAGTCTGTAGGATGAGACTATCTCAAGACAATGAAAACGAGTCCTTCAACTCGATATACAGTCAAACTTGATTAATTCGAAGCTCAAGTGGACAGCAAAAAAAGTTGGAATTATCCGATTCATCCATTATAGGATAACGACTTTCACAAAAACTCGTAATAATTATTTTAAAATCTATTGAATGCTTTTTTTATTGAATCACTTTTTATTCACTTTATTTGCTTTACTATGCCACTTTCCTTGTTATTCTATTAAGTGTCCGTAATCTTAAACGATCACGAAAACTATTTCATTTGCAATTTTCATTTTTCTTCTGGTTTTCATTTAATAACATTGTACAAAATTTTCAAGTTTATTCAAGAATGAAAGATGCGATTTTGAGCTTTAGGAATCGAACCCTTTTCTAACTTGTACGCAGCTTCTGCAAGTAATAAGAACCTCTATCGTTTTCTTAGGCCGGTATTGCACTATAAAAGTTATATAAAATTCTTTTATAAAACGTGACCAGTGGGCTTATTGGGGTTTTTTTCAAGTTTTGTAAAAGATCTCTTGTCAAACTAATATATAGTTTAATCACGGCTTTAGATCTGTTTTCGTACGGTTCATGCGATTCTATTTTTTAACCGTATCCTCAAGTCAACCACAATTTTGCTTTTATAGAGTTGAATAAACGTATGAATGTTGATTGAACATGGTGAAAAATATTGCTAAGCTGCATTGATATACCTGAATAAATGAGCAATAATGCTAGAAAGGTACGCGAATCTTAGGAAACATTTTCATCAGGGGAATTACAGCACTCAAGGTTTTAACAATTCTGTCTAATAAAGTTGATTACTACACACGCACTTTCGTATTTTCGGAGTAGTAAGTAACATGTGTGCTACTTGCTACTCCGAAGCTTACCTACTACGTCATTGAAGTCATCCAAAAGATCCATTGAAACTCTAACAGACCGTGAAAAGACAATAGCCAGTGTGTATGTAGTAACGAAATTATTGGTTCTTGCTTGCAGCCGCATCAGAAAAGTTCAGATTTTGTTGATTGTGACTCCTTTCTTTTTTAATTTGTTGCATATTATATTCTGGGAAAGATCAGTAAAGCACGGAATAAGGAAAAAGATGACAAAGTTAAGAGAATTTGCCGGTAGTTCTTAGAAAAGACATTTTGCATGTGGCATACCCGATTCAAATTTCCAGTTATCCAAATATTAGGAAAAAAATCGAATTAAAAGGGTAATTTCAATGGTAAATTGAATAGGAAACTCAATGGGAATTTTTGAAATTCAAATTAACCAAATTCCACTGTAATTTCATTTATTTTCGAAAAAACTACCAGTTACTTTCTGGGTTCTCTCTCAAATGCTTTCGCCATTATAGTTTCGCCCTCGGCGTTCAGAGAGGATTTTGTTAATTTTTGTTGACCATCGAAAAAAAGGGTTAAATCTAATTTCTCAAAATTGCCATAAAGTTCATTCAATCCTGCCAGAAGTGTTAAAGAATGATGTGTATAATACTTGATAATTTACTTAGATGAAAAGCTTAAATGTACAAAGTCCGTCATAAATTCATCGTGTACATGCTGTTCCGTGGAATGTGGTATAATTTTCTGCGTTTATAATGATTTGATAATCGAAGACATGATTTCTGAATAGACTGGTGTTGTCGTAGCGCTTCCGGGTAACGTGAAATCGGCCAGGCATGCTGCGAAATGTTTTGGTAAGAAAATTATATTAAAAATGCGGTATTAAAATACAGTGAAACCTCTGTTAACTGTCACCCCTCTAGTACGGCTAAATGATAGTTGAGTTTTATTTCCAAGGTTTCAATAGGAACCGCCTTTTTCGGACGATTTTTTTTTTTTTTTGCCTCTCCAGTGTACGAAAAAGAGGGGTTTTACTGTATAAACATGGTAACCTCGTTCAAACTTTTCTCCAACTCCCAACCCCATCTCGTCTAAAATCACAAAATTTGTTAACCGCGACAGTACCCAATTGTCCGGGGAAAATATGATGTAAAAAATTTTGTATGTTTTTTTTTGACACAAAATAAAGTGTTCCGGACTCTGCCACGAAGCTGGGATGGAAGAGATCTCGGCAACGGGATAAGTCCAGTGGCAAAGTTCTAGCGTTCATTTATTCAGTAGCCCCGTTCACATGTGCAAATATTGCGGTAGCATTGGGAGTTCTAGCACCCACTTGTCGACTTTTTTTTCCTTCGTAAAGATGGAAATGGAGAGCAGTTATTGGTGAAAATTCTTGAAAATTCTATTTCCCATGTGAACGGGGCTAGTGAGTAATTTCCAAGGGAGGGGTCTTGGCAATCTAGAGTTCTTCTAAACTGCATCAAGATCTTCTTTCATCTTTAGCTTCACTTAAGAGCACCCACTTCTAAACTTATTGATCAGGTGCAAAATATGTAATCTCTACCAACCATCGTATTGTTAGAGATGTACAGTATATTCTAAATAACTGCGGCTGTGGTGTTCAAGTGGTCATAGTGACGGACTCCTATCGCGAGGATCCGGATTCAAACACCCTACCGTCGCCTTAGTGGTGGTCAGTTAAAGTTGGTTTAATGGGGTTTCCAACTTCGAGACGCGAATGTGAGCCGATCTCCCCTTTACGATCAGAGACGTAATATTGCGTCCAAAAAAAAACGCCAGTGGAATAAATTCAATTCATCTGTTTCTTCAAACTTTTTTTTTCTCATGGCCAAGGTTTACTGTAACCCTGTGAAACAAAGTTGTGTGTGTTTTTCCCTCTCTGTTCTCTCACCACCATCGTGATATCTCAACGAGATAACGATGGTAGCGGTTCTCCTCAGCTTTTCCCCCTCCTCGTTCTCCACGCATTCCCCGCCCCCCCCCCCAACACATACACATATAATGTGTGTGTGTGAGCTATTCCTCAGAACTAATCCTTCTATTGTATACTAGAAAGTAGAAGTGAGAAAAAGTAAAACAACCACAAAACAAGTTTGCAGGTGAAGTACTAATACTCTTATCCAATTATCTCTGTACTGTTTCTCCCTACCCTTATTTCTTTTTCTCCCCCTTTCTTCACGTGGAACAAGACTACCCCATTTATCGCCTATAGGTCTAATACAGATCATTCAAATTCATCGCTAACAGCTTGTACGCGAAGGGGGTTAGAAGTCTCCACAGAGAGCAACAGCGGTACAATTATTTAATGATTTCATTTCACTCATGGTTAGGAAAAGCGATGACAGATGGCAGCACTACACATAACAAGCATTGCACAGTGACTAACTTCACGTTAGGTTCACAACACGTACACACACATTCCAACATGTACCAATGCGTTAGAAATTCCTCCGAGGAATGTGGATGCGGTGCATGTATGGTTAAGTAGTTGTTATATTTTAAATTTCTTCCGTTATTTTAGTGTTTTATGGTGATTTAACCATGGGACTTCGCATGGTGATTCAGTTTGCGCTACTATCTATTTTTTAAGTTAGGAGTGTTTGAACGTAATGCCGGATTATTCCTTTAAGCGGCACAGCAGTAATCACTAAACTCTTTATAAAATGTCATACTTTTTTTAAAATAAAGTACGCTTTCTTTCGATTTCCACCAGGCACAAAGTAAGGGAAAGCTTTTCGTTGAGAAATAAACTTATAATTATAATAAATATGTGGGCTTGTCGATGCGCAATTGAGAGGCTTTTTAAGAGGCGAGTTATCTCGTCAATGCCTTTGAAAGAGCTAATGTATTTTCTTGTTAAACATTTCTATCTGGTAAGCGATCAATTCAACAGGTTTGGTTTTGAACATGGCTATATCGATCCAGCCAAACTCGGAATCGGCTATAAATTATTGCTCCAATTTGATCAACTCAAGTTCTTGAAAAAGTGTAATGTGATAGAACGTGAAATTAGTTTCGTTAGCGAAAATGCTTTAGGAAAAAATCTCGAGTCTCGTGTGAGTTGCACAACATGCTGTCTTTTACAGTATGATATTTTTGATAGGTAAATTGAAGCAATGTGAATTAAATCGTGAGAGAAGAAACAAATGTTCCCCCCCCCCGCTGAAAATTCGTGTATAATTGCATTAATTGGAATATAAAGTTAATTAAAAGGCTTCTTTGATAGAGAAATATTTTTTTCTATCAATTGTTTCTTTTTTTTTAAAGACCTAAGAAAAGCTTGTAATTGGCTGTTGGTTGCCACTCCTTTATCATGTTCAGTCAAAAGTAATTCTATTTTATTTTTCAAAGAGAATTAGTACTGCTGCAATTTAGCAGCAGTATGGCATTTTTCTGTTGTAATTTTTTAGAAGATTGTTTTCAAGTTATTTTTTATTTATTTTTATGGGTAAACAACAAAACTTACTTGTTATCTTCTGAAAAATAAATGCGTGTTTATTGAGATTCACTCGTAATAATAAATTCGTGATTATTGATCGGTATGATAAGAGCAGTGTGTTTGGGTAAAAGATTAAATATATGGACTGATTATATAGGGTTAGGCAAGTTTCAAATACAAATCGCACGCATTGGAGGAATACAGTATTTATACACGTAGGAATTTTTCGTTCTTTAGATTTTCTGAAGTTATCGGAAACTATATCTGCTGTATCGTAACTATCCGATTGGTTCGAATTTTTCCGCTAGTGTGTGCGTGCATATTTGCTAAAATTTTGCCTTTTGCACTGCACGTTTTCTAGCCCTACAATTTTCTGCTTTTTTTTCTTGCTTCAATGAAATAGAATATGAAGGACTAAAAGGAACTTCTCAAATTTTTGCAATTGAAAAATGTAACTTTCAATGACGAATTTAAAAAATTTCAATGGAAAATTAACGAAATTTTTTTTTAGCGTTGCAGTAAGTTTTCATTTTAAAACAAATCCTTTTCTAAATAAAATTTCATTTCATGGAGGCCAATATTTGTATTTTATACGAGTATTCTCTTTGTGGTGCTTTTCCCCACAAAATCTTCAATTGCGCAGAGAAAACGTTTCCATTCTCAGTAATATGTCATTTTTGATGCAAAAACTATCGAATCAAATTGTTTTTTTTAACACTTAAACGACCTCTCACGAGATTTCTCGTGTTTCAATGCTGAGACGTAAAAGACCGGCAACGAGATTTCTCGTGTTTCAATGCTGAGACGTAAAAGACCGGCAACGAGATTTCTCGATTTTTAATTTCCTATATGTATTTGTTTTTCATTTCCAAACGAGAAAGTCACCGGTCTTAGAGTAAGCCTACGGGAAATAATACGCGGTAATTTAAGTGTTAAGACCAGTTGCTCGCTCGTATAGAGATTGAAGGAAGAGCGATTTGGCCGAATAACCGATTACCGACTATTCGGTAAATTTCGTGGCCAGAAATAGAATTTTTTTCTTAAAATTCATTACAATCATAAATGAAATTGGTGATTTCAGTTTTGAATTGAGTTTAATTTCAAATTATTGTGATAGATGTTTTGGTGCCTGCGATTAATTTTTTAAACATTATAAAAAACTGAATTTACTTCGATGCTGTGATACCGATAAAATCAAATGGTGACGGAAAGGGCCAATATAGCCTACCGTCCCCTCCTAAGCAAAATCGTTAATTCTGAAAATTTGTTTAGAGTTACAAATAATTAAACTGATTTAAATAACACAGCTCTATACCTAATAGTGCTGCAAGTGTGATAGTGCTAAATAAATTTTTCCTAACCCAAAAAAAAAAATCAAACAACGCAAATTTTGGATTTTCATTGAAAGTGTCTTAATTCCGTTTCCCCTTTGAAGTTATCTACACCTTTATTTTATTTATTTATTAGTTGTACTATATATATAATAATATATACAAAACTCAACGTACAAACTTTTAGGGGAGGTAGAAAACACACAAAAAAAAAAACAATCACATAGGAATGTATGACCGGAAGCCCCAACATGATGAGCTGGATGATAAATGAAGATGCAGAAATGACAAGCCAGTGATGGATGAAAAAACTTTTAATTTAGCGATACTTTACACGAGGACAGTACGTGCACACGTTAAGTTTCACAACTCAACAACTGCTCAAAGTTTGTACGTTGCGTTTTGAATCACCCTGTATATACATTATCTGGCTATGTGTGCACAATGCCACGCGTGTGTATAGGATGCCTAACAAACGGGGTATGGCATTTTACTGGCGAATCATTGATCCTAGAAGTATACTTCCAGTTAGAAAAAAGTTTTCAAATAACGTGAGTAGTAATTAGATAGATATATGTCATTCATGTTTCAGGGAGTTGTGTAGTTATTAAAATAAAATAAAAAATTAATTTTTTATACAGTCCCTTTGTGCTTCGAAGTTGATTTCACGCTGTAACAAGTTGTAGCAAAAACTATTTTCGAAAAGTCAGAGCGTAAATGAAGAGAGGAAAGCAACTTGCGTCACTGCAAGTAGTCAACTGAATGGTTCTGAAGAGTTTCCTGGCGCTTCCGTAAGGTAAAGCAGCTCGGCAACTCTCCTAGAGGTGTACTTCCAATCGGAAAAAAGTTTTCAAATAACGTGTGTAGTAACCAGATATGTCATTCAGGTGTCAGGGAGTTGTGTAGTTATTAAACTGTACATGCAAATTAGACGGGGGAGACGAGTACGAGTTTCGGGCGCTTTCCCTTATACTGTATATCGTATTTTAATAGTACTAGAAGTATTAATTTTTTTATGAACACTTATCACAATTTTAGAACAAATCAATAGCACCTAAAAACCTAGGGCTCGACAAATTAGAAGCCAAATATATTTATTTCTATTAGTGAAATAGAAATGTCTTTGAAACTTCATATAATTTTTTTTTTCTAATTTACGATATTTTTGAAGACAGATAAATAAACATACAAAAATAGCGTTTTACAGAACCCTATAAGGGTACAAATACAGTGTAACCTCGATATAATTATGCTCTACGGACCAAAAAAATATCGTTGTAGAAGGGTTATCGTTATATCGAGAGGTCTTCTGATTTGGCGTTGTTAGTACCACCATAAACGCTATTAATACGTATTCGCAAAAAATATTCTAACTGATTTCTAACTGATTGCTTGATTAATAAAATTCAATTGGTGGTTTCATCCTGTGAAGTGGTTTACCGCATAGCACTTCGGTGAACTGCACAGAGTGGTGAAAAATACCAATGTCATCTAACGTTCTCGAAGGAACAAAAACTAAGAATTTCGAAATATATTTAAGGTAATTTTGAGCGAAACACAAAAAATATTGTATAAGTTGCTAAATCTCTTCAAAAAGTATAGTTATAGATATTAGTGGTAATTTGTAATTTCATTGTAATTTATCGTAGTTGTAGATATCGTTATATCCGTGATATATTGTGATCGTTACATCACACCCTCTATGGTTCACGGATAGCGTGCGGAACCTTTATCTTGAAAAGAAAAGAGCATTCAGAGAGTATAAAAGTGGACGTGGTGACCTATCATTGTTTACTGATAAAAGAAGACTGTTGAAGAAAGCGATAAGGGATAGTAAAAAGGAAGTTGAATCTAGGTTGGCAGATAACATTGGCTCTGACCCAAAATCATTTTTTCGATACGTCAATAATGGATGTAAGGGGGCAGTTTGTCCCCTCTCGATAGGAGGCTCTAAGGTAGAGAGCAATGTAGGCATGTGTAGTGCTTTCAATGACTTTTTCGCGTCGGTTTTTAATGGAGATAATGATATTCGATATACGGGTGTTGCATGGGGTGATAAAACCCTCAACGATATTCAAGTAGAAGACGTGGAGGTCCTAAATCTTCTAAGAAATGTATGTGCAAGCAAAGCACCAGGACCAGATGATATCTATCCCAGGGTTCTCGGGGAAGGTGCTAATGAATTGTTGGGGCCAGTCGCACAGATATACAGGAGTAGTGTTGCTGAGGGTATCGTCCCGAGAGATTGGAAACTGGCTAACGTTGTTCCGATATTTAAGAAGGGTAGTAGAGAAGTGGTGTCTAATTATCGTCCAGTGAGTTTGACGAGCTCCCTCTCGAAAATTTTGGAAATTATCATCAAAAGGCAGTTTGTGAAGTGGATAGACGAGAAAAATGTATTGTCGGATAATCAGCATGGGTTCAGGAAGGGGAAGTCATGTGTAACTAACCTCCTTTGCTTCTATGATTACGTGACTAAGGCTTTGGGTAAGAGCAAAAATGTCGACGTTGTTTACCTTGATTTCCAGAAGGCATTCGATCGGGTACAACATGGCAAACTCTTGAAGCGTTTACACGAGATTGGAATAGGGGGCAACTTGCTGAATTGGATAGAATCGTGGTTAAGAGATAGGTCGCAACGAGTTATGGTGAACGGGGAATTCTCTGGTTGGACAAACGTCACAAGTGGAGTTCCTCAGGGAAGTGTCCTTGGCCCCATACTTTTTTCACTTTTTATCGACAAACTCGATCAGGGTATCGATGGAATTACTAGCAAATTCGCAGATGATGTGAAGCTAATGGGGGTAATCGGGAATGAAAGCGATAGGGAGTTGCTCCAGACCAACTTAGACAAGATTGCAGCATGGGCAAATGAATGGAGCATGACGTTTAGCGTAGATAAGTGCATGGTCGCTCATTTTGGTTCGAACAACCCACGGTTCTCTTACGAGTTGAATGGTGTCACTATCCCGGATGCAACTAGAGTCACCGATTTGGGAATTCTCATTGACGAGCGACTTAAGTTTTCTGAACATTGTTCAGCGGTTGTCAAAAAAGCGAATAGAATGCTTGGTCTCATTTTCAAAAAGGTCTCTTCGCGTTCTCCTAAAGTCATTCTTCCGCTTTTTCGAGGCTTAGTTCGTCCTGGACTGGAGTATGCGGTAAGGTTTTGGAGACCATACCTACAGAGGGACATAGACTTGATTGAAGGGGTGCAGAGAAGAGCTACGCGTGTCCTTATTGGCACACAGGGCTTGAGTTATGAAGAGAGACTTCATTTTTTGAATATGTTTACATTGGATGAACGCAGGTGTCGAGGAGATATGATCGAAGTGTTCAAAATTTTCAATGGGATGGATAGGATGGACCATGAACTTTTAGTACACCGCCAATCAACCACTTTTACAAGGGGACACCAGTATCGATTGGTGAGGGACAATGCAAGGTTATGGTGTCGCAGGGAATTTTTCTCTAATAGGGTTGTTAATAAATGGAATAGCTTACCCCCGGAGGTAGTAAATTGTAACACAATTGACACGTTTAAAAAGAATTACGATAAACATGTTGGGGTAAATCGAGAAGCTATCCATTCTTAGAATAAGACAACCATAAGTATTCTTTATGGGCATTGTATAATATTTTATCATGTGTATATATTGTTTATAATTTGTGTTAATTGCATTTTTAATGGGGTTGCTGTATTTTTGAAACATATGACATCCATATTTTTATGGGCATCTTTTTATCAGCCACCTCGTTGGGCATTTTGCCTGTTGTGGCGTTGTATTTGTATTTGTATATCAAGAGAGTTTAACATGGACACTAAGCAATTCCAAACAAGACTCTTTAAATTTATCCTCTCCAAACTAACCATTAAAAAAAATTTCTGATGGATTTGTGTTTATTGTAGGTGAAAATGCCCTTTAAAAAGAAAAAATTAATTTGGGTCGATATCTTTACCAGGACCATTTGAGTTAGGTACCCTTACGCATACCTCAAGCCTTAATTTTAAAAAATAATCATTTTACTGTATAAAACCATTTAGAACGAAGGTACACGTGTTTATACCTGTGGTGCAAAGAAGTAATCGTTGTGTATAGACTATCGTTGTAACGAGGTTTCAGTGTAGTTATTACAATTTATACAAAATTTGCAAGGTAGATGCCAGCGCCAGCTTCACGCAACACCAGTTGCGTACTGAAACTGCTTGCTTACGCATACTTCTGGCACAATTCACCTCTGAAAGGTAGCCAAAAGGGTGACAGACCGAGGTTGTGCTCGGTTGAGAAAAAAACTCAGTTCAGAAAAAACTCGGTTTAAGGAAATTTTAATAGTTTTATGGTATATTGGGACTGCTGATCCCGAATCTGGCATTTGTTTTGTCAGATTATCTCAAAAACTAGAGCCAAAGTGAAAATCAAATTTCTCAGTGGCAATGCATAAGTACACTGGTGTAAGAAATTAAGAGAATTTGCAGACTTGGTCGATTATCTCTAGAACTACTGTACCGATTTTAATGAAATTTGATATGTACATACATTGATACAATACAAAACAACCCTTCAATAATTGTAATACCCACGCATGATCGTGCGTAACACTCGTTGGAGTCGGAAGGTATGAAACAGCGGTTGCAGAATAAACAAAAAAATAGGTTAATAGGGGGTATGGTCCCCTCTTACAGATATACAGGTCTCGCAGCGTGATTTCATACTTGAAATAAGGCAGTTTATCATTTCCTGTGGCAATTGGTCCCACACGTTCAGCAACGCTGTTTTCATTCCCTGGATGGTTCCCGGAGGAGGGTTGCGAGTTGCAATTGCCCTCCCCAGAGCGTCCCAGACATGCTCTATAGGGTTAAGGTCTGGAGATCTGGCTGGCCAATCCATCCGGCGAATATCTCTAGAAAATCGTCGAGCAGAAGAGCTCTATGTGGCCTCGCGTTATCGTCCATTAAAATGAACTCAGGGCCAACTGCACCCCCGAAAAGGCGAACATAGGGCTCCAAGACCTCATCCCTATATCTCACACCAGTCACAGTGCCTCTTTCAAAGACATGGAGAGGTGTGCGGCCATCCAACATGGTGCCTGCCCAGTCCATTAAACCTTCTCCGCCATAATGGTCGATTTCGCTGACATTGGAGGGTAGGTAGCGGGTCCCTGGTTATCTCAATATGAACGTACGGCGAGAATCAGTGCTTAGGCTGAACCGGGACTCATCAGTGAAGAGAACGGTCGCCCATTGATCCATACTCCAATCTCTATGCACCATGATAAACGGATTCCCCTGTCCGTAGAAGTGAGCGGGACGCAAACAGCAGATCTTCCTGCAAATGACCCTCTCTCAGGAAGTCTTTTGGAAACAGTCACCCTTGATACACGGGTTCCTGTGGCTGCATACAAGTCACGAGAGAGCTGAGAAGCTGTAGCACTCCTGTTACGCCTCGCTATAATCGACAAATGGCGATCTTCTCTGGCCGTCGTGGCTCTTGGACGACCTTGCCCAGGCTTTCTCTCGATGGATCCGGTATCCTGGAACTGTTTCCATTAGTTACTCACGACGCTGGGCGTTAAATTGAACTCTCTACAAATCTGGACTTGAGATTGGCCTGCTTCTAGCCTCCCCACAATTTCCCACCTCATTCCATCATGGTGGTTACTCATTTTTACTGTTACAATTTGAAATTAACCGATTGCTGCAAAGTAATACCAAGAAATTCGCCGAGGTGTGCTAGCGAACGAAATGCGTCTTAACTTACGCGCGCTTATAAAGCCTGTTTCTCTACTGGCTCCGCCTACACACACGTGTACGCTTACGTATTTGACGTACAAGATTTGCATTTTTGTCTAGAAGCAGTGGTTTTACATTCAGTTCAGTTCTTTTCATGAAATTCGATAAAATATGCAAATTCTCTTAATTTATTTCACCAGTGTAGTATAAAAATCACATTAAAACTGTACGTATTAAATACACTCATGTCCATAAATTAAGGATAATTCAGAATCACACGGAAATCGAAATCTAAATTAAAAATTTTACCTGTAGAATTATCACACACATCTGCAAGAATGATATGCAAATTTCAAGAAGCCACCAGATGATGCCGATAGTACGTCACAATGACGAGAGTGTAAGGGGGGGGGGGGTATATAAGGAATGGTGGCAAAGAAGTAAAATTGTTCACAAGAGTTCTGTAAGGCGCTCAGTGCCATAAGCGAATAGTTATGACACAGAGGACGCATGTGGATGATTTTTTATGTGGTAGAATTATTGGCTGCCTGGAATGTGGGCGTACTCAGATGGAAGTATCCGAGGAACTTGGAATTGCCCAAAGTGTCATCTCTAGGCTTTGGCAACGATTCCAAGATAACGGAAATGTCAGTAGACGTTACAGTACAGGTCACCCCCGAGTTACAACGCCGAATGAAGACCGGTATTTGGCAGTAACTGCCAAAAGAAGCAGACGGAGCACAGCATCCGACCTGTCTCGTCAGCTATCTGCAGCCACGGGCACCACAGTTTCAAGGCAAACCATGTACAGACGTTTGGGAGATATTGGTTTATATGCTCGCAGGCCTGTCAGATGTGTTCCGCTCACGGCAACTCATTGTCGGCAGCGATTAGCCTGGAGTAGAGAACATGCAATGTGGACATCGTCACAGTGGGCTTGTGTGATGTTTTCCGACGAGTCCAGGTTTAGCTTGCAGTCTGATTCACGTCGGACTTTCATATGGAGAACGCCAGGTACCCGTTACCACCAAGACAACATTGAACGACACCGTTACGGTGGTGCAGCATTGCTCGTTTGGGGTGGAATTATACTGGGTTCCAGAACAGATCTGCATGTTCAAACCGGAACCATGAAAGCCCAAATTTATCGGGACATCATTCTGGAACAACATGTACGTTTGTTTAGGGGTGCCATGGGCGCAGAATTTGTGTTTATGGATGACAACGCCCGTCCTCACCGAGCAAACATCGTAAACGAATGCCTTGAATCTGAGGATATAACCCGTATGGAATGGCCAGCATTCTCACCTGACTTGAATCCGATAGAGCATGTGTGGGACATGCTTGGCCGACGAGTTGCAGCCCGTCAACCACCTCCTACATGTGTACCGGAACTTCGGAGAGCATTGCTTGCTGAGTGGAGTGATCGTCCCCAAGATCAGGTCGATAATTTGATACTCAGCATGCCTAGGCGTTGTACGGACTGTATTTCATCGCATGGGAGACATACAATTTATTAACCATCATACCAACCATGTAATAGTATGTTTTTGTAAAGGTGATATTTTTTACAATTGCTCCAGGGAGCAAAAATCGTAGTTTTTATGAATAGTATCATACATACACCATCGTTTTTGCTCTTTATCTTTTGTTTAATAAATGGGTTTTATGAATAAGTAACGTTTGTTTTGTTTCTGAACCTTTATTTGCCGGAGCTGGCATTATCCTCAATTTATGGACATGAGTGTAAATACAGTAAACCATCGGCAAAGATATTTTAGTGATTTTGGGACGCTAAATTCGATTCTGGTATTGGTTTCGCCGAATTAGCTCTAGTTTTTAAGATGAAGTGAAAATTAAATTCCAACGGTAATGCCACACAAGCAGCGTACAAACCACGGTGAAACTGTGTTATAAATAATTACAGTAAATTATTGACAAAGATATTTCAGTGATTTTAGGGTGAGTTTAGAGTGCTGATTCCGAATCTGGCATTGGTCTTGTCTGATCGACTCTAGTTTTCGAGATACCATTTAAATTTAAAATTTCCACTTTAACGCATAAGCATCATACAAATCACATTGTTGAGAGAGTGCATTATCCCAAAAACCAGAGGCAATTTAGTAAATTTAATGCTAGATTCGGAATCAGCTCCTCAAAATGACTGAAATCACTGAAATATCCTTGCCAGTGATTTACTATTTTTGTTTATAATGTACAATTTCAATGTGATTTATACTCTGCTTATGGTATTATATTGAAATTAAATTTTCACTTTATCTCAAAAACTAAAGCCAATTTGACAAAACCAATGCCAGATTCGGAATCAGCGGCCCCAATATACCCTAAAACCACCGAAATATCTTTGAGATCAAAATCAGTGTTGAGCAATGTTATCATATCCATCATCTGAAATTAAATTCTCACTCGCCAAGATTCACATAAACATGGTACAAGTCGTTGAATTTTCTTTTTTCAATGACCACATGGTATGGTTTTTTTTTTCATCAACCAGATTTTTATCTTTCTTCGAAGTGGAAGGACTCTGTCTATAAAATGTCTATCTATTTATCTTTTTGGAGATTAAAATAAAATTTTTGTTATCTTCTAGACATGTATTGTTTGTGTAGATACTGGTGTTCCTATGGGTAGCCTGTTTTCGATTGGATGTTTGTGGGTACTTGGGCGTAGCAAAGTGGGTTTGATCGATCACCGTCTCGTGATATCAAAAGTTTCCCCTAACATTTGTTAAAAGTTTATGAAAAGTTTGGAAAGTTTCGGGAAATCGCTATTTTCCATCGACTAATAGCATGCCATTGTTGGGGAAACTCGGTGTTTTCTCTTTGAATATCCCACCCACTTCAAAAATTACTTTTATCTTACTCTTCTGTTTTTTTCTATGCTCGGTCTACGCCGATGGTTGTTGATCCAAATAACATCAAATAGAAAATCATTTTCCATGTTAATTTTTCAGCCGTAGCGAGTTGTTTATTAGGCCAAGAATACTATATTTTCTTGCCTGCCGTGTGAACACACTCAGTTTGATCAGCGATATTTAAAACAGAACTGCGTAATAAAATGATAGGAACTATTCAAAATCATTTATGAAATTTTTCACTTTTTAATGTTCAAGTCAGCATCTTGCTGTGATTTGATACGTAAATGTATTTATTATACCGATACATTTCATATACAGTAGTTGTCCCCAAAGCAGAATGTTTTGTGGTGTTCTGCAACGAGCCCTCAGCTGACTTAAAATGTTCTGCGGTAAAAATTTGCATATACATAATAGCGTTTTTCTACACTTTTCTTAAAATTCTTCCAGATTGTTCTGCAACAGCACTGGTTGTTCTCGACGTACGTTGCACATTTCGGCATATTCTGCTTTGGGGGTATGTGTAATTACAAAAGTGATGAATCCGTTGATTTATGGATAATCATTTCAAACTACTAAACATAAACTAAATATCGGATTTTCCGGACGCTATGTCAGTCTGGAATAGTGTCGTGAAGTAATTTCATTTTAATGAGATTTATTTTATTCCATCTTCGTCATATGGCTGTACTACAGTGTGACATATAATTTTAAGAGGCCACAAATAGTCACGAAAAAAACGAATATTATCACAATAATGAATTTCATGTACATGTATATCGGTCATGTTGTTTACAATTGTGAGTGAAATTCAAGCACGTCCAAGGAAAGTTTTTGATATTTTAATATTTTTGGGAATTCCAGTTAGAAAATTTAAGGACAGAAAGATGACTTTTTCATTTCCACTATTTTACAGTAGTGTAGCACTGCGTTACTTTATACAAATCGTTTTGTTACGTCACTTCTGTATCACTGGATACTAAACTAATAAAAATATATCCTTTTTACTAACTATCTCATTTTCAACGGGATGAGCAGGATGCACCATGAGTTATTAACCCTTTAAGCGACATTGACGAGATATCTCGCCTCTTTAAAAGCCTTATTTTAGCATTAACAAGCCTGGATATTTTGTAAAGTTGATTTCTCAATGGAACACTTTTCGTTATATCTTTTAGTTTGCACCTGCTGAAAATCGGAAAAAAGTATTTCATTCAAAACGATATAGCATTCCTCTTAAATCTTATCTATTATATTATATTAATTATTAGTTTTTTCTTTCATGATATATGCTTTTATATGGGCTACTGTATTTTGGTTATATTTGACCTCCATATTTTTTTTGTAGCCACCTTTTTTCAGCCACCTTACTGGGCAGTTTGCCTGTTGTGGAGCTTTTGTGTTTGTATTTATATTTAATGAAATAAGTTACTTATCAGGGATTGTGTTAAATAGTCCGTACTGATTTTATAAAATGAAAATAAAACCCTCCAGTCGCCTAATATCGAGGATTTGAATATAATTGATCTGGAGTGGGAACTTTTAAATACCTAATCCTCACCTTTTTGTGGCGCCTCCCGTAAATAACCATGAAGGTAAAGTAAGAAGGCTTCTTTCAATTTGATCATTTTTGTCGCACCATGGTCATTTTCTGCACACAAGGGGTAATTAGACAGAGATCTACAGTTTATTACTGATTCCGAACGGCACCTTTTTTATACTCACTGAGAGATTTGTGCGCTAACCCCTCGATGTGGGACTCCCTGTAGTAGCAATATTTTTCTGTGGTCATGTCGCCGTTTCTGTTGTACCCCTGTGCCAGAAAAGGCTTTCAACCCATAATGGTCAGCAGACTTCGCCAATGCTCATCTGGATTCTTGATTCACACATGAAAACTCAATATATACTACTACCAATTTCGTTGAGGAGTAAAAATGCTTCAAATTGCAGGTATTCGCTCAATAGTTATTTCTGTTTTGCATTTAAAAGCAATCCCTCTTTTTACAAAAAAAGAACCTTAAAATTTTGAAGAGTCAAATTACAGAATTATTTTTTTCAGATAGCACTGCTGGTCAGCGTGGGTATTTTGGCCAAAAACAAAAAATATAACCTAAAGGAAACCTTTAGGTTATATAAGGCGGGACTCTGGCCAAAAGTTTACATAAGTTCGGCGTTCTGCTGTTTAACCGCTTCGCTTACAAGCGATTGACAAGAAATTTGCATTATCTCTGTTTGACGAATCGGCGATAAATATAGTAACCTTGTCCTAACCTAACTATGTTAGAAAAAGGAAGGAAAGAAAAAGAAAAGCAAAAAAATGAGAGATATATACTTATCCATTATACTCTTATCTTCACTCCCCAACCAGTGATACAGATGATAGAGTAGGTACACGAAGTAGATTTTTCTTTCACGCACATATACATGCCTGTTCTCTCGCTCTTAGATGTATATAGTAGAAGGATGCATCGCGAAGGTAAAAATAACTGTTTTTTTCCGTAGGGTTGCAACAAAGCTTTGCGATGAAGAGGAAAGAAAACAACTTTTTAAATTTATTCCATTGGCGGTTGGACGCTGTATTACGTCTTTGATCGTAAAGAGGTTTAGAATACTCACTCTCAGCAAAAATATAAAATGTTTCCCAAAAAATAAATTCTATGGCTTTTCAACCAAAAATGGAGAATAAAATTCATGACATCTTGATATGACATCTCGCAGTTCAAACCAGCGCTTATGTTTCATAAATTCAATATAAAAGAGCTCCAATAAACTAAACAAACCAATTGAACGCGAAAAGACGGTCAGCATCAAGCTAGAGATTACGTAATTCGGCATGTGGCCGAATTTAGTTTGCTTGCCGCCTGGACAACGAAAGCACCGTTGTGTTATCTGGGTTGTCGAGTCTCAGAAGTTTCGGGGCGCCCATTCACTTACAGCAGTATTTCTCAAATTGGATGTCGTCAGCCTCTCTTAGGGACGTCGCGGCGAGCTGGATGCATCGATTTGTGTGCCTATTCACGCTTTGAAGTGGTTCTTTTATAAGTGAAAATATCCACTAAACCAGTGTTTCTCAAAGTGTGCGTCGCGGCTCCCAGGGGTGCGCCAATTTTTGTCCAGGACGTCGCTACGAGTTGAAAATATTGTATTATATATGTCTATTTATACTTTGAAGTAGTTCTCGTATGAATGCCCAATATCTGAACTACTTTGAGGAGCCGCAGATGAACCTTGAATAGGCTAAAGGAGCCGCGACTGACAAAAGTTTGAGAACCACTGCTCTACGATAAGCCGGCTGGATTTGACTGGATAACAAAAGGATCTAAAAGAACAATATAAAAATTTAGAGGAGCCCTGCATGGTCATAATGGGACATCCCTTATATAAATAAATGATTAAAAAATTTTTGAAAATTGAAGGAATTGTTATATTTGAGTGCGGTTTGCGAAAGTTATTCTCAAGAAGAGGGATTATTGTCGATAGAAGCTGCACGGGACCAAATTATTGGAAGTATGCAAATCAGAGTCCTATGAAATGCAGGGTGTACGATTATTTATTTACGCACATTTGAATAGGCAAGTATGGTCCAATTATAGAGGTCGAAGAGAAAAGAAATACAATAAAATAAATATAAATGCATAAACAAGTGGAATGATTAAAAACACGATACCGAAAAATGCATAAAAACCTGGTACAGAAATCCAAGACAGATTGATTCATAGATGCAGGTAAATAATAGTGATATTCAAGGAAACAAATTCAGTAAATAAAGGGTGGGCAAAAAATCCGTAAAAACCGGAAAAATAATCGAAATAAAAAACTGTTTGCAGGGATAGCATCGCTAGGTCACGGGAATATTTTAAGACAGGAAAAAAATTCAAAAAACGACCGATAGGTGGTGCTGACGTACACAAATCAAAGAAAAGATACGCAAATAAAGAACAGAATTCCCCCAAATCGTTTATTACAGCAGTATGTGTTCCACATGACCAACCACCACATTTGCATATCTCCACCGAAGTCGCTCGTACCAGCGTCACCTATTGGCTGTTTTTTGTTATTTTTTTCCTGTCAAAAACATTCCCGTGACCTAGCGATGCTAACCCTGAACCGTTTTTTATTTATTTTTCCGGTTTTTATTCATTTTTTAAGTTTGTACGGACTTTTTGCCCACCCTGTATACGTATTTTATTTTATGTATACGGTATGGTGTTTTACCGGCGAACCGTTGATCCTATGGGCATACTTCCAATTAGAAAATGTATTCAAATAACATGAAGTGTTCAGACATGTCATTCATGTTGCAGTGGGTTGTATTAAAATAGAAAAAGAATTAACTTTTTATACGAACACCCTGTGCTCAAAAACCCAATTAGTAAGTTGTCCTGTCTCTCCTGATTTCCACAAAAAACTTCGAGTAAGACGAATACTGTTTTACCCGCATTTAATGATGTTTCCCCCCCCCCCCACTTTCCTCCGTTTTTCGAATTCATATATCTCAGCAAATATTGCACTTAGAGGCGTGGAAATTTTTTTTGTTGGCATTGAGAGACGGCAACAACTTTCTAATTGGGATTTTTGGACACAGGATGTCCATTAAAAAGTTAATATTTTTATTTCAATAACTTCGCAATATGAATGACACATCTGAGTACTACATGTTATTTGGATACTTTTTTAATACTACTTTTTATAATTGGAAGTATGCCTCTAGGATCAACGGTTTGCCAGTAAAATATCATACCATGTTTGCTACGCATACTGTATGTATGATATAAAGAGTGCATATCAAACGGGGTACGGCATTTTACTGTTGAGCCGATGATCCTAAAGGCATACTTCCAATTAGAAAAAGTATCTAAATAACGTGTAGTACTCAGATATGTCATTCATGTTGCAAAGAGTTGTGTAGTTATTAAAATAACTTTCTATACAGTACCACGTGTGCCTAAACACCCAATTAGAAAGTCGTTGCCCTTTCTCTATTGATGCCAAGAAAAAATTGTTTCTAAGGGAAATATTCACTGAGATATTCAAATTTGAAAAACTAGGGAAAAACATCGTTAAATGCGTAAAAACCGTTTAACCCGCATTTAACGGGGGTTTTTTTTTCAAATTTATTCCGATTTTTGAATTCAAATATCTCAGTGAATATTGCACTTAGAAACATGGAATTTTTTTTTGTTGGCATCAGGATAGACAGGGCAACAACTTTCTAATTGGGTGTTTAGGCACACATGGAACTGTATCTAAGTACTACACAGTTCCAGTTCGAAACTTTTTCTAACTGGAACTATACCTCTAAGATCAACGGTTCGGCATTAAAATGCCCTACCCCCTGTTTGCTGTGCACCCTGTATATACCTGTGTATTCAAATATTTAATACCATTAAAAATAGAACATAAATTTAAATAAGAATACATATTGAAGAAACTTAAAACAATACGATAAATAGAATTTCTTATAAAGATAATTGAAATTTTTTTTATGCCTTTGCAATAAAACGTTTTTCATATGAAATCTCGGCTTACATTTCACTTTTTCGTATATTTTGATTGAGAATAGATACATTACCAGTTATTTTTTATACGTCCCGATATCACATTTGTTAAAATGATTTATTTTCTTTAGTTTAACATAGAAAGTTTCGTATTTTCTGTCCACAATTCATTTTTTGTTCCCTATTATTTTTCAATTTAATTTGAAATTTGGTCTAGAATAGAGGTAACCCTAGTAATGTACAAATCGGCAAAACTATTTCGGGAATCCCTATGAAATTCTAGGAAGGCATCTCCAGCTTACTGGTTCGTCATTCCGTTGTAAATAGGTCACCCGATATTCACAATAATCGAATGTATGCGGCATCAAATGGATTTTTCTATTTTAATGCCAAATAATGAAAAGATACGAAAAACGAATAGGTGCAAAAATAAATTTTATATATATATACAGGGTGCATATAGCAATTTTTTGTGTAACTCGAGATAAACCGTCGTTATTTTGTTTTGTATTATATGAGGGAACAACTATAGCGCGGGACCATCAAAGTGGTCGAAACGATATTGTCTCAGTAAAAATGTAATTTGAAAAACAATGTTTGATTTTTCTCTTCAATAATGCTCGGATTACACTGCAAAAGTTTGATAAAATATCTTTTGCAAAACTTTTGCAACCAATAACGGTGTGAGTGGCAACAGCGAACGATGTCAGTTGTGTTTACTTGTCGCTCCGTAATGTTTCTTCATATTTATTCATTTTCAAGTAGTTTTGTGGCTTATTTTTGATTAATAAGTTCAAATAATTGTCAGTGAGTCGATTATGTGAGTAACTAAGCTCCATTCATTTAATTACATCGTTTAATCATGTTGACGTATGACACGTGCTCGGATCGAGTTGAGGTTTCCGATTCACTAAAATGCAACGTGTGTCAACAAAGTTTCCATTTTACGTGTGGCGGCTTCAGCGGTATGACCATGCGAAAATTTTCACGGGATAATCAGAAGAAATGGACTTGTGTAACGTGTACGTCCTCTCACAATAATTCTTTTGCTGGCAACGGTGATTCCACGAATATTTCTGATTTCGTGGAGAAGATAATGCAACAAAACACCGAACTCAGGGACTTCGTAACCAACTAGCTGGAACAATTCAAACAAGTGATTGATTTCAATAATTCTCTGTCGTAAAATATCTGAAGGATTCTATAGTTCAGCTACAGAACAAAAATAAAGAATTGCAATCCAGAAATGAGGCGCTCGCAATCGAAAATATGGCGATTAAATCCGAAATGAGGGGAAACGGCAATATAGCATTACGGAGTTGAAGCAATATTCAAGACTCACTAACATGGAGATTACTAATGTCCTGCAATCAGAAAATGAGAATCTGTTCCAGATCCTATCGAAGATTTGGCTGAATGTAATATGATCAACAACATAGTGGTCGCTCACCGTTTGCCTATTATGAATAAAGGCAAACCTGAACCGATTATCTTTCAGTTCTCGTCCAAGCTGGTGAGTGATCAGATATTGACGAGAAACTGAAAGATAAAAAAGAATGTACATCACACACAAATCAATTACCGATTTTCTGATATCCCGATATATTTGAATGAGCATTTCACTTCTGAGCTGAAGTTGTTCTTCCTTATACGGAAACTCGAATCTGAACATGACTAAGTTTGGTTGGGGTACGTGACGGCAAAATTTTCTTACAAAAGAAAGAATCATTCAGAGTTTTACGAATAAACTTTGATAAGAACTTATCTCTTCGATTTCTTAACTGATATAGTACCTGAACATGATAGTAAAATTATCTTGCTCTTTGCCAACCAAGTACAATTCAAATATATTTCATATAAATATTCAGTCTGCGAGCTAGCTATGATAATTTTTTAGCCGAATTTTTAGGTTGTTTAAACAAATTATCTTTATTAATTTTTTTATGAAATCTGAATTTATAGTAATGAAGTGAACTTTTGTAAAATAAGTAGTTTTTCTCTAAAACTAATTATTATTACGATGGAATTAATATATATTTGATTAGAGACTTCGCTGTAAATAATGTATTTAGAGCACCAAGTTCATAAATACCCCATTTCAACTTGTATTTCATAAGTCACTAAAACGGGCTACCATTACTCTCATTTCTAAAGCTGACGATAAAAATTCTCTTCTGAATTATAGGCCTATTTCAATTTTAGAGGATTTTTCTAAAATTACTGAAAACATTCTTTCAATTAAAATCTAGAATACAAAAAATTATATTTTTTTTTGCTAGACACCAATTTGATTTTATAAAAGGACGAGGGGCTGAAAATAGCCTTTTCAAAATTTATTTATAATAGCACTGACAAGAGCAAATTTACTGTGGCAATATTTTTAGATATTTCGAATGCTTTTGAAAATACAAATACAACGCCACAACAGGCAAAATGCCCAACGAGGTGGCTGATAAAAAGATGCCCATAAAAATATGGATGTCATATGTTTCAAAAATACAGCAACCCCATTAAAAATGCAATTAACACAAATTATAAACAATATATACACATGATAAAATATTATACAATGCCCATAAAGAATACTTATGGTTGTCTTATTCTAAGAATGGATAGCTTCTCGATTTACCCCAACATGTTTATCGTATTTCTTTTTAAACGTGTCAATTGTGTTACAATTTACTACCTCTGGGGGTAAGCTATTCCATTTATTAACAACCCTATTAGAGAAAAATTCCCTGCGACACCATAACCTTGCATTGTCCCTCACCAATCGATACTGGTGTCCCCTTGTAAAAGCGGTTGATTGGCGGTGTACAAAAAGTTCATGGTCCATCCTATCCATCCCATTGAAAATTTTGAACACTTCGATCATATCTCCTCGACACCTGCGTTCATCCAATGTAAACATATTCAAAAAATGAAGTCTCTCTTCATAACTCAAGCCCTGTGTGCCAATAAGGACACGCGTAGCTCTTCTCTGCACCCCTTCAATCAAGTCTATGTCCCTCTGTAGGTATGGTCTCCAAAACCTTACCGCATACTCCAGTCCAGGACGAACTAAGCCTCGAAAAAGCGGAAGAATGACTTTAGGAGAACGCGAAGAGACCTTTTTGAAAATGAGACCAAGCATTCTATTCGCTTTTTTGACAACCGCTGAACAATGTTCAGAAAACCTAAGTCGCTCGTCAATGAGAATTCCCAAATCGGTGACTCTAGTTGCATCCGGGATAGTGACACCATTCAACTCGTAAGAGAACCGTGGGTTGTTCGAACCAAAATGAGCGACCATGCACTTATCTACGCTAAACGTCATGCTCCATTCATTTGCCCATGCTGCAATCTTGTCTAAGTTGGTCTGGAGCAACTCCCTATCGCTTTCATTCCCGATTACCCCCATTAGCTTCACATCATCTGCGAATTTGCTAGTAATTCCATCGATACCCTGATCGAGTTTGTCGATAAAAAGTGAAAAAAGTATGGGGCCAAGGACACTTCCCTGAGGAACTCCACTTGTGACGTCTGTCCAACCAGAGAATTCCCCGTTCACCATAACTCGTTGCGACCTATCTCTTAACCACGATTCTATCCAATTCAGCAAGTTGCCCCCTATTCCAATCTCGTGTAAACGCTTCAAGAGTTTGCCATGTTGTACCCGATCGAATGCCTTCTGGAAATCAAGGTAAACAACGTCGACATTTTTGCTCTTACCCAAAGCCTTAGTCACGTAATCATAGAAGCAAAGGAGGTTAGTTACACATGACTTCCCCTTCCTGAACCCATGCTGATTATCCGACAATACATTATTCTCGTCTATCCACTTCACAAACTGCCTTTTGATGATAATTTCCAAAATTTTCGAGAGGGAGCTCGTCAAACTCACTGGACGATAATTAGACACCACTTCTCTACTACCCTTCTTAAATATCGGAACAACGTTAGCCAGTTTCCAATCTCTCGGGACGATACCCTCAGCAACACTACTCCTGTATATCTGTGCGACTGGCCCCAACAATTCATTAGCACCTTCCCTGAGAACCCTGGGATAGATATCATCTGGTCCTGGTGCTTTGCTTGCACATACATTTCTTAGAAGATTTAGGACCTCCACGTCTTCTACTTGAATATCGTTGAGGGTTTTATCACCCCATGCAACACCCGTATATCGAATATCATTATCTCCATTAAAAACCGACGCGAAAAAGTCATTGAAAGCACTACACATGCCTACATTGCTCTCTACCTTAGAGCCTCCTATCGAGAGGGGACAAACTGTCCCCTTACATCCATTATTGACGTATCGAAAAAATGATTTTGGGTCAGAGCCAATGTTATCTGCCAACCTAGATTCAACTTCCTTTTTACTATCCCTTATCGCTTTCTTCAACAGTCTTCTTTTATCAGTAAACAATGATAGGTCACCACGTCCACTTTTATACTCTCTGAATGCTCTTTTCTTTTCAAGATAAAGGTTCCGCACGCTATCCGTGAACCATAGAGGGTGTGATGTACAAACCGCTTTTTTCGAACAAAGGGTATGACGTCGTGCAAAACAGAGGACAGCTTCGTACTAAATTCTTCCCATTGACTTACCACCCCTATTGATTCCAACCGGTCTTTGAAAACTTCCGCTAACCTTCCTCTCAAAACAATGTAAACCATTATATTCTCATTCAAAAACTAAAGTCAGTTGGTATTCGTGGTTACGTTAAATTGGTTCACGTCATATTTATCGAATAGAAAACAGTCACAAAATACAGTACAAATTGAGTAATTATGTCCAAATAAATATGAGTCCCACAAGGATCTATATTGGGTCCTTTGATTTTTCTGCTATTCATTAATCTATGTAATTTAGAATTTTACGGTTCAATGATAACTTGTGACGATGATTCTGTATTAATGTATTCGTGTGATGATCTTGACAGTCTTAAGAATTATATTAACCACATCATTTTGATATTTATTCAAAAATGGTTCTATGCTAATGATATAAAATTAAATTTACAAGAAAAACAAAATACGTTAACTGTAATCTTATGTAAATTTATTTTACATCTTAATCTTATAATTTCACACCCTTGCTTGTGATTTGCGACCTCATTGTAATTGCAAGTCAATTCAAGAAGTAAATAGTATTATAAATACTTGAGTTTAAATATAGACAGTAATTTGAAATGTAAATTCCATGTTTATGAATTAGTTAAAAAAACTTCGTAACTATAATTTTTAATCTATAATTAAAACTTTTTAAATTATCATTTTTATTATATAAGTAAGAAAGTTTCAAATTTTTCAAAAGTCCTTCACTATGCAGAGTCTTATTCACTTACAAATTACAGTACAATTATATAGGGTGGTGATTATAAAACTAATTTGTTGCCTGTATTTCCAATCAAAAAAAGGATGTTCAAAATTTTGAGTTGGGGTCAGTTTCATTATTCTACAATTTTTGGAAATCTTTATTTTTTGCGCCATAATGCTCTTTTCAGTATTATTCTTTTCTCAAACCGTAATAAAAGCTTATGCAATTTAAAAGATAATGCATCCGATCGAAAGACCTCATATAATTTACCTTATTCCTGCTTTTAGGAAAGATATTGTTCGTAAACATTTTTATTATTTAGCTCTGAAATTAACAGAGAAACAACTTCAGCCGACCACCCCACTGTAGCGCCAGTAGGGTTCGAGCCCGGGGACTGGCAATGCCAGTTTGTCACTGTGATCACTCGACCGCCACCACTAGAAATACAGAATGCCACGCACGCTGCATTTAAAAAAGCGTTATTTAAATTATTAATTTTATTAGACGATGTAGACTCTTATTTTGACCTTTTAGGAGGGCTCCTGTTTGTGTTGTCTATGGTATAAATGTGCGGTATTCTTTTTTTCCCCATGTATTTTTATTTAATGTTTTGTTTATTTCACATTTCTGGTCATACGTTTTTGTCTTTGAGTAATTTTTTTTAATCATTACGTTTTGGCCTTCATAATTTTGTCTTGGTGTTGTATATGTGCCTTTTTTTGTGTCTGTTTCATGTGGTATTTATTTTATTTCATTTTAAGTTTTCGATCATTCGTGCAGGCATCGTAGCCTCTGGATGGTAAATGTTTTACAGAAATTAATTTTAATTCTTTTTGTGTATGTGTAAATGAATAAATTTAATTTGATTTGAAAAATTTGATCTTTTTCTATCCCGCAACTACCATTAAATATTAAAATATGCGTATCTAAAAACACGTCATTTCCAATTTATATAATCACCTCTTTTTCTTTAAAAAAATGAAGCCTATTTTCGCTCGAATGCAACCGAAGCGCTTACTTGTTTTTTTTAAACTTTTGTAAAAGATACTTTATCAAACTTTCTAGTGTAGTCCCGGCCCGGCCAAAAAATTGAAAAAATTATACAATAGTCTTAAGGCCGGCATTATACTATAAAAGTTTTAGAAAAGTTCTTTCATAAAACTTGAAAAATGCAACCAAATTAGCGTATCGATTACATTCGAGCCAATGTAATCAACAGGCTTATTGGTTGTTTTTTTTCCAAGTTTTGTAAAAAATATATTATCGAATTTTCATAGTGTAATCTCGGCCTGGAAAACAGATGGAATTTTGTGCGTTGTCAAAGTGTTAACCCTCTATAGTCCCGTGTGTATTTGAGTATATATGGTTAAAAAACCCATTACACTCCATTCGTTTCTCAATTTTTTTGGTTTTTTAGAAAGTTTATAAAAAATATCGCCTAATAAGTATACAATAAATTACCATATTTTTAAATATTACATATTACGAAGTCTTTGGCAAAGAATATAATATTTTTCCCATAGGATTAAGTTCCATATAATAAGTTATCTTTCAAAAACAAAGTATGAATGTGATTTCTTACTTAGTTTGCGACCCCTTTAAGATACTCTTATATTTTGTTTCTTGATTTTTTTTCCTGAAAAATCATGCCCCTCCCCCAGCTCTCAACTTTCAAAATGAAAGCCATCTCTTTACTGTTTTTTCCTTCTGAATATTGTTTCATTCACACATTCATGACACACATGAGATACCGTAAAAATTTTGTACTGTATTTGTTAGGCTTCATCTTGACAATTTGTAACTGATCGATTTCATTCAACAAGATAATTGTGTTAATCAAGTTAATTGCTGTGATTGCATCTAAATCTTCGGGAATTTCTAAATTGGAACTGGCAAAGAATTTAGTCTCAAAATTTTTATAGTGATACTTTATTCATTTAAACAAGACATCAAATACAAACACAAAGGCCACAACTTACGAATTGCCCAACGAGGTGGCTGAAAAAAAGATACTCATTAAAATATGAATGTCGTAGAAAATAATTAAAATAAATGAACACAGACGTTGTGCAACTTTGATCAAAGCAAAAATATTTTTATTTTTGGGTATAATAACCACGTAAAAATTTGAAAAGTGTACACACACAAGGGAAAAAAACTGGTTAGCTTTCTCGATTTCTCTTAGGTTTAATAGAATATTACCATCTTCAAAAAACACCAAGTTATACAATTAGCGAAAGGACTCCGCTTATCCATGCGAAGCTTTTTAACAACTGGCTATTGCGAAGATGAATTTTTGAAAAGAGAGAATTCAAGTGCCTTTGCGGGGAATCGAACCCACGTCCTTTAACTTTCCGGATGAACGCACTATACTACAAAGGCAACGAATCGCTCAATCTTTCTTTGGAGCTCATGTGCACCAAAGCCGCTTGTAAGTACTCTTAATGCAGCTTTGGTGTGCACCGAAAAGGGACCGTACATGGACTGCCGGACCCGACTGCTGACGCTGCCACCAGATGGCGACTTATGAAAAAAAACCTTCATATTATACGTTTAGTGTACGTTCGGTGAATTGGCAGTATTATGAAATGACGTAATCGGTTTTTAAAGCGTTATAACTCCATAATTATTGGTCAAAATCAAAAAACGGACAACGGCGGAAATCGAGACACCCCGCTACGCTTTGCTGATCGTGAGAGCGCGGACACGTGACGCTGCTGTTGAGCCGCAGTTTTTCATGTTTCACTTGCCCTTTTCTTCGGATAGTCAAATTTCTCTTTCTCGAAAAATAAAATCCTTTCATTTACAGTACTAAATCAATGCATTTTCTCGAAGTTATTTTCAAAGAACTCTCTATCTCGAAGGTCAAGCCCAATGATAGTGAAAAGACGGAAAATTCCCTTTCTTTCGCTTAAATCTGGCTTTTCTCCGGAGGTAAAAAAAAACTGATAAGAAAGGAGGTATTCGTATCACAGCCAGCCGTCTTAAAAACATCATGGGCCCTCGGACCAAGTGGTTTTTCTGAGGCCCTACCTGATAAATTCTTGAAAATTTTAACTAGATCTCGTTTTCGTGAAGCCCCCTCTACTCTTGAGGTGCCCGGGTGGGCCCATGCTTTAAGACAGCACTGATCACAGCCCATTGTGTTGATGGATCTTGTTGATCACAGCCCATAGCTGGACAAATCCCAGGCGCCAGGTCGCCATGGTGACTAAAAAATTGGCATTGGCACCTAAAATTTTATTTGCAGTTTCTAAATTGCAGCAGCATAAAATGTTTGGACTTCATAGCAGCATATTTTCCAACGAAAGAGTCGCTATATACGCCCTCAAATAGTCAAAAGTAGTATTATTTTGAACCTTTTTCTTCGAGAAAAGATTTTCTTCGTGCCTAAGAAATCTTTCTGGCACCTAGGTTATTTTACGATTCGACCAGCCCTGTCATAGGATGGAGTGGATGGCTTGTTTAGCATGACAAAAAGTCGACCAACAGACAATTCAAAATTGCTTCCAGAAGAAGCTGCGGTCAATCATCTCAATATGAAGGAATCGGATCTGGTAGTTCACTCGAATTGCGTGAACCACCAACTATGCGGAAAAACCGTTTTAACCGCATTTAACGATGTTCTTCCCCGAATTTCTTTTTTCGAATTCGAATATCTCTATGAATATTGCACTTAAAAACATGGAATTTTTTTTGTTGCCATCGGGAAAGACAATGCAACAACTTTCTAATTTGGTTTGGGTGCACACGGGGGCTATAAAAATTACAAATTTTTATTTTGTTACACTATTTTTTCACTCTCAAAACTGGTACAGGGTAATTTTTGAACGCCCGTTGAGCATTTTTTATATTGAAATCGTACCTCTACGACGGATGGTTGATGAGATAAAGGCCGTGCTAGCACTTGCAGAACACCCTGTATAATCACTGGTAAAAGTGGTAATTTTTTGGGATTATTTCAGCAATATTCTGGAATTATTTCTTGCACAAATTCTACGTTTTCCCCAAAATTCTGGAATTTTTTCCTTCAATTTTGATGAAAATGCAGAATTTGTGAAGGAAATTGTTCTAGAATTTTGATGAAAAAATGCAGAATTTATGGACTTACAATTCTGGTATTCTGCATCTTCATCTAGAAAGAATTAATTCTAGAATTCTGTGTACTTTCATCTGGAAAGAATTATTTTTGGGATTGTTTCTTTCATAAATTCTGAATTTCCACCAATTCTGGCGTTGTTTCTTCAATAAATTGTGAATTTTCGTTATTTTTGGAATTACGAATTTCCATTAGGTCTAAAAGTCTTTCTTTCATTTATTCTGAATTTTCATGGGTGCTGGAATTATCTGTTGTTTTTCTTATTTTCGATTCATTGAGTCCGAGTTTTAATTAGTTCTGTCTCTTTAATTAGGCTTTTTTAAGACATGTATAGGCATTTAATGGCGTATATATATATTTTTTTTTTTGTATGGTTATTTCTCAGCATTCCTGTGTATTTTGTAGTAATGAATGGTTTTTTTTTTATGCCAATTACCCTCTCCCACAGAGTGTATAAAATCGGATATGGGGGGGCACGAAATTATCATGACCCCTCTGGCCCTGCTATAATTTTCGCAACCCCCTCCCCGCGTACAGTAAGGGCAGTCCTGACGATATAGCTCCCTCTACAATATTTTTTCTTGGTCCGCTGAGTATCGTTATATCCAGGTTTCACTGTATTTACGAATTTATGAGGCACTCGGTTTTACCCTTTCAGACCATTCATTTTTTGGAATTTTCAAAATGATGTTGATTTTTTGATACTCAAAAAATGAATTAAAAACCTAAATTTCAGCAAATCTTTTATTATTTCAAATTTTTCAATTTTTTTTGTGCAGAAATTATTCACTTCGTTCAAAATTTTTTTAGCCAAGATGATGCAAGATATATTTATCTCCGCATATAAATTTTTCCAGAATTTTACTGCGTAATTTTATGTAATAAATCACTGGAATGCACGTTCCCCTGGAAGCCATCTTAAAAAACCCCTGAAAATCCAAAAAATTCAACTTCAAATGCTGCCCTCTGATGAAAGGCCCAAAAGTTAATATTCGACATATTTCTAACTCAAAACTTAAACAATCCTTCAAGTCAGGGCTGAGGTTAAAAAAATTTCTACATCCCTGGTAAGAGTGATAATTTTTGTAGTATTTATCTAATTTACCAACGATGTTTGGGTATTATGGATAATTGCCCGTAAAAAAGCGATAAATTTAACAAACTTATCGAGACGATTGTCGATTAGGCATAATTAATCGATTTATCACATTTACCGTAACATAATGATAACCTCTCTACAATATTTTTCTCTTCGTCCTCAGTATCGTTATATCGAGGTTTCACTGTATTTGAGAATTTATGGGGCACTCTGTATAACGTGCATATACGGGATTCAAAAAAAATAAACTCGAATAGGTCTGCGAGTTGCGTGCGCATAGAGAAGAAAATTGTTATTTAATAATTGAATTATTTCTTTACAGTTGTATATCTAAAAACCTTTTCGATGTCGTACTCTCATGACAATAGTCTTTTAATTTTTTTTTTGCTGTATATATTATACATATATCTCATACCCACACGAACCACAGCGGTCATTTCTTTTATAAATTCTGAATTTCATCAATTCTGGATTTATTTCTTTTATAAAATCTGGAATTGTCATCCTTTCTAGAATTCTGATTGTCATTCAATTGTGGAATTTTTTGAATTTTCATCAGATCTGAAATTCTGAACTTTCATCAAATTTGGAGAATTCTGAATTTTCGTCTAGAAAGAAATATTTCTGGGTTGTGCGGCCCTGACGATAACATAACCTCTCTATAATATTTTTTCTTGATCCGCAGAGTTTTGTTATATCGAGGTCTCGCTGTATTTACGAATTTATGGGGCACCCGATATAAAGTACACATGAGGAATGCAAAAAACTAATAGGTCTGCGCGTTGCATGTGCATAGAAAAGAAAGTTATTCCACAGTCAGCCGATGTAATTGATTTTACAAGTAAGCTTCAGTTTTGTGCAAAACCGTCTCGAAGTCGTATTCTCACGACAATAAAAGAAAGCCTTTTATTTATTTATTTTTTTATTTATTTATTTTTTGCTGTTCTTTATATTATATATATATATATCTCGTACCCACAACATTAGCCACAGCGCTTTTGGAAAAAGGCAAAGGTTAACCGATCAGCGGTATCCAGCAGCGGCAGCCGAAGGCACAGGTAGGTAACTTGTGCGTAGGCGATTCGAAAATTTTCTAGTGGTGGCCGTGTAGTAGTGTGCCTTGTGCTGTGCTCGCTCGCAAGTCGCCACTGTGTGTCGTCGTGTGTTCTGGCAGCAGCAGCGCTCCTCGATTCATAAAGTTCTGGAGAGTGAGCCATCGGACATATTCCACCCAAGAGAGGCCAACAGATCGCTGACGCGCGCAAGCCAACTACTCCTTTTTGTTTACCAAACTGCTCGAGCGTGCTCTATCTTCGTTCTCTTTTTAACTATAAGCTCCCTTTTTGAAATATTTATCGTCTATCGTACTGGATAAAGACTAGATGGACGAATTTTTTTTTTTAAAAGGTATGTGTTTTCGTTTTCAGATTCATTCGTGTTTTTCTGAGTTTTTATTTCCCGCGTGTTTTGCTCTTACTATTTCTGTCAATCAGCTGCTGCAATTCGGTTGCTGTTCTCCGTGAACCCGAATCTTTTTTCAAAGGTAAGATTCATTGTTGGTGACCGACCAACTCCGGGTCAGAGTTCCTGAGAGAACCGACTAACTTCAATAACATTTTTTTTTCTGATAGTGTCCCAAAATGGTAAACAATAATAAAATTTTTGGACTGTCATTTTGCATGAAGAAGTCCTTTTTTATGCTTCTAATTCATCTAATATTCAAAACGATTGCAAAAAATTCTTATGAATTTTTTTTTTTTCGCAGCACATTCAGCTAGTAATGATGCAGGTTATGAAGCGGAATTTAAAGCATTGTATGCTCATAAGGTACACCCAAATCTGTTGATATACGTGTCAATTTTTTGAAACTTCATTTTATATATCGTGTATAAAACACTTTAATTAGACTGATACACGTGAATAGCAGATTTTGGTCCATAGATTTTCTGAAATCATGTTTCTTACTCAAATAAAATGTCCAAATAACATTCTTCGTAAAACGCATTCAAATTTTTCATTCATAGATTACTTGACGTGAAAACACAACACTGAAGTGGAAGTAACTTCGGTTCTAAGCATCATGTAAACAAAATAAGGCCCGTTTCAGAATCATAAGAACTAGGGCTTTCATGGAAAATGGCAAAAAAATCTATATTTTCTTTTAAGATGACGTTTTCAACGTACCCTGTGATACCTTAAAACTTTTTATTTCTGTCTCTTTACTACTTCTGATTGATCCTAGTCAGTCTGAATGTTTTCTTTCCTGAAGAGCCTGATAACTTATTTAATGAAAGCAGCCGATGTTCAATTGACTTTCTTTGTCTCTGTATAAAAACTTTAGAAGCAAAGCTAGAAATTTCTGAATATCCCTCGCAAATATGACAATTATAAATTAATTAAAATCGTTTTCTTCGATTAAAATTCTTATTCCATTGTCAATGTGTTACCAAAAGATGATCATGGGTGAGATGAATTTGAGCGTTTCTTCTCTCGATACTCATCAACAAATCCAACTCGTCTTGTCATTTTAATTATGTCATGCTGCTAATTTGCAAGCCCATTTTCAAGATTAAAATCATAGTGATCATGATTCAAAATTTTGAAATTTCATTCATCTAAATCATGATTTTATAGTTATAGCGAAATCGCGTAAAACGAAACAGCGTAAAGCGAGGGATGCATTTTCTAATTCGTTTTGAGTAATTGTGTCAATCAGCTGCGGCAATTCGGTTGCTGCTCCGAATCTAAATCCTTGTTTTCAAAGGTTAGATTCATAGTTGATGACTAGAGCCCGGAGGTTCAGGCAAAATGCCATAAATGCCTTTTTTTTTTTTTTTTGGCTATTTTCTTTTTCTTTTTTAAAAAAACGTCTTTTCTGAATTTTTCCTGCCATAAATGCTTTTTTGACATTGTTTTAAATTTATTCGTGAATTTCAGGAGCCCTGCAGAACTTAGATATTCGAGCATTAAGAACTTCAAAAAAATTTCTCTTTTAAAATCTCCAACTCCTTGGTATTAGTTATTACCAGAAAGCCACTGTGTTGCCATGCATCAACTTTACTTTGGCCAAATTGCGTTAGACACATAGGCATACGCAAGGGTGTTTCTCGGGAATGGGGTCGATTTTTTTTTTTTTCTTCTGAAGGGGGGTTTACCCTTTTTTCGGCTAATCTCAGCTCAATGGGGGAACTCCCCCCCCCCCCTATTGCGTACGCCAATGCTTAGACATGAATGTTTTTGTTTCAGATGAATGCAACCCATGTATGATAACTTATGATGAAAGATGCGATGAATTAGTCCACATAATCCAACAAAAATTCCTCCACATGCTTCACATAACACATCTTGCTCACGCATTGGACTGCATTGCATAGTTGACTGATGACTGTCCCAAGAGGTCATCGTTTGTCTCGGGTAGGAGCTGACGGGGCTCTGGCCCTGTAGCCCACATGCTATTTTGATTTTTTTTTATTTTTTTTGCACCATAAAATGCACTGCAAACGTCCATTGATATTCATTTTAGATACATATTGAGTATTCGATTAAATTTACCATAAGTTTTTGGTTAATAATGGTAAATTTACCATTAAATTTACCTCAGAAATGTGCGACAAGTGTGACCACATCGTCCTAATCGACCTAATCCTAATGAAAGACAAACACGTTTTTTTTTGGCGTGAAATCAATTCATAATAACTGCATTATTATCTGTGTTTAACTATAATTAAAACAGTAGAGTGAATGCAACAAATTTTCAGCAGGATTGCGGACCCTTGATTTAGTGGTTCTCAAAGTGTGCGTCGCGGCTCCTAAGGGCGTCGTGGTGAGCAAGCGATATGGATTTAGGCCTGTTCTGTGCTAAAAAGATTTGAGATCCATTCATAAATACATTTGTTATAAAAAAAAGAATATATTTTTAGATTTATATACATAAAATTTAATTTTAAACAAGATTGAGTAATGGATTCTCAATCTATTTTATCATTTTATGAAAATTGAACAGTTTTCTTTAATTTCAATAAATTTTTATTCAATTACGTTGATGTCATGCTATTTTATTTTGCGTGCAATATGTTAATAAGACATTTTTTTTTTTTAAATTACAAAATATTAGGTATTGGAGGTATGTAAAACTTTGTACTGACACATAGGACAGCACATACACTTAAATATATGTGTATTAAATTTGAAATAAATCAACGGTTAAACAATATTTTTAACGATATTTCTTTAATATTATAACGGGAAAAATCTTGTGATCTGTTTTTTTTGGGAGAGGGATTTTTACGAAGCTTAATCCAGAATAACAAGCGTTTTTTCGTGAAATGTAAAACATTTTTTTTTCACTTACGTAAACGTGTGAACACGTTAAGCCCCTATTATCTAAGGGGGTTCGAACGCAAAGATTCGTCGTGACTGACGAGGTACTCAATTTATCGTTTTTTATTTGCATCAATCTGCAATTGGAAGTTTATTGTGGTTATTACAGTTTTTATCACTGGGTGCACGATGAAAAAAAATCGTTTCCATTATCAAGAAATAATTTGCGGGAGGAGGGGGGGGGGTTCTCTGTGAAGACTGGCCTTCCTGGAGAAGCCGATGAAGTCTTCTGGGTTTTAGAAGGTACGTAAAATCCCAAATTTGCATGACTACAAAAGGTTTTTTTAACATTATATTGGAAGAAATCGGACATGCGGAGGTCTGAGCAAAGTTTGGAAACTTGGGAAAACCACGAAGAATGAAAATTTAAAAATCCCTGATAAATGTCTAAAAGGAGAGTAGTTTTGATAAATTTCTTTAAAACAAACTTGAAAATCAAGTGATACTGATCAGCGTTTCTAAATCTTTCTGAACTTAAGGACCACAAGTGTGAAGCAATTCAACTGACCAGTAATCTAAATCTTTAACTAAAATAATGTATCGAATCGGATGAAATAATTGGGTCTATGTAATATATTTGTGTGGCATACAATTTCGATAGTTTTATTGGAGATCAGTTTCAAGTCGCCCTGCGGACCATGAGCCGGGTTTTCCTAGGAGCAGGTTTTCTGTGCCGTTCGCAACGTGAATCGCCAAGCGCGACACGCCGTCGACTCAGCGATAAGAAAAGCAGCCTGACTGTTTTCCTACAGAGTGCAATACGGCTCACGACAGCGTTTTACGTCAGGCGTGGTTGACCGACTGCTTCTGGAGGAGTCAAATGCGTCGTGCGCCGCGCGGTTTGCCGATGTTCTCTTCACTCTCTTGTTGTCTTTCTTTCTCTTTCCTTTAAACCGGAGCATGAAGACGACAGAGTAACTGTTGCCAAGGCCATATATTATGATATAGCCGCCCTGATCTGATGCGCCACGCTAGGAAAACACCTATGCGTAGCGTGATTATGTAACACGTTTCTGCCGGCGCGAAATGGTTTAATTCAGTTCACACAGCGCAAAATCCTAGGAAAACCCAGCTATACTCTCGCAAACGCTGATACAGGTGATGCTGACCTTAACGTGTTAACTGTGATATCTCTATCGCTGAAGTTGAAGGAGCAAGCAGTTAAAAGAAAGTGAAAATGTGACACTTCGTATTTTTGTGGCAATGAGAATGAGCAGAAATTCTGGTGTATTTTATGTTTGAAGTGTTGAATGATTCAGGTAATCAGCAAATCTCTGACATTTAGAAACAAACTATTTTTATGATGTGAAAAATGTTCCAACTGAATTTTTTTTTCAGTGTCATTCAAGGACTCGCTGAATTATAAGAAAGATAGTTTTGGCCACGATTTAGATTAACCCCTTAACTGTAAAATACACTTCAGAAAAATGCCTCCAAATTACAGATCTTTTTGACGTGAATACGTCTTTTAAATCATCTGACGATACTGGGAGCATTCACAAGAAGTTGCGTGACTAAATTCTTTAAACGCTTATATCTCAGAAAATACGCAACACAAGTCAAAAATAATGGTATTTTCAGATGCATATTGCAAAGACAAATCCAATGATATCACTCTGGTTTTAATATCTTGCCCCGTCTGAGCACCGGGCACGCTGTTTCTAACAAATTGTTTTCCACTATATCTCGAGCTGTTCACAACGAAAATGATGGCATTGTCTTTGGAATAGCTAATAAACGGTAACAAAGCTGAGATGATAATGACAAAGTTTCATGGGCGCGGTAGCCCAGGTCGATAAGATACTCGCCTAAAGTACCAAAGGATGTTTACGGGTGTCGAGAGTTCGATACCCGGTTCGTCCTTGTCAGAAAAACTTCCTGACACAGGGGTGCAGCAGAAACGGCGACATGACCGCAGAAAAAATTGCTACCGCAGGGAGTCCCCCATCGAGGGGTTAGTGCACCAACATCTCGATGAGTATAAAAAACAAGCCTGCCTTTCGGAATCGGTAATAAATTGTACGTTCCGGTCTAGTTAGCCCTCGTGTGCAGAAAATTACCATGGTGCGACAAAAATGATGACAAAGTTTCTTCATGTCTGTACCTACCGCACGATACGAGGTACGAAAACCGTATTCACGTCAAAACTTGCGGCTGTGTCTTCCTACCCCAGTTTTTTTTTTCTTGTTTAATTTTGTGTATTATGTCAATAAAAAAATTAAATGAACTCGATGCGGCTTTCACGGAAAAGAATTTTTTTCTCGTCATACAAATAATCGTCTGATCACAAACATTGCACCTTTTACCTGCCCGAACTGGGTTCAAGTGACGCAGGTAAAGGGTTTCAATAGAAAGTACTAGAGGTATGACATTTCTTAAGCTTGAGCATAGCCAAAACAAAGAAACTTCATTCTATCCAGGAAATTTCACTTCCAGCAGTAGAAGATATGACAAATCAGTTTCGAAACAAGTTACCGGAAGATACTGACTTGATTCTTCTCTCTCAAATGACATCATCGATCGCAGAATCAATGATATAGTAGATAACATTGAACTCCAGTAAATCGTAAAAAGTTGAGAGCCTCTAGTTTGCGTCACAAATAGACGAGACTGTTGACGTTACAAATGATTCGGGTGATTAGGTTTGCACGTGATAAAAACTTTCATGAATGTATTTTGTTCGGTAGACCTTAGCAAACCCCAAAAAGTGGAGAACAAATATTTCACCAGTGGCATTAGATTTATTTGTTTCGTACATTTTGAAGGTTGAGAAATAATTGTCTATTGGAATGAAAGACACATATGAAGGGCGTTATCATACCGCAGATGATTCCGAAAAGCCCCGACCAGTGAAATTTCCGTTTAGTAAACCACTATTACACAATTGTTGTTTTGCGAAACAGCAGCCTGATTTGATTTGGTCTTGCACATACTTCTCGGAAAATATTTGAGTATTTTTGATGTTGGATAAAAAATTTGATTTGCTAGCTTTTTTTATTGTGATATATGAATAGTTACGTTACAAAGTTTTTTCGAAAAAAAAAGAAATAGAGAGACATTTTTTTCAAGATTTCAAATTTATTCTAGTATTTTAGCTCCTCAAATCGCAATGTGTACAGGCTTACAACATTCGACTTCATTCACAGATGTTTTTGTCCTCAACATGCGTTATGTTCTCATTTGTTCACTATTTCAGTATGAAGCGGTGTTCTTTTTGAAGCAACCTGAAAACACGTAAAACTTCTTTTAGACGAAACAACTTCGAATTGTGTAAAGGTTAGTTTATATGTATAATACTGTACTTTTTCACTCGGGTCAGTCTTTACGCGTTCAGTCTGGCTTCAGGTATGATAATGTAAGTACTTCATGAATAGCATTCAAAAAAAAATAATAATGGGGAAAGCTATCGTACATTTTTTTCTGAGTTTATTGTGTATTGTGATAGAATTCGCTGGTGTGTGTGGCCACTTCTATAAACCGGACTTAGTTGTCACGTTTTCTTTTTTGCTCATTAAATACGTTTTCTTTGTGTGTAAGACTATCGCTGGAACTACTTCCTCCCTCATGATTTAAAATACGACTTGAAACTTTTGTGTTCGATGCGATTATATGCTGATTTGCTATAATATAAACCAACTTTCGTCACAAGAATCTGCGTAGCTTGTACATTCAGGCAAAGATAGATCTGTTCGCCTGAGATTTCTTACTTCTTCTTTAAGGTACGAGCATAGTGGCTGCTAATTTCTGATTCTGCAAGTCGGTGCCGTTATGGATCGGTTAAAAGAACCTGAATTTTAGGTTTTTTAACTAATCCGTAACGACGCCGACCTGCAGAATCGGAAACCAACCGCCACTGTGTTTGTAGACTTGGATGTTTTAATGCGGAATGTGGGCAGATATGAAGGGAAATGAGCGTATGATTTGATAAGAATTATCTCACTACGTCGTTTTATTGCTTTTTTCCCCATTCGGTACGTGACATTTTCTTAATCGTATAAATTTACGTTTAGATGCATGGAGATACTAATCTCATGATTATTTGCGAAATGGGTCCGTTTCAGCTCAAATAACTGATGAACCGAGTCAGCTACAGCCATGAAAGTGGTGTTTAGGTATAGTAAAATGGATATGCGCTACACAGTGGAGTAGCTCCTTACTTATAGCCTCCTAGTGATAAATAAATAAATAAAAAATAAAAAATATAACTTCGGACGAGTGGGCATTTCGTATCCCGAAAACTAGAAGATACGACAAAACATCCCATTACAAAGTTGTAGAATATTATCGATTTAGTAAGAAAAAGTATATTTTTCACATGAATATGATGAACAACCGCCTATACTACCAAAAATATCCGAAACCGATGCGAGACGTTTTGTTTACTTAAAAAACTTGAATTTTCTCCGAAAGCGGGGCGAGAAAGTTTTTTTATATATAAGCGTTGGTTAAACCAAAAAAAAAAAAAAAACACAAGCGTATGCAAATAATTACGTAAAAACTTTTTCCAACATCCTTTCGACGGACGAGTGGGCATTTCAACGCGATGCGTATCGAACCCGACTTCAGCACACGTTATTAGCGTTTACAATCCCGTCTTTTCTCACTAAATCACTAATGCTTTACAACTTTGTAATTGGATGTTTGGTCATATCTCCTATAGTTTTCGAAATACGAACTCTAACTCGGAAATTTACCGCTAGGGAGAGCTGTGAGATACTTCATTGTATAGCGCATAGCTTTTCACCATTCCAGAGACCAGTGATGGTAGCTCGTGGGAAATTTCCCATATTCGTGGGAAAAATTCACCAAAATTGGTCCATTTGGGAAATTTCATGGCGTTTGTGGGAAATTTTGAGAGTTCAACAAACAAAAGAATTATAAATAAAAATAAATGCAGTTCAATACTTTCCTACTGTAAAATACTTGACTCTACGTATTTCCACCGATGGATGACAGCACAGTTTTCGAAATGTGTGGAAAAAATTTAGTCGAAAAGGAAATTTGGCTTGACATGAGGTTACCATCACTGGGCTAGAGACCCCATTATCAATTATTGGAGTCGAAACGTACTTCAGTTTTCACAGAACCCACACAGCTGCACTACGCAGCTTCAACCTGCGGAAAAAACTATTTTGAGGTGTAGCTAGCACACGCGAGCTATTTTATTATTCGATTTTGCGTAGCAACTCCACAACCAGTTTGGTGCAGCTCAGAATGGCATAGCGCAGCTGGTGTAGGCCCGGCTGCACGGTGAATATGATGAATCGATAATTATGCATAATCACCAACCGTCTCTGTAAGTTTGATGAATTCATCGTATAACTTTTACTGGCTTTTGTTTTCCAAGTGAAATTGGTGAGCTTGATCCCATCAGAAACATTTTATGTAAAAACTGAAGCCAAGTCTCGAGATTATTTAGCCGTAAAAAGTTGTGATATCTGATGTAGAGCCAAGTCTAATGCTGTTATTTAACTGTGAGACTTCGATTCACAAATCACCCCAAGCCTGTACACCTTTAGTTGAGGAACATTTTGGGACTTGGCAGTTATGCAGCATGAGAATGTGTCGGTCGTGGTTACATTTTATTATTCACGCCATTAATCAAATTCCATCAAATACTGTTTATGTAAGGATATCTGTACTTTTAGCGTTGACTTAATTTTACATAAGATAGTAAGATGTAATATGTGCAGTCCAAGTCCCAAAATGTTGAACTAACGGTGTACAGGCTTGGGGTGATTTATGAATCGAAGTGTCACAGTTAAATAACAGCATTGGCTCTACATCAGATATCACAACTTTTTACGGCTAAAGAATCTCGAGACTTGGCTTCAGTTTTTACATAAAATGTTTTTGGGATTTCACCTTTTTGTAAGTGTAGTCCTCTTTTTTGACGTTACATACTTTTGGACACCGTTTTATTTATTTTTAAAATTATATTTCGTACGTTTTTTCACCATATAATGTAAAGTACACGAGTTGAAAAGCCTCGCTATGGTGACTGCATGATCCGCATTTTAAAGGATATTCGAGCAATTTTTCTGTCCCTACCCTACTTTTAAAAATGTGTTCAGGTTTTTCCAGAGGCGCATTTATGGTTTTTCCGCCTGTGGTTCTACACGAATTCTGACGCCCTTCTCCCATTCTAGTCTAATTTTCTTGACTACTCTTCCCTCGAATTCGCCACCCTGTCCGATAACCCGCTTATTCCCCCCCCCCCCACTCCTCCAAGTACAACTGTGACTCTCAGTGCGGTATTCACCGACATGGTTTAAGCTGTAGTCACAATTTTTTGATAAGATATCGACACGGATTGGTTAAATCCAAGGTTTTAACCAATGTATGTTGATCTCTTATCCAAAAATTGTAACTACAGGTTTAAACCATGTCGGTGAATACGGCCCTAAGTCACTCCTTTGATCATTCCCATGCTAACACCCTCTCTTAGCCACACTTTGTCACTCACGTGCTTGCACATTGTTTTGGTCAATCACATGCTTTCGCACTGTTTTGTTCACTCACATACTTGCACACGCTCTAGGTCACTCTTTTGTTTGCTCACTGACATGGTTCTTTGCATTATGGATCACTATTTTGATCATTTACACTTTTACACATGCTCTATATCTTTTTTGGACATTCATATACTTTCACTCAAGATATTTTACTCAAGTCGTGTGTGTGTGTGTGTGTGTGTGTGTGTGTGGACAAAGATAATATGCATAACTTATTATATTATGATAACTGTTAAAAAAAAATTGTGTATGTTCATCTCATATTTTTGTCGTGCATATCAAATACACACATTTTAACATTTTATAGGCCGAATTCAGATTTGTTTTCATTATTTTTACCCTTCTCATACCCTTCTTTAGAGAAAATATCATCCGAGAAGTTCATAAGGAAAAATATTTCCTGTATGTTTTTTGGATTCGTCTTTTTGTCCATGAAACAAAATTGGAATAAAAATTAGATCGTTTTTTCGATCAGGGAAATGGGTGATTTTAGGAAAATATATCAATCATAATAGTGCTATAATGAATAAAATTTTTGTTTTCGAAATTAACACTGAATTTATATATTGAGACAGCACTAAACCAACACCACTGTCGATATATGTAAAAAACTTCTTTCCCGGTCTTCGGCAAATTTGGAACAATTTCAACTCTACTTGGCAATCTTGCAATCATTTGGCATTGTTTTTTGGCGACAATTGGTAATATCCCGAATTTTCCCGTAATTCCAATCCTGAGGGAATTTTCCGGATTTATTTAATTTTTCCTTGCTTTGTATCCTGAACACTATCCTCATACCAAATTTCATGTTTCTAGGGCTGCTAGAAGTGCCTGGGAGTGTGGATGATCGGTGAGTCAATGTCAAAAGAACGAAACTTTGAGTTCAAATTCCTCAAGAACTACAAATGGTAAAAAAGTGAAATTAAGATTTAATTGAATTTGTAAAATGCTCTGGTCGGGGATTATGCCATGATCACCGGATTTATCACATTTACCGTAACATATATATATTAAAGTCACTCATACGGTCACTTGGTCACTCACTATGTTACTCCTGCGGTCATTCCTATGGTCACTCATACGGTCAGGGCAGGTGAAATACCAGTGGGAAAATATCATTAATCAAGGTTTTTAGGCATGATTGCGAATCACTTGAATAAGTATAGAATGAGGAGTTATTTTAGAAACCCGTTTCTACAAATGGGATTGTTTGCCATTCATTTAAATAATCAATAATCAATTCTGTACCTGTATTTAAATAATGTTTCTCAACCCACCGAATCCTGGAATTGTCATTCAATGGTTCTCAAAGTGTGTGTCGCAGCTTTCAAAATGCATTGGCAAAATGCCCAGTGAGGTGGCTGAAAAAAGATGCCCATAAAAAATACGGATCTCAAATATGCAGCATCTAAAATACAGCAACCCGAAAAGGTAGCGATCATCACGAAAAAACTAATAGCTATGATAAAATATAACACGCTGCCCATTACAAGATTGTTTGCGATATCTACGTTTGGATAGCGTCTTGATTTATCCCAATATGAATATTGTATTTCTTTTTGAAACAAACACTAGTAAAATTCACGACACTCGAGGGTAAGCTATTCCATTTATTCACAACCTTATAGGAGAAAAATTTCCTTGCGACACTTCAACCTGGAGTTGTCCCTTTGTTGAAGCAGTCGATTGATGGTGTATTAATAAATCAAGGTCCATCCCCTAGAAAATTTTGAACATATACCCCTGCCACCTGCGTTCTTTCAATGTAAACATATTCAAAAAGTCGTCTTTCTTCGAGGATATACAGGTTGTAAGTAAACTGATGGTCAGAACTCTAAGGGGTGATCGCTAAACAAAACTCTTCTCTCTTTACTTTCACCATACAATGTGGGGTTGGAAAGCGAGCCGCGAGAGAGCGCCTTCTTGATGAAAATGGGGAACACATTTGAAGACGAATAATGAAGGACGAAGAATTTTTATTATCGAAAAATTTGCAACAAATGCTCAAATGAGCGACCACCAGCTGCAATACAGGCGTCACATCGGCGTCAGAATGAATCTCGTACACGTTGGAAGATTCCTGGCATTTCACTAACGTCTGCAGCTGCGACGCTAATTCGAGCAACAAGGTCCTCTGGTGACTCGATGGGCGACTCGCCCATCGGTCACCAGACGCAAACGACGTCACCCAGCGAACGACGCTTTTTAGCTTGTCTTTAAAGAAAAAATATCTAGGCAAGATAAATCGGGTGGCCAAGCGACGGGCCCACCGCGGCCAATCCATCTGTTCGGAAAAGAAATGTCCAAGTGGTTCAGCTTGATCCTGGGAAAATGTGCTTGAACCACTTAATCCACGAGTTGCCTGTGCAAGTGTTGAAATGTTCTCCGATCGGGTACTGCCCTATTTGGAAATCGCTCCTGGTAAAGTCTTGGGGTATGTCCACACTCATATACAAAGTCGCGCAATAAATCGCTTCATTTGTCGATCGACAAGTCGCAGAACACGTGTTGCGCGATTTTGTATGAGTGCGGAGGTGTTCTGCGACTTTTCGTAGATAAGTCGTGGAATACCCGATTTATTCTGCGACTTAGAAGAGGTAAGGGTGCGTTCACACTCATATACAAAGGCATTGCCGTTTGCAGCTCCGTAAATAAGGAGCATATCGGCCTTCATTGCATTCGAATATTGCCGCATCTCTGGCGACGAATAGCAGCTGAATGACGGTTTCTGCGAAAGACGACGTTTCATCCACCTCAGAGAAAGCGCCCTCTTGCTGCTCGCTTACTTTCCGATACCACATTGTATGATGAAAGTTGTTTGTTTTGGCAAGTTCTATCACCCTTTTGGTTCACGGAAACTTTGCCCCCGACATCTTGCCCCTAGCAAGTTTCGCCCCGGACGTTTCATCCCGACATTTCGCTTGCCCTGACCGTGTAAGTGAGCAATGAATGAATGAACGCCAGAACTTTGCCACTGGACTTTTCGCGTTGCCGAGATTTCTTCCAGCCCAGCTTCGTGGCAGAGTCTGGGACACGTATGAGTGATCAAGTGAATTGAACATTTACACCCTGACATTTAATCTGCCCTGACCGCATGAGCGACAGTACGAGTAAACATATGAATGATGATACGAGTGACCGTATGAGTGATCACGTGAGCTGACATTTACTCCCTCACATTTAACCCTCCCTGACCGTATGAGCGATGGGATGAATGATTAAGTAAGTGATATTTTCCCACTGGTATTTCACCTGCCCTTGACAGTATGAGTGACCGCAGGAGTAACATAGTGACCAAGTAAGTGACCGTATGAGTGACTACGTGAGTCGAACATTCAGTCCCAGATATTTCATTTCAAAACCGGTAATTTGTCCCTTGTGTAAATGTTAGGTAAGCGTGGCAAAAATTTGCACATTCAGCATATAATATCTATTGCTGTCACAAATGCATGGGACTACGTAGGAAACGTGAGGGGGGTACCTTAGGGGATTTTAATGTTTTATTCTCAGGACTGTTATAATTCAGCTTATGTTGAAAAATTTCGCAGCAACGTAAATTCGGGAAAAAATAAATATTTTATGCTTCACTGCAAATTCCAAATTATCAGGGTTAATTAAAGTACTACGTAACCACCTATGAGAAGGGAGATCATCTTTACAGACACTCAACCACTCACTTGGTCACTCACTTTATCAATCACTCACTTTCTAACTCATACAAGCAATCACTTGGTACTCACACGGTCAAGCAATCACTTGGTACTCACACGGTCAATCACTCACTTGGACACTCATACAGTCACGTGGTCGGTCATTCTGTCACTCACTTAGTGATTTGTTCGGGCATTCCACGAAACAAAATTCATCCAACTTAACCACGACCTCCTAGATTACACACCTATATTATAAAGGGTGCCCATATCAAATGTCCCTATTTGATCAGTTCCTACACTTAACAAACTGTTTGAAAGGGTGAAAAAAGTATATAAATCGAAAGCAACGCTCAGTTTTGATAAAAAAAATCGGTTCACTTCCATATGTGCTTTTGCTGCCAGGATGAAAAATGGCCCAATGGCCATATCACGTGAAAGCTTTCGCCACATACTGATTTTTGAGGTTTTTTCTTTGCACTTAAAAAATTACATGGGGGATTTTCTGAGCCCCGAATTTAGCAATTGTATTTAACCCTGTTAGACACATGAAATGTTGCCTCGTCTGAAAAAAGATCCTGGAGTGGAAATAAGGTTAACCGACGACGAGAGAGAGTGTTAACATATCCACGCAAAACAATTTGCACTTTCTCTTATAGTGACACCATTTTTCTCTTTGTCTGCTCGTAATAACGCTTTCAGAAAACTTTTAATAAGCTCTCAAAGATAGTTGGACAGCCAGATTTTTCTAATATCGACACCCTTCGTGGCATTACTGATTTTTAATCGCTGTTTGAAATTAGGGACATATGATACACCCTATATATTTATCAGGTTATCTAGGGCAGTGTTTCTTAACCGTTTTTCGTTCGCGGGCCCCCGTTGGACCATATTTTCTTCTCATGCTCCCCCCCCCCCGCCCCCATCCAGGAGTGAAATAATTTCTTATTGAGTAACTTTCGAGTGAATTTTTGGTTTTTTTTTATAAATAAGGTCAATGTCAAGACCCCAAAGCTAGTTTTCTTGGGTGATTGCTCCATGCTGGGCCATCTCAACATCATGGGTCTCAAGCAAAATGATATTCTGGGGTTTCTAGAATTTTCCGAAGGTCCATTTAGGTGGAAGTTATCCATCTAATGTTGTAACATAAGTTGCATATTTACATACTTAAACTCGAAGGTCATCGCACCAAATCTCATTGTGCAGCTCAAGACAGCCGTCTTAATAGCACCGTGGCCCCTTGAAGAAAGTGATGTTGTGGGGGCCCCAGATTTTGTGGATTTCCATTAGCTGGAAGCTTTCAAGGGCATTCGACTGGAAATACCAATTTACATACATGAAAAAAATCGTAGCATCATATCTCATTATAAAAGGAGACAACTATCTGAGACATGCCCGAAAAGACCATGTCCCAGGTTAGAAAAGATAGCCCTGCACACGGTCCTCGTTCTATGAGCAAATCTGCTGGATTCTAATAGTGGGTCACATCTTTTTTCCACAAATGTTTCATTTTAAAGCATAATTCATTCAGTCCCCCCCCCCTTGTAAAAGCTCTCTGGCCCCCTTCCATTTGATTTTTACTCATAACACCCCTCAATGTCTCGCTACCGAAAGTGGATCATACAGTGTATGAGAAACACTGATCTACGGAGTCGTGGCTGAACACAGATGTTGCAGCCGTCCAATCGTTACGGTTTGAAGAGTTTTCTTTATTTTCGGATAATCCGATACTGAGAATTGTGTCGGAAATGTTTCTCCAGGAAATTCCCACTATACATGTATCACGCCACAAACATTCATGATATTCTCTATAGCTATGCATCCTTATGTAAGCACACGCCTTTTTATTGATTCCAGCGATGTGTTTCTGGATCATCATGTTGAGTGGAAAAGAATTTACTGCTTTTTACTTCTTAATCATCTCGGCTGTTTTCTATTATGTTCTATCTTAAAAAAAAATTTCTACCCTTCACTCTCGTCATCTGTTAGTTGTCTTAGATATACATAGCTTGTTTAACTAAAAGCAAATTTGAACGTGATGAGGTTTGCTCCATAAAAAAAACTGTAAAAAATCCTATCGTCACAATTGTCTTTCTTTTGTTTACTTGTTTGTAAAATGTATTAGTGAAGTATGTGTGTGGGTTTACTTCAACATCCAATAATTATTTAAATGGGTATGTAGTGATAGTTTTTTTAATGGTAGACCAGTTTTGTACGTGAGAAGAGATTTGTTTTTGTGGAATCGTAGAATTTTCATACCAAGGCGGCCGTTCAAGTATTACTTAAGCAGAATTTTGACAATGTTTGACTCCATCCCCACGTCAGCAAAATTTAGTAAGCTGGGCCAAAACCATCTAGACTGGTATTGGTCTCTATCCAGGAGGCTTCAACGAAAAATTAAAACGTTTTTGTAAAATAATTTAAATATTCAAGAAAAAATGACTTCATAGTCTGTTATAATGAAATTCCGTAAATTTAAAATCATTTTTCGGAAGATGGTAACTCAACACATCTCTGAAAGATTCGCCTTGTGACCCTCTAACCTTCAATCTACTATTGTGCCCCCCCCCCCCCATAAAGATGGGTCTTATGTATGCCCTTCAACCATAAGTGGATACGGGCTCTTCGAACGGGGTTGAGGATCAGTAGGGAACGGGAAGTGCGGATTTTCTACCTATGCCAATGATACCAATTTTTTGAGGAACGGGGGGTGGTCAAACCTACCTCTCTCCCGTATCCGCCTATGCCTTCAACCTTTTATTCTCCCACTGATTGGAAGAACCTTAGACCTGAATAGACCTGGCATTTCTCGGAAGAAAAACCGATATAGAACTAGTCAAACGACACCTCGGCTATAGCATCAATAATTAGCTGTTCTGGCTGCTTCCAACAGACAATAATGTTGATGAAACTTGCGTATAACGTCAAGGAAAACGTAATGACCTCGGATATAACAACATTTTTCGTCGCTTCCGTTTCTATGGCGTTCTCCCGAGAAATTTCTAGAATTAAAACTGATCATGTTCGCCTGTCATTCTATTGAACGAGAAAAAAAAGCGATTTATCTCATGCTCGTTGATGTGACATTAACCGTATACGGGACATTCCCGTATTTTCGCCCTTCGACTTTTTTTTTTTTACAAAAATATCCCGTTTTTCAGTTTTTTCAACGAAGCTTTTAATTTATAATCTTTGCTAAAATCGGGGATGAAGAATATTTAAATAATTTACCACACTTCGCGAAGTGACTGAAGATTCCTGGCCAAAGTTAGATGTGCTGATGTAAGACTGCCCGGTAGGCGCCACATCTATTTTTTTTCGTTGTCCGCATCGCGCCAGATGATACGCGTCAAAAGAAGAAAACGCCGTCCAGATAAAATTGACACGAATAAGCCAATGTCTTTGATGTATGTACTTCCAGTGGAACGCACTCCTATGAGAGTAAGGACACGCAATTTTGCGCATCGTACACATTGACCGCGCTCTCGCAGCTCACCCCGAAAACTGATTTTCTGCTGCTCAGTGCTCGAGTGTGGATACGTCTTCAAAGAAACTGGCTCATTCTTGCGCATTCTATTTGGATGGCGTTTTTTTCTCCCCGTCCGACCCGAATCGCTGTCTGGTGCGGTGATGGTTGATTGGTATAAAAAACTGATCGACCACTCTTAAAACCTCGTTCCGTTCAGTGTTTCTGCACTCTTCCGCTCTGAGCTCTTCCACTTTTAAGCGGGCAAGCATAGGCGGAGATAGACTTGGAAGTCTGGGGGGGGGGAACAAGATGATGGTGATAATTCATATATGCATTTGATCAGTTGACTCCACCTTTGACGCTGGGGGGGCATATCTCCGCCCATGCGGGCAAGCCTGCGTTCATAGTGGAGCGAAGAGATACGATTTTCAAGAAGAGTGACAGGGAAGAAAAAATTGCATAGGGGTGGAAGAAGAGATGTCCGCACATAGTAAAAGGGAAGGAGGGTAAAGAAAATGGCCAGAGCGATTCTGAAATGTAAAAAGTTTAATGATGATTGATCCCGATAATAATGCAGAGGAGAGAAAGGAAAAACGGACCAATCACAGCAGATAGTGAAAATAAGCAGATCTTGGTAAAAACGAATCGGAACAAACAAGTTTGTTCAAATCGCGCACCTCGTTGAGTGACCTCTTTCTCTTTTTCGCCTCGCTTCTCCAGTATGTGTGGTGTAGAACAAAACAGTACAATTGTTTCCGTCGCTAGTCTCTATTATGCACCCCCATACCTCTTGGTTGCCGCACTATATGCACAGCCTAACAGTTCGTGCGCGCAGCGGGTGTGTACCCGGCTTTACTCAGCTTGTTCGTGTGCTGCTTGTATGGTTTCGATCATCTCTTTCTTAAGCCGAGTCTACACCCGCCGCGCTGCGTGACCCCATACCGCGCAAAAACTGATTGCGGCTGAAAGCAGAGCAGAAGATTGCAGAATAACTGAACGGAGCGGGTTTTACTAGTCAAAGGAAGCTTGTTCCATGTAGAGCGTGCCCTAGTACTGATCATCGTACCAGACAACGATACACGCCAAAAGATCACGCCGTCCAAATAGTGTAGAATGCACGCGAATTAGAATTTCTTTGATGTATTGACTCCTAATGGATCGCGCTCCGACGAGAGCGAGGATACGCAATGTTGCGCTGTTCAATGTCCACATCAACCGCTCTGTGCGCAGCTTCACCTTAAACACCGGTTTTCAGTTCTCATGGTGCGTTTGTGTCTTACGAGTTTGGAAACCTCCCGAGTCTTTTTGGTGTATTTTATATGCAGCTTTAGTACTTTTTGGCAGATTCTCCTATTTATTTATTAATACTTATTCAATTTTACGGGGAAAACATGATATTTTAATTATTCATGAGGCCGTCTGGGCAATGTGATATTCTGTGACACCTATCTAGTTGGCAAGACACAATTCACATGTACTTATTCTCGGTCATAGGACCAAATCTTAATATCATAAAGGCTCTTCTTAGGCACCTGAGCCGTGCCGTCTTAACGCTTATTTATGTCCAGTCCAGTCGAGTATGGTCCGGAGGTGGGGGCTTGTGATGAGATTTTGCGCAGTGACTTTCATGAATGAGTAGCTTATATGGATTTTATATATATATATATTAGGCAAGCACTTTCAGCTAGGCAAGGCCGGATTCATATGTTTGGAGGCCCTAACCACTTGAATGGTTTTGGTGCCCCCCCCCCGTCCCTAAAAGTATATTTTACTCGATATTGAATCTATAAAGGGGGAAAAATTTGTATGTCAGAAGAAAAGCTAGTCTAAGGCTGCATTCATAGAGGAGCGAAAAAAGTCAGAGTTCCAAAAATATATAAGGTTGTGATGATCACTCCGCAGAAGAGGGAAAGAAAAAAGGGAGAAACGTGGACAAATCAACAAATAGCGAAAATCAGCAGATCGAGGTGAAAACAAACATGTTTGTTCGACTCCCATATCTCGTTTAGTGGCCTTTTTCCTCTTTGCCTCACTCTTCCAGTATGTGCAGTGTAGAACAAAACAATACAGTTGGTTCTTTTTCGTCGCTATTCTCTATTATGCACTCCCGTACCTCGTGGTCGCCTCACTGTGCACGGTCTAGGCTCTAAGGCAGAACTGTGATGTGAATATTTCTAAGCACGGTCACATTGAAAGTCTCTTCCTCCCTTTTTTTCTACTTGCAGTCTTTGATAATATCTCTTGGGATTTTTTTTTTAATATCTTCCAAAAAAAACTTTCAATTTTTAAAAAATTTTAAGATATTTTTAGCCATTGGCGGCTTGTCAGGATTTCATGAACCAGCTTCAAAAGCAACTACTGAATCTTGGCATGGCCGATGTTACTCAGAGGTATCTTATTTCTGATAAACCACAGTCGTTGGGTACCTTCTTTTCTGATATATTTTCAAGTTGTAATATGCATCTGTAATAAGCATTTCTTTTACTTCTACGGTGGATCGAACTATGACTGGGATTACACTATAAAAGTTTCATAACAGATTTAAAGACCCACATTATGCCCCTAAATAAAAGGTATCAAGTTGGTGAGATATCTTGTCAAAATGCTGCTGTAAGGGTTAAGAGATGGATGTTCTGGTTTACTTCTTCCAAAACTGTTTTTGGACTGTCTTCTTCATACACGCATGACTATTCTTGATCTGGCTCATTAAGTAATGTTGCTTCTCAAAAATGGATTACTATGAAGGTCGATCAATTCAAATTTATTAACGCAGGTTAAAGGTAAAAAAAACAATGCTAGATATTAAATATTACTAGTTGCATAAATGCAAACATAAGCTTGCGGTTTGCAGTGGTTTAAGATGGTTCCACCCTGAGCATTAATAGCAGCCGGTTTTTGTAGATAGTCTTGGAGTGGATATATATACAATATAGCAACAGGAGTGGTGAAACCCAGCCACAGAATAACATCTCTTTTACTTGGAGGCAACTTGTTTTCTGCAAATTTTGATGGCGATCAGTTAGTGTATAAATATATGTTGGGGAAAACACATCACACACTGGTGAAGAATATTATGGGAGGGGCTCAGATAACACTTCATATCATTTTGCACCAATGATGTTTCATAGATGTCTTAGAAAACCGCCAAAAAATTCAACCCAAGAAATTGTGTACAGATGTGTATATATGAAATAAAAATTTAGGCATGAAGTGTTATTGTGCCATGGAAAGACAAATCCAATGTGTTACAATTATGCTTTTGAAAATTATTTCCAGTATTTCAATGTTTCTCAAATTTCTTTGTTTATTTTTAGGATTTTCATGATTTATTCTACAGCTTATCTGACGATGGGGTATTTTAAGTAAGCATTCCTTTTACACATTTTTAATTTTAAGTAATGTGTGTGTGTGGCATGACCAGACACAAATACAATCGGTACACATTACATTCTCTATAAAGGTTTCAATCTAAATGTGTCCAATAATTTTATTCCAAAAATATGTGTGTAATTGAGTGTCTAAAATAAATTTCTTTCAGTTTCCCAGAAACAGCAAGATTATGCTTATCAGTTTTTCTCTTCCCATTATGAAGCACTTTATTCTCTCTCATAGCTTGCAGAGTCCATTTTTCAAGGGAAAAAATAGTACATGATGCACATGTGAAGAAAAACACATGACTTTTGGCTCTTTGGAAAATTTTTAGCGCAATTGCTTTTTACCATATTTTTTAACAATTTCATCAGTGGAACCCTGTTAATATGACATTCGAGATGTAAATAGCAATTGCTGATAAATAAATGGAGATTCAAAGGAGAATATAATTAGATTCACTCAGTATAGAAATCAGACCAACACCGATTTTTCAGAAAACATTGAACTTGATAAATAATAGAATAAGTGCATAGTCAAACATATAGAACAGACATTTATTTATATATGCATAGAGGGAAAAATTTTACAAAATTTCTGCCAATTTTATCCGTTACTAAGTTTGAGGTTGATGAAAAATCATGATTTTTTTTTCAGAAAAATCAAATAAATTTTTTTAAAATTTGAATCAGATTTTTTCTTAATTCTATATTTACTTATTTTTAATTTTGAAAAAAAAGTTATTTAAAGTTTGAAAATCTAACTTATTAGGGGTATTAAATAGTTTTCATAGCAGTTATAGTTCCCATTTTAACTTATAGACGGCACGGTAGCCCAGGTTGATAAGATGCTTACCTAAATTACCAAAGGATGTTTAGAGGTGTTGCGCAAGTTCAATACCCGGTTCGTCCTTGTCAGAAAAATTTCCTGACACAGGTACCACGAAAAACAGTGACATGACCACAGAAAAAATAGCTACCGCAGGGAGTCCTCCATCGAGAGGTTAACGCACCAACCCCTCAATGAGTATAAAAAACAAGCCTGCCATTCGGAATCGGCAATAAATTGTAGGTCCCGGTCTAGTTAGCCCTTGTGTGCAGAAAATAACCGTGGTGCAACAAAAATATATATGATCAAATGATTAACTTATAGACTTATATTAAGCTCTAGTGATCTTGCTAATAAAAAGTCCCATTGGCATACTAAACTACTAAAAATCCCATTTATCATACCAATGTCATGTAAGAATAAATCATTCCATGTTTAAAACAGTATTAAAATTTATACTTCATAAAAAATTCCTAAGCACATAGTCATATTATGCAACTAACATTTATTAATTTAATCAATTTAATGCCGCCGTCCATGTCCCAAGCCTTTCGACATATATATATGCTCCAAGGTTAAAATATTCTGTTTCCATAGCTTAGTTGGTAGAGCACTCATCCGGCAAACGAGTGAATGGGGTTCGAGTCCCTGTGGGGGGACAAGAGATGAATTTTCTTCCTTGCAATCATCATCTCTACAAATAACCAGTCTTTTGATGAATCTTGTATTAACAAGTGGAGAGGACATTTCTATATACATGTGGCCATCTGGTGGCCTATGCCATTCAAGAGCTATTAGTTGATTGCTGCTACCATCCATGTACAGAGCCTTCCAACATAGAATATTTCAACCTCGGAGCATATATATGTTTCTGTAGCTCAATTGGTAGAGCACTCATCTGGCAAATGAGAGGCTGGGTTCGAGTCTACAAGGAGGGGCAAAGATGAATTTTCTTCCTTGTAATCATCATCTCCATAAATAACCAGTCTTTTGATGAATCTTAGTGTATTACCTACTTGTGCAAAGCCTGTAGTAAAATATCAAACACTTTACTCAGTCTTGATAAGTGTTCTGTTGGATCCCCCAACTGCAATATCATCCTGGACAATCTTCCTCCATTCCAACAGGGAACTGATATATCAGTTTCTGGAAAATAATTGGAGCACATGATATTCCAAATGGCATGCCGGTGTAATGGTAATAACCCCTATGTGTCGAAATTGCCAGATACTTCTGTGAACATTAGTTGACTAGAAGAAATGTGTCCCTTCAGATCGATGACGCTAAACTCTACACAGCCATTCAACTTTCAACATCCTCAAATGTTGGATACAGATATGACTCAGTTATCATGTAAGGATTTATTGTGGATTTGAAATCTCCACATAGAAGAATTTGTCCAATTCTTTGTGACATAAACAACAGGAGAAGCCCATCCAACAATTCATTGTTTACATCCACTTGTTTTAGTGTTTCATTTTGTACCAGCCTGTCAATTTCTTTGCAACACACAAGGCATAAGGAACGAGTCGTGCTTTCACAATTTTAAGCAATGTCTTTTCACTAAGCTTGATGTTGACTTCAAAGCTATTGACTGTTCCCATGTGTGACTGATCATAAATGTCAGGATATTCCTTGAGGATTTGTGACAGTTTCTTTCAAATCTGAAACTACAGTATTTACAGAATATGTCGGTCCAATGTGGAACACCTTCATGAGATCTTTTCCCAGTATAGAAACATTCTTTCCAGGTACCGCTGTGACGTAACATGTTTTGGTTGTTGTACCAATTCTAATGTTCACTTTTGCATCACCAAGTGTAGCAATAGGTTGGTCAGGGTATGCCAACAGTTGTTTTGATTTAGACAATCTTGGTTTCCCGCGATTTTGTTATAAAGAACTTCTGGGATGAGTGATTTTCCTGACCCAGTGTCATACTGAAATTTGGCATAATATCTGTTCACCAAGGCATCAATTTCATACTTTTTATCATCCTGACTGACACGAAAAATATGCACGAACTCCGCGTTTCCAGATTTCACACAACTTTCTGGAAATGGCTTTTTCCAGAACATACTTTGCACAGAGCATTTTTGGCTTTACATTTCGCCCATTTCCTGTGTTTCACTCCTGCGCAACAGATGCACACCTTTTGTTTGTCTTTTCCCTCATGATTGGGCATCACTATGATCTTTGGCTTGTTTTTCCTTTGATTTCACAGTGTTATCACAGACGGTTGCATAGTAGCCAACACGCGTTCAGGCTTAATCCCGGATTTGACAGCTTGTCTGTTAAATAGAGCAGATTCATTGTTGGCAGCTGATTTTCTTGACTTCATTGAGCGTTGCAGCTTTGTCAGTGTGTTTGCAGAATAATAATTCTTGGATTTGTAAATCGCTGATTCCCAGAATGAGTTGATCCCGTAAATGCTCATCCATATTAGTTTTGAACTTGCAGTTCTCCACTAGCATTCGCAGAGCTGATACATATTCCTTGACTGTTTCTCCACTGTGGTGATATCGCTGCATGAACTTTGTACACTCTGCATGTATGTTCGTGGCCGGTTTGTAATAAAAGAGCAAAAAGTCCTTGATCTCAGCATACGTTTTTTCATCCGGTGAGATAGGATCAAAATCCCTGTTCACCAGTTTGAAGCGATGCAGTCTCATACATCGGAGAATAAGATCATATTAATAACTTCACTACATCGTCCGTGATTCAGAAAACATGAATAAATAATGATGTGAAAAAATAATTTCAACTCAAAATAGTGAATGTAATGGCGTATGTCATCTTTTCTGAACACAAACTCACCAAAATGAAATTTGGTCAGATCACGTGGAGTTATTGTTTCATTCTGGTCTACTTGCGCGGCAGTTCATGTTGTTCAGTCATCTTGTTCATTCTTTTCCTCTCTGCCTGAAATGTATGGTATTTGTTTTATTAAGCTAAAGTTACTTAATTCAAGACTGAAATACAAAATAGAGACGTTCCCATTCTTCGAGACGGACCATATGTCCGTATTCGTTGTTGTCTATCTATGTTCTCTCTGGGTCTTGTCATCGTTGGCACAGTAATACTGTTCTTCGGTGTTGCCAGATACTCCAGGTGGTAAGAGGCTGAAGTATGTTTTTGCTAAGACTTTAATTTTGAAAATCCAACAGAACTTGCAAATAAATTTACTCAAGAGTTTATCACAAGAAATATAAATGATGATGAGGAAAATGCAGATAATTGTACTTGTATAGAACAAGAAGGCTCAAACACATCAATAAATTCCATGTTCTACCGCGAAACAAAGTCATATACTGAGACAAATTGTGGCAAAAATTAAAGAAAATAAAGCAAGAGTGGCTCTTACGATCGAATCACACCAAAAATGATGAAAATTATCTCTCACTACCATATACAAATACAAATACAACGCCACAACAGGCAAATTGCCCAACGAGGTGGCTGACTTAAGAACATCATGGATCCCCGAGCCATTTTTTGGAGGCCCTACCTACTACTGCTACACCACACATACACCCCCCCCCCCGCGGAACCCCCCAACGAACCCCCAAGGAATCGGTACATGCGGGAATGTGCGTGTACGTGTAGTGCAACCTGACGTAAAGTTTTGTTTTCTGTGTAATGCTTGTTATGTGTAGTGCTGTCATCTGCCCCCAGTTTTTCTAACTATGAGTGAAGTGTTATGGTTGAATGATTTACCGTTGTAGGACTGTTGCTCTCTGTGGCGAGACTTTTTAACGGGGAGATCGGCTCGCATTTGCGCCTTGAAGTTGGGAACCACAGAAAACCAACTTCAGCCGACCACCACTGTGGGGTTCGAACCCGGATCCTCGCATCACGAGTCCGGCACTATAACCACTCGACCACCACAGCGGCTAGATGTATTAGGATTTAGTGGATTCCTCAATAACAAATGGAGTATTTTATTCTGAACTAAAAAAAAATTCCCTCGTACATCCTATACTTAAAACTTTAGATTCCAATGATACTAACAACTATAGACCTATCTCAATTCTCCCGGTTTTTTCAAAAATTTTAGAAAAATGTTTGAAATACCAACTGCTCAATTTCCTGAATCATCAAAAATTCTTTGCAGCCAATCAATAGGGATTCCAAAAAACAAAAATACAGACATGGCAATTCTAAAATTAATGGGCTTGATAAACAATGGAATAAATAAAAATAAATATTCGATAATAGTTTTTTTGGACCAAAAAAGAGCATTTTATTATGTAGATCTAAACATTTTAACAGAGAAATTATATTCAGCCGGTATAAGAAGAAATATCTTAGAATGGTTTAAATCATACTATTACACTAGACGACAAGCTGTCATAATAGAGAAAAAATTAGCAATTTTCAAGAAGTAAAAAAAGGCGTCCCACAGGGGTTGATTTTAGGGCCGATACCATTTTTAATTTACATTAATGAAATGAGTAAACTAAATCTAAATGGTAGCATTATATTTTTTGCAGATGAGACAGTTTTATATGTTGAGGATACAGAAACATAATTTGGTTAAAAGAACAGAGACATCTAACAAAAATATATCACTGGCTAATTAAACACAAATTAAAAATAAATACACAAAAAACTAAATTTATGTGCACAAAAACAAGAAATGTAAATGACAGTACACAGAAATCCACGTAAAATTACACACTCACTGTCAATCTCAAACTATATCAGTATGCAATTATGAAGAAATAGGTAGTGTTCAATTATGAATACTTAGGAATAGCTATACAAGATAACCTAAAATGGAACATACATAGTGAAAAAATGATAAAAACTCAGAATGTATTCACAAGTCATTTATAAACTTAAATACATAGTTGATAATAACTTCTTGAAACATATCTTCTATGTGTGGATTTATTCAAATATAAATTATGGAATATGTGTCTGGCGAGGAGCATATTACGAAAACATCAGCAATCTAGACAATCTTTACAATAAATTAAGAGAATTAATAAATGTTCCAATAGAAAACAAAAACATACAGTACCACATATTGACACTGAGACAGAACTACATGTACAGAATTTATAAATTTATCATCATGAAGAATAGTTAGTAAAAAATGAAAATGGAACTTCAAATAGATATAAAAATATCTATCATATGCCTAAAAGTAACAAAACATCATTTCAAAAAAGTTTTTGTTACACCGCACCAAAAATAATGAACTTCATCTATTCTAGTAATTACAGAAATAGTAATTTATTATGATCAAAAACACAGATATTAATGCAGTACTTCGAAATAAATTATTGCACCAATGCATATATTATATACTAAAATACATCTAATGAAGAAAAGAGCTGTTGCTGAGGGAGAAAATAATGTAATAAAAATCATATATGGCCTGCTGGAAGGACTCGTAGTCCCTTGGGGCTACATAGTGTATGTATTATATGTGTGTGTTTTGTGTGTCGTGTAACATATGTTTATATTTGTATATTGTATTATATATTTGTATATCGTATTATATATTTGTATATCGTATTATATATTTGTATATCGTATTATATATTTGTATATTGTAATTTGCTGTTTGTTCGTTTTAATTTAAAAAAAGGGGGCCCCCGGAACCACTGTTCCCTTATAAATACATCCCCATAACGAAACTTCATCTGAAAAATTGACAAAGTTCTGCACAAATATCATATAGGCTGAAATAGATTTTGAAGGCGTCAAATTATTTCTCGTGAAAACGGAAAGTAAATTTATCAAAACAGCACGGTTTCATGAAAGACAAACTTTCGGTGTTATAAAAATGAATTGCAGTCACAAGGAAATGAAATTTTTTTATTGTAACTTGTGTCAATTTTGTATGAAATATAAATAATCAGTAGGAAAAAAATCTAAAAACACTAATTGTTTTTAAAATGTAAATTCATAAAATAGTTTTATTAAAAGTATCTAATTGAATCATCATCATTATTAATTTACTATTTCCACCAGTCACACCTTTGTCAAGCTACCATTTTTCATTGAAGCTGTTTACATGTAATAGTTGGGATTGAAAATTTAAAATTACTCAAAAAATATTGCCTGGTTTTATTGATCAACATTTGGTTTAATTTAAAAAAAAAAAAAAGAATGAAAACTATCTTGCAGTAAGCACGTATGCACCTTCCATCAAAAAAATTTGACTTGACAGTGAAGGAGAGAATTAAAACATTTTGGCAAAAAAGTATTGATTTTGGTTAAAAAAATTTTCAAATAGATCTCATTTGGCTAATACTTTGCAAATCAGGTGATAAATTTGCCAATATATTGAGTGAAGGTAATGCATAATAATATCACTCTATATGAAGCGAAAAAGAGGTAATTGGGAAAAAAGACCGAACATGTCTTCTAATGGATTGAATATTTCAGTTAATTTTTGATATTCATTTAACTTTCAGGTCACAAATTTACTTATGTTGGGTGTTTGGCGTATAACTGACGGATCACAAAACTTCAAAACGTTATAACTCCCAAAATATTTTTCTGATCCTAGAATGGAAAACACTTTTCTGTATGTTCTCTGTATTAGTTTTCATTAGGAATCACATGTGTAATTATTGGGCGGTTGATACTATGCACCCTGCATAATTTTTTTAAATAAGATTCTGAAAAAAAACAATGCAATGAGTTAGAATATTTTAGTTTTCATATATTTTTGGATATTCATTAAAATAGACATCACTTTTCAAATTGATCAAAAACTCCCAAGAAAGACATTCTTACTCCAACATACTGAATTGTTAATTCATTAGGATTTGATCTGTAAAGTTCACTGAATGGAAGTTTCTCTTAGTTTCTATTGATTAAGATTCTCATGTGTATGTATTAAATTTATCATCTGATTTAATTATTTACTCTTTTTATATAGGATGTGATTACAGACCAGCTCGTTTTTGGGAAAACCACAACATATCACCCTTTCTATGAACCTAGTAAGTAAATTATGATATTATATCAAAGTGTTGCAGAACACCAATAACATTTTTAAGGTAAGGTTAAGGATAAAGGTTCATTTATAGTCCATGAAAACAACCTTATTTCTTTGAATTTAGAATTTTCCAATGAAATTTTATTTCAGCTGTGTATAATTAAATAGTTTTTATATTGCATATACAAGGGAAAATTAATCTGCTGTGTTTGAGAGAGAGGTCTTTCACATCAGTTGGGCACAGGAGTTGGTCATCAGGAGATCAAAAGTTGTGTGAAAAAAGCATGGAACAGATGAACCCTCTTCATATTAACAAACTTTATACATGTTTGAGCTTGGAAGAAACTAGCTTCCTATGATTAGTCACAATAAGTTACAAAGTAATATGTCATGAGCTGTAGAGCTGTAGGCAAAACACCTGCTGCAGTAAATAATGCAGACTTATTTTTTAAAATTGCAAATATGGTTATGGAAATGGCATAACCCAAAATGTGTGGTCCTGAAAAAGACCTTTTTGTTACATGAGTAAAATAAAACACCCATCAAATTTAAAATAAAACAAATTGAAAAACACTAGCATCTGCAATGATAATAAATGAACATAAATTCAATGTTCTTGGCATCATTTCAGGCAAGTATGGCTACAAATATGAAGCTGAACCTCTCTTTGTTGTTGTGACCGCATCTATTCATCAGGGTAGGCTCTTGACTAATTTTTGATATACCATCGGCTGAATTATTTTTTATTCTTCAGTGTGGTAAATATTTCCTGGTTTTTTTTTTGGCCAAATAGGCTTTCAACGCAATAGACGTTCCAGTTCATCAAGTAGGATGAATTGGATGTGCAATAGGATTCAATGAAACTTTCAGCAGGCCACTAAAACGATTTCACATGATTATCTCCTCACTACGTATCAAAAGTCTATGCTTTGTTAACAGGAGCATTATCCTGCTGATAGAGAAAAGAGCCTACCCTGAACTATTGCCACAATGTGGAAAGCATGCTATTGCACAACTCACCTTCATATGTGTCTGCGTTCATTTTGATTCCAATTAAAGCTAATGGGCCAAGCCCTAACCAAAAGAAGTAGCTCTGTACCATAATGCTTCCACTACCAAGTTTCAGAACCAAAACTATGCACTCTGGCATTGAACTAATACAACAGTTCAGCTAGTAACTGGGAAAAAAATGGTTCATAACAGTTATGTTCTGTCTGTGACCTCTTCTATGCCTAATTGGCATTGTAAGTCTTTTGCTATTGCAGAGAGTGGTGTCTGGGGAGGGTTCCAAGAACACACTTAGTTGTACAATTGAATAACTGACGTTAGATTAACCCAGGGCCGGTCTTAGATCTAGTGGCGCCCAGTGCAAAGAAAACAGTAGTTAGCACCCCAAGTGGTTTTTCTGAGGCCCTACCTAGTAAATTCTAGAAAATTTTAACTAGATCTCATTTTCGTGAGACCCCTCTACTCTTGAAACTCCCCGTCCACACCCAGGTGGGCCCATACGTTAAGGCGGCACTGGGAAGGAGTTGTTAAATAGTTTTTTCCTCTCCATAGATTTTTTTTTTTTTCAGGGATTTCGACTTTAATTTCAACGATAACGCATAGTTCTTGAAGTTTGAGCTGAACATCCCTGATGTTAAAAAAAGAATATCTAAATTGAAAAGCAGCAACCCACAAGTTTGTGCATACTAGGTCTAAAAGGATTATGCATAATTACCGGTAAAAGTGATAAATGTTTGCAAAATTTATCAAACTTACAGAGACGATTGGTATTTGTGAGACTTGCACAGAGCGAACTACTCTGAAAAAAAGAGTTTGATTTATGGTTCTATTATTTCGAATTTTTGCTCAGTTAATCGTAACTTCCAACTGTTCTTCCTGCATCTCCTTGTAATGACAACAAAAAACCATCTAATCTGCTTCTGGAAAATCTTGCATTTCTCTCTTTTTCAGATGTTATTTTTCTATTTCCTAATACGTGGTCATAAAAATCACACTAGTTCTAGGACTTCTTTTTTCTTGTTTCGCGGTGCCAATCCAAATATTTTCCAATACGTTTCCCAAATGTTTTCCACTGTGCCTCAAATCGTAATTAATACATAAGCTTACCTTACAGTTACAGGCAGCTAGATTTAGTTCACACAATAATTCGTATTCCTAAATAATGTATAACATAGTGGAAAAATTGCATATTTTAATAAACTGGCACACTATTTAATTAATAAATCTATTTAGTGAGACATATTATCTCTTACAGCTAGTACCTTACCAAGGTGCAAAACAATGACCTGAAGCATATTTTAGGGACAACGATACCAATGGAATAAAACAATACATATTTTGCACCTCAAACTTTTTTCTTAGTTTCAAAAACAGAATTGAGGGGATCATGATTGTGTAATCTGATTTATAAAAAGCTGTTTAAAAAAATAAAATTTAATTTCTAACATACGTTCCTCATTAGTTTCTTCAAAGGGAAAAGATGTCTTTTTAAAGTCCCTTTGTGGCCACACCTTACCAAGGCCTCATAGACAGACATACCGTCTAGGAGCCAAGCCTCATAGGAGGCTTTACCGTTACTCACCGGGTATCTGGAACCAGATCCATGAAACTCCAAAAATATTTTCAGTTGTGTATGTGCGGTTTGTTACAATTTTCCACACACACACACCATACGTTGGACTCAGGGGCAGCTCGAGACAAAATCTCGACCCGAGCGGGTCCTATTTTTCGACCCCCTGTTCTCCCCAATGAAAAAATTTTTTTTTTGTTTCAATCACTTCGTTTTGATGCATTCAAAGGAACAGCGATATTTTATGTCATAACATGTATCAAATTTTTTTGCCCTTTTACCTTGGCACTCCTCCTAGAGCAGACAGAAATCATTTTCCCATTTTTTCATCCTTTTACCTCGGACTTAACGTGCCTCCTAGAGAGAGCACAAATAAGTTTTCTTAACTTTTTTTTTGCGGTTCCACTTCAGATATCACGCCCCTCATAAAGCAAGTAGAGATCATTTTCTGTAATTTCTTTCACCCTTTTACGCCGGATTTGATGCTCCTGCTAGGGGGGGCAGAAATAATTTCTCTTTTTTTTGCCCTGTCTACTTCAGACTTGGGCGCCCCTCTTACAGTGGGCACAAATAATTTTCCCCAATTTTTTTGGATCTTTCACTTCGGATCTGACGCCCTTCTAGAGCACACCCAGTCCCTGGTTGTGCAAATAGGAAAGTCTGGCGAGTCGGGAGACTGTCCAGTGATCGGGGACGCCAAAGTGCATGGGTTTTCTCGTGTGAGCACATTTTCTTTCTCCTCTTGTGACAGGTAGGAACGGGGCCCAAGTGCAGGATCCCTTTCCAAAATGGTCAGCAAATCATAGGTTTTAATTCATTCATTGGTTCTTTTTAAATATTTATTCAATATCTTTTTTTTCGAAATACTGTACTGTATTGGCGATTCGATTCATCGTTTTAAATAAAAGTAATACAAGTCGGGAAAAAGATTCATGAAAGGCCTTCTAGCTCAAAATCTTTCCCACATCAGAAGACAACTTCAATTTTATTGTTAGTAGAAAAAATTAGGTGACCGAGGGCGATTACTCCATTATTTTTTACTGCACAACAAAAGAGAAAGAAATTGCATTTCCCCCAAAATCTCCTGCAGGGGTAAACGAAAAGAGCTCAAGATAGAGAGAGCCTGTATTTTATCTGACCAAAATCGCTATGTACTGCACGTATATAGGCGCAATGCCCATCGATTCTTTTCTTTCAAAAAATAACCCTAATATTATATACACACAAACCTCCAATTTTTCTCTCATCTCAGTCATTTTTCACATGTATATTTTATAGTTATTTTACAAGATATTTTTCTAGTGTAATGTATATTTATAGCGTTTTGGCGCCCCTCCTCATTTGGTGCCCGGTGCAACTGCACCGGTCCCACTGCCCTTAGACCGCCCCTGGATTAATCCGAAATTCCAGAAAGAACACGGCTATCAAAATTCCAGAAAGAACACGGCTATAATAATTTGGGTTAATCTAATGTCAATTATTCAATTGTATTTTCAAACCCAAAAGGTAATTCATTTCTGTTATATTATCACTTTATTTAAATCATGAAAAACATCACATACACAAACACACAGAGCATATCATTACTTGTCCGTTACCCTTCCCATCCGGACGGCTTTGACTGCCCAATTCTTTGGCTGGTGATGATGATTATTACACATCTCCCCCCCCCCCTCTTTTTTCATAGGTTGAGCTTATTAGGGGGATGAACAATCCTCCCACTTCTAATGACATAAGGTGCCCTGACAGCTGAGTTGTCACTCAAATTTGACGGAGTTGCTGCAGGACAGTGTTCTAATGAAGGAAAGTCCAATTCTTCTTTTTTCTCTGAGTGGAAATTTGGTGATGGGATTAGATGTCTCCCATTTCTTCTATAGATGTTATTTCCCGATTTAATCAGATAAGATCTTGGGAATGAAGTCTTTTTTAGTACTACACCAGTAGCTCTTCTGTCAGTTATCAATACTTCTCCTTCCTGTAATTTCTTGAGATCTCTCACCCCATGTCTTTGATTGTAGTTTTGGCACTGTCTTTTGACTCTTCTTTCTTCCTTGACCTCGATGGTTTTTCTATCCACTGCTTGTGGTTACAATTGACCTTTAGCTATTGGCAAAGTTGTTTTAATCCTTCTACCCATTAATAACTCTGCTGTACTGAATCCGTTTACTAGGAGAGTTGCTTGATATGTCATCAAAGCAATGTATGGATCTTCCGACTTCTTAATCAGCATTTTAACTGTTTTAACTGCCGACTCAACCAGTCCATTACTTTGAGGAAACTTTGGGCCACTAGAAATGTGTGTGAATGCATACCCTTTAGAAAACGTTTGAAATTCTAATGTTCGCACTGGATTAAACTGAGACCCATTGTCTGATCGAACAATATCTGGAATGCCATGTCGAGCGATTATAGACTTGCAATGGTTTATGATTTTAGCAACTGTCGGTCTATCAAGTTTTGCAATTTCAAGAAAACGAGAATAGTAGTCAGCTAAAAGAAGATGCCATGAATTCTTGTACTTGAACAAGTCCATACCAATCATCTCCCATGGTCTCTCAGGAAATGGTGTTGGAATGAGAGGTTGGTACCTGTACTTAGATTCTTGGATACAAGCCGTGCAATTTTTTTACCTTTTCTTCTATTTCTTTACTTATTCCAGGCCAATAGACACAACATCTGGCTCTAGCTCTGCATGTTGTAATTCCAAGATGACCTTCGGGAATCTGATTTAGAACTTTGATGTGATCGAGGAATGATGATTCTACAGCCTCTCATCACTATCCCATCTTGAATGGAGATTTCGTAACAATGTTGCAAGAAAGGTAGACAAGAGGAATAAACATCTTTCTTTGCAGGCCATCCCTTCATTATATATGATGAAAGTTTCTGACAAACTTCGTCAGCAAGTTGTGCTTCTTTCAGTTCTTCCAGTCTTTTCGATGAAGCTGGTAGAGTCTCTTTAACCATTTGAACATATGCATCTATTTTGTCTTCCAATTCATTTGTCTGGTTTGGATACACTTGAGGACTCATGGATAAAGCATCTGCTGCATACAGTTCCTTTCCTGGAATGTGAACGATGTCATAAGAGTATCGCATCATCCTCAATTTGACCCTTTGTAGCCTTGGTGACAAGTCATCCAAATGTTTTCTGGAGAAGATAGGAATCAGAGGTTTATGATCACTCTCTATCTTGAAATGAGTTCCTGTTAGGTAATCCTTAAATTTCTCACAACCCCATGCAATAGCTGATGCTTCCTTTTCAATTGTTTATGATGATCACTCTATCTTGAAATGAGTTCCTGTTAGGTAATCCTTAAATTTCTCACAACCCCATGCAATAGCTAAGGCTTCCTTTTCAATTTGGGTGTAATAAGTCCCAGCTGTGGTTAAAGTTCTGGAACCATAGGCAATAACACCAATCTGACCATCATCTTGCTTTTGGCGTAAGGTGGCTCCCAAGCCATATAAAGATGCATCGACAGTAATTATGGATTCCTGGTTGGGATTGAAGATTTTCAAAACAGGATCAGATGACAGTATCTCCTTCCATTTGGGAAACGCATTTTGCTCTGAGGTATATCCCAGACAAAATCTATTTTGTTGCTGAGAAGCATAGTTACAGGAGAAGGCTCGTTTCATTCCAAATTATGGAAAGTGCTAAGTAATTTGCCATGTCCAACATCTGTTTCAATTCCTTCTTATTTGTTGGTGACTTATTCTCCTTGGGAACAATGATTTTCTCATCATCTGGGTGAATTCCTTGGCTATCAATGATGTGACCATAAATTTAATTTTGCTCGTTGAGAAGATACATTTTTCTTTGTTCAAAGTCAAATGAACATCCTTCAGTTTCTGGTAAACTTCTCTCAATCTCATATCATGCTCTTCTTGAGTAGACCCCCCCCCCCACACTAGTATGTCATCCATGTGACAAACTGTTCCACTTGTGTTTTCCAGAATTTGTATCATTCTTCTTTGGAAATGTTCTGGAGCGGAAGAGATCCCAAAGAGCAGTCTAAGAAATCTGAATCTTCCAAACCGAGTAATAAATGTTGTGAGATAAGATTTGCCAGAATCCTGAATTTGCATCCAGTTTTGAGAACACTTTAGCACCAGATAAAAGAGACTTAATGTGTATTCCACTTTGGGTAAGGGATGTAATTTCCGTAGAACATTTTTGTTCAGCTCGATCAGATCCACACAAATTCTCACCTTTCCATCACTTTTGGGCATTATGACAACAGGAGACCACCACTCTGTTGTTTCAGTTATGACTTTTTGTTCGACCATCCTTTTTATCTCAATTTCTGTCTTTTTCAAAAGAGGTATAGGTACTCGTCTTGGCGATGTTACAGCATATGGAATAGCATCAGGCTTGAGTTTTATGGAATAGCATTCTTTCAGGTGTCCAAGTCCTTCGAACAGTTCAGGAAATATATCGCGCGCGCCGTTCGATTGCTGGGCGATTCGAGTTCTGGCGGCCATGGCGGTCGGTTGTGTTTCTCCGTAGCTATTGTACTAATGTTGGAATAAAGCTTATTTAGGGTATTGTGTAATTCCACATGCTCCTTCACTCTGACTCTTATAAATGTCTGGTGAGAGACGTTTCAGTGGCGACGAAAGATGGGATTATCGTCATTCTGCAGGAGTTGAAAATCATTGTCTCGGCAGGACAGGAACAAGATAGAAGCAAGCTCTACTGACGTAGGCTTAGTTTCTTCAAGCGATTTCCTCATACGCTCCGGATGGCGGGTTTCGGTGTAATCGGAGAATTCGACCGCGCGAAAGAACCGTTTTCGGAGTATGCTGAGCGATTGTATCAGTATTTTGTTGCGAATGAAGTTACGGATGACGTCCGCAGGCGTGCGATATTCCTATCGCTGGTGGGTGCACCGACGTATGGCTTGATCAGAAGTCTGGTGTCCTCAGCCTTACCCACGGAACGAACGCAAGCAGAACTGATAGACGTTCTCAGTAATCATTTTGAACCGGCTCCGTCGGAGATCGTAGAGCGGTTCAAATTCAACTGTCGCTGCAGGAAGCCGGGAGAATCTGTGCCAACCTTTATAGCCGAACTTCGAACTCTCGCCAGGTTTTGCAATTATGGGTATACTTTAGCGGAAATGCTACGAGATCGGCTCGTGTGTAGGATAAATGATGACGGCTGTTGGCGGACAGAGATGTCTTTCGATCGGGCGTCAGAGATCGCGATGTCGATCGAAGCGACCTCAAAAAAAGGCCTCTAACATGCGTAGTGACAACGCGTCTTCGCGGCAGTGCTGTTTGTAAAGCAAAGACAAGAAAAGCAGCCACGGAAGAGTTTCAGAGTTCATCAGCCGCCGCAAGCCAAGGTTATGTTTTTCTGCTATGCTTGTGGTGTGAGTGGACACAAGTCCTCAACTTGCAAGTTTGCCAAGAGTACGTGCCATTCATACGGAAAGACGGGACACTTAGCCAGAGTATGCCAGTCAGTGAAGAACAGATGGAGTGTCGGAGTCAAAGGCCAAGGACGCTCTGCAAACAGAATCAATCAAGTCGACCAGCTGGATAACTCGTCTCCTGCGTTCGATGTGTTGACGTTGAACTCGATATCTGATTTCCCACCACCTTGTACCGTGCAAGTCGTGATTCAAGGGCTACCTATGGTAATGCAGGTGGACATGGGAGCACCTTTTTCGGTGATGCCTTATTTGATGTTCAAGAAGCACCGATGTCGATTTCCACCTTTGAAAGACACTCATACCAAGCTCAGGTCTTTTACAAGGCATAGCCTGAAGATAGTAGGCGCGATGGATGTTTCTGTGAAGTACGAATCCAAATGTGAAATGCTTTCGATCCTGGTGGTGGATCAGTGTTCCGTGATCTTGATGGGACGACACTGGATTCGCGAACTAGGGGTGTTGAGCACTATTGATCCGACTGGCTCTACAAACACGATCCAGGTTGACGTGAAATCTTCGATGATGAACATCAAGAACTGTTTTCGGGGGGCCTCGGGAAGGTGAAAAATGTGAGGGTTCGTCTGAAAAGAAAAGACTGTGCTTTACTGAAATTCTTCAAAGCTCGTCCCGCGCCTCACGCTTATAAGAAGAAGGTAGAAGAAGAAATAAGTAGACTTTTGGATTTAGGTGTCTTGGAACGAGTGTCGTCATCAGAATGGGCGACACCTGTAGTACCAGTCCTGAAGGCGAACGGTAGGATTTGCTTGTGTGGTGCCTTCAAGCTCACCACCAATGTTGCTACAGATCTTGAGAGGTATCCGTTACCCAAAGTCGAGGATTTGTTCGCTCGTCTTTCAAATACAAATACAAATACAACGCCACAACAGGCAAAATGCCCAACGAGGTGGCTGATAAAAAGGTGGCTTTCAGGGGGAGTGACTTATTCAAAGGTCGACTTATCGGATGCGTACTGTCAATTGGAACTGGATGAAGCTTCCAGGGACTTACTAGTAATTAACCCTCATAGACGTTTGTTCAGGTACATGAGATTGCTTTTTGAGGTTGCGTCAGCTCCATCAATTTTTCAGAGAGATATACAAATACAAATACAAATACCACGCCACAACAGGCAAATTGCCCAACGAGGTGGCTGACTTAAGAACATCATGGATCCCCGAGCCATTTTTTGGAGGCCCTACCTACTACTGCTACACCACACATGCCCCCCCCCCCCCGCTGACCCAAGTAACCCCCCAACGAACCCCCAACGAATCGGTACATGCGGGAATGTGCGTGTAGTGCAGCCTGACGTAAAGTTTGTTTCTGTGTAATGCTTGTTATATGTAGTGCTGTTTGTTATATGTAGTGCTGTCATCTGCCCCCAGTTTTTCTAACTATGAGTGAAGTGTTATGGTTGAATGATTTACCGTTGTAGGACTGTTGCTCTCTGTGGCGAGACTTTTTAACGGGGAGATCGGCTCGCATTTGCGCCTTGAAGTTGGGAACCACAGAAAACCAACTTCAGCCGACCACCACTGTGGGGTTCGAACCCGGATCCTCGCATCACGAGTCCGGCACTATAACCACTCGACCACCACAGCGGTGGTGGTCGAGCGATATGAACAAGCTCTTGCAAGGGTATGAAAATGCTTTGTGCTACCTATACGACTTGGTGATAACAGGCAGCTCTGTTTCGAATCATTTAAGGAATTTGAGCAAAATGTTGTGTACTTTGCAGGAAGCTGGTATCAAGTTGCATCCCTCAAAGTGCTCGTTCATGCAGACGTCGGTAGAATATCTGGGGCATAGAATCTATACAGAAGGACTACATCCAGTGCAAACGAAGTTGGAAGCCATTGAGAAGGCTCCCGAGCCAAAGAATTCGGATGAACTGAGGTCTTTCATAGGTTTGCTGACGTATTATGCAAAATTCCTTCCAAATATGTCCTCTATACTGGCACCATTGTATAAGTTGTTGAATAAGAACTCCTGTTGGAAATGGACTGAGCAAGAGAGGAGGTCCTTCCAGGAATCAAAGAAAAAATTGTCTACGTAGTCTTTGTTGGTCCACTTTGATGAAAGTAAGGAAGTGCGTCTCGAATGTGTGTGTGTGTGTGACGCTAGTCTGTATGGAGTAGGAGCTGTGTTGTCCCATCCCTTAGCTGTGGGCGATCGTCCTATTGCTTTTGCGTCTAGATCCCTGACGAAAGCAGAAAGGAACTACAGCCAAATCGAAAGAGAAGCCTTGTCGTTGGTCTTCGGGGTTACATGGTATCGGAAATATCTTCTTGGAAGAACATTCACTTTGGTAACCGATCATCAGCCCCTAGTAAGCCTATTTTCTGAGACTAAACCAGTGGCTCCAATGGCTGCTTCTCGCATTCAGCGATGGGTGCTTGTACTGTCAGGGTACTCGTACAACAGTGTGTATTCGAAAGGATCTTCTCATGCTGATGCTTTCAGTAGGCTACCTGTGCAAACCACTGTGACTGATTCTCCAACGCCTGCTGATGTAGTATTATTGTGACCAGATTTTATTTCCAGAAGGAGTTAGATGCTGATCCTGTTCTGTTGAAAGTGAAGAAATACATAGCACAAGCCTGGCCCAGGCATGAAACGGCTGAAATTCGTCCTTTCTGGCTCTGCCGAACTGACTTGTCGGTGGAAAACGGTATTATTATACGTGCGAATAGAATATATGTGCCATCAAAGTACAGGAAGTACGTGGTGTCAGAGCTTCATGGGGGTCACCAAGGTATGGGTGCTCTCAAAGCCTTGGCTAGACAGTCTGTGTGGTGGCCGAATATTGATAAGGACATGTACATATCAAATTTCATTAAAATCGGTGCAGTAGTTCTAGAGATAATTGACCAGGTCTGTAAATTCTCTTAATTTCTTACACCAGTGTATGAAAATTATTTGGTACTTGTTGTTTCCATTTGATTGTCCACACCATTTTGAAGTACTTCGAGAACTTAACATCAGTGATTCCTGTGACATTTTTGACCTCACTACCACTTTTTAACAGTAAAAACCAGCCCCTCGACGACCATCTCGAAGCTACACACAAGTGAGCAGAGCAGTGAAAACAAAATATCTTGAATGCATTGCTCTTGTTGCTGAGTTCCCGTTCTGCTGTGGTGCGTGGCACTATACGCAGGCACATTGGAATCTGTGTTTGATTTCGCTGCTCAGATCTCTTCTCTCCTCGTTGCTGCTCTCCGTCTTACTATGTGTTCAGCCGAAGATCTCACCTCTTTCTTGAAAGACACTTAGTTTTTGTTTATTTGAACATCAAACACATGTTTTATGCTGAAGCACTGTTTCCTTTCTCTCGTAGCATTAGACACATGGTATTGCTTATCTGATAATACTGACAGCTAATTCTTGAAATAAAAATCAAATCATACAAATAAACTAAGAATTTGTGTATATCAGCCTTTGAAATCGTTAAGACAGTTTTATAACCCTGTAAGAAATAATGCAAACTCGTACGATTCCTTTTGTAACAATTTTCCTCCCACCAGTCACAATTTTTTTCAAATGATTAAGTGCTAGTTGAGATTTATTTATAATATAGGCTGGAGAGTTTTTTTGAGATGATACAAAAGAGCAAGGGCCTTTCAGGCAGTCTTTCATGGGCCTGTGCTTGTGCTGTGGTGTATTAAAATTAGAGAAGAAAAATTGTTGAGATAAATAGTGATATGAATAATGAAGACACGCATTCCAGACATGGTGTCCATTCAGCGACAAATATTTTACTGACATCTCCTGTTGCCTACACACTGAAAACTAAATAATATAGAACAATCAATGTCTATCTAAAACTTTATAGATATGTATCATATTTCTCCCTTTTTATAAGTTGAGTCTCTCTCTGGAGGTTTTATGCTTCTTTTAGTGTGCTGTAGAGCAGGGGTGGCTTAAGTGAGGGTGCAAGGGGTGCGATGCACCCGGGCGGCAGTGCAGACTTTAGACCCTAAAATTTAACACAGTAAAAATGTTCATGGCATCACAATTTTGAGTCATATCTCGACAATGGGAACGTTGAGAAAATAGACGGCCTTTAATAACAGAAACAAGAATGTGTAAGCTATCACAGCTGCTCAAGAAATCTGCAACCGTGCTTGACCTATTTTTTGCACCTATTGCCTCCACGCCATAGCTCCTACATCGTGCGTCAGGGACCTTAGACTGGGATCTTTCGCTTAACCCAAGCCAAGATTTTCCATGGGGGCCCCTCTACAGTTAATTTATAGTGTGGAAAAAAAAGCAAAATTATAATGAATTAGTCCTGGGCTCTCATGGAGCCGTCATCCCTACCTTTGGAGGTCATGTCCCTCCCTCACGACTTATCAAAGCGATTCCTAACAAAAAAATTTCTTTTGCCCTTTTATCTCGATTTTGCACCCCTCCAGAGCAGACAGAAAATTTTCTTTGATTTTTTCGGGCAGTGGAACTTTTTTACCCATTCATCTCTGATTTAGCATTCTTCTTGAACGCCGCCCTGTGTAGCCCCAATGGGTCGCATGGCCAAGTGCCGCTCCTATATTCTTATCCCAATGAGCAAGTGCCCATTTTGGTTACGTCACCCTTGGCCCCCACAAGGGCAGGACTGACAGAGGTCTAGCCCTGAGGCCGGACAATTCTCATAATGTTTTGGCTTATTCACTCTATAAATTAACTATTGAAAGTCCCGTGAGAAGTCTGACTGAGGGACTCGCAAAAGATCCCAGCCTACTGGCCCCCGGCCTGCTCTAGGAGGGGGGATTGCCATTCCCTCACCCAGAATTTGTTCCAGAATAGTCAAATGAAAGCAAAGGAACAATTCGGCTTCTCACTTGGCTGGTCCCTGGAGCACCAGAAACACCTTTGAAAAAAATTTCTATGTAAAAATAATCTTGTTACTTATCGTTACAGGATACGTGATGGTGGCTCACAAAAATAAGTGCTATTTCAAGGATCAAGTTATCTAGCATTATTAAGAATGATAAGGTAATTCTGGAATTTAAAAAAACCAGGACAATATACTTCAAAAGCGGGACATATGGCCACGCACATTTTTTACACAGTAAACAATATGATGTGCAGCTTTCTTCTGAAAAAAAATGAGGTTTATCTCGAGGTCCCCCTTCACTGAAGCTCTGTCAGCCACCTGCCCAGGTCGCCATTAGAGGGGGGGGGGGCATATGAGACTTCACACCCGGGCAGCAGCAGGGTTTAAGCTACGGTCGCATTTTGCAAAAAATGCGACCGTAGCTTAAACCCTGCTAAAATCATAGAATGCAAAAAAAGTAGCAGCCACTTTCGCAAAAATGCATACAGGAGGTACGCAACAAGACGTCCAACCATCAATCATTACATTAGCATTGCAGCATTTTGCTAAAGCTCCCCCCCCCCATTTCCGCTTTTTTGCGAAAGGAATTTTTTATCCAGCTTAAACCCTGGGCAGCAGGTAAGCTCAAGCCGCCCCTGCCAGAGAGCTAAAAGTGTCTGGAGATTTGAGAGCAGGATCTGGTACTTTAACAGAACGTGGTTGAGTGGTACTGCCTGCAGGTTCTGGGGATAAAATAATTTAGTAAACAATAATGGTGCTGGTGATGAACCATATGTTCCCTCAACATGGGCGAAAATATGTGGGGGGGCCCCAGCATCAAAGGTGGAGTCGACTGATCTAATGCATATGGGTATATATGAATTGAGATCATGCATAATGACTGTGCTCCCCCCAGACTTTCAGGTCTATCTCCGCCTATGTCCCTCATATGATAGTGTTGGCATAATAGCTCAGGCTAAAGATACAAATACAACGCCACAACAGGCAAAATGCCCAACGAGGTGGCTGAGAAAAAGATGCCCATAAAAATATGGATGTCATATATTTAAAAAATATAGCAAAAAAGGCAATTAACAAAAATTGTAAACAATATATACACATGATAAAATATTATACAATGCCCATAAAGAATATTTATGGTTGTCTTATTCTAAGTATAGATAGCTTCTCGATTTACCCCAAAATGTTTATCGTATTTCTTTTTAAATGTGTCAATTGTGTTACAATTTACTACCTCTGGGGGTAAGCTATTCCATTTATTAACAACCCTATTAGAGAAAAATTCCCTGCAACACCATAACCTTGCATTGTCCCTCACCAATCGATACTGGTGTCCCCTTGTAAAAGCAGTTCATTGGTGGTGTACTAAAAGTTCATGGTCCATCCTATCCATCCCATTGGAAATTTTTAACACTTCGATCATATCTCCTCGACACCTGCGTTCATCCAATGTAAACATATTCAAAAAATGAAGTCTCTCTTCATAACTCAAGCCCTGTGTGCCAATAAGGACACGCGTAGCTCTTGTCTGCACCCCTTCAACTCTCTCTGTAGTCCCTCTGTAGGTATGGTCTCCAAAACCTTACAGCATACTCCAGTGCTTTACTTGCACATACATTTCTTAGAAGATTTAGGACCTCCACGTCTTCAACTTGAATATCGTTGAGGGTTTTATTACTCCATGCAACAGCTGTAAATCGAATATCATTATCTCCATTAAAAACCGACGCGAAAAAGTCCTTGAAAGCACTACACATGCCTACATTGCTCTCTAACCTAGAGCCTCCTATCGAGAGGGGGCCAACTGTCCCCTTACATCCATTATGGACGTATCGAAAAAATGAATTTGGGTCAGAGACAATGTTATCTGCCAACCTAGATTCAACTTCCTTTTTACTATCCCTTATCGCTTTCTTCAACACTCTTCTTTTATCAGTAAACAATGATAGGTCACCTCGTCCACTTTTTTACTCTCTGAATGCCCTTTTCTTCTCAAAATAAAGGTTCCGCACACTATCCGTGAACCATAGAGGGTGCGATGTACAAACACGCTTTTTTCGAACAAAGGGTGTGACGTCGTGCATAACAGAGGACAGCTTCGAACTAAATTCTTCCCATTGACTTACCACCCCTACTGATTCCAACCGGTCTTTGAAAACTTCCGCTAACCTTCCTCTCAAAACATCAAAATTAGTTCTCCGAAAACAAGGAACCAGTCTTTTGTTATCAACCTTACCCGAGGAAAAGTTAGTGAAATCTGACTATATGATGATCACTGGAAGAAAACTCTTCCCCCACCGAAACATGTTCAACAAGATCCTCAGAACTAGTAAGAACTAAATCCAAAATAGCAGTACCCCTAGTGGCTTCTGATACATGCTGATACAAAAAATTTTCGAGCACCAACTTAAGAAAGTCTCTTTCATACTGATCTCTAGATGAAAGGTTCTCCCAATCAATACCTGGGTAATTGAAATCCCCTAGTATGAGAACCCTCTTATGCTTACACATGTAGGAAATTTCATCATGAAATTTGGCGATGTAGTTTGAATCCTTATTCTGTGGATTGTAACAAACCCCAACAATAAGTTTATGATGTCTTTTGTTTTCAAGCTCAACCCATATAGTTTCAATATCACTTCTCTGCACGTTACACTCTCTAGCCTTCAAACAGGATTTCACGTATATCAACACTCCACCCCCTTTCCTATCAGATCTATTTCTCAAAATGTATTGTATCCTGGGATGTGTAAGAAAGATTCATCCCCATCGTTTGCCCAAGATTCTGTAATGGCTATAAGATCCAGACCCTCCACAACTATCATAGTTTCTAAAAAGTTTTTCTTATTACCCAAGCTCCTGGCATTTATTAGCGCACATTTTAATTTGCCCGGTGATTCATTGTCAATCGAGAAGCCATCCAAGTCAGAGGTGGGTAATTCCCCGTCAGTACTGTTGTGATTATCATTAACTAACCTGCATTCCCGACTGCGTGGTCTGGGAGTAAAAAACCTGACGTAAGACTATCGTAAACCTCTCAGACCCCCCCTCTTATTTAGATGGATCCCATCCGAACGAAGCTACCTATCGGTAAATGCTGGAAGCTCCAAGAACGTGACCTCAAGTGAGGAGCAAATGTCCTTCAGGCCTATATTGAATTGGTGGATCTTACTCCTATACCCCCTACTACCCCTTGGCAGCACTGGAATCACTGCCACATCTGAGCCCCCCTCCCTATCGGATAATAGTAAATCCCGGTACTCTGACAGAGACTCACTAATATTCGCTCCTACCTGATTCCTTCCCACCCACAGAATCACCCGCAAGGGCAACTTTCGGCGATGAAAAACATCTCGAACGTTGTCAATCTTTCCCCCAGGAAGACAACAGCGTTTGAAACCCTGAAAATCCTTACACACTAGGTTCCCAAGTTCCCTAACCATAGAATCGCAGATGATTAAACCCCTATCACTATCCCCTCTACCTCATCCACGACCACCCATTCGCCATCTAAACTGTCGTTGTTCGTGGAGATTGCTTCTTAATCAACAGGTGGCTCAATGACCAGAGGCTCCGTTATAACCGGGCCCTCTAGCACCCTAACTTTTTTCTATAAAGCTTCGACCTCGAGTTCCAGCCTTGTCCTATCCAAGAACCCTTTACAATTGAAACTGTCAGCTACTATACCCCTAGACCAGGGAAACCTCCCGTCGCAAGCTCTACACAACACTAGTCGAGGTCGAGGCATACTAACACTATTGCTAAAGCTAGATAATAATAATACTTAAAAATAGGAAAATGAGAAACGTTAACGGGAAATTAAAATAATGTAAAATACATTACTATGCAAAATATACGTAAGAGATTATACGAAAAAATTACGTAAAAAAAGAATGCTCAACACTAAATCACAAAAAAGAAAAAATATATACTGTATATACTCGTGTATAAGCCGAGTTTTTTTGTGGAAAATTCGTTCCTCAAGTGGGGGGGTCGGCTTACACTCGGGTCAGTTTTTGATGAAAAAATTTTTACCCCACAATCAGTAGTCATTTTTTGTAGCAGTGTTCGAGTAACCGGCATTATTGCTTTGGGATATGTTCAAAACCCCGATAATGTCAAAGACGAGGTAAAGAAATCGAAAACATCATTGGCTTTGACAAAAAGTGAACTAATGTCGATTGTAAAGCCTTATGTCAGCATCAACAAGTCTTTCAAAGACTATTTGAGGAATTTGTGCATCAAATGGATGAGTTCCGATAAAAAAACTACAAAAAGTGGTGCCTTTAAGAAACCTGACATTGGCCTAGTGTGCCAATGGGTACAGGAGGCGTGAAATTCAGTTTCCACCGAAATTATCATCCGATTTTTCAAAAAGTGTTGCATTAGCAATGCGATGGACGAAACTGAAGATGATATCCCTTTTTGAAAGTGACAATGGCGATGAGACATCCCAGATGAAGATGAAAACAAAGATGCCGCACTCCCTATGATGATCTGATGGATTACGATGAGCTTGCACACTCCTAAGAAACGAATAAAGTTTGAATCATTTTCTATTGTAAATTTCCATAAACTATTAATTTTGCATGAAAATATAAGATTTTTTTTCCCCTGAAATGCATGGATCTTTTGGGGTTGGCTTATACATGGGTTTTCAATTTATTGCGATTTTGGTGGTCCTAAAGTGGGGGGGTCGGCTTATATACTAGTCGGCTTATACACGAGTATATACGGTATATATATAAAGAATACAACACCCTCTAAAAAAAGTATTAAGCTACAAAGTACAATTTATACTTATTAGAATTAGCTAACTATCTCAAATCACTAACACTACAACAATAGGCCCAAATGGAAGGAAAAACAAAGTTATTGAGAGTACCCGGGAAAAAGTATATACTGTTTGCTAACACTAACGTCCAAAAACCTACGAATTTATATCAAAGAAGCGAGAAAACACAAACCTGGTGAAAAAACAATGAAAATGAAATGTGAACGAGAAAAATAAATTCAAGTCAATCAAAAATACACAACGAAAATTTATTCAAATTATTAAAGTACGAGTGAGCAGAGAAACGAATTGAAGTTTAATGGATACACAAAAAAAAAAAGCTGTCCGAACTGAACGAAAGCAAAACAACGAATGTAAATAAAACATGTGTTGCCACAAATAAAGTATTAAAGTATATCATGGTTAACAGGTAATTTTTAAATATTCAATATTCCCCCTAAAATTAAACATGCTAACAAATCAAAAAAAAAGAAAACAACCAATACATAAGCACAGATGCAAGAATACTGAACGGATATAAAAGGAAAAAATATATATATATATAACGATACACAATGCAACACATCATTTTTCTTTCAATGCACACATCCCTATCATTTCTTTCAAATGATTAAACCTTCCACAAGGAAGTGGCTTAGTGAATAAATCAGCAGCTTGCTCTTGAGTCGAACAGTTATGCACATCTAGTTGTTCTTTCTGGTACAGTTCTCGAATGAACTTGTATCTCACATCAATGTGCTTGGTTCTGCAGTGAAACTCTGGATTTTTTATGAGTCTGATGGCACTCTGGTTGTCGACCTGTAGCAAAGGAACACCACTTGAAATACCAAGTTCTTGAAACAAGTAATGAAGCCATACTATTTCTTTTGCAGCTTGACTCGCCGCCACAAACTCAGCTTCAGTTGTAGATAGAGCTAGGCATTTCTGACGTTGACTCTTCCATGTTATTGCGCCACTGCTGCACAAAAACACCATGCCTGAGGTTGATCTCCTTGACACAGGATCCCCTGCGTAATCTGAATCACTGAATGCTTCTAAAGCACCAGCTTTGGAATCAGATGAGTACAAAATACCCCAATTCACTGTACCCTTTAGATATTTCAATGTCCTTTTCACAACATTCCAATGACACTCTTGAGGTTTGTCTAATACCCGAGAGAGCATACCAAGCGTGTAAGCTATATCAGGTCGAGTGACTGTAGCTAGAAACATGAGGCTCCCAATAGCCTCTCTGTAAGGAACATTACGGGCTGGAGCAGCAGACATCTCTGCTGTTAAACAACACTTTTCAATAGGCGTGCCTACCGGATTTGCATCTGTCATATTGAAACGGGCTAAGGTTCGTCTGCAATAAGATTCCTGATGGATGAAAATCGATCCATCATCCAAATAATTAATTTGCATACCCAAAAAGTACTTGGCATTATCTATTACAACTGCAAATTTAGATCTGAGTTGGTCAAGAAATATATTTAGCATTTTTAAGTCCTTGGAAAATATCAGACCATCATCCACATAAAGGATAAGAAAAAGGTTTTCTCTGCATTAGCAAACAAGCATGGATCTGAACTTGAAGATTTTAAGCCATGATTTCCTAGAAATTTGCTGAATTTTTCATTCCAGCACCTGGGGGACTGTTTCAGTCCATAGATGCTCTTCATCAATTTGCAGACCTGATTTGAACCATTCTCGAAACCTTCTGGCTGGTTCATGTAGATTTCTTCTTTTAGTTCTCCATGAAGAAATGCTGTTTTGATGTCAAACTGAGCAACCTTTAATTTCTTCTTAGCAGCCACGCTTAACATCGTTCTCACAGTATCCCAGCGAACAACTGGACTGAACATTTCAGTGCAATCTACACCAGGTATCTGTCCAAATCCTTTAGCGACCAGACGTGCCTTATATCTTATCACTGCACCATCTGCATTTTTCTTAGCTTTGAACACCCATCGACTTCCTATGGCTTTTCTATCACTTGGCAAATCCACCAGCTTCCATGTCTTGTTTTCAATTAGAGAATTCATCTCTTCTTGTAAAGCAGCTTGCCAATGACTTGAATCCTTTGATGACATTGCTTCTGTGTAAGTGACTGGTTCATCACATTCTGCCAGCATGACATAATCATCAAACTTGGATGGCTTCTTCAGCTTCGACCTGTCTCGTAAATTATATGTATCTGTGTCTGGCTGTGATCCAACTTGCTTGGAACCATCTGTCTCTTCGGTAACTTTTTCAGTAAACTCTGGATTGTTGATGAAAATTTGCTTGCTCGTGATTTCATTCTTGAACACAACGTCCCTCGAAAGCACTATTTCATCTTTACTGGGTATCCATACCCTGTAGCCATCTTTATCGCCACAATACCCAACAAAATATCCTTTCTGAGCTTTCTTATCAAACTTTTTTCTTTTCTGTTTTGGAACATGCTCAAAACATTCAGCACCAAACACACGTAAATGATTGAATGGTGACTCTTTGTTATACCACAGTTCATAAGGAGATTTTTCCTCAACACTACTCGGTCCAGTTCGGTTGATAACATAGGCTGCGGTATTAACAGCTTCTGCCCATAGCTTTTCTGGCAATTCCTTGGCATGTAGCATAGTCCTGGCAGCTTCCACAAGAATCCGATTTTTCCTCTCAATTGCTCCATTTTGCTCTGGTGTGTATGGCATTGAGTTTCGGTGAATCAATCCAATTTCTTTTACAGTGGATTCAACTTCGGAATTCTTGAACTCTGAACCACCATCAGTTAGTAGCTCTTTAACAGTATGACCTCGAGTTTGTACTTCAGCAAGAAAATGCTTCACCTTTGAAGGAACTTCAGACTTTGCCTTCAAGAAGTATACCGATCTGTACCTCGAGAAGTCATCCTTGAATACAACATAATATCTGCTTCCACCCAACGATTTTTCAGGCATCGGCCCACAGACATCTGCATGGATCAGTTCACCAACTGTAGTTGGCCTCGTTGTTTGGGTACCGAAACTGAGTCTATGCATTTTACCATATGCACATGCATCACAAAAATTTCGACTGAACTGAATGTCCATACCTTTACTTTTGAGGAATTTCTGTACATGTTGATTGTTCTGGTGACCTAGTCGCTCATGCCACAGTTGAATATCAGAATTTTTCACAGCAAGACAAGCTTTAGAAATTATGACACGCATCAAAAGCTTGTACACACCACTGAGTTGACGAATTCCAACAGCAACAGTCTGCTTCCCATTTCTGAACTCTCTTGTGCTTTGTGTAGCAACTTCGATGAGACCATGATTCAGAGCAGATCCCGATGAGAACAGATTCTGGTCAGATTTAGGGACATACCAAGCATTTTTCAATTGACCTGGTTTCCACTTCCCACATACCAGCATTTCCACATCAATCGTGCCGTATCCTTCAGCATACATGAAAGTTCCATCACCGAGACGAAGCAGTTTTGGCTCATCAAAAGGAACATACGAAGAGAAGAAATCCGAACGAGTCGATATGTGATGAGAAGCCCCCGAATCAATTATCCAACAGTCCTTGTTAACATCTGTGATGGACATGAATGCTTGTCCCTGAGAACTCTGGTCAGAAGTTTCATAATCTTTACTTGAACGGCAATTCTTTTTGATATGACCGACTTTCCCACAGGAGTAGCACTTCACAATTTTCTTCTTCGGCTTTTGAGTTTTCGAAGTTTCGAGCTTTTTCTTAGCCGTCGAACTAGCATTTTTTGCAATAAATGCTACAGTGCCCGGTTCGGAACTGCTAGATCTCTGTTCTTCAAGTTCTCTGTTCGTGAAACCTGAGACGTTCAGTCAAAGTCGCTACACTTGTTTCGTTATGCGGAACTGACTCCCAAGCGTTTTGGAACTCCAGGTACTCACTCGGAAGAGTATTGAGTATCCTATTCAGCAACATTGAAACAGGAAGACTTACATTTTCTTCTTTGAGCTCCTCTTGCAAATCTTGCCAAATTCGTCGCAGTTTTGATACATGGGAGGCGCTACTGTCAGCTGGATCCTTGGTGTAGTTAAATAGCTGCGAATACAGTAAGTCCAAGCGTCTCTCATTTTTCTGTTCGTATACAGTGTGCTATGCATTCCACATATCTCTGCCAGATTTGCAGGTAAGAATATGCTGCTTTGACTCACCACGAACACTCGACCCGATTATATATTGTGCAATAGCATCAGCCTCCTCAAAAGCTTTGACATCAGTGGCAAACTTCGTGCGTTCAGGCTCGGTTGCGTTTTCATCCAACGAAGCAGGATACGTGACTTGTCCCGAAACGACCGGCATCACTTTTTGGATAGTCAGCTGTAGTTCCACATCGAATTTCCAGCTTGTCCGGTTCTGTATACCTTCCAACTTATCGATGGAATGAAGCTTCTCCATTTTCCCACTTGAATTGGAAACTTAAGCTCGAAAAGTAAACAGATACTAAATTTCGTTTCCGAAGTCAAAATTCCGCAACCGTAGACACACGACCATTAAACAAACTCACTACGAAGTGGAGGGTCACTGGGCCCATAACCTATTCAAATTATTAAAGTACGAGTGAGCAGAGAAACGAATTGAAGTTTAATGGATACACACAAAAAAAAAGCCGTCCGAACTGAACGAAAGCAAAACAACGAATGTAAATAAAACATGTGTTGCCACAAATAAAGCATTAAAGTATATCACGGTTAACGGTTAGCAGGTAATTTTTAAATATTCAATGAAATTTTAAAAAAAATAAGAGCAATATAATAAAAAAAACACTTATCTCGCAATCCAACGTGAGCTAAAAAAAAAGAAAAACACTGCGGAATATATGACCCAAAAATAAACAACACGCTAAGTAAAACTCACGAGAATGAAGAAAAACACAAAGAAAGACACAAAATGGCGCACTGACGTGACGGATAATCCTTCGGTAATCCCCCTGCAATGGTTTCGGATAAAACTGCTACTATTGGTTGGTGAGCGGAGCGCGATAAAAACACATCCGTTCCCAACCACGGTGAAGACAATGATACTACACAATACTGAACAAATTTGGTCACTATTTCTTCTCCCTAGCTGATTTTGTATCGATTCAGTGTACTGTAGTCTCTGGTAATAACAACACCGAAAATCCACTTCTTGTACGGAGATCTGTAATCTCTTACAGACATGATTGACTTATCTCCTAAACATGATCAAGACATGTGGCTCTTTCTGGTATTTGCTTTATCTTCTTTGACGATATCAAGCCGTGATCAGTCTAATCTAGTATGTAATTCCCTTTTTATGAATAAGGAAGCTTGGCTATATTCAATAAAAACTTGGGGGTTCTCTTCTGTAAGCTAGAAGGAAGATAGTATTTTTTGTAAAGGCAGGTGTTTATTTTTGAGACATCTAAGGCTTGCATCTCAAGTTGAAAATATGTCGTTTCGCCTGTGTCTATTTGAAGCTGCATGAAATGAGGTGATGTATGCCACATGACTTCAGGAACTGTTGAATTTTGCCTCCCAAAAACATACTTTGATTGTCAGACTATTGTAACAGGCATTCCACAGAGGGCAAACAAAGAGTCAAAATTACTGATCAATGTGTTCGGATTCGTGTTGGGAACAATGAGAATTTATTGCCACTTGAAATAAGTATCAATAATTAAAGGGGTCATCAGCTTGCTGAATGTTTATGTATCCGTTTACAATAATGCTAAAAATTATGGCTTTTCTGGCGATAATATTCATAAAAATATTCATTTCAGTGACGTCTTTTGCTACCTACAAAAAAAAATGTAAATCCTATTGACAGAAATGAAACTTTTACAGAGTTTCATGGTTCCAATTGAAATAAAAATGCCATGTAATTGATGTTGTGCGTCTAATAAATTAAATATTTTAACATTAATATGTATAGGAATAAACTGCAACCGAAACCAAACATGTATAATGAATGAGTAAATGAGTAAAAGTCGTATAAATGAGAGTCGTATTAACAAGTGTTCCACTGTATTGTGGTTTTATGAGTGTTTCTGTGTATACTGAACCCCACTATGTGAGTATACAATACTTGAAGAGTAACTCCGTCACTATTGAATCTCAAATGTTTGTACAAATGAGAGAGGTGGGGAAGGGGAGAATGGCATGGCATCTCTTGGGGGGGATGTGTTGGTGACAGTATCTCTGGGATGAAGCTAGCCAATGGGCACTCTCAAGCAGGCCATACAGTAATAACTAGAGATGTGAAATTCTCGAGAATAATCTTTCGGAGAATATTCTTATCGATGAGAATATTTCAGAATATTCTCTGATAGGACTACTATTATAAATAACTTGAGAATATTCTTAGAAGTTTTTGATGAGAATATTCTCTGGTTATTTGTAATATAGTTGCATATAATATCCTTGAGAATATTCTCTGGAAGGACTACGTTCATAAATTATGGGGGAATATTCTTATAGAAAATAATAAGAATTATTCTGAAGTTATTAATAATAGTCCTTCCAGAGAATATTCTTCAGTTACCAAAATCTTTCCAGAGAGTATTATCAAGAATCAGGCCCTTCATTTGGGGGGGGGGGCCTGGCTTTTGAAAATACATTAAAAATGGCATACATATATATATATCATTATAAATACATTGCGTGCGTGTTCTTTGCCCCCCCCCCCCGGAAAAAGTTGAAATGATGCCCTTTCGAAAATATATGTAATATACATATAATAATCTCAATGAATAACTTGAGAATAATTATTATTTTTGATAAGAATATATATATTCTCTAGTAATTTATAATAGTAGTCCTTTGAGAGAATATTCTTGAGAATATAGACTACTAGTATACATACTTGTACATATTGAAACCTTGAAAAATTATTTTAAAATTAGATAAATTTTCAGAAATACGTTCACAACAAAAGAAATTAAATCAAAGTTGACTGATAAAGGAAGCTATTCTTATACAATCACCTTCATTCTAAGAAGATACAGAACTGTTGTTTTCTTCAATGTACATACACTTAAATTCTGTATCACTCACATTTCTTTAAAAGTTGTGCAATTCAGCCCTGTTGGCTTAATTTTCTTGATTCAAACTTTAATATTGTGGTCTACTAACTTAAAGGACTACTGTCTCTCTTCCCATCAAGAAGATCAGAATATTGAAGTTTGTAGACCACAATATTAAAGTTTGAAAGCAAGGAAATTAAGCCAACAGGGCTGAATTGCACAACTTTTAAAGAAATGTGAGTGATACAGAATTTAAGTGTATGTACATTGAAGAAAACAACAGTTCTGTATCTTCTTAGAATGAAGGTGATTGTATAAGAATAGCTTCCTTTATCAGTCAACTTTGATTTAATTTCTTTTGTTGTGAACTTATTTCAGAAAATTTATCTAATTTCAAAATAATTTTTTAAGGTTTCAATATAAAGGTTTATAAAATCTTTATAACCAAACTTTTAAAACCTCTCATCATGACCTGGAGAAGATTCTGAGAATATTCTCAAACTTAAATTTGTCATTGGGGGTGATTACACCAAAAATTGTTTTGTTGTAAATATTTCAGGCAATGAAAACTGATTTATATATCACAATATAACAAAATTAGTAAAAAAATTATTCAATTTTCTTTTAAATAATTTAATTCTCGATTATTCTTTAATTTTTACATGCAGGAGAATATTCTCACCTCACATCTCTAGTAATAACAAACCATAAAAAAATACCAATCAAGACCTGGGTACCAATACCAATCTGACCAATATGTCAATGGATTTTTAGGAGCTGTGTTACGCAAGATGAAATTTAAGATTATTATAACCAGTAATTTCATGCTGAGATGCAGACTCATGTAAAATTTCTTTTTGTTTGATTTTTTTAAATTGAATATTTGTTTTTCCTCTTTTTTTGCGTTCTTTTTGGATTGTTTTCTTGTTATCATTGAAAAATTATAGAAATCAACATCTACATTTTAACATCAAAAAAACATTTTTCCTTGTTTTTATTTTCCATTTTAAAGTTTCAGTGTTTGCATGTGTTTCTTTAGTGCCTGCTCAAGCTAGAACAGTGTTGACAGCTTAGTTATTTTCCAACTAGATTAGGCGTTTTTCTTAGCCATTTGGATGGAAAAATACCCATCTAGTTGCTAGTTGTTTGTCCTTTTCAAAAAAATTTCCTGTATGTGTACTAGTAGTCTATTATTAAATCATGTGAAAATACAGGAATGTTCCGGGAAATATGAGACGTATGGTCATTGAAATAATGATTTAAATTAATTTGATAAAGAGATGAATCTATTTTTTGAAAAACTTTATAATTTTTCTTCATATGCTATACAATGTCATCTTGCTTCCTTTTGTAGTTGCAGTAATTTTCTACCTCGCATGTTTTTTATATTGTTTGGAATCAATGTCAGCACCATGTAACCCTCTCTAATCATGTTGCATACTCTTGTTTTTTCCTATTTAGTTAATTTTTTGCATACCTTCGTTTATCTATTTTTATAAATGTTGTACACTCCTGTTCTGCATGTGCTATACAATTTCACCTTCTATCCTTTTGTATATGTAATAATTTTCTACCTCACATATGTTTTTTATATTGTTTTGAACCAATGCCAACACAATGTGTCATTATCCCCATTGTCATAATTTTTGGTTGCAGCTCGCTCTGTAAACTTCTGATAGATTTCTTGCTATGCTTTTTTCAAGTTTGTACATCGCCACCCTCCCTGTTTTGCATATGTTATGCATTACACAGAGAGAGCAAATTATAATTAATGAGTTTAATAATTTTATTAGTTAACACTTTTATTAATTAATTTGTTAATATTTTTATTATGATTTGAAATTTTTGCCTGCTATGTCATTTGTACGAACATACTGGAGCTTACTCCACTTCGAGTGCCCTTTTTTTTCTAGTGCCCCACCAGTTTAAATTTCTTATAAAATGGCCTGATGTGAGTCCATCACCATGTCCACCTGACCCCCACAGCTGCTGCAATTTAACATTGTCCATTCAAAATAGTTCACAACAAGCAAGTAGAAATCGTGACAGACAATCTGCTTTTCCATTCTTTTTGGATTTCCTGTATCAAATATAAAACAGAAAATTTTGTAGGAGAGCAGAGAAGTACCCGTGTAGCACATAATCCTAGTAATCAAGGGTTACAATGATCAATGTGAATCTGCATCCCATTCGGTAATAATGAAACGTTTCAATATCCTATTTTATTGCAAGGCCAGTATTATACTATAAAAGATTGATAAAATTTCTTTTACAAAACTTGAAAAATGCAACCAATAAGCATATTGGTTATTAAAAACTTCTCATATTGAATTCCAATAAACCTACTCATGTTGCGAGAAATCTCTATTTTATCAAGTTGAAATCTGTTTAAACTTTCAAAATTTTTCCTAGTCTTTTGAGACATTGCTTGTTTATCCAGTCAATACTGGTTCAAGTTTGTGAATACACTTGTGAACCAAATTACTCATATTTGGAAGTTTTACTTTAAATATAGCTTATTGGTTTGGTTATTTTTTTTTTTCTTTATTGCCATTGTTTAAGAACAAAATCAAGTCTTTACTGTGTTCTAATTTCCTCACATATAGGTATAGCATGGAATGTATATGTTACATGTTATAAAATACTTTGCATGATTTGAATGCTCTTGAGTGTCTTAAGTTTTTGAATTTGTTTTGTTGCATTTCTTGTTTTATTTTGAAAATCTGTTACATTACCTTTAACCAATATACTCACTGTGTTCTCTTCAAAATGTGCATGTTTTATTTTTTTCTCTCTTTAAGCATGTTCCTCTTCTTTTGTAGAATTTTGTTAGCTTGAAGTAATTTCCATGCCGTTAGCTATAAAACCTCAAATGTATTCTTTGACAGATGCATGTATGGGTTCCAAGTTAAGGAGTAAGTAGTTAATATATTTGAGATTTTCCTTCATAACTTCATGATGCATATTTAAAATATCATTTAGTGAGGTATGAAAGCAATTTTTTTTCTTTGTTATCTCATTCACTGTTGTTGTAAATTTTAAAGCTTTGATAGCTTAATGTGTCACTGGAACATATTTACCCCTCGTATGTCAATACTCTATTGCAAAATGTTACAATCACTATGAATTTTTTCAGCCCACCACTATAGAGTAACACATAAGACTGTATGAAGGTTTTTAACAGCTGGCTGATGCGAAGATATATTTAGAAAAAAGAGAGAATTCAACAGCTCCAAGCAAAGATCAATATATTCATTGCCTTTGTAGTCTAGGGTGCTCACCCGGCAAGTGAGATGACGTAGTTTTGATTCTCCCTAAGGGCAGTTGAATTTTCTCTTTCCTAAATATATCTTCGCATCAGTTTGTCAATAAGGTAAGGAGGTACACCTCTGAACACCTATATATATACATAGTCTTGTAGGTTGATAACCATAACATACGGGGGAAAAAATAAATCTAGTTCAACCTCAGCTTCAAAATGTGTGAAAAAAGCGTTCTCGCAATGTAAGAAAATTGATAACATAAAATGAAGTCCGGGTAATCTATGGGGGTAATCTAATACTATCTCCCATGTTGGTCCTTTCCATACTTTGTGAAAGTGATAACAATACCCTAATTTATAACATTATTCGTAATTCTGTTAAGCGGCTTCTATTGTATTACCCTTACTTGTGATTTTTACATCATATTTTCTGATAGTAATCCTTATGCCTTGTTTTTAACCCTCAGGCTAATATCACACTTTTTTATTCAGCCATTGTGAGGAGTTAAAATGAAACCATTTGATGTTGGAGATTTGCAAATAGTTGGAGATTTACTTACGTCGTCTGCTTGAGTAATTTTTTTTTCAGATTTATTTTATAAAAAAACTAGCAGTTACCCACGGCTTCGCTCACATGAATTTGGTAATCTGAAAATTACTCAACGGTGATTCCGTAAATAAAATTTAGCCCCTTATGACCCCGTTGGGGATGAATTTTCAGAAATCCTGTTTTAGAGGGTATCTACATTATCAAATATTATACTGACTAAATTGCATATTTATTGCTTCAGTGATTTTGGCTCAGTGGTGGTTTCTCCATATGACATTTGAACCCCCTCACTAGGGGGTTGAATTTTTAAAAATCCCATCTCAGTGAGCCTCTACGTTACACTACCTGTTAGAAAATGCTGACCAAATTTTATATTTATAGCTTCAGGGGTTTCGGCTCAACATGTTTTTTCCATATGAATCCTTTTAGGGGTCAAATTTCAAAAACCCCTTCTTAGTTAGTCAATGAATATAAAATGTCGATGTCATGAAATTAAACTGCTGACCGAATTTCATGAATGCTACCTTTGAACTCCATTATGACCCCCCTTAGGGGTCAAATTTCAGAAACCCCCTCTTAGTTAGTTTCTACATCATGAAATAAAACTTCTGATAAATTTCATGAATATTAGCTTCAGTGGTTTTGGCTCGGCGAGATTTGTTACCTTCGAACACCCTTTCAAATTTTGAAAAACCCCTTCTTAGTTTGTCTTTACGTGATGAAATAAAATGTCTGATGAAATTTCATGAAATTCAACCGTTTTGGCTTGGCGTGAGCTGTTACCTTTGAACCCCCTCATTTAACCCTCTCCCTTAAGCCCCATTTACATATGCAAGATTTAGGGTTGCTTTGGCCATTATTACTTGCATGGTAACTTTTTACCCTCGTGGGGAAAAAAGGAGGGATGAAGATCTGTCAAAAGAGTTCTATCTTTGTTGCGGAATAATGGTGTATGACTACAACCTCCTTTCCCATAATCCTTTGTGCCGCGAAAACTACTGTTAGTTCCTTTGTCAGCTATCTTGAACCAACTACTTTCATTTAACCCACGTGACCAGTGATGGCTTCCGGAATGAAGGAATATCAGCTTAAACTAAATGCCATGTTAATGGGTTGTAGCAAAAATCCCTGCTACCAGTTACAACCCGGGATATTTTATTTCCCATGTAAACAGGATTATAAAAGGGGTTAACAAAAAGGGATTAAAATAAGGTTAACAAAAACCCTTCCTATACTTGGTCTTTGCCCCATAAAACAAAACTTCTGATCAAATTTCACGGATTTTGCTTCAACTGTTTCATCTGGGCGTGATTTCTCTGTTACCTTTTTGAACCCCAAAGCAGAATATGCCATAATCTGCAACGTACATCGCAGAACAATCAGTGCCACTGCAGAATGATCTGGATGAATTTTAAGAAGAATGTAGAATTATTATATGGAAATTTGTGCTGCAGAACATATCCAGTCAGCCGATGGTTCGTTGCAGAACAATACAAAATATTTGGCTTTGGGGCCTTTAAATCCCCTTTTAACCTCCTTGGGGGTCAAATTTTGAAAAACCCCTTGTTGGTGAGTCTTTACGTCATGAAATAAAACTGTTGATCAAAATTGATATTCATAGCTCTAGGGGTTTCGGCGCAGCATGATTTATGATATATATCATAATATATATATATTATGACATATTTATATAACCTTTGAACCCCCTTAGGGGCCGAATTTTGGAAAACCCCATCTTAATGAGTCTTTACATCATGAAATAAAACTACTGACCAAATTTCATTAATATAGCCTCAGAGTGGGTTCAGTTCAGTGATGATGAATCAGTGAATCAGTCAATCAATTAATCAGGACATATTATTTTATATGTATAGATAAATGCAATCAAACATAAATCCAATAAAATTGAAAAAGTGGGTAATACAATACAAGCAAACCTGTCAGAGAAGAAAGAAAAGGGGGGGGGGAATAGAACATTCATATTAACAGTAAAACACCTTTTGCAGCCACCGGCAGGGCAAAAAAATTCTTCCTTGAAAGAGGGGTGACCGTTAATCAGGGTATGAAATGCATCCATACTTTTATTATATAAGGAGAAATTATTATTTGGCCATAAAAGAAAGGTGACCACATCTGAGGGGGTGTCCGTTCAAAAGGGTTTTACTGATCCCTTTTTTGCTATTAGTGAGCTTAAGAATTTTCTAAAAAAAGCAATCAATAAACATAATCATTGAGTCATTTATCACTGAACATAATCATCAGAAGATGATTAAGCAGATGATGAATATTCATTATCTGCAGACAATGGGAGCAACTTAAGAGTTAACATATGTTTATCTGACCAATTCCTTCATATTATTTACCCATTCATATTGTACTTGAATTGTGTACAGTTGAAACCTCATATCAGTCATATATTATCATCATACAGGATGATTATAATTAAAGTTGCTACTGCTGTAAAATTAGAACCACTTTTCAGAATGGCTTGAAAATTATGAATACTCCTTGAAGCAATGGAAATTTGTTTGGCAAAGGAAGAAAAAAAAAAGTAAAAAAATCAACCAATAGGTCTCTCTGAATTCGCGAAACAAGAGAAAAATGGGTTTGGAAAATAAAAAACAATAGTTGGCCGAGGTAAAATAACTATTTAATTAACATGCCAAAATTTCATAACTCATAGAAACAGCACAAATGAAGTCACAAAAACGGCAGGAACTAGAGGGGAGCAAATGGGGTAACTGCCCTGTGCCACAAACTCTTTTGCACCAGTATGAGGAGGTGAACAACTTTACATCAATTACATTTCTCCCAATATTTCAACACAATACTAAAATACATTTCTCACAATGTATAAACATGATTCCCCCAAATATTAGTACAGGACTCAAGATGGGAATTTCCTTAGAGGTATCATGTTACTAGGGACGTCTTGTCTCCCCTCTGGCATATAAGCCGCAACAGTAAAACTTCCCGAGAAACTCAGATTTTAATATGCCATGTGTAATGTTGGCTAATATAACATGTAATTTAATTAGTGATGCTTTTACCCTTGGCCAGAAAACCTAAAAAAAACTATCTCTACCCATGTGGGACCTATTTTTTGTGGTCCCTGTTTACATTTCCCAGGCTGACAAAGCTTTCTTTTTTGCCCTTTCAACTTAGATTTCGTACCCCTCCTGGAGCAGCTGCTGCGCAGCCCAAGAGTCACCCTTGCTCTCAATACTGCATCAAAAATTAGTTTTCTCTGCAAATTCAATTGTGTACCTTCATAATTTAAATTCTAGAAACAATTGTTTGTTTTTCTGCAATTGTTTTTTCCTGAACATGATTTGGCACCCCTCCAATAGCAGCACCCCATGCGGCCACCCCTCTGTCATAGTGGTTTCAATCACGAAAATCTGGGTCAAACACCCACACATTTGCAGTGGCTGAATATGACATTTTTTTGGTTGAATATGAATTTTTGTGGTTTTTAAACATTAAGGGCTCTCATACCTTTTAAACATAGTGAAAAACCCTACTCTAATAGAAATATTAAAAATACTACTTAGCCATTGTGTAAAAAAATTTGAAATAAATCATATTTTTCATTATACCAACATAATATAGTATATATAAAGTTTTGTATACCTCTAATACACTCAATTTTTTGCAAATTTTAAAAAAATATATATTAAAAACACCTTACACACATAATAAAATACCATGACATCAATTTAATTGAATAAAAATTGATTCAAAGTGAAAGACACTGTACAGTTTGTGAAATGCAGCAAAAGATTGAAATTTCATTGACTCAATTTTATTTAAATTTTTAATTTCAAAATTTAAAATTCAATTTCAATTAAGATTGTGTTAATGAAATCCCAATCTTTTCCTTCATTTCATGAACTGAACAGTATCTTTTGCTTTGTATCAACTTTTATTCAATTAAATTGATGTCATGGTATTTTATCATGTGCGCAAACTGTTTTTAATGCATTATTTTGAAAATTTGTAAAAAATTAATTATTAGAGATATGTGTAAACATTAAGTATTAGAGATATGTGTAAACATTAAGTATTAGAGATATGTGTAAACATTAAGTATTAGAGATATGTGTAAACATTATACTGACGTAGGATATCATATATAATCAAATATGTGTAAAAAATTTGAAATAAATCAGTGGTTTAGTAGTATTTTCAATGATATTACTTTTAGGGTATAGAGTTTTTCACCATGTCAAAAGGTAGGAGGACCCCCTTAAGTCTGCTTTCCCTATAAAAAATGGTTGCAACAAAAATCAAGACTTACAACACAAAATAAATATACAGTATATATATTCAGTTACATATCTACTCGTATGCAATTTGGCAGATAGTTGGCATCAATTACTGAACATGCAATTTTTATTTTTATATTTTAAGATTTTTCTATAGAATGATTATTAATTTAAAAAAAAATTGAAAAATTATGATACAAAATTTTTTCAGCCAACACAAACTGCTACTGTTCTAGACAACATTCCTTAGCAACCAAAAAAGTGTGAGTCATGTCTTTAGGAAAAGTTTGTCTCCATGCAATATGACAATTTATTTTTTTGATACGTTTTTGTTTATTTTTTGTTATCAATGCTATATATATTGCAGCTTCAACATTCATTGTTTTTTTTTCTAAAATTAAATTTTCTTCCCTAAAAACTGTTCCAAAAAGGACTTCCCTGGTATAATAAGAGCGGTGGCGTAGCAAGGTCTGGTGGCACCCGGTGCGGAGTTTTAACTTGTCACCCCCCACGTCCACCAAAATATAAAATGAAATTTATTGATGAAGTAATTTTTTTTAATAAGACAACAAATAAGAGGCAAATACTAGGAAATACTAAAAACTTTGTTATGCATTTCGGCACGCTATGGGCAGGGACGGCTCCAGCTTACCTGCTGTCCGGGTGTGAAGTCTCGTATGACGCCCCTAATGGCGGCCTTGGCAGGTGGCTGACAGAGCTTCAGTGAAGGGGGACCTCAAGATAAACCTCATTTTTTCCCAGAAGAAAGCTGCACATCATATTGTTTACTGTGTAAAAAATGTGCGTGACCATATGTCCCACTTTTGAAGTAGATTTTCTTGGTTTTTTTAATTCCAGAATTACCTTATCATTCTTAATAATGCTGGATAACTTGATCCTTAAAATAGCACTTATTTTTGTGAGCCACCATCACGTATCCTGTAACGATAAGTAACAAGATTATTTTTACATAGAAATTTTTTTCAAAGGTGTTTCTGGTGCTCCAGGGACCAGCCAAGTGAGAAGCCGAATTGTTCCTTTGCTTTCATTTGACTATTCTGGAACAAATTCTGGGTGAGGGAATGGCAATCCCCCCTCCTAGAGCAGGCCGGGGGCCAGTAGGCTGGGATCTTTTGCGAGTCCCTCAGTCAGACTTCTCACGGGACTTTCAATAGTTAATTTATAGAGTGAATAAGCCAAAACATTATGAGAATTGTCCGGCCTCAGGGCTAGACCTCTGTCAGTCCTGCCCTTGTGGGGGCCAAGGGTGACGTAACCAAAATGGGCACTTGCTCATTGGGATAAGAATATAGGAGCGGCACTTGGCCATGCGACCCATTGGGGCTACACAAGGCACTGTTCAAGAGGGGTGCTAAATTCCATATGAATAGATAAAAAAAAGTTTCATTGGCCGAAAAAAATCAAAGAAAACTGTCTGCTTAGGAGGGGCACAAAATCCGAGATGAAACGGCATAAGAAATAGGAATTTTTTGATAAGTCGCGAAGGAAGGGCATGACCCCCCAATGGTAGGGCTGACAGGGCTCCAGCTTGGGAGCTCGGGACTAAATCCTTATTTTTTTTTCAAACCATAAATTACCTGTAGAAGGCCCCCCATGGAAAATCTGTCTTGGGTTAAGTGAAACATTCCAGCCTGAGGTCCCTGATGCATGATGTAGGAGCTATGGGGTGGGGGCAATAGGCAGGAGCAAAAAATAGGTCCTGCACACGTAGAGTCCCTTCGATTGCTTACAGTTTTGTTTTTTGTATTACAAGCCCTGTCTATTTTCTCAACGTTTCTGCTGTCGAGGTATGACTCAAAAGCGTGATGTCATGAAATTTTTACTGTGTTAAATTTTGGGGTCGTGACTAAAGGCTGCGCTGCCGCCCCTTACTACCTACTAGTAAACCAGACATGCACCTCGTCCATATTCCTCCTTGTCTATATTCCTCTAACGAATTGGTATATGTTGGAATGTGCGTGCACATGTAGTGAAACCTGACATGAAATTTGTTTCTGTTTAATGCTTGTTATGTGTAGTGCTGCCATCTGCTACCAGTTTTTCTGAGTGAAGTGTAATGATTGAATGATTTATCGTTGTAGGCCTGTTGCGCTCTGTGGCGAAACTTTGGAGAGATTGGCTTGCATTTGCACCTTGAAGTTGGGAACCACAGGAAACCAACTTCAGCGGAACCACCACTGTGGTGACGGGGGGGGGGGGGAGTTCGAACCCAGATCCTCGCGATGGAATTCGTCAGTATGACCACTCGACCACCACAGCGGCGCCCCTTACAACCTGCTGCCCGGTTGCACTGCACCCCTTTCACCCTCACTTGAGCTGTCCCAGCCATGGCCCCCACATGCTAGTGCCGGGCCCCCAGGCCAGGATTTTTTGCGGGCCCTACTTCCCCCCCCCCCTGAAAAATTTTGTGCACCTCCCTTGAGAAAAGATTATGGTGTATTTTTTCAGTAAAAAAAAAAAAAGAAGCCCCTTTCGGGAAGAAAAAAATGTTAAATGCCCCCCCCCCCCCCATGAGAAAATCCTGCATACGATACAGCATTTGTATATGCAGCAAAACATCGCTACAACAATAATCGATAATAAATACATCTACAATGATATTTTTTTCAAATCTTGTTTGGAATTGCCTGGCTTAATGTTAAACTCTCAGTACAACGACATCATCTACTATGATAAACCCCTCTATAACCTGATATTTTTAAGAGAATTTTGAAATTGCTACAACAATATTTTTTATATTTTGTTCAAAATCGTTTTGAATTTAATTTTAACTTCACCACTTGTTCTCGTTCTTTTGAAGACGTCTGATGACATCAATATTTTGCACTAAATGATCACAGAAAGCTAACATTATTTGTATTGCTGCACTATGTGTACAATACAAAAGCACTATGCAGTAAGCTTCTGTACAGGGACAATACACATCCAAGTGAATTTTATAAATAAACTAATCAATTACAATTTTTTGTAACGAATAAATACATAAAAGTGCATTTTCTGATGATATTAACAATGCCGATATAGAAAAAATGACAATAGCATAAATTTGATCACACGTGAGGATAATGTTACCTCTTTAATCTATCTAATACAATATTTTTTTTGGTTCGTAGAATATTGTTATATCGAGGTTTCACTGTATATTTAAAGTAAATACTAAAATATAATTGTGTGTGTGTGATAAATATTATCACATTTCGAGATATGATTATGGGATTTGTATATAATTTTACACAATACAATAGAGCTCCCCTATGGGCCAGTTAAGAGAACGAATTGGTTATGATATGGTTGGAGATATGGTATTCCCATAGAAACTTGTGATTGCCATAGGCGTATTGCCATTTTCACGAGGGGGGGGGTTACGTTCTTTTTTCCTGTGATAATTTTATAGTAATTTTCCCTATAATCTCGGCTCTGGGGGGGGGGTTAGAACCCTAAACCCCCTTTGCATACGCCAATGGTGATCGTGATTCATGGCCGGCAGGGCCGCAACTGGGGGGCAGGGGGACAAGCAGGTATCTTGCCCAGGACCATAAGAGTGTGCAAAATTCACCTTTTATATAGCCTCTTTAAAATTACAGGGGGGGGGGGATGTCAAAATATGTGCTTACCTCAGCTGATCAAGCATTTATTTGCGGCCCTGATGGCTAGTGTTTAATGTCAAAGTCTCTCGATTAACGATAATACCTCTATTATGGTATTTCTCTTCGTCCGTAGAATATCGTTATATCTATATATAATATATATTTGATTAAAGAGTTTGCTGCAAATAATATCGCATTTATCACAAAGTTCATAAATACCTCATTTCGATTTTCTGTTTTTCCTGAGTTACTGAAATGAGCCACTATTACTCATGTTTTTGAAGCTGGCGATAAAAATTCTCTGCTGAAGTATAGGCCTATCTCAATTTTACCGGTTTTTTCTAAACATAATGAAAAAATTCTTTCAATTAGAATATGTAATTTTTTATATTCTGTAAATTTTTTTTTCTAAAAACCAATTTGGTTTTATAAAAAGACGAGGTGCTGAAAATACCCATTTGGCTTTTTCGAAATTTATTTATAATGCCATTGACAAGAGTAAATTTACTGTTACTATATTTTTAGATATTTCGAAGGCTTTTGACAATGTGAACCATTATATTCTCATTCAAAAACTCAATTCAGCTGGTATTCGGGGGTCGTATTTTAAATAGTTTCACTTAATATTTGACTAATTTATATATGTCCATAAAAATAGAGGAGGAGAGACAAGGATCTATATTGGGTCATTTGTTTTTTCTGATTTTCATTAATGACCTTTGTAATTTAGAATTTAACGATTCCATGATCACTTATGCCGATGATTCTGTATTCATGTATTCATGCGATGATTTTGACAGCCTTAAGAATCGTATTAACCCCGACTTCATATTAATTCAAAAATGGTTCTATGCTAATGATTTAAAATTAAATTTACAGAAGACAAAATACGTTAATTTCAATCTTATGCAACCTGATTTACATCTTAATCTTAAATTTCACACCCTCGCTTGTGATTTTCAATCTCATTGTCAATGCGATTCAATTCAAGAAGTAGATAGTATTAAATACTTGGGTATAAATGTAGACAGCAATTTAAAATGTAAATCTTATGTACATGAATTACTTAAAAAACTTCGTTTTGTTTTATATAATTTTTATTATATAATTAAGAAAGTTTCCACTAATTTCTTAAAAGACCTATACTATGCTTGGTTTTATTCACTTATAAATTATGGTACAATTATATGGGGTGGTGATTAATATAAAACTAATTTATTGCCTTTATTTTCAATACAAAAAAAAGAGTTTTCAAAAGTTTGAGTCGGGATGTCTCATTCTTCTACAATTTTTAGAAATCTTAATCTACTTCCTTTATGCCATAATGCTCTTTTTCGAATTATTCTTTTCTTAAACCGTAATAAAGGATTATGCAGTTTAAAAGATAATGTTTCCGAGTGAAGACCTCATATGATTTACATATTCCTACTTTTAGGAAAAATTTTTGTTCGTCAACATTATTATTTAGCTTGGAAATTATATAATTCACTACCACTAGAAATACAAAATATACCCACACACGCAGCATTTAAAAAATCATTATTCAAATTATTAATTTCAATAGACGATGTAGACTCTTATTTTGACCTTTAGGAGGAGCAATAAAATTTATTCACTTTAGCTTTGCCACTTTAATTATGTATATTTTTTCAATTAAAAACCAAAATTGTTCTTGTTTGTCTTGTCTATTGTATGTGCGAGTTTCATTTTTTTTCATATATTTTTTATCTAATGTTTTGTTTATTACATTTCTCGGCATGCATTAATAACTGTCTTTTTTGTGTTCTGTGTGAATGTTTTTTGGTTCTTGATTTTTTATCTTTAAGTTATTTTTTATTTGACATTGATAATTTTGTCTCGTTTATGTTGAATAAGTCTTTTTTATGTTTCTGTTCAATGTCGTATGTTTTATATATTTGATTCGTTAATTACCATGTAAATTTTCAATCATTCGTACAGGCATCACAGCCTCTGGATGATAAATATTTTTTAAAAAACTATTCTAAATTGTATGTTGAAAATGGGTATAAATTTTTTTTTTTTTTTTTTTTGTTCTCATACATCTCTATTTGTTACCAGTTAATTACACTGCTCAAAACAAGTAGGGGAGCAATCAAAAAAGCGAAGAAAATCATGCGAGACAGCCACGTATTGGCATACAATGGATAGTACACGGGTATCAATGCGCAATACAGAAAAAAGACGTAAAAAAATTTGGAATTAAGCTTTAATTCTTTGAAAATATGGAAAAAAGATGATTTAGGGCAACAATTTGGTTACATGTAAACGATAAAAAAAAAGTACTGTTTAGACATGATGCATGAGTTTTAATAGGGCGTGTGGTCTCCTCGAACAGCTAAGACTGCTGCACACCTGTTTGCCATGGATGCGATGAGGTTATCGATCAGACTTTGGGGAATACTGTTCCACTCCTCAAGAAGTGCAATCTGCAAGTCTCGGACAGTAACAGGCGGCCTTGGTCGTGCAGCAATGCATCGTCCAGGATTCAGGTCAGGAGAGCACGCTGGCCATTGCATACGCTGTATTGTTTCAGCTTCAAACATGTTCTCCACCAGACGAGCTCTATGCGGTCGGGCATTATCATCCTGGAAAACAAAGGAATCTTCAATGGCTCCAGCGTAAGGGATGACATGAGGTCGCAGTATCTCGTCTGCATACCTTCGGGCCGTCAAAGTGCCATTCCGAATGATATGCAGGTCCGTACGCCTGCCTATGTTGATTCCACCCCATACCATCCAACCAGCTCGTCTGTATTGTGACCTTTCACGAACGAATGCGGGGTTATTTCGAGTGCCCCTGTCCCTCCATACCAGAACACGTCGGGTGTCACACTCCAGACTGAATCGGGACTCGTCTGTAAACAGCACTTGGCTCCAGTCATGTTGCTCCCAATCTCTATGTTCAGCAGCCCATCTTCTTCGGGCCGCACGGTGGCATGGGGTCAACGGAATGCAGACCATTGGCCTACGTGCATAGAGCCCTCCCTCATGAAGCCGATTACGTACTGTTTGGCTGGACACCCTTCGTCCGGTTGCCAAGAGCAACCGTCTTTGCAGCTGCGTAGCATTCTCTGTTCTGTTTCAACGGGCTGTTAACCGTATATACCTGTCATCAGTTGCTGTAGTGGCGCGTGGCCGACCTTGCCCTGGTCGACGTCTAACATTTCCTGTTTCTTGGAATCGATTCCACAGCCTTGCAACAACACTTCTGGAGACTCCAACAGTGTCCACGACACTACGTTGTGTTTGCCCGGATTCCAGTCTGCCTATAACACGCCATGCCATGGATTCCGGTAAATCACGTTGTTGAGACACCAAGTCACCTTGTCTCAAAAAAAAATACTGGCTACACTCAGCGGATTTTTGATATGGTTATGTACACCATGATTATCTAAGATTGTCGAACTCTGTTTGATCAGTCTGCAGTTCACTAAAGCCTACATTTCTAAGAATGCAAGAATAAAAACGTACTCACCCAATATAAACAATCCACCCAAGAAAGCACATTCCTCTTTGTCACATTACTCAGAATTAGCCCCTATACACATGTTAAATGATAACAACACCCTGGGGTATGAACGGGAAAATCGAAGCAGCGCACTGCAAATTAGATATCCCTAGAATCCCACTCTCTTGAGAGGCCAATGTTTCATAAATGGAACATGCATTTTTGAATGCGCATAGCTATTTAATTTTTAACAGTACAAAGAAATTAATTGATTTACTTTGATTGATATATTAAGTGGTAGAAATGCACAAAATAATTTTCAATTTACTTCAAAATTGAAATTTTGGCAAATTTTAATCGAAATGGGGAAAATATACCCCAAAAATTTCAAATTTCCTTGAAAAAAAAATTTCCTTGATTGATAATGAAAGATGAACTTTCATTATCAATTTATAATTCTTGTTGAATTCTTCCGAAATTTCCAGTTTTTTAGAGAGAGCGTTTTTTGTTTTTTCCGACATTACGAACGACGAATTTGACACAGTCAGCAAGCAGTGCCGTCTGAATGCATGGACCCACCTGAGCACGGCCCGGGGGCCTCCAGAGAAGGGGGGGGGGCTCACAAAAATGGGAAGTAATTGAAATTTTCAAGAATTCTCTAGGTTGGGCCTCAGGAAAATCAATTGGCCCGGAGGCCCATGATGCTCTTAAGATGGCCCTGTCAGCAAGCAAAGCACCACATCGATAGAAAGTTCTGCAGGAAATGATCGAAAGAACTTACTGTGCATGTGTATTTATTTTCGGCAGACCTGTACCCCCCCAAATGCTTACAGTAGACTTTTTCACCCTCTCTGGATAACGTTGAAAACATAGGGAGAGAAAAAATTCTGAAAGGTCATATGGCCGTCAAAACAATTGAAACCCATTTCTTCGGGACTCTCTACATCTGCGTATTCTCAGAAAGAGGCAATAAACAAATCACCTAGGTGTCCACTCTAAATGGTCATCAGCCATCTCACTGGCAATTTTCGTATACGTCAGCAATCACCCTAAAATTTATGTCTTTTGCGGTGACAATATGCTAGAACTGTTGCAGCAACGTTTTTTCACTGCATACAAAAATTTTGTGCACATTTGATGGATATAAATTACGTTTTTCTTTTTTCAAAAGTTTCCGAGTTTGAGTCGAAGTGAAAACATCGAATAATTGAGGTTTTACGTTAAATAAATGAATGAAATATTTTAACATTAAAATGTATTGTTACCAATTGCTACCCAAGTTAAACGTCATATAAACATGAAAGTTTTATAACTGAGTGACGTATGAACGAGGTTACTCTGTAATTTGTAGATATGCCCTATTAAAAATGATCGTTTTTAAACTTTATGAAACACAATTCAACAAACATTGCAACTGGCCTCGATACAGGGACAAACTCTTCTGACATAGATTTATTATAGTTAACTCTTAATGCTCAAAATAAAAATTTTAACAAAAATTCAAATTTTTAGCTTTGCTTACCGTTCTTTTGGGTTAGAACCGTAGGATTCATCCACGTGGGAAAAAATCAATCCTTTATGTACGTAAACTCGTTCAACTATTTTACTAAAAGATTTCGAACAACTGTATTTTTGCAGACGCGAACCGTAAATATTTTTCTGTGTCACAATATCGTCTGTGAATAGAAGTTTTGAGGGGAGATGTGTCCTCAAGACAGTACAGCGAATAAAAAAGGCCAATGCGGAATGTAGCCTTTTTTTTTTCAGAAGCAAGGAAAAAACCCCTTGATTTGTTCAGACTGGGAGAGGGAGGGGGTTACTAGAGGGGCCGTGAGCGAAATCACGTGATTCAGTACACACGTCATTACAGCCATTTCGTAGAATACTTTTTGCGCGAAAATGCTTTAAACGAGAAATCTCGATGAGTATCAGTAATAAGAGTTGGCACCAGAGAGTTGCAGGACACAAGGAAGAGAAAGTAATGCGGGATCCACTGTATACAAAAGCTTGCAGCAAAGCTGTCTCAGTATCGTAACCCGCCCACGATAGTGGGGCTGGCGGAGCTTCAGGCCTGGGGCCTGGACCATTCTTGTCATTTTTTGTCTTTTTTCCACACTATTAGTTCACTATAGAGGGGGTTCGCTGAAGAGCGCAGCCTATGGGCCCCTATTCCAGGATGTTGGGGGAGGGGTTCATGTGCTTTATCGGCACCCAGAGGCAATTTCACTGTGGAATACGACATCTGTTTATTCCAATTTTCATTCTATCGAGACATTATGGCCTTCTACGAACTGAAACAGCAGGGGTCGCGCGGTAGCCCTGTAGGTCCCTACACACGCTAGACGACTAGATAAGGATTCTTCTAGTGGCCTCCCTTATTCTAGTGGCTATAGTCCTAAGGACACACAAAATGCTGGTGTCCTTGATGTCTCAGTAGCCATGACGATTACAATGTCTTTTCTTCCTTCCTAGGAGAACGACTGCCATGAGAGCCGGGGGGGGGGGCGTTGTACAATGTTCTTTTCTTCGTTTCCGGGTTTTTTTCCGTTTACTTGTACATGTGTATAGTTAAAAAGAATCTCAATGAGATCTACGGTACGTAGTTGAAGATATCCGTCCATACGAGTACAAATTGATATGATTGATATTAAAGAGTTCTGTCTATTTTCCTATGGGACATATCTGAAAGAAAGAAAATCAAAAAGATCTTTCCGCGGGCCCCCCCTGACTCCCGGGCTCCAGGGCCAGAGCCCTGTCAGCCCCCCCCCCCCATGTGGAGGCCTTGGCCCCGGTTATGGGCGTCATCTTCAGAGAATAATAATACCACACTGACTGAACACGCAGGCGCTTTGCTTTATTATTGCCACTACGTTTTGAAGCGTTTGTCTTGCATTTCCCTGTTCTTTATTAATTTAACCCCAGTGATCATTTGATCATTGAATGGATGACAATAATGAATGGAACAAGACTTTAGTTAAATTATAAACATTTATTCTATTAACTATTAATAATTAGTACAATATTTTTACAAGTTATCTTCTCCGTTAGCCTTTTCTCTCAAACATTACAACGAGACAATAAAATAGCACTCTCTCACAGCTTGTCCAGGTATTCATGTATTAGTTCACATCGTCCACAAGACACTCCAAGATGTCTCAGTCAATCAGTGGCCTTCTATACACTACGGTAGGAGAGACCCTGATACCAGGTTCAGACGGGTTAGAGTCTTGAAATATCTGTTGAGACTATAGGTCAGCCATTGTGTAGGAAACAACTGGAAGCAGACGTCAAGAGAGGTCCAAGGGTAGTTGGTCTGGCCACGAATCAATCCGCAGGCGATGGGATCATGGCGACGTTTGATTACCACATGAGCTCAAGCAATGAGACGGGTGAGGTTCCAAAGGCACACCTTCCCGAATTTAACACATTGTTACAACTGAGAGACTATCTGGCTCACACCTCAACAGGGCGTGACACCTTAGTAACGAAGACAGGAAATTAGACGGAAGAAGTAGTCATCGTGCACATCTCTCTATCTGGTTTTTATGCAGGAGCATTCCCACAATGCTTCATGACAGAACCAATCACAAGATTGAAGGTACAGTATTGCGCTTGCGTCTAATTTACATAACTTCATGAGAGGAAGGAAATATTGTAAAAATATAACACCGAATCTGGGAACCAAAATAAAGACTGTGGCCAACCGGTGGACATAGGATCCCGCCAATCGATCCAGGAAACAAAATAAGGTAAAACAAATTAAAATCAATTAAAAATGACTAGAATAAGGACGATTTCCACGTGGGCCTAAAAGGTAATATTGCAGTTTGACTCCTATAGTACTCTTTCCGCTGAGCAACCGAGATTGAAGATTTGAAAATCATTCAAGTGGGGAAACTCAGTCAGCGTGATATTCTTATCCTGTAAAGACGACACACCCATAGCGTGTCGAAATGCATAAGAAATTTTTTAGTATTTCCTGGTATTTTTGCCTTATTTGTTGACGATTTTTTGAATATTATGTTCGGATTAAAACTACGATCTTGTTGCACAGAACGACTTGGGGTGAATGATATTTGTGGGAAGGATGAGATAATGGGTCACCAGCAGGGCCACAACTGGGGGGTGCAGGCGGGTCTGGTGCCCTGGGCACCGGACTAGAGGGGGTGCAAATTTTACTCTTTAACCTCCCCTTCAACAGTATGAGGAGGCGCCAAAATGAGTGCTTGCTCCGGCTGACCGAACATCTAGTTGCAGCCCTGGTCACCAGGGTCAGCTTTTTGTTTATTTGAGCACCAACACAGTTCAAAAGAAACGAGACAACACCCCCTCCCTTACGTACTTCGCAATAATACTAAATTATTACAGCATCACATCATTCACCCACAATTTTCTGCAATTAGCGATTGTAAAGGCCCATGTAAATTATTTGACATGTTATTTTATGTAACAAAAAAGGCACATTAATATAAAACTGGTAATTTTTTGTCACCCCCCAGATCTGGTACCCAGTGCGGGCCATACCCCCACACCCTCCTTCCTATGCCGCTGTATAAGAGGACCTGGGTTTGATTCTAAAATTTGTTTGTCCCACATTTCTTTCTAAAGATTCATTTCTGCATAACATGCAGAAAATTAATTTTTTAATTTATATGGGTCATGTCACGAACATATTAAATTAAAAATAATGAATGCAGAGGAAAACTTGCAGAGGCATTACGTAGTTGCATAAATCATTTATTTGGTTCAAATATATTTTTAATTACTTTTCTTTTCTTTCAAACTGAGCGCAACTCGGGTCTATCACCATCTGTGGGCTATTTACTACCTATTCAGTTGTGCAGGAAATGTAACTGTGTACCTAACAGTGAGTGCGTATGTAGTGTTGTGTTTTATTGGTTTTTCAGCGCCGCCATCTATATTTCAGAAGTGAAGTGAGTGATGTGCTATGATTGAATTACATTTGTACTGTTTGTACAATAATTGTACTGTTGTAAACTTGTTGCTCTCTGTGGTGAGACTTTTTAAAGGAGAGATCGGCTCGTATTCGTGTCTTGAAGTTGGGAAATACAGAAAACCAACTTCAGCCGACCACCACTGTGGCAATGATGGGGTTCGAACCCGGGACCTCGTGACACAAGTCCGTCACTATGACCACTCGACCACCACAGTGGCATTTTGAATTACTACTAAATTCTTCAATCCAGTTACTAAACAATTAAATTGGGACTTCAGCCATGGTGAAAGAATGACAAAAAGGAAACTTCACCTTTGGAAAAATCATGTTAAAAACCGCTAACCTTAGATTTATGCTAATCAGGACTGCACTATAGTTTCAGCCTGTTGACTCATCAACAGCTAGTAATGACATAACCATCCAGATAGCAACTTGCAACAAAACGATAAACCTCTCCATTAATTATACAAAGCATAATTGCCTGGATACCAAGCGAAGATGAATTTCAGAAAGAAAATTCACATTCCTCTATAACTTAGCAAAAAACACCTAAAAAGCACTAGTGTACGTAAGACTCATCTACCATTCATTTTCTGTTTTTGGCTTCTGTGGCGGGATATACTCTCATGTGCTCTACATTTTATAATTTTTAAAACACACACAAAAAGATTAACTTTAATAGGCAATAGACTGACTGTTCCTGACATTAGAAGTACACCACAAAGTGTGGCATTATCAAGAACCACACCTACAGATATTTTTCTTTTTGGGGATGTTTATTGCTAAAGATGATCACATAGTAGTTTTTTGGCATTCATCTAGACGACATAATAGAGATAATTTGTTTTGGCTGCAGTGAAATCCAAGAAAACAAGATAATTTGATATAGAGGACTTCAAGAGCATAGGCGGACATAGACTTGAATATCTGGGGGGGGGGATTGCGATAATTGCTGGAGAGGGCATAATGATGTCACTTCATATATACTTTGCCTTTTGCCCCTCCCCGGTATTTCTGCCAATGTTCATGAGGCTTTTGCCAAAGATAAGTCAAGACAGCAGGCTGTAGATCAGTAAGAAGAGCAGAAGGAAAGTTTTTCAGTATGATTTATTATTAAAAGAAATTTTATAAGTACTTAAGGAATTGAAAGTATATAAAAGTAATTATATATATGTGTGTGTGTGTGTGTGTGTGTGTATATATATATATATATATATGTATAAAAAGGAAAATGCTCTTGTTATACATTTCAGGCCAAAAAAAAATTTATATACTGTCGCCATCTGGCACAACTATGTCTGCACTCCATGCTTCAGACTAATAATGTGTGTTAAAAGGAAATGTTGATTATGTTTCTCATGGTTGATACACTCAACCGGTTTCCAAGAAGACTGGGTTAGATTCCCAGAGGAGGAAAACTTTTTTTTTCCAAAGATTTGTTTTTTTCTGCATAACATCCAGAAAACCATATTTCTCAAGTCAGTTGAATATTTTAAGTGTTGTCAAACTATCACAGCAAAGCAGCACAAGCCCAGCCAGACAGCTGCATCAATACTTCATCCTTGACTTCAAGATCACTGATCGATGAAGATGTTCATCACTCATGCAAAGTGAAACAAAAGTTTTACCACATATTCAGTTTTCAAACAGCCCATAACCCTTCTATCATAATACAATCGATAGTCACAAATATTTTTCATCCTATAAAATAGGGTCAAATATAGTAAGACATCTACCTCACTGTTCAGAAAAGCTGCCAATCTTTTTATTTTCATTGAAATCTCAAAACATTTCATTCAAAACATGACTTATTTGCTATTGAACCTAAATCCTCACTGCTCTCTCCTTATACGTACAAAATTTGGAATGTCTATTAACTGCAAGATGAATTTTTTATATGTATACCAAGCAGAATCTGGCTTGGACACATTTTTTTCTGCCATTGCTGATAATCTTTAGCATATCCTCTAATAGCTCGACATATACCCTAAGAGGTATATCCACCATATAGGTTACATTAAAAAATCACTGGTTTACATTAAAAAATTAACAAAATTTGACAGATTTCTGAAATCATCAAAACACTAACAGCAACAATTTCTTAGCTTGAATAATAACTTTAAATGTTTTTCTTTAGTTATGGTTCCCAAATATTTTTTCAAAAACTTTTGTTTAGGCTGGACACAGTCAGGTGGAGAGCAAAGAAATGAGAGAACTTTGAGCAAAGCTACAAATTCAAGCAAATGAATCCCTATCTCACACACACACTTGGTAGTGTGCACTGCAGCCTGACAACAACTCAACAGTGCATACAATTGTGATTATGTTCTTTTAAAACTCCTAATGAAAATTAAAAACATAAAATTTTTCAAAAACATTTTATACAATGTTTTGGCATGGCCTTTTAATCCTCATATAAACAGGGTTGAACTGTATTTTATCATCAAGGGAATTTTCTTTTTTACACATAATTATTAGTAGGGTATGAAGTAATATTCTCATTATGAGTTAATATTCTGACTTTCAGCATCTTCCATCCAGATATTTAGCTTGGCTGCTATATATAGTGTGAAGTGTGATTTCGTAATTCCCCTTTCTGCATTTTACTGTCAAACTGTTGATCTTAGAGAGAGAGAAGCATACTTCCAATTAGAATAAGTATCTAAATAACATGTAGAATTCTGATACCTCATTCACATGTTGCAAAAAGTTGTACAGTTATTAAAATATGAAAATTAACTTTTTATAAGGCCACCCTGACCTCAATAAACCCATTTACAAAGTTGTTACTGTTTCTCCCAAGGCCAAAAAAAAAGTTGCTGAGATGTTTGAATTCAAAAATTGAGAAATAACAGCATAAATTAAGACAATACTTCCCCCCCCCCAATTTATTCTGTTCTTTCCTGACCTAAAATATCTGTGCCAATATTGCATTAAACGCGTGGATTTTTTTTTGGCCTTTGGAGAGACAGGACAACAATTTTTTAATTAGGTTTTTTAGGACAGGGATTCCATATAAAAAGTTCATTAATATATTTTAGTATCTATACAACCCCTTGTATCATGAATAACATATCAGAGTATATTTGGATATTTTTCTAATTGGAAGTCTGCCCCTGGGATCAGAGGTTCACGAGTAAAATGCAGCAAGGAGAATTACAGAATCACCCTGTACATTTTTTTAATTTTACTGTAACACTCAATTTTTCTTATGTAAAGTATTTTATTTATTTTTAGTTCCAAGTTTTGTGGTGCGGCGTAGTCGAGGCTGTGCCGATAACTACATAAGTATGACTCACCAATATCCATCAAGTAGACCTCCTCGGCTGGAGAAGCAAGAAGAATTTGAAGTTGAAGATGATGTGGTGTATATGCCTTCGCCAGTCACAATACAGATTGAAGATGGAGGAAGCGGAATGGAGGAGGGGACTGGCGGTGAACTGCTCCATCGAATAAATGGAGACCCAGCTGAAATCTTGGATAGTAAAGAGGGTAGTGGTGATGAAGTCTCAAGTGAAACTAATGTGGCTGTTGAGAAAGGTAGCGAGGAAGAAACCAAGACAGACAGAAAAGTTAGTCTTAATTTTTTATGAATAAATTTGAGTTATGTCAATTATGACTTGTGCATTTTTATTTTTTACTTTCATGTGAGAATAAAATATAAAAATTGGAAACTAAGATTTTATATAAAAATTTATTTATGTAATTTTTATCAGATTTTTGCATTTTTATAAGACTTCTGTGATCAAGACAAGCAACTAGCAGTAAAAATTTGAAAAGGTGCCTATTCTTGGTGGCAGCTAACAGCTTGACTTTCAGACAGTAAGAGGATTTATGAGCATGAACTCTGAACTTCTGCTACTGGACTTGCCCCATTGCAGTGATCTCTTTGAACTCAAGTTTGCTTTGTGGCAGAGGAGAAAATGGGAATGATAGCTATTAGAGAAAACTCTAGGATTTCATTAGGATGAAGAATGTGCTATTGTGTTAGAAGTGATTAAAGGGCTTTCGCCATGTCATCTTTTATCTTACACAGGATATATTAAAATGGAAGTTTATGAGAAGCTTCAAAGAAAGTGCATGGTAGTCCCAAACAAAAAAAAAAATCAGTAAAATATTTTTGCTCTCTGTACTTTACTCCATGGTACTTATATAAAAATTCATTGATATAGCACTGCAATCACTGCATTCTAATCATTTTCTCTAAATGATGTAAGAATATAAATTAAAATTTGCATGTGCATAAATCTTAATGGGTTAAATTTGTTTTGATATACTGGAGAAAGTCCAAAAATTTTACTAATTGGGCTTTTTTGATTGGAGACAATATAAGAATTTTAATTATATTTCTTCTTATTAGCTAGTGGGAATGAGAATGCTATGGTTGATTCTTGTGAAGATTCTTTGTTAAATGCCTGGTGTATACATGTCCATAAACACACACTTGTACATTTGACCTGAAAATTTGAAAATGATACAAATAAAATTTTTTGTTCTTGTTCTTTAATTATACATTGGTGCATGTACTTCATGCATGGAACTTGTATGACTCAGAAACTAAAATGAAAAAGTGAGCTCTTTCTGATAAGCGAAACTTCTCAGCTTTTGTACATTGTATGCAGACATTGACTGCAACTAGAAACAAATATGTACTTGGTCACCTGTGGCAAACATGCATTTTCTTCCTCTTTTTATGCTTAATGGATGGTGAAAGGATAAATTTTCAACACACTTGAGTTCATTGTTGGTGTGCCAGATACACCTGCTAGCACCCGAGTGGTGCAGTGGTAAGATGCTTGTCTTCCACTAACGAAGGTTACCATCAAGATCCACAGGTTAGAATCCAGGTAAGAACATTAGAAACAAGTTCTTTACCTACCAAGCCTGGGACTACCACCTATAGATGCCCCCTTCATTTCCCACCCAACTCCACTGGTTGGTAATTGCACTATGATGATATATGACTGGAGATAGTGTGCAGTAAAGTAGCAGGTACACCTGCTCCCGCTCCCTCCCAACTGTGGTTTTGATTGTACCTTTGATGAAAATTACATTTTATGTGCATTTATTATGAACTAATTTTTTTTATAGGTTTCTGGCCGAGTGAAACTGTTAGTTCGGAGTCAAGCTGTCCATGATGATGCATCACCTCCACCAGATCTAGATACAGTAATAGCTAACTCAAATATGCTCAGTGTCACAAATGCTCCAGCATTTGCAACTCAGGTGAAATTTCATTAAAAACAAATTTCTTAAAAGTTCTAATGGTAACAGAACATATAATTATCTTATTGCAGAAATATTTTTGTCAGCTATTTATACCAACCCACTCACTCTTTTTCTGTGTGTCTATAAAAAGCTGTAATAAAAAAAATCTCTCCCTCTCGGGAGCTTTTAATCATCAAGTTTATTTGTGTTCCATTGCAAAAACTATTTTTATTTTATGAATAAAAAATACAGAATGACTGATAACTCATGTAATGCTTCTTCATAAACAGTAGTATTAAAATATATATTGCTAGTTTATGAACAGCACTAAAATATATATTGCTGACTGAACAAGCAATATATATTTTAGTACAACAAAATTTCGTTGATTAAATTTTTTATTAATTTGAATTTTACTAATTTGAATTTTTGGATGATTCAAATTTTACTAATTCCTCTTGAGTTTCCCATTCAATTTAACGTAGGAATAAAATTGTTTAATTCAAATTAGTTTTCTAATGTTTTTGGTAATTTGAAGTGTGATTCAGATATGCCATTTGTCTCTTTTCTCTGAATTCCTAAATTTCAGTCATCTTATTCTTTGCTCTACAGCTTACTTATTTTTACCAGAATATAACATGTAGCTAACATTTAAAAAGTTACAATTTTAACAATCACTTTTAAGTCACTTTTGCAACAAAATTCAGATTTTGTTGTAAAAGTGACAAAGCTTTAATTTTGTTTTGGCTCTAAGTGAGATGCAATGATTTTATCATCAACACTCACACACTGGGTTTTGTTTTTCTGTTTACAGCTAGAGTTTTACCGGATCTTGGATGACTTAATTAATACCTGCCAATGGCAGATGCAATGAAGGAACACTACTCAGGCATTAGCTTGGTCAGTAGTTTTATTTCATGTCGTAAAGACTCGCTAAAAAATGGTTTCTCAATTCAACCCTCAGGAGGTCATGGGGGGGGTGGGGGGGTTGAAAGGTTACATATAGAAATCGCACTGAGCCAACACCATTGAAGGTGCAAATGTGAAATTTGGTCAGTGGTTGTATTTTATCACATACCCACTAAGAAGGATTTTTTGAAATTCAACTCTGGGAGAGGATGTCATAGGTAGGTTCAAAGTTTATATATAGCGAAATCATGCCAAGCTGAAGCTACAAATATGAAATTTGATCCATTTTATTTCATTAAGTCCAAACTCGCAAAGAAGGGTTTTTCGAAATTCAACCCCTCAGGGCTCATAAGGGGGTTCAAAGGTTGAATAGCGAAATCGTGCCAAACCTCGAATCTGCTAAAGCTACAAATATGAAATTTGTTTGGTAGTTTTATTTCATGGCCTAAAGACTCACTAAGAAGAGGTTTCCGAAATTCCACCCACAAAAAGGGGTCATAAGAGGGGTTATATCAAGGCATCACAACAAGCTGAAACCGCTGAAGTGAAAAATAAGAAATTTGGTCAGTATTTTTATTTCATATTGTGGAGACTGAGAAGGGATCTCACTGTGAAGTAACTCACTGAGAAATGATTTTTCAAATTCAACCCTTGGCGGGAGGGGCCATATCAAACTGTGAAGTGCTCATAAAATTTGTACCTTATTATATTCAAATAGTACCTAGAACAGGGGTGACCAACCCACAGCACACATGCCATAAGTGAAACATCATGGTATGAAAAGCGGCATGCAAATGCTTTCTAAAAGTTGAAGAAATTCTATTCCATTTTTTAATCAAAGAAAATCCCTTCAACATCTAAACAATCCTTTTCTTATGTCTTATGAATGATAGTCTTATAGGCTGCCAAACTTATTTTCAGCATCGTAGGCACCATGGGCGGAGATAGGGGGGGGGGACATGGGAGGGCTGACCGATATTATCAGGGCTCCCACTCGTCCTACTTTTCCTACTTTTTGGTAAAATGTCCTACTTTTGTCCTACTTTATCGGTTTTGTCCTACTTTCTAGTTTTTGTCCTACTTTTCCTACTTTTTTACCAAATCCTATCGACAAAATTTGTGTAATTGATTTTAATTGAGCAGAAAATCATTGATATATTGCCAAATATTACAAATGTTGAAGAATGCAATTAATGATTCTGCCAAAGCAGAAATTTCATCATTTTGGGGGGGGGGGGTGTATGTGGACCATTTAGTTGATTAATTTTTCATTTGCTTAGTTTGAGGGTTCAACAAGTATAGTGGTCATAAAAAACTTCTGTCTGGATGGGAAAATAATTTTGCATTTATTACTTCATGGTCTTGGACAGTAACTAACATTCATAATTCAAAATTATGTTGCAAATAGGTGAAGCAACAGTTTGCATTTCAAAGCAGTTGGATACATAGGCCTATTCTAGGTTTGATGATTTTGATGCTACCCAATAGCATTCAGTTGTCTTCTGTATTTTTAAGGCATTAAGAGGCATAAACAATATTTACAATGTTCAGCAAAGAGCTAGAAATGGAAGTGCTTCATTTGTCAAAAATTATTACACTAGCATTTTGAACAGTAAAATGTGAACAAATCCCTTTAAAAAATGATGGGCAACTCAGAAAAACAGGTTCACCTTGACTTATTTACATCGGATCTTGTAATCTACACATTTCCACTGTGCTTTTGAAAGGGGTCTCGAAGGAGCGTCATTCTTAAAAAACGTAAGTCTTCAAAATTTGCTGTGCCTTGCCAAAGAGAGTTGACAAGCACTGCACTTTGGAAGACTCCAAAAAAAAGAATGCTGTCTCTCCTCATATGTATTACAAAGAATTATCTTAGCAAGAATTAATTATTGCGAGTACACTGTTTTGGCCAAAAATTGGTTTTGTAACCAAGTCATTTATCATTTTGCTTTCGCTTAAGTCAATCTTATAGGAAACTGAAATAGTGCTATGAAAAAAAAAGTTAATTCAAAATAAATTTTTTTTTTTTGCAAAAGAAAAGCCCCCCTCACCCTAAAAAAAATTTTTTTTTAGGAATTATTTTCCATTATGCTATGATTATGTTGTCTAAGAGGGTTACCCTACCCCATCCTACTTTTTAGTCCTGCGATTTCCTACTTTTTCTCATTTTTTGAGTGGGAGCCCTGTATTATGTTTATTCATATATATTAATTGACATCATCATGCTTTCCATGGCCCCCACATCCTGGAGCAGGGCCCCTAGGTTGGGATCTTTTGTGGGCCCCCGACCAGACTTTCACGGGCCTCTTTATGATGAATTTATATCTTGAAAAAGCAAAAAAATTAGGAAAATCGTCCCGGGCCTCGAGACTGGAGCCTTGTCAGCTCACCCCTTGGGGGGGCCATGATGCTCCCCCCCCCTCAGCCTTTCAAGTCTATTTCCGCCTATGGAAGGCATTCTTAAAATAATAAATAAGAGTTTCAATTTAAATGTGGTTTTCTGCAGTTCTGCAACTTCAAGGTGTGAATGCAAGCCATTGTCCTATTTAAAACGTTTTTCCACAGTTCAAGCAGCCCTATGACATGATACTCACATAGCATGGATAATTCAAGCATTAACCATGTTTACTGTAAAATATGGAAGACACGGTGTAGGAGCATATGTCTAAAATAAAGTTCCTTCTGAAAGTTTATGTGAAGAAATAGTTTTTTAATATAAAATACATTAAAAAAAATTAAAATTTCAAAAGAAAGTACCTTTATATGTTGTTATAATAGATTTCTGTTAATTTCAATGCTATTTGGAGGCCAAGAACACAAAATTTCTCTTTAAGAAATTCATTGATACCCACCCTTTAAGCCATATATGGTAAACCCTTGACCAAATGTGGCCCTGAAGGTTATCTGATGTGGCTTGCCCCTCAAAGTTTTTTGAGGGGCACCCAATTTTGTAAAAATGAACTAAGCAGCACATTTACAGAGCAGTTAAATGACCCGTGGCACAATTTCAGAACACTTAAACAATCGTATCACATTTAGAAATCCCTGGAGTGACGTGGCACAATTTTAGAGCACTTAAGTATCCCCCCCCCCCCCCCGTGTGGTTCTACATCACTCAAGTTACCCACAGAACATTCCCAGATTACTTAAGTGATTTGTAGCATAATTATGGATCACTTGAGTAATGCATTGCACAGTTCCAGAGCACTTAGGCGGGCCGGACACATTTCCTGAGCACTTGAAGAATCCTTGAAACATTTCGAGATTCCTGAAGTGGGGGCTCTGTAAGGGATTTATCATTAGGGAGAATGCTGGTTCAAGTGCGCACAAACTAGCGAAAGATTTTTCTCATTTTTGGCGCACCGAGTGTAAGATTACTGTTCATCAAAGGCTCATTAACCATTTAAATGCCAATTTTCCATAAATGGAACATAATTTGTATCTGATATATTTGTAAAAAAAACCAGATTCGAACATTTCCAGTTTTTTAACGCAAGTTCAAAGTATTTTTTGAAATCAATTCGGAAACTTCAGGTTGATACAAATATTTTTGACACGATTTTGGAAATTTGAAATTTTTGGGGTATATTTTCCCCATTTCGATTAAAATTTGCCAAAATTTCAATTTTGAAGTAAATTGAAAATTATTTTGTGCATTTCTACCACTTGATATATCAATCATAGTAAATCAATTAATTTCTTTGTACTGTTAAAAATTAAATAGCTATGCGCATTCAAAAATGCATGTTCCATTTATGAAACATTGGCCTCTCAAGAGAGTGGGATTCTAGGGATATCTAATTTGCAGTGCGCTGCTTCGATTTTCCCGTTCATACCCCAGGGTGTTGTTATCATTTAACATGTGTATAGGGGCTAATTCTGAGTAATGTGACAAAGAGGAATGTGCTTTCTTGGGTGGATTGTTTATATTGGGTGAGTACGTTTTTATTCTTGCATTCTTAGAAATGTAGGCTTTAGTGAACTGCAGACTGATCAAACAGAGTTCGACAATCTTAGATAATCATGGTGTACATAACCATATCAAAAATCCGCTGAGTGTAGCCAGTATTTTTTTTTGAGACAAGGTGACTTGGTGTCTCAACAACGTGATTTACCGGAATCCATGGCATGGCGTGTTATAGGCAGACTGGAATCCGGGCAAACACAACGTAGTGTCGCGGACACTGTTGGAGTCTCCAGAAGTGTTGTTGCAAGGCTGTGGAATCGATTCCAAGAAACAGGAAATGTTAGACGTCGACCAGGGTAAGGTCGGCCACGCGCCACTACAGCCACTGATGACAGGTATATACGGTTAACAGCCCGTTGAAACAGAACAGAGAATGCTACGCAGCTGCAAAGACGGTTGCTCTTGGCAACCGGACGAAGGGTGTCCAGCCAAACAGTACGTAATCGGCTTCATGAGGGAGGGCTCTATGCACGTAGGCCAATGGTCTGCATTCCGTTGACCCCATGCCACCGTGCGGCCCGAAGAAGATGGGCTGCTGAACATAGAGATTGGGAGCAACATGACTGGAGCCAAGTGCTGTTTACAGACGAGTCCCGATTCAGTCTGGAGTGTGACACCCGACGTGTTCTGGTATGGAGGGACAGGGGCACTCGAAATAACCCCGCATTCGTTCGTGAAAGGTCACAATACAGACAAGCTGGTTGGATGGTATGGGGTGGAATCAACATAGGCAGGCGTACGGACCTGCATATCATTCGGAATGGCACTTTGACGGCCCGAAGGTATGCAGACGAGATACTGCGACCTCATGTCATCCCTTACGCTGGAGCCATTGAAGATTCCTTTGTTTTCCAGGATGATAATGCCCGACCGCATAGAGCTCGTCTGGTGGAGAACATGTTTGAAGCTGAAACAATACAGCGTATGCAATGGCCAGCGTGCTCTCCTGACCTGAATCCTGGACGATGCATTGCTGCACGACCAAGGCCGCCTGTTACTGTCCGAGACTTGCAGATTGCACTTCTTGAGGAGTGGAACAGTATTCCCCAAAGTCTGATCGATAACCTCATCGCATCCATGGCAAACAGGTGTGCAGCAGTCTTAGCTGTTCGAGGAGACCACACGCCCTATTAAAACTCATGCATCATGTCTAAACAGTACTTTTTTTATATCGTTTACATGTAACCAAATTGTTGCCCTAAATCATCTTTTCATGGTTTTTCCATATTTTCAAAGAATTAAAGCTTAATTCCAAATTTTTTTACGTCTTTTTTCTGTATTGCGCATTGATACGCGTGTACTATCCATTGTATGCTAATACGTGGCTGTCTCGCACGGTTTTCTTCACTTTTTTGCTTGCTCCCCTAATTGTTTTGAGCAGTGTATTTATCCAGGTACACGTTGTCAACTGAAAAAAAATGTCTGGTCATTTGATGGCTATTCTATTCTGTCCGCGACGCAAGGACAGTGTGCGGTTTGCCAAAAAAACATTGTATAAATGCTACCAATGCGACAAACGGGTCCATCAGATATATATGTTTTATTTTCTTTTATCACAGACATCAGAAAAAAAATTTGAATTTCCTGCACACATTTTTATGTTCAATGAACCAGTATGTGTTGCAAATTTGAATTTGTAGCAGAAAATAGGAAATTTCGTATGATAATTGTACTCCAGAAATAAATAACGTGAGAATATAGGCGATACCAGTTTCCACTTTCAGCTCTCCACAAGTGCCAATGTTGCATTTATAGAACATTGTGAAAAACAAAGAAAAAATTTTTTTCTTGAAATTTCAAATTTGATCTATGTATAGGTATGCAAAAGGACCTCAAATTCCAAATTTCAAAACAATGAGTGACTTTGTTCATAGTTCGGCCTTTAAACAGTTAAGAATATTTCATATTTTCTTAAAGGGTGGTTGATGACGTAAGCATCATCCAAACCCCCTCCCCCCTTGTCATCAAAAGTCAGCAAACCGGAAACCCCCTTCCCCCATCGATGTTGATGTAATACTTAAATGACCCCTAACTATACAATATTGAAATTAAAATGAAGAAAACTGTTCATTTTTCATAAAATGAACAAAAGATTTCAGATCCTTACATAAATATTTGTTTAATAAAAAAGATAAATTCTTTTTTTAATTTTTGAAAATTTAAATTTTAAATAAGAATGAGTCAATGAAATTTCAATATTTTAGTTCATTGTGTGTGTGTGTGTGTGTGTGTGTGTATGAAATGAACGGTTTTCTTCATTTTAATTTCAATACTGTGTGGTTACATGGATGTCATATCATTTTATTATGTCGTGTGCATAAGCTGTTTTTAATGAATTTTTTTAAAACTTTTTAAAAAATTAAGTATTAGAGATATGTAAAATTTCATACTGGCATAGGATAGCATATTTAATCAAAAATGTGGGAAAAAAATTTCTAATAAATCAATGGTTAAATAGTATTTTTAAAGATGTTTTAACTTGTACCAATGTTAACCACTTCATGTACAAGGTTTTGGCAAGAAATTTGGATTATCTCTATTTAACGAATCAGAGATAAATATGGCTACTTTGTCCTAACCTAACGGCATGTTGCAAAAAAGAAAAAGTATAATAGATAATATATATATATATATATATTCTAACTTATATATTTATATATATATATATATATATATATAGAGAGAGAGAGAGAGAAAATTTTTGTTTTTATAGTCCTCTTTTCACCCCAACCTACGTATTCTCTTTCACTCTTACATGTATGTAGTAGAAAGATACATTATAAAGAAAGTAGGGGGAAAGAAAAAGCAACAAATTTATTTTACTGGTGTTTGCACGTAACATTATGCCCATGATTGTAAACAGGTTAAATAATATGTGATCTCTTATTAGAAATATTTTGTACAATAAATATTTTCCGCACTGAAGTAATCAAATTTGTACATTTTGGTTCAGTTAGTTATCGTAGTCTGCAGAATCGCCATCAGATGCATCGACAGTACATAATTACATAATTGCAAATTTATGCATTTTTTTTCATCCCCTTCCATTTGCACATTTCTGTACATGGGAGTTGTGCTGTAACACCAGAACACCTCTCAGTTTTACACATGCAATTATTAGAGCCACATGCAGTTAGTTCTATTATAGCATCTGGCGCAGGTGTTAAGTCAGTCATAACTGGAACACAACAGTTATCTTCTTTTTCCAACCATACAATTCTAGCGGAGGCAGAGCTGCCATTGGCCAAAACTAAAGCTTGATTATGAGCTTCAAGTGTGTGATGTTTAAGAGTCTCTCTCTCTCTGGATGTCTTCAGGATCCTCCACATGGGGACATGCATTGTATGATAAAATTACATTATATACCCATGAATTCTTGGGGAAGGGGCTAAGCTCTCTTAGAGTTTATTGGGGGGGGGGGGGAGCTGAAGTACCCAAATCCTCAAGTTCCGGTGTCCAACATGGTGTAGGCAACTTTCACTAATATACATACATAATCTGCATTGTGAAAATCGAATTCATGACTCAAAAATAAAACAATTTAGAACTCAAAAGAGTGACAAATTGAACACTTATACGAAAATATAAGAATAGTCGAACAATATTTTACAAGAACGGGAGAATGTTCTTGTCCCTGTAACGAAATGCATGGTCTGTGTGTTAAAATCCATAGAGTGGCATGTGCATCGAAAATAATCTTGATTGTGGTATGGCTTGGAAAAATGTTGGCCACCCCTGACCTAGAATATACTTTTTTAAGTTTAAAAAATTTCAATTCTTATTTATGTGTATACTTGTTTTTCTCATTTTGCCAATTTTGCTTGATGTATATAATGTGTTATCAATGTTGCTTACAGGTAATCATGTATTTTTCAAATATTAACAACAAACAATTTTCTTTTACGTTATTATGGTATTCAAGACACCTCATTTTCTCTATATAACTCTCAAGGCCGGGATTACACTATGAAAGTTTTCTAAAAGTTATTTTATAAAATTTGAAAAATTCAACCAGAGTAAGATTATGGGTTGCATTTTCTCGAATGTAACCTATGAGCTTTATTGGCTGGATTTTTTTGAAGTTTTATAAAAGGGATTTTATCAAACTTTTATAGTGTAATGCCTGCCCTAAAAATTTTTTTTTGCAAATTTCAATGTTTACCAATTAAAAAATTAAATATCTACATTTTTAAATATTCATGTGAAGTTTCCTGATTTTTGCATTTAATTATTTCTAGACCCAATCAAAATCACCTAATAAAAATCGATTAGGTCGTCAAGGTAGCTCTCAAGGAAGCCAAGGAAGCACAGAGAGTTCATCGGGATTATCGAGAGGTAGGTTTCTTTTTTTTTATCAATGAGTATTTATTTTGGCATATTTTTTTTCCTATGTTTAATGGATATGTATTTTTGCTCTTTATCAATCTTGATCAAGTTTTCAATGGGATTGTTAGTAAATTTGTATATATGAGACTAGTATAGTTTGGAATTTGGACTTTGGGAAGTTGCTCTAGACCCAGCGGTTCTCAACCGGTGCTCCGCGGAGCCCCAAGGGTTCCTCACACACACTTCCCAGGGGCTCTGCGGCTACTCGAGGATAATAAAATAAATCCATAAATTTTATAAACAAAAAAAGGCATAAAGAGTACCGCCACATAAATAATATACTAAAAAGGGCTCTCCGCCAAAGAAATTATACACTGAAAAATTCTCCACGAGTCAGAAAAGGTTGAGAACCACTGCTCTAGACTGATTAGTGAGCAATCGTAGTATGGGCAGATCAATGCATGACTTTCAGTGTTGACAAGTGCATGGTTGCTCATTACAGTTTTAATGACCCACAGTTTACTTAAACGTCGAATGGTAAAATCATGCTAGATGAGACTGGACTGATTTAGGATTTCTAGTCATTGAGTGGCTTAGGTTTTGTGAACAGTGATGTTAAACAAAACTAATAGAATACTGAGTTTCATACTTGAAGAATCTCTTCTTGCTTTCCTAACATTGTCGTTCTGCTTTTCCATGGCTTATTTCATTGAGGCCTGAAGTATGCCATACAATTGTTGTACGTTGTATTTGTATATAATTTTGAAAGCTGTATAGGTTTGATGCTGGAAGTAGTGACGCCATCTTGTATAAAAGTATATTTAATTCATCTATGTATATGGCAGGAATAAAAAGACTGAAGTGAAATAATATAAGACATTCTTCCTGACAACTGTGGCTATTGACGAGCGCATTTGAAAATCAACTAATTACATTGTTGACCACCTGGACTCTGGTCGTGTGTGTGCGAGATATATATATATATCACCTTGTATCGTTATGGAATTGTGGACTGTCCTGGAAGAATCCTGGTATTAACTCCCTCTGAAATACCTTCACACACTTCACACATTAAAGGGGTCCATGCCATGACTTATGACAGTTCTCCCTGCTGGAGGGGGACCTACACAATATTAAGTTGATGTACCAGTCTTTCTGGCACTTCAGTGTAGAAATGTTTCTGATAAAAATTCCAATTTTCATTGCATGTTTTATGCTTATAACATGTGGAGTTTCCAACCAATTTTTTACAAAACTTAAAAAAAAATTGATGCCATACATGCGAGACACCATAAAAAATATTAAAATTTAACAATTTAGTGTTTGATAAGAGACATGGAATTTTTAAGTAAATGATTTTTACTTTATGCGTGCATGAGAAATATCAATTTATTTTTTTCATAACTTGTTGCCAGATTTATGCAACTTATATAAAAGTTTTAATAAAGTGGCTACACTCGGTGTATAATTGGATGTCTACTGTATTGCATTGGATTTTGGTTTTTGTGGCACAAGCACCAATTAAGTCAAACTGTGCCAGTATTGCTCAAAACAATGTATTATATTTTGCATATGAACACTTTAACTTATTCATATTTCAGATTCAAGTACTGAAACATACACAGATTCAACAGGTGTAGACCTGCAGCAATTCATTATTGATACATTACATAAAAACCAGAAAGACAGAATTACAATGTTCAAAATTGAACAGGATCTTATTGCATTGATAAAAGACAGCAGGTATGACATTTTTCCATCAAAATTATCTAATGTATTTTAAAGTATTTTTATTTTATGATACATTGTTGCATAAAACATGGTGATAAACTTGCATCAAATATGTACGAACATATGTAATATATACAGAGCCAGGACTGCAAGTAGAAATGAAAATTGACTCTGTTCTCTAAGGTCAGTATTTATTTTATTGGGGCTCACTCCCTGTAATTTTAACCACAAAAAGTAAATTCATTATGTTCCTTGGTCCAGGACGCGGGGATCTAAACACCTCTGCCCTCCCTTAGTTGCAGCTTGTACAGTGTCTCCACTTTTACAGTTATCCAATAGCTAATTCCTTAATTGCTAGTCTTAGATGAAACTTTGTAAATGTCAATCATCATTGTGGAAATCATTTCAGTCAAAAAAATTTTCTTTAAATTTCTCGCATTATGGAATTGAATATTCATATGCTTTGTGCTTCATACAATCTTTTTTATTGTAAAACACTGATCAATTTGAAATAAGAAAATTTGAATCAAATATCAGACTTAATGGAGCCTAATTTCAGGTTGTTTGCAAAATTCAAATAAAATATTTATTTAGAATAAAAAAAATTATAGTTTAGACCGAAACATAAAAAATTGAAGATGCATAAATAAATGCAAACCTGTGATTGAAATATTGGTTGAAAAAATGGATATTAACATAAACACAGGTAGTGTGAGCAAAAAATAAATCAAACTAACAGATTTGTTTCCATATGAAATAGATCTAAGAATTTGCGTACTGTATTTATCTTGAATAGATGATAGGATCCATGGGGACTAGATTCAAGGGAGGTTATTTTTTGCTTTTGTCTTGATTTTGGTCTTCTGTAAAATTGGGTACTGTGCCATAATAAAGCATATTCCTTTGTGTCTATTGAAATTTTCCTCGTGTTTATATATCTCTGTTGCTTTGCGTTTCAGATAGGCTAGTAATGTGATTCAGGAGAAAGGATGTTGGTGTTTGGTAAAGGCATGTTCAGTGACAGATTTTTCTATTAGTCCCAGGTGATAGTGGTTTTGGTGTTCAATGATAAGGGTTTTAATAGAGCATAAAGTTATGTTAATAAAGACAGATCCATTGTTTCCAACTGCTACGGCGAGGTGACAACACCATAAATCAGAAGGACAACACCATGCCAGGTTATTTAATCAAAACAAAAACAACTATTTCATATTGAATGTTAAGTAAAATGTAAGGGAGTGAATACTAAAGCACAGTCCTTTTATCTGTGACTCTCTCCTGATCACTTGCTGCACTATCTTATTAGCATGTGTATACGCCACATACTTCCCTCTCAGTATACCAGCGGTATGTGGAAACTAACTTTTCTACCGCTTTGAGTATGGTAATCTGAAGTTTTGCACTGGACTCCGCTTGTTGGTCGAGTGGAACAGAATGGGCAGGCAAAACTCGTTGCTTGACATAAGTAGGCTCACACAGGTCCGATGATCCGGCTTCTGCAGGAAGATCTTCCTCCAATATGTGTGCTGGCGTTATGCTATCTTTGGCGACAATCTTCTTCCCTGCCAGGAGCTTTGAGATAGCCATGATCTGTGCTCTCCAACACCTCGAACAGACCATCATATGCCGGTTGTTTTGCCAGGACCCCTGTGAATAAAAACATACTTGCAAGTATTAAGTTCTTTAGGAACATAAGTTGTTTTATTGCCATGTCAGACTACCGAAACTGGTCTAACTTGTTGAAATAGTCATTTTAATGACTTTACATACTTAGGTGCATTTATATTAGTGGGACTTCGTATGAAAAAGTCTCCAGGGAGCCTTAGTGTTGCTCCATATACAAACTCGGCCAATGAGGCACCCAAGTCTTTGTGAAGAGTTGTCCACAGACCAAGCAGGACCAATGGCAAGGCATCCACCTAGCTGTCTTTTGCGTGACGCATGATACCTTGCTTCAAAGTCCTATGGCTCCCTTCCACAAGCCTGTTTCCTTTGGGATTGTAGGTGACTACACTGCATATTTTTGTGCTTAGCATTTGGTTTAGGGCCTTAAATAGAAAAGATTAAAATTGAGATCCTTGACCACATGTAATTTTTAATGGAATTAAGTACCTTGAGATCAAGTTCATGATAAATGCATGGGCCACAGATTTGGTTGTGCTGTCCTCGAGAGGTATAGCCTCTGGCCATCTCGTAAATTGATTAACCATAGTTAAACAATAATTATAGCCTTGACATGTAGGCAAAGGCTTGACAAGATCTATGTGCACAAGAAAGAATCTTTCACTTGGAATATCAAAGTCACACAAAACGGAAATTTTGTATGTATATGAACTTTAGTCCTCTGGCAAGTAATGCACGACTTGCACCAGGATCTAATATCTTTATGCATATGTCTGGTTGTGTTGCGGAAATGCCAGGGCACGCCACATTGTGAATTGATCACTTGCTGCACTTGTAGCGAGTAGTGTATTTACAGGAGGCTAAGTGGGCTAAAGCCCAGGGCAGCAAATTTGAAAGGGCGGCAAATTTTGAGTATAGAAAGAGAGGAGAGAAACTTTTTTTAAATTCACATTTCATAAACGCGGGGAAGTGCCATGTGTCATTTCTATCGTAAATAATATATAATTAATATAGCATATTACTTATTTTTATTTGTTTGTGTTTTTTCCACACAAAATGCTGTTGAAGCAAAAAAATACAATTAATCTAATGTATGATCTAACCTTCGTGTTTACATTGTTATTCGCTACCTTCACAAATAGTATTGCCACAAGTAGTGTTGGGAGGGTGAGTAAGCATCCAGCAAAGTAAAGCACTGAAGGTGTTGGAAAAAAAGAGTTCAACCAACATCCCTTAAAGAAAAGGAGGTGGTATCTTCTTTTAAGGGCTATCTTTTAGAGCTGGCATCTGCAACCTGTTGCTCCAGAGTACCACAGTGCTCCAAGAAGCACCCGGAGTGCTCGATGCTCATGTCAGATTTTGTGCTCACATGTACTTGATCAGCGTCTTCATTGAACGGCTTGAAAAAGTCCATTCAAAGATTAAGATCATCCTAATTTCAGACATACGTATGTCAAATTTGCCGTATAAAGGCAGCTTCTCACTATGACTGGGTCCAACACAGGGTCAGGTAATTAAGGTAAAAGATAATAAAAAGTCTTGAGAGTTCTTAGCCTTCTAATAGCATTGCTAACAAAAATTATAATAACATATATGATATAGTTTTAAAGCTTAGACTGGAGTTAACGTCTTTATTGAACATACCGGACAAATACACAACACACTAGTACTAATACTGTGAAAATAGAACAAACATGAACAACAATGTGGAGCCATCTGCCGAGGACTTCACAAACTCAAATCATTTAACATAATTTACTTCAACACTTTCCCCTGTTAATTGTTTGATTTGTATCTTATAAGTCCCATTTGACAACATAAAGTCAATAGTCTTGACTTCATTAGGGGTTTAGTCAGGATATCTGCCACCTGTTCTTCTGTTGACACTTGTTCAACATCAAGTTTTCCTTGGAGCACTTTCTCACGGATAAAGAAGTGTTTCAGTTCAATATGTTTAGTACGCCGATGGTATTCAGGATTATGTGATAACTTTATAGATGCCCCGTTGTCCACTTGAAGGATGAGAATGTTCTTTGAATTCACAATATCTTTGAGAATCCTCTGGAGCCAAATAACTTCCTTGGCTGCTTCTGATGCTGCAACAACTTCAGCTTCAGTTGTTGATGTGGCTAAAATTTTCTAAAAATAGTGAAAAAATATGTTCAAAGTCATCTAAAAATTTTGATGCCCATACTGGGGTCCCATGAGAGAACTGATAGAACTAGAGAATGAAAAAGTTTCAATGCCACCTTAACTGAACAAACCTTTGTCTTTGTCAATATCGGCCGGGAACTCTTCATCGCTGTTTTGGCCTTTGCCAAAAATATACTTTTTGCAGCGCAAATTTAACCAAAGCTAGAAAATTGAACCCCCAAATATGTATAATTTGACACTACTTCCAGCTTTTCATTTCTGTAGAACCAACGCTCGTGTTTTGTCAAGTGTCCACCACGTCTACAAACCATAATCTTTGTCTTGCTTATATTAATTGACAGACAAAGAATTGATAACATTTGAGAAGTAACATGAAATAACATCGGTAGACCATGACGAAAAGCTTCCAGGGCCAAATCTGGCCATGCGTTGACCTGTCAATGCATTTTTTTCATTTTACTCAGCTCTTTTGACCACCAAGGCGCTAATTTCTGTGATTCAACATTGGTAGTCTTACAATTTTTTTTAAAAAGATTGGAGAATGACATGTTGCAGCTGGTAAACAGACTGCTCCAAATCGAGTATTGAGGTAAACTTTCCAAATTGACCAGATGTCAAGGCTTCAAGATCCTCTTTGTAAGCAACCCAATTAGTTAACTTTGGGTTTTTCTGCTTACTGTTACTGTCTTAATTGGTCCTGTAACAGAGTAAACATGATCAGACGGTGGGCTGACTACATGATTTCATTCCATGATTTCAGTCTTCAATGTGATCATAATAGCATGAGCTATTATATAATGTAATGTCAATAACCTCAATTCTATTAAGAGTAACAAAAGCAGGTCCATTACCTTTATTAAGAATGTACAGATTGTAATGTAATATATATTCTAAAAGATCCTAACCTCGTTTATTGCAATCACTGCTCCCCCATAAAGCATGGTGAGCATTATCATCGCAACCAAGGATGAGTTTCTTTTTACCCACACTGCAATACAATTACAATTATTACTGCAACAAAACATGTTCCACATGATGGCATAATTTTCAGATACTATGTGAAATCACAAGATGGCATGTTCCACAACTGACCGAAGTGTGTGTGGGGGAAATGTTCAGCACATGGCGTGAAATGCTGCCTTTAAGGTCACGTGAAGTTCTTGGATTGTCAGGACTTATCAGATGTTTCAAATGCCCCAAAGCCAAAAATTGCATGGATTAAGGTCTAGGGATTCGGAAGGCCGTAGATTAGGGAAATGCATACCGAGGGCAAGCTTGCATAGCATGCACATGGAGCACCGGTTGAGAACCGCTGCTTCAATGGGAAGTTTCCCAAACATCTTGTTCCATAGTCCTTATCTTTCAAAAAAATTCCTTACTCATCACTTCCCCCAATTCACGCCCACCCATAGGATCCTATACTAAACCCCCATAGCTTCTATCGACCCTCTGGACTATTGCACACTTTGGAAAACACTGCTTTAGTGGCCATTCTTGGTTATTATATAACTTAATTTAATGAAAGGTCACCCAGCAGGGGGATGGGAAATTGACCTTTTTATTTTTGATTTTTTTTTTTTGCACTATTTATAAATTTGTTATGATTAGTCCTTTTTTTTTTGCATTTACATATTTTAACCTCTTTTCAGCATTAATGTGTGTATAAATGTATGTAATTGAAGAATTTTCAGAATAAGTGCATATTTTCAAGTTGTGCAGAAGATTAATTACATTTTTATAATTTTTAAAATTAATGTTGCTCATAACACAATAAAAGTTTGTTATAATGACAGCTCACAATCACGAGAAAAATTTTCGTTGTATCTTTTAGTCCGTCCTTCACTTTTTAGTCTATAAGGACACAAAATTATTGAAAATTGCTGCTTTATCTGCATTGCAATGTCGATCATTTCATTCTAATATTAATGAATGAACAGAACTCTAGTCATGAAATTGATTTTACATCTCAAAGCAGTTGATTCTCTAAGACATTTTTTCATAAAATTTTGTATCAAAGCGGTTTAGATGACCAACTGAACAATTAAGAGTCTGAACTATTACATTCATTATCACAAAAATTTGAAACTTTGCCTGGTTTTAATTTGAAAACGTGACAATTTTCGTATAAATATTACATTCATGCTCACTTCCATGGATATATGGATCTGTCAACATTCCATTGAATCGGAAATTCAACATTTTAAAATAGTTTCATGTTTGGCTGCTCAACTCCAAGGAACTTCTAGCTACAATGGGCCATACCTGAAGCCTAGGTGCTTTATTTGCTTGCTTTTTTTTCAAGTAAAAAGTAAAATCTCTCAGGAGAAAAATCCGCCCATGTTTGACACTATTTATGTTTTGTTACTAGTGTGCACGTGCAGTTTGCTTCTTTTTCAAGCAACTTTTTCTTTCTATTAGTGAGCAGCTATAGAACTAGTAACTAGAAATTCCTAAATAAAATATGTATAAGTCATTTGCATGAAAATATTTTTCTGCAAATGAATGTGCATCAAGGCAAATAGAAAAGATGCATTTAAAAACGTATTTGCATTGTTACTTGTTCTTTAATATATTTTCTCAGTTTTAGTGCATATTTTGCCATTGTTTAGTAGGAAATTCAGGCTCTAAATTATAACAGTCAGTTCATGAATTGTTACCAAAGTGAATGGGGCTGCCCCTGAGCAGGAGCGTACCCAAGACCGATCTATGGGGGGGGGGCACAGAATTTCTTCCAGAGAAATTTTGAGTTGGTGCAAATTTTCCAAAAGCATTTCATTAACAAATTTATTTTATTGTGGGGCATACACCTCTGCCATTGAGCCCTATTTTAGTTTGATCATGGTCCAAGTAAAAATATACATTCATTCTCTTTCATTAAAACCGAGCATAATGCCAGTCTATCGCCATAAAAATCACCACTTTGTATACATTACAGCTTCATATGAAGGCAGAAACACATTGTACTAACATGACAGGATTATTCCGAGTCTAGGTGTGTAAAACGTATCCATGCGATTTTTTTTTTTTGGTGGGGGGGGGGGCCTCGATCCCATTGGCCCAATGCAAGTTTACGCCTATGACAGGTTCCAAGCACTTCCCTGTGAAAAATCTGGGTCCTTGGAAAAGATCTCGGTCTAAAAGCCTGGTCCAACGATATGTAACTCGGAGACAGGATCATTTTAGTCATGGAAGGAAGAATATGTAATTTTTTCACCCTCTCCACTGAAAAAAGTAGATAAAAAATGGTATTTTTTATCTCCCCTCCCCCCCCCCCCAGAATTAGCAGCCCCTCTCAAGATTTCTGCCTGTTAAAACTGCCTTCTTCCCTAGTTCCACCTTGGCTACCTAAGTGCTGGGTTACTGGAAACTGGGCTGTAACTGGGGGGGGGGGGGGGGTGTATCAAATGCCCAGGGTGCCGGACCAGAGGGGGGCACAAATTTCACCCTTCAACATTACTGGAAATATTTAAAATTTCTAAGAGTGCTGCGAATGTAAATAGTTTGGGAATCCCTGATTTGTAAGGAGGAAATTTCATATTCCTAGTATTTAGAATGCAATGGTCCCTGACGCAGGTGCTTCGAAATTTTCCATTCATTTTTTGTAATGGGGCTGAGCCTCCCCCCAATATTTCTGAAAAACAATGCAATGCATCCTCTGTTTCCTTCATATGCGCTTGAGTCCCATGTATATGGGACGGCCAGCAACTTTCAGTGCCCTCTTCCACCCAATGTTAATTTCCTCATGTTGGCGCCTCTGTTTTGAAGGCTGGAAAAATTTTATGGACCTTCAAACTTGTTAATAAGCTTATTCGTTGTTCACTTTACCTCCTCCCACTTTTTTTTTTCTTTTGTCTCGTGTCCCCTTCTCCAAGGGTCACACTCAACAAAAGAAGAGATGCTCTTGACACTACAAGCAAGAGAAAACATTTCCCCCTCCAAGATATCTCCAGAGGTGCCCTCAGGCAGCAACAATTGGCAGCACTCTGGGAGAATGCAATTTTGGATGGATGCTGGGGTGATTGTGAGATAGGATTACTATTTTCATAGAACAAGATTGTCATAGAACAAGTGGATTGAGATTTTAAGGAAAAGTAAAAAAATAAAATTTCGAGTGGATTTCTACTATTTAGAGAAATTTTTTGTCAAAAAGTTTTTCTGAGTCAAGTGTAAGAAACAAATCCACCCAAATTTTTGAGGGGGGCCGAGCCAGCTCTTCAAAACTATTGGCATTACACAGGGTGTTTCAAAAAGAATCATTTGATTAAAAAAATCGTAACTGTTCAGCTTTTATTCCATTTTGATCAAATAATGTATGAGTAGAAAGAGGGAAATCTCGAGTTTCACACAGTTGCTGACAGATGCTCTTCCTTCTGCCAGCCACATTCAACAGAATGTTACCAGTAGTCTGATTGGTTGCTTTTTTCACGTTTTGTAAAAGATTTTTTATCAAACATATATAGTTTAATCCCAGTCCTAGACCTGTGGGTGCTCATCTTTTAATATGGTGCGAAAATTATATTTATAAATTCCTTCTGGATGTGTTATAAGCCACAGTTATACCCAGGGCCACAACTAGATGCTTGGTCAACTGGGTGAAGCATGCGTTTTGATGAATATTGACGATTCCTTGATTATCGTGACTTTTCCACTTTAGGTGAATATTTGCCAGGGAAGGAAAAATGAGTTTCACGGAAAAAAGAAAAATTCTAGGGGTTAATATAATTGAAATTAAGTAGAGGAAAAATTGAATTTGTATGTATGTATATATATATATGTATTGAAATAGCTGTACCCTGCTTCAGGTTATTTCTGAAATGGTTTTTCAGCAGCTGCTTCACTGGTGTTGTGCCCTTCTATTGTATCCATTCTGTGAGTAAAATTTCGAAACTCTACAAATACAGTGCTGCACCTATCAGTGAATTTTTAAGATTTTTTCCTTGGCTAAAAATTCTATTGCTGCAGGAGTATTCATGCAAATTTTCAAGTCATTCTGACCAATGGTTCTTAGTTTACTGCATTTTTAAATCGGAACTTTAGTTATAATCCTCATGCATATAGCTGATTGTTTTTCATAAATTACTTACTATAATTCAGTAGAACCTCAATTTAATGGGGGTAATGGTGAAAGTATAACAAAAAATAATAGATATTAACCCTTACAGGAGCAATCCCCAGATGTCTCAGGTTCTTAAAATGCTCTGAATTTGGCATTAACGAGCCCAGATACAGTTTTAAGTTTTCTTCTCCTGATAACAAGTTTTTCTCTCCTCCTGTTATTCTACTGCTAGCGGGCAGTTAGCTTTTGTTCTAATTCTGATAACAGAAAGGGAGAGACAATGTTTTTGTTTTCTCTTTGAGGTAGTACAGTATTGTTGCATATAGCGTAAATAACAGAAAACAATAGTTTTTTCCTTTTGTTTCTTTTACTATTAATATTTTGTGTGGGAAGTGAACACATTTATCAGCTCGCAATTGAAAAAAAAATCATCTTGAAAATAGGCGGCAATTTTGTTTAGAAAGTTATTTCCAATTTGGCAGTTATAATTTGGATCAGGAAAATTTTAAAACCCACTTAAAGAATTATGCCTGGTGGTGGTATATTATATGTGCTGCTTCTTATGGAAAGAAAATGTCTGAGGTAATGAACTACTCTACATTGGTGTTTGTCCTTTATGGCAGTAGGTGTCATTATTGGATTATAAGGCCATCTGTGTGTGTGCCTCAAGCAGGTGATGATAAAGTCACTATTGTTGCTTCTTTGTGGGAAAGAAAACAAAAGTGTGTGAGATGAAATGCCACTTCATATAGATGTGTGATGCAATCCTCATTCATGAACTTGCTAACAACAGAATGTAGTCAAGGTTAGAAAATGTAAAAATTAAAAATTTTGGCTGCTATATATAACTTTCAGTAACTTAGATATTTTATTTGGAAAAAAATATGTATATTTTACCCACTTTCATGAAATTTTTTGAAAAAAAACTTTTCACTTTGTGAAAACCAAACAATCGTGGTCATGAGTAAATGCTGTTCATTTGTTTCTAGTTGAGAAATATCAAAGAAATGGCAGGGACAACACCAACACAAACATTTTTCAATGGGAAATAAAAATATTTGAGATTTTGAATTTTTATAAAATTTATTCTCTGGGGAATTTTAATTTCGCAGCAAAATTTTGAAATTTTCTTCAGCATCCTTTTAACAGTAATCGAAAAAAAACCTTATTTAAGACACATGGCATAGCCTACAAGACTATTATTGATAAAAAAAAAGATGAAAATTATAAAAAATTGGACAGAATTTCTTTGATTAAATAAATATAATTTCTGGGATTTTTGAAAACCTTCATTTGCCACTCCTGATACCATGGCGTGCCACTTGTGGCTACCCGTTGTTGCCCTATGCAACTTCTAATCAAACTAATTATTTTATGAATTTTCATATTCAATATAGTTAGTGGTTTCTTCCACATTTTTTTTATTGATTATTCATCGAGTCATATTTTTATACCAATTTATACATGTTGCTATAAATATTTTTGATTTCCTTCTGACTGCAATTGATATTTATCGTGCTAAAATGTTAATAAATATACTTTACCTTTTTATGAGAAATATTTTGACACAACTTCAAAATTTATTCCAGCCTAAATCATTGTCATTTTTTGAGATGAGTTTTTACATTCTGGGCGTATTTATTACAGGGCTTTTGCTCCGGGCCCTTAGCAGACATGGACTTCTGGCTCTTGTCACCCTAGACAGAAATTTTACCACCCCTTTCGAGATGCTCTTATATTTTGTTTCTTAATTTCATTTTCCCTGAAAAATCGTGCCTTTTCCCCCTTAGCTCTCAATTTTCAAACTGAAAGCTGCCTCTTTACTGCTTGTTTTTTAAATATGGTTCTGAGTATTGTATCATACACACACTCATAACGTAAATGAGATGTCTTAAAAATTTTAAATTGTATTTGTTAGGCTTCATTTACGCTTGTTGTAACTGTGATCAATTTTATTCAACAAAGCTTATTGTGTTAACCCTTTCCAACTAAGTGTGCCCTATCTGGGCTCACCTAAAAATCCATTTTCAAGCACTGAGAAAATAAACGATAGATAAAATGAAAATTAGTATAGGGATTACTTTGAACCTTTTTATCAACACTAGATAAAGACTGGCACCACACAAGCTGATCTATACTTTTGGCCTGTGTTGAAATGGAATTCAAATTTAAAAGAATTTTTTTTTAATATTTTGTTTATAAAAAATATTTCTGGAAAAAAAATGTATTTGACATTTTGTTGGTTGTATACTAACCTCTTTATTCTGTATAAGTTTTAACTTTTTACATTGGAAGCTTGCCTAAAATTGAGTCCCGAATTCAAAGTGTGCCCTCTTTGTGTACACCCTCAAAATTAAAATGGTAAGTGCAATCTTTACAAAATTATAATTGTGTACTCTTCTATGCTCGAATAGACTGCCTACAATTTTTTTTTTTAAAATTCCAAATTTAAAGGGTAGTGTGCCGGAAGGGGTTAACCAAGTTAATTGTGTTACAGAATTAAGATCAAATTCCTCTATGCAAAATGTAAATCTCCCAAAACTTTCAAATTGCAACTCAAAAAAAAATAATTGCATCTCAAAATTGTTAGCGATATTTTATTCATTCAAGGAGTGTTGTGACCCCTGAAGTCGATTTTTTAAACATGACTAAAATATATTTCATTCAAATGAAAATCAAATGCAAAATATTTTGTCAGTTGGGTTAATTTGTTTCAAAATAAAAAAAATTATACATAGTGCAAACGTGAACAAGAAAAAAGCCTAAAACATGATTCTCTCAAATTATAGTTTTTGATATATTAAAATGAATACAAATACAAGACCACAATAGACAAAATGCCCAACGAGGTGGCTGAGAAAAAGATGCCAATAGCAAATATGGATGTTATATATTTCTAAATTACAGCAACCCAATTAAAAATGCAGTCATAAAAACTAAAGACTATATTATAAATGCATGATAAAATATAATACAATGCTAATAAAAAATATTTGTCTTATCTAAGAATGGATCTCTTCTCGATTTACCCTAACATGTTTATTGTATTTCTTTTTGAAGGTGTCAATTGTGTTACAATTTACTACCTCCGGGGGTAAGCTATTCCATTTATTAACAACCCTTTTAGAGAAAAATTCCCAGTGACAAGACAACCTAGAATTGTCCCTTACCAATCTATACTGGTGTCTCCATGTCAAAGCAGTCGATTGATGATGTATAGGCCTCCGACCACGAGATGAATTTTTGCTGTGTCATGTCACGTCACGTCACGTCAGATGATTTTATTCGATTTTTTTTGGTAAAACGATTGCACATCGAGAAAAGTTCACCAGTGACTGAGCTTCCACGATTGGCATGTCATTCTAGGATAAAATAGAACCGTTTGACGTGACATGACGTGCCGTAGCCAAATCTCATCTCGTGGTAGGAGGACTATATTAATAATTCATGGTCCATCCTATCTATCCCGTTGAAAATTTTAAACAGTTCATTCATATCCCTGACACTGCGTTCTTCCAATGTAAACATCTTCAAAAAATAGTCTCTCTTCATAACTCAAGCCCCCATGTGCCAACAAGGGCAGGTGCATAGCTCTTCTCTGCACCCGTTCAACTAAGTCCATGTCCCTCTGTAGGTATGGTCTCCAAAACCTACAGTACTCTATCTAGTCCAGCATGAACTGTCTCTAAAAAGTGGAAGAATGACTAAGAGAACATGAAGAAACCCTTTTAAGGATGAAACTGAGCATTCTATTCATGTTTTTTTTCACCACCGCTGAACAATGTTCAGAAAACCTAAGCTGCTCGACAGTGAGAATTCCCAAATCTGTGACCCTAGTTGCATCCATAAGAGAAACGTGGGTTGTTTGAACTAAAATGAGTGACCATGCATTTGTGAACACTAAACGTCATACTCCATTCATTTGCCCATGCTCCAATCCTGTTTAAGTTGGTCTGGAGCGACTCCCCTATCGCTTTGATTCCCAACTACCCACATTAGCTTTATGTCATCTGTGAATTTGCTAACAATCCCATTGATACCTTGATCGAGTTTATCGATAAATGGTGAAAAGAGTATGGGGATAAGGACACTTCCTTGAGGAACTCCACTTGAGATGCCTGTCCAATTAGAGAATTCCCTGTTCATCGTAACCCATTGTGACTTATCTCTTAACCACGATTCTATCCAATTCAACCAGTTGCCCCCAATCCCATTCTCGTGTAAAAATGCTTCAAGAGTTTACAATGTTGGACCCGATTGAATGCCTTCTGGAAATCAAGGTAAACAACATCTACATTTTTGTCCTTATCCAAAGGGTTAGTCACGTGACCATAGAAGCAAAGGAGGTTAGTTACACATGACTTTCCTTTTCTTAGCACATGCTGATTATCCGACAATATATTATTCACTTCAGTGGTTGCTTTTTGATAATTTTGAAGAGATTAGCTCGTCAAACTCAATGGATGCTAGTTGGACACAGCTTCTCTACTACCTTTTTTAAATATCGGAACAACACTAGCTAGCTTTCAGTCTTTTGGGACGATACCCTTAGCAACACTGCTCCTGTAAATCTGATTACCAAACACGTAAAAAAAACAACTGCTTCACCAAAAATTCTGAAATTTCAGAGGAATATTTATTCATGTCTTAGTAAAATAAACCATGAACTTCAATTTCTGATTATCAATTAGAATTTTATGAATTTTTAAGTTTCAAAAATCTGAATTCAACGTTTTTAAAAAATACTTCCCACTGGTTATTTATAAATCTGAGGTTCATTTTACTAATGCATTGTGAGTAAACATTTCTTTGCAAAATTTTGGAATGTTTGGGGCAGTCTTTTTTTTAATCTCGTGAATGAACTCAAAAACTGCAATCAAAAAAAATTGTAATAACAATCACATAAAAATTTGAAAAGTGTAACATACACATGACAGAAAAAAAACTGGTCTTCTCTCTCTTAATTTTCTCTTAGAATTAACAGAACATTAATACCTTCGAAAATGTTAATTTATACATTTGTTGAATTTAGCAGGATTATGAAGTCATATCATCAGTTTTTGATGCATTATAATTCATTAATTATTTGTCACATAAAAACACTTTCTGATATTACTTTTTCACAAAGAATCACGCGAATAATTATTGGGCAGTCGGTCATTACCACCCTGTATATACAATACAGTAGAACCTTGATTATTCATGAGTAGATTAACCGTGCTACAAAAGTTTCATATTCAGTACTTTCCTATTCTGTTGATGTTTTTTTTTCTTTCCATTGGCTATGTGAGATTATGTGAAGGTTTGTGATGCAAACAAACATTCCGATTTTGTAGAACTACTAAACCATACATGTGCTTCGTCCATATTCCTCTGTGGAACCTTTAATGAATTGGTACATGTTGGAATGTGCGTGTGTGTGTAGTGAAACCTGACGTGAAGTTTGTTTCTGTGCAATGCTTGTTATGTGTAGGATTTCGTAAAACTGGATTCTTTCGTTCTTTTGCAGAACCCCCCATTCTGAGAGCTGATCTCCCATGTCAACATGTTGAATGAAATAACGGCCCCCATATGCATACACGAGAATCAGCATTGTCTTGGAGTAATCTGCACTTCAAGATTTACAGCTGATTACCAGAAATGCCAGGAAGTTAGTTAAAATATATTGCTTTTTTTGCAACTGAAAGATAAGGCACAAGAATGGTGTAACTTTGAATGTGGTTGCATAATCTATGGCTCATTGGCTGGACCAGCATTATTCCTTGTTTGTGTCATTCTCGTAGTACATTTTATAACTGTGTAGAATCAGAGATGCCACCGCTGTACTCTAATTTACCTGTGTCCAAGGACCCAGGTTATTAGAAAAATCTGGGTCCTTTTTGAGTTATGCACCCCATATAATTCACCGGTATCTCTATGAATTTTCTTCCAGCATGCCCCAGGTCTTTGATCCACCTGCTTATATTTCTTCATTGAAACTCAGTGGTGGGCCATGTTCTGGGTAGGAGGAAATATTTGTGAATCGAGTAATTCATTTCTAAAAACATGTTCTATCCAAAGGTAATTTACTTTAATTGTCTACTAGTAGGAAAAGCTTGCAAAGAAGCTCATTAGCACTGAGAATTTAAACGTATAGAATTCCTCACATGTAATAAATCTAAAACACATATACAATTGATCCCGCTGATAACGTTCCTCCGATTTAGAACGTTTTTTCACTTAGTACAACTTATTTTCATAGTTGTAACAATAAGTAATTCTCATTAAGATTTCTCGTTTAAAGTGTTTTCCTGTTTACAATGTTTTTTATGACAGTTTTTGAAAAACGTTATAAGCAGGACCGAGTCTAATTAACAGTTGGAGATGCACATTTATATATTTACTAATAAATGAATCTATGAATTCCCTTCTGATTGATTTTACATTTTGTTAAAAAGATCGTAGTATTTCTTTCAATACCTCCTGATCAAATTTAAAACAAATTCGATTCTCTCTCAGACACTTAACTTCTGATTCCCTATTCATACTTTGGTTTTCCTGGTAAAATGATTTTTTCCCCTCACTGATGTGGTCCATCACTCTGATCCGTCGCCATTTAACAGACACATATTTTCACACCTGAATATGGGAGCTGTCAGATTTGTGTTGGAGAAACTTAACAGTGTGCTTATGTGTGTATGCCCAGCATTTGGTGTTTTGTGTTCAGTAGGTGGTGCCATTTGTCTAGCGCTGCAACTAGATACTTTCTCAAATGGGGCAAGCACACCCATGTAATGTAGAAGAAGCAGTTATAAAGGGTGAATTTGGTGCCCCCCCTCTAGTCCAGAGCCCGGGGCACTAGACCCCCATCTTGCCAGTTGCTGCCCTGCATCTATCCTCCAAACTGGTAATGTGTGCATTTGAAATTTAATGTATACATATTTATGTTGTTGGTATGTGATCGCCGTGGCAACCAGAAGTCTTTTCAAAGGAATTGCCAACTTAATTTCTTTTATACTATCTTTTAATTTAAAATTGTTTTCCAGTGTTAGTGACCCAAACTTTCTGTGAAGAATCAGATCCTTGTGCCCCTCCAAAAGCCAATTCTGCTTACACAACCATGATTTTCACGATGCGAAACGGTGACTACCACATAGCAGCTAGAAGAAAAAACTGGATATTCAAGGTCGAGTTTTTACAGAGATTCGGTTTTTTCCATGATCTCGCAAAAGTTTTACAATTAGAACGGACATTCCAATCCTTTACGATTTAAAAAAAAAATGTGCATTCACAATATTGTAGGAACAAGGAGAATTTACGCCGTATAGACGCTGTCTTTGAATGCCGGCACATAACTGCAAAAGTACCATAATAATACGTAACCGGAAGGGGGAAAATCTGCAGGGGAATAAAAATCCCAAAATTTCAGTACTCATATTGTCGTATTCATGTTGCTCACTGAGGAAGGTGCTAAGCAAGATGGCACGAGTGATCCCTAATTGTATATATTCCCCAACATAAAATTTCTACTTTGTATTTTTTTCATCAAATTCACCGGAGAGACTGAACTCAACCCAATAAAACTGATGCTGGCTTCTAGTCCACAAGTTATTGAACCCATTTGCTCACCAATAAGGTGTTAAATGAAATGACTCGCTCCGATGTATATTTTATATTTCACAATAAAAGATTCTCATTTCGTTTTTTTTTTTGTATCCTGTATATATAATATGGCAAGTGTAAGATAACAGATGAAATGGCATGGGGGCTCCCTCAATTGCTTTTAAAACATGCCTTCAACCTAATATGTGTACATTCATCCGTCTTAACAAAACCCAGAAACTTTTCTTCAACTCCCAACCCCATCTCATCTGTAATCACCACAATTTGTTAATCGCGAAAGTACCCAATTGTCCGGGGAAAATATGTTGTAAAATTTTTTTTTTTTTCTTTTTTGACACAAAATAGTGCTCCAGACTCTGCCACAAAGCTGTGCTGGAAAAGATCTTGGCAACTGGATAAGTCCAGTGGCAAAGATCTGGCGTGCGTTCATGCCCCTCATCAGGGACGTAGCCAGAAATTTCGTTTCTGGGGGGACCACTTTCATTTCGGGGGGGGGGGGCCAAGGTGACAGAACAATGGATTTGGCCATCTTTTTCCCTTTTTTTTGGTCATTTTCTCACATTTCGGGGAGGGACCAGACCCCCAAGTCCCCCCCCCCTCGCTACGCCCTTGCCTCTCATTCAGGGAAACAACTAGATATCCCTTATCTTATTCTTCAACAACCCGTTTGTATATCAATATAGTACAGTGTACAAAGTAGTAAAATCACTTTTTCAAGGTCGTGCAATCATGATACATGGTAAAAAGAAAGGGGAAAAAAGTTGGTGGTTTTTCTCTCTACTTTTTTTCTTCTTAGAACTAGAAAAGAACGCATCTTGAAGTATGCCTGAACAAAATTCTTATGCGTCCTTTTCCGAAATTACGGGTATTTGATGCGTTATAGCATGTCAATGGCATCTCTGGTAGAATGGCTGAAAGGAAAAGGATAACCATGTTTTTTTTTCGGTTATCTGTGGTTACCTTCCCCAACATTAGCCCAGATAATCTCACTCCTGCATTTCTACCATCAAAGAAACCCAGTATATTAGTAGTGTGGCTATCTTTCAATAAGTGGAATTTTTTATTAGATTTGTTTTGCATTGATAATGTGAATATATAGGCCTATAATGGATAGTTATTTTAAATCTTTTTTTTACTCCCAGCAGTTTAAGTTTTTTTTAAAAATTATCCTTGTCCACTTTCCTCACCATTAGTCCAGATAATCAGGGTTCTACTGTACTAGTTATTTTAGTTTTCTCTTTTAATAGAAATTTTTGTGATTTTGTCTTTTTATAAACTTCATTTCTAAAACTCAATATCTTGAAATTTTCTTTGTTCCTGTCAGTTTTGAGATAGGTTCTACTGTGAACTTGTCATTTTCCAAGTTAATTTCCAAGTGTGTGGTCAAACATGAAAAGTTATTAAATAAAATTGAAAGGGGTGTGTGTGTGTGTTTTGGAACTATTGGGAAATTTTATCAACCCAAAATCTCAACCTATGTTACCAAATTGAAAAACAAAACCTCCCTTTACCAGAAAAACATACGAATAGACGTTTGACGTTCCCCAAATCATAAATATTATAAAAAATTATAATTAATATTATAAAAAGTTAATGGCTGATAAGGAACAGAAAAAAAAATTGCTGATTCCACTTGCGGATGCAATTGGGTTGAAAATTGATAATTATTTCCAGCTTTCATTTTATGGAATCACAAAAAATTTTGCTTATCCAACTATGTAGTGTATAAATTATTAAAAATATTCTCAGTCTCGATTCTTGTTCGCCCCATTGGTTCTCTTTGTAATTTCCTAAGTAAACTATCCCAAAACTCATGAGAAGCTTCTTATGCATTCTTGTTTTTCTGATAATTTTTTCTTTTTTAAATTTGTCAAGCCTTGGCACATATATATTATTTTACTTACAGAAGACATACCCAGAAATTTGGCCAAATGAGCTCGTACAATAGAATGTTGGTGCACAGAGTAGCTGCTTTTTTTGGACTAGATCACTATGTTGATCCAAGTGGAACGGCAGTAGTTGTAAACAAGACAAAAAGTACTCGAATGTGAGTTTTTATTTTTATTTTCTACATGAATTACCAAACAGTGGAATTTAAATCACAATTTTAGCAATGCAGCACTTTAGTCACAATTTAATGTATATAATATTTAGCGTCGAAGCAGAATGTTTTGCATTGTTCTGCAATGAGCCCTCATTTGACTGGAAACGTTCTTCTGTAAAAGTTCTCATAATAGTTTTCTACACTTTTCTTTAAATTATTCCTGATTGTTCTGTGATGTACGTCACAGTTTTCGGCGTATTCTGCTTTAAAGATATTTAGTTTCTTTTTTATTACTAGTATTTTACTTACAAAAACCCATCTGTTGACAAATTTTTTTTACATGCAAGTGAATCTTGAATTATGAATGCATACAATTTAAAAGCAAAGCATATCCTAAATATTTTAATTAAAACATGAGAGCAAGTCAAAAAATATTCTTCGAAACCATTGTTAACTTTTTCATGGGCCATGGGATCTATACTTCCCGTATACTTCTTCTTAAATACTTCTTCGGGAAGTTCATATCACACTATAATAGTTTTTGGTTGTCATTATATGACTGGGATCACTTGTTGCCACCTGAAGATTGTGAATTTTTTGGGGGAGGGGGGTAAGATAACTCCACCCCAAAAAATTATTGAAGTCCAATATATTTATAGGAGAGTGTGATAATGAATTTTATGTATTCGACAGGAAAAAGCATTTATTGATGTTGTAATTCAGAGTGTGAAAAATGGTAAATATACATAACTATTTTGTTTGGTTATGACAATCAGAATGTTTTTAAAGGAATCTATTAGGCATGACGAGTTTGTGTGAGTGTTTGAGATAAAGTCATGAAGTTGTTGAATTGAGACTTCTTCGTTTATTCCGGCATGATACTGACACAAACCGCAAACAACAAAAAAGTAATTGGTGACCAAGAGCATGATTAAAAGGACTCGACTGGAAAGTGATGTTGACTCATACACAAAATTCTGATATGGCGGGAAATTTTGAAATGCAAGTCGGCGAGGTCAGTATCAAAATTCCTCCGTTTTGGGTGGACAAGCTGGAAATTCAGTTTTACAAAGTTAAAGCGTAGTTCCAAATAAATGGTATTTCAAAAGAAGACAGTGAATTCAACTATCTTGTAGCGCAACAGAAACCCATGTGTGTGAATAACATCTGGGACATCATCAGACAAAAAAATCAGGGTTAAAAAAAAATTTTAAAAATTAATTTTTTTTATTCAAATCTGATTTTTTTTATTAAAATTGACTGCTTATTAATTAAAACAAATCTTGTTTCTTATTAAGAATGCATATTTGTTCACTCAATCTCTCAAATTTAATTAATCATTAATGAATAAACAAACAATGAACAAACTACAAACAAGAAATATGAACACCAAAAATCTTTGTTTATGTAACATGAAAGGTCGTTGAGCCTGAATTAACTTTATAGATTAACATTTTTCTTGTAGAATGCTTTTATTCATGAGCCCCCTCCCCTTCAAAGTAAGTGTTTGGTGGTGACTCAGTATCACATGTAGAGACTTTCTCAATTCGCTGAATGTACAACCTGAATGTCATTCAGCATGAACTAAATGAAGAAAATTCTACTGATAAGATTGTTTTTTCCCTATTGATGGATGCATTTATTATAATGTGTTTACAACTTGCATGATTTGTTGTTTAATAATTTACACATTTTCATTCCTTCACAGATTTAATGAATTTTGTTAAAAAATAAACTCCTAGATTTTTCCACTTTTTGTATTAAAATTTCAAGTCCAATGGCATTGATGTTGGCACAACATCTATTATTTTAAATCAGCAATTTTGGCATAGAATTCAAGTCTTAAACAAAAAATAATTTCTCTCTCGATTTTTTTTTTATCAGGGGAACTTTAGCACCCCATTGTAATGTACTGTGAATACTTGATGCAGTTTTATCTGCATTTAGCTTCCTATATTTTTTACAATATTTTTCCATACACAAAATCTTGAGACTGAACAGCTATCTTTCTGCACCGTATCTAGGGATTAGGTTCAAGTCTATATTCACCACACATCTTCTATATTTCTTTTAATCAAGACCTTTATATCGCATTTTAATAACATGCATATCATACTAGGTTACTTTTACTTCATTATCATTGAAGTTAAATAAAGAAAAAATTGAATTTAAATTTTGTGATTTAAATCAATTTTTAAAAAAAATCAAGGTTATTTAAATCAGCGTACCCTGCAAAAAACCCAACAAATATTTGGAAGCCAAGAAAAGACTGCTTGGCATGCTTCAAGGAAAGTTAAAATAAGATGATCAAGAAGCTTATCACAGGACTGGAACTGGTAGACATGGGGGGAAAATCTGCTACAATTTCCGACTTCTGCTACAATTTCGACAATTTGCCCTCATTTGCTACATTCTGCTACAAAAATGCAGAAAATTCTTGAATTCTTCGCCATCTTGCACCAAAAACAAAATTCTCTTAAGAAACTTTGAAGTTGTGTCACAATAGAAGCTGACTTTTTGATGACGTCATTTGTCCTCCCTGCAATTTTATTTCCTGATGCTGCAAATGGAATTAGCTTGAAGACCCCCTCCCCAGGATTTGGCACCTAGGCTTCCAACAACATATGAAATTGAGTCAAACTATGCGAATTGCCGTTCATCCATAGAACAAAAAAAAAAAAAACCCTTCAATTGCTGTTTCCAGCTATTTTTTTTCAAAAAAAAATCGACTCCAATTTATTTTAACAAAAAATTCAATCTGAGTACATCTGTTTTCACTCCCTATTTTTGACTGATTTGTGATTGTTCCATGTATTTTATTTTTTAGCATCTTAAACAGATTTTCAGTCTCTCGTTTTGCTTCCAAGTTTTCTATTATTCATTTTCTTCTATTTTTTCCCTTGATATGTCATTTCCCTTTTACTCTATTCACCAGCATATTTAGTGTTCAATGGAAAATGGTTTCCAGCTGTGCATTAATTAAAATTACCTTGTTTAGACCATGGTCGTGGTTAGTTTGAAAAGGGTATTTGATGTAAGATTTCAGCAAAGCTTATTTAGGCAAACAAGCAGAGGTCAACAAAAATTCACAAAACTTTCCTTTAGGTATGTAGTAGACATTCTGATAATGAAAATACAGTAACAAGCTAGCATCCCTCGCAGCTGCAGTGAATATTTTTGTCACATTATCATATTCTGCATACCAAGGCTAATTGTATTGGGGTCTACAGTTTATCGCCGATTCCAGAGGACGATGATCGCCCCATCCAAGATCTGAATACTATGAGAAACATTGGTCTGCATCATAAAATACGAGATGATCTAGCAAACCTATGAAGTAAGTACTCTGGACCTGTCCTCTTTTTTTAATGGCCATCACACATAGGCTACAGTGCTTTGAGATAGAGCAGTTGTATCGACAGCTAGGGGCTTCCACATCTGGGAATGTGTGTGGTTTGCCTAGGTCATTATTTTATATAGACACTCGGGTCACAATTTTTCATGGGTCCCTTTATTAAAAAAAAGAATATAATATTCCCAGTGCAATCATGTGAAGAAGCAGGGAAGGCTTGAAACAAAATTCTCACCGGTGCAAGACATAATTTTGGTGCCTCTCTGGTACCATGAGTAATATGGCGAGAGACAACATAGGTAGTTTAGTCATTAAAGCTCTTATCCTCATTATTCACTTACTTCATCAACTTACACATATCTACTGTATATTATCCGAGTTGTGTTCCAGCTAGATGAAATAAATCAGAAGTTACAATGGTTTCTGCAAATTTTCCATCCAATACAGGCATATATTGAAATTTGCAGAAAAAAATTTCATTTTCATTCTCCTTTTTGATTTGGAAGATAGATGGCACCATTTTTTTGAACCCATAACAAAAATGCAACAGTTAAATTAATTATCTTTTCATTCCTTTGTGTGAAACCAACTACGACCATGGTCTAGACCAGTGATTCCCAGCCTGGGCATTAGCGCCCCTGGGGGACGATGGAATGTTACAGGGGGCAGTAGAAGCTATGGGTATAACTTAGGATCCTATGGGTTAGATTGCATTGGGGGGACCATAGTTTCCCAACTTTTTTTGTCCCATTGCCCCCTTCTTCAGGAATTTTTTTCTCCTATCGCCACCAACACAATCTAGCCCATAGGATCCTATGTTATACTAATAGTTTCTACCGCCCCCTGGAACATTCCATCACCTGTGTTGGGAATCACTGGTCTAGAGAAAGTAATTTTAATTAATGCTCATCTGGAAACCATTTTCCATTGAACACTAAATATGCTGGTGAATGGCTTAAAAGGAAATGGAATATCAAGAGAATAATTAGCAAACTTGGAAGTAAAACGAGAGACTGAAAATCTGTTGAAGATGCTAGAAAATAAAATACATGGAGCAATCACAAATCAGTTAAAATAGGGAGTGAAAACAGATGTACTCGGATTGAATTTTTTGTGAAAATGGAATCATTCTATCAAATTTCTAATAGTTTAATCATTATTCTATAATTTTTATTTCTATAGTTTAAATCACAAAAATAATTTAATTCCATAGTTTAAATTAAAAATGATTTTGTCCATAGTTTTTAATCACTCTATTAAATTTCTGAGAATTTCGAATAAATATTCTAAGAATGACCCAGGAAAAGAAGTCATCTCAAAGTATGTTGAATCAAACAAGAGCGAACTCAAAAAGAAACACTTATTTTAAATATGAAATGGGTAAATTATGGGTAAAAGAAGCGAGATCAAACATTAAAAATGCTTGAAACTGAAGAGAACAGAAGCACCACTTTTAGACTTGCATCAGCAGCAAAAACAAAGAAATCACTTTTCTAATGAGTGTTTCGAGCCTTGTCTTTAGTGATTTTTTTAAACTAGTGATTATCAAGTCTACAAGCTATATCTAAAAACACTCATTTTCAAATTAGTTTTGAAATCTGAAATACCATATGTGAAAATGTCTATCTTAAAAGCCTCTCATTTGTTGATATTGTAGAGAATGTAAAAATATAAATATATCAAGAAGTGCCGTAATTTTTTTGATTTAGAAATTAAAAAAAAACTTTCTTCTGGAGGAGTAGATTATTTATTATACTATTTATTACACTATTTCTTCTCTCTGTATTTTTCGCCTTGGGGTGGGGGGAAACCCCCTTCTGAGCTGAGATGACACTTTTTTTTAAGTGAAAAGTAATCCTGTGTATAGGTTAGGTTTTTCACTCCCAGACCACGTAGTCGGGAATGCGGGTTAGTTAATAATAATCATAACAGTACTGACGGGGAATTACCCACCTCTCACTTGGATGGCTTCTTGATTGACACTAAATCACCGGGCAAATTGAAATGTGTGCTAATAAATGCCAGGAGCTTGGGTAATAAGAAAAACTTTTTAGAAACTATGATAGTTGTGGAGGGTCTGGATCTTATAGCCATTACAGAATCTTGTGCAAACGATGGGGATGAATCTTTCTTATACATCTTAGGATACGATACTTTTTTGAGAAATAGATCTGATAGGAAATGAGGTGGAGTGTTGATATACGTGAAATCCTGTTTGAAGGCTAGAGAGTGTAACGTGCAGAGAAGTGATATTGAAACCATATGGGTGGAACTTGAGAACAAAAGACGTCATAAACTTATTGTTGGGGTTTGTTACAATCCTCCGAATAGGGATCAAAACTACATCGCCAAATTGCATGATGAAATTTCCTACATGTGTAAGCGTAAGAGGGTTCTCATACTAGGGGATTTCAATTACCCAGGTATTGATTGGGAGAACCTTTCATCTAGAGATCAGTATGAAAGAGACTTTCTTAAGTTGGTGCTCGAAAATTTTTTGTATCAGCATGTATCAGAAGCCACTAGGGGTACTGCTATTTTGGATTTAGTTCTTAATAGTTCTGAGGATCTTGTTGAACATGTTTCGGTGGGGGAAGAGTTTTCTTCTAGTGACCATTGTATAGTCAGATTTCACTGAACTTTTCTTCGGGTAAAGTTGATAACAAAAGACTGGTTCCTTGTTTTCGAAGAACTAACTTTGATGTTTTGAGAGGACGGTTAGCGGAAGTTTTCAAAGACCGGTTGGAATCAGTAGGGGTGGTAAGTCAATGGGAAGAATTTAGTTCGAAGCTGTCCTCTGTTATGCACGACATCATACCCTTTGTTCGAAAAAAGCATGTTTGTACATCACACCCTCTATGGTTCATGGATAGCGTGCGGAACCTTTATCTTGAAAAGAAAAGAGCATTCAGAGAGTATAAAAGTGGACAAGGTGACCTATCATTGTTTACTGATAAAAGAAGAGTGTTGAAGAAAGTGATAAGGGATAGTAAAAAGGAAGTTGAATCTAGGCTGGCAGATAACATTGGCTCTGACCCAAAATCATTTTTTCGATACATCAATAATGGATGTAAGGGGACAGTTGGCCCCCTCTCGATAGGAGGGTCTAGGTTAGAGAGCAATGTATATGTGTAGTGCCGCGGTTCTCAACCTTTTTTGACTCATGGAGCCCTATCCAGTATATAATTTTTATGGCAGAGCCCTTTTTTGTACATAATTTTTATGGCAGAGAGAACCTGTAGGCCTCTTTCATTTATTTATCTATCAAATTTACTAATTTTTATTTTCCTTGAGTCGCCGCAGAGCCCCCACTGGTTGAGAACCCCTGGTGTAGTGCTTTCAATGACTTTTTCGCGTAGGTTTTCGAAGGAGATAATGATATTCAATATATGGATGTTGCATGGAGTAATAAAATCCTCAACTATATTCAAGTGGAAGACGTGGAGGTTGCAACGTATGTCTCTATCTGCCAATGAACACAACAGTTTCGAACAACTATTTATTTCTATTATTACAAATTAAAACACATTAGTTAAGACATCAATTCAAGGGCAAACCCTTCACTAGTAGGAAAATCGCAAAGTATACTTATGGTGAAACGACTAGGGCGGAAGTGACACTCAGCTATGGTCTTCAAGAAACGATGCTCGACCACAGATGTCAGTAGAGTCACACATAGAGCTCGGCGACGAACCCAAGGCGTCGACGAGGCGGCAGAATCGGATCATGGACGTCGACAGAACCACACTTGGTCTTCACCGATCAAGCAGTAGAAGTCAGATGACAGATATCGTGACGAACCCAGGGCGTTGATGAGGCGATATTAGATCACGAACACCGGTAGAACCACACAAGGAATTCAGCGATCAAGTGGTGGAATCCAGTTAACGGATATCTCGACGAACCCAGGGCGTTGACGAAGAGGCGTCATTAGATCGCTGGGATATATTTCCCTAATCGGGTTTCCTGCCAACTTGGCAAAATCTCTGTAACAAGTTTGGTGAGTTTCATATTACCCATAAAATCAATTTCAATTCATTAGTTCTCATTTAATTGTAAAATCGACTTTTTCTTCATATTCGTGACATCACAAGATGCTATGACGTCACATAGAGCTGTTCTAACACAGCTGCCACATATAAGCAAGTATCACACATTAGCGAGAAAAAAATTTCGCCAAGTTGGCACGAAACCCGATTATGGAAATATAGCCCCTAAAACAGTTCATGACACGTCGGCACTGAAAACGTCCGTAAGTAACAAAAGTTTTTTTAGTCGACAGAAAATAATTATAAACATAAAGTATATGATAGACATAACACAAACTCAATAATAAAACATAACACATGCACTACCATTACATAAGGGGTAAAGGTCAGGCGAGCGCCAACAAGGCCATGTTACAAGGTCTTGTTGGTTGTGCCTACATCTGCTGTGAGGAGACATCTTTCAAACTTCCTGACACATTCTCAATTTATTTGGTGGAACTGTACGCTATCGTTCAGGCTCTCCGTCATATACGGCTCAAATGCCACCGACGATGCATCATCTATAGTGACTCTCTCGGCTCATTGCAGTTACTGTTCCTCTGAGTTTCATACTCATCCATTCATTCATGCTATTTGTCATGAATTACATTACCTCATCCATCACGGTACCACAGTAAAATTTTACTGGGTACCATGTCGGAATACCGGGCAATGAGAAAGCAGACACTGCAGCTCGAACAACAACTAATATTGACTTGTTGCCTTTTGGTACCTGCCAATGGCCACTTCTCAATCCTCCGAGAAGTGCTGCATTGCCACTGGCAGGATCATTGGAACAATCAAATTAATAATAAATTACATGCCCTCAAGCCCACACTTGGTCATTGGCATTCGAGCTGCAGCACTAACCGAAAGGAAGAAGTCTTGCTCGCCCGGTTGCCTATAAGACACAGTCGCCTCATGCAATCTTATCTTTTATTAAGAGAGAGTCAACCAGAGTGCCCACATTGTCGAAATCCATTGACCATTGCTCATGCTTTTACTTGTTCACATCATTGTCATTACTTTACGACCGCTTTTGGTCATAATCATCTTTCACTTCTTGACATTTTAAATGCCCATCGCAATGCATCTCAGATTTCTAAATTCATCAAAGCCATTGGTTTATATCACAAATTATAGTTTTTACAATCTATGTCATTGTTTTACGTTTCATGTATACTTTTACCCTTTAGCATGACAAGAACAAGCCTTGTATTAATTTTATATGGACATTTGTTTTGACGCAGCTTGACCTAGATGGTCCTTGTGCAAAAACAATCAAAATCCAATCCAACAACGATTATTAGAAACTGCTGAAACGTGTTCTTCAAAACATGTAGGGCAGAAAAAAGTGTAACACTCGTGAACGTTTTGAGAAAAGGCAAGATAGTTATCAGCAATCCAGAAAAAAAAACATTGCATGGGATAAAAAAATTCTTTCTAGAATTCGATCGAAACCTCAGCTCTGGATTCCATTGGGAAAGATTTGCCATATGACCATTATAGCATGTTGGAAATTCATTCAGAGTTGCGAGAAGCAGATCTTATTTTGCATTTGGAATTACGAAGAGAGTTGGCAATGAACCTTCTACTGAAGGAGGGGTTAATTATTCACCCAGGTCCATTTTGTCAACAGTGGCGTAGCCGGGGGAGCGATTGCTTCCCCCAATCGAAATTTTGCCTACATTGGCATAATGACTTTGGATCTTTAAAAAAACTTGAAAAATATTGACTTTCATTTTCTACCTTCATTGACTAAAATGATGAGTAAGGGGAAAAAATCTACATTTATATTTGCACCTCTTGCAGTTTCACAGTGATTAGTACAAACCCAATCTTTAAAAGAAGTAAAAAAAGAAAGTGGAGGTTTTTCATTACCATTTTTGACAATTGCTTTCAAGCTCTTTATCTGGAAGCATGTTCAGATCAACCTCTGTTTCCCCACCTTTATTAAAGGACAGAATCTTGCCTGCTTCTAGCTGTAACTTTTTTCTCTTGCTATTGGTCGTTCTCGGTATAGCTTCTAGAAATACCTTTCATGGGTATGAGGATATGCTGTTCACAAAATGCTCATTCTTCTATTCTGAAGGGCCACCAAGAGCATTGACTAAGGTGCCTTTTGAAGAAATTAGGCACAGGAACCTATGAAGTAATGGCTAGGATTCAAGCTCCAAGAAGTATTGCATTTTGTTTGGGCGCCTTAGGTAGTTTGAGCTGATATTTTCGAAAAACCTTTGTCAGTGGTGCCCCTGACAAAGATTGGAGGCGCACCAGGGTGTCGCGGTGCACAGTTTGAGAACCCCCTGGCCTAATGTAAAAAAACAAACTACAAAGAACTGAATGAGCATGCATCATTACACCAACACACTGAGACGTCCCTCAAAAAATGGTGGCGATGAGCTAGGAGCACACACACTTTGAGAACCCGTTGAATATTTCTGAAATAATATAAATGCACTATATATACTCATTGCTTTTTAAAGCAGAATTCCGGGCATTATTTGTTTCTTTATTTCCCACAACAACACATAGGTGGTCTACGCAGAGTCATCTTATGAGCATCAAAGGGACTTTTCTAAGGCCCTCTACCTGTTCAGAAATTCCTGCCTAACAGTTCACTTTCGAAAACGTTAACTGGATCTCATCTTCATGAAGTCCCTTTTGCATTTGAGGCGCCCATGTATTATGAGGAAAGTTTAAAAGTAACTGAAGATACATACATATAGTATCTCAGAAAAACAGAAAGTGTCCACAAAAACCTTTGGGCACTGTTGAACATACCAAAGGTTTTTCAAAGAGATTCTTTGTTAAACTGCTCTGGGGAGCCGCGGGTAAGCATTGATTAAAGTAACAGGGCAGCACGGATGGAAAAGTTTGAGAACCCCTGCACTAGTCTGTACCATTCATCACTCATATATTTTCATTCTTCTCTGATTTGTTATAAAACACATCGCATGAATTTATTTCACTAGAAATAAATATACATATACTATGCACAATGCCTTTTTAAGGTTTTCAACTTCAAGCAGAGAACTCCCCTTTAAATAGTATCTCCAAAGGAAGCCAGAAGCCCAAGTTGTCGCCTGACGTCAATAAAAACGTTTTTTGGAAGTCATAAAATGTCTCAAACATGACGTGATAAAATGGTCATTATGACCATTTTGCAAACGTCAAAAATAACGAAAAAAAAAGACCATTTGCAAATAGTTCGACTTTCAGAAGGTAGATGGCACTATTTGAAGAGACGGGAGGAAAAAAAGTATGATTTTCAGGCGCAGGTCGGATTCAAACCCAGTTCATTCGAGGATTGTCCCTATGTATCTCACGCCATGCCTCTACCGATCGCGCTATCATAGCGGTAACCACCGGGTGTTATTTAATGAAGACTTTAAAAGTATTGATTAGTTATATTACAATTACCGTTTAATTTATTGCTGAGTTTAGCCGATGGCAGTTATTTTTTCGTTTTCTTTTATTTTTTTATCCTTGAAAAATATAGTAATATAATTATAAATATAATTATTTGCGTTATTTATAGTTATCGAAAAAAAAAAGATTTTAAAAAAATTCATTTTTTTAGTTCAACGTACACGTCAAAGAATTTGTTGCATCTTTTTCAATTGTTGACAGATTCACAGACCCTCTGATCTTCCGTAAAAAACATGATATGGCTGCAATTATAATTTATATAACGTGTTGATAAATTTATATGAACAATTACTCATTGAAAAATTTTGCATTTCCACTCAAAACAAAATCGCAATTAAAAGTACTTCATTTATCTTGTGACAACCAGTAGCGAATACGCCTAGGGTAATTTTTAAACACCCTCTGAAGGTTCATTGACAAACATTTCGGATAATTTTGATATTTTCATCCGGAACAGAATTTTTCAGTTGGAAAGAAATTCGTGATTTTTATGACGCAAAATCATTTACGCCATCAAAAATCACGTCATTTAATGACCTTCATGGCTAATAAGGTCATGAAATGACCTGATATTTCATTAAGGTCATCAAGAGTCACGTTGTTTCCTGACCTTTACTGTTCGTGGTCATTAAATGACTTTTAAATGACGTGATTTTTTTTTGACTGACGTCATTCAGAGAAAATTACCAAATTTTCACGTCATATTTGACGTCAGGCGACTACTTGGGAGATAATAAAACAAAAAATATTTCAATCAATTCATACACCTGCCACTTTCACTTTGATTCGGAAAATGAGCAGTGGCATTACAAACATGCCTCAGATATATTTAAATAGATTACTGACACATACAGACAATTTCTCGCGCACACTAATTCATTAGAAGAAGTGGTTACTAAACCTTTTTGGATTCAGGCCACCCTCTGCTTGTGCATCTGCAGTCTAATGGTATGTGATAACCACTGCAATCGTATGGGCATCATGATGGATTCATCCTGGTGTGAACCCCACTAGTGGCACATTGGCGGTTGACTGAAGCGAGTCTTTTTTTCCAATTTCTAGGTGCGATTGCTAACCGATCTTTCGTTCAAAAAGCCTTCCCGCAGAGACCAAGAAGGCTGTCACCGTGGAATTTTCATAACACGAAACTTCAGGGATCTGCCAGTTTTACTTCTAATATGGAAGACAGATGGCAAAACTTCTCAAACTGAAACCATGCTTAACTATGACGTCATATATACATTATGGTCACGCATAATATAAGAAAGAACTTTCCGGCGTGCATTAATTTTTTAGAAATTCCATAAGAGAAATGTCTTCGAAGTACATGCAAAATTGAGTAGAAGTAGTGTACATGTGATACGTGCTTAAGATAAGAGATACATGATAAAAGCGATTAAATGGAAGCATGAATATTTCTCTGTACTTTCATATCTTGGAATAATTTTAGAGAGAGAGAAAATATATATTTTTCCCTTTTTATTTTATTCTATCAATTTTTTATTTTTTAATCTAAATAAGAGAAATTTCAATTTTCAAATTTAAAATTTTTTTTCAAACTACCTTTTAGGGTGACTTCCCAGTTGTTTTTGGTGTTTGCATTTGTATAAGTACACAAAACATAAAATGGAGTTTACATTTTTAAAAATTAATTAAAAATAAAAATATATTAATCAATTGAAAGGTAATTAATTTAATTTGAAAAATAACATCAACTGAAAACAAAATAAATTTGGTTTTTTTAAATTGGGGAATTTAAAGTTCTTTCCACTAATGCACAATTTTAAGTTTGCACCTAAAGCACGAACAAAAAATGGCACCTTTTACAATTTCACTCCCCCATGGACCAAAACCTGGCTATGCCACTGGTTGTCAACTGAAAAAAGGTGCCAGGTCATCTGATAGCCATTATATTGGGTCTGCAATGCAAGGACTGGGTGCGGTTTGCCAAAAAACCCTAAATGCTATCAATGTGACAAACGGGTCCATCAAATATGCTTTCCTTCTTTTATCACGGACATTATAAAAACTAAATTCTCTGCACACATTTTTATGTTAAAAAATCAGTATATATTTGTAGTAGAAAATTTGAATTTGTAGTAGAAAATAGAAAATTTGAATTTGTAGTAGAAAATAGAAAATTTCGTGTGATAACCGTACAGAATAAAAAATTGTGAGAATATAGGTGATACTAGTTTCTCCGCTTTTACCTCTCCCCAAGTGCCAATGTTCCATTTATGGAGCATCGTGGAAAACAAAGAAAAATTTTTTTCTCTCAATTTCAAAGTTGATCTATGTATAGGCATGCAAAAGGACCTCAAATTCCCAATTTCAAAACAATAAGTGATTTTGTTCATAGTTCAGCCTTTAAATGGTTAAGTAAGTAAAACTTATGGGAAAAAAAACATTGATGCCCATTGGATTTAAGTTGCTTTGAGTTATTTTTAAAATTTAACTTCATTCTTTTTACCATCTAGAACGCAAATAAGTAATTTTTTTCTTTAGAATCATTCTGCTATAAAAAATTTTTATGCATGTTGAAAACGGAAATTCTGTTATAATGAAACTTTGTTATAGCAAAGTGATTTCTTTTGTGTCTTGGAGTTCATTATAATGGGATTCTACTGTATTTTTTATAGTATTTTGTGTCGAATATGAAAAAGCTGTATTACAAACTGAATCAAGGATACTATGTCACATTTCAAAGCGTTTCATGTTCGACTGTGAAAGGGATTAATACTTTATATAACTAGAATCATTATTTATGATTTTTCTTATTTTGTTAATGTCGCATATAGACAACACTTTTGTTTTTTTTGTATTGCTAATGTTGTGCTTACAGGCAACATCCCATATTTTTTTTAAATATTGGCAATAAGTTTTCATTTTATGATGGCATTCAGTGTGATATCCTTAGAAAAATGTTTTGCAAATTTCAATGCTTGCCAATTAAAGGGTTAAACAATCACCTGTATGAAAAGACAATATTTAGAGGAATAAGGAGATGCTCTTTTTTAGAAGAATTTTTACAGTATTAGCATGAGCACAAACAGAGGGAATCAAGACCATAACAAACTTCGCACAATGAACAAAATATATTAAAAAATGCTCATAGTAGATTAGTCAACTCTCTTCTATGCAAATTTGCCACCACCCAACCATGTAATTTTATGGGCTACATGTTTCATATAAAATTATGAATACCAATGTTTTTAACTTCATAAGAGTCCACAATTTATGCTTTGTTAAAATGATCAATATCCATCAGAGTGCTGTGGTTGATATACTCTAATTAGTAAAAAGCTTTGCAGCACTTTCTTCACACATGGCACACACATAACACTAAGTTGCTGAGGGCATACAGATGACCACTGATCACCTAGAGCAGCGGTTCTCAACCTCTTTTGACTCGTGGAGCCCTTTTAAGTAAAAAAATTCTATGGCGGAGCCCCCGTAGGCCAATTTTTCTTATTCATCAAAAAGTTACTGATTTATTTTTGCTATTTAAAAATATTTATAATTATTTTTTTAATTTTACTGTTTTTTTTAATTTTCCTCGGGGGCCGTGGAGCCCCTGGAGAGTGCGCAAGGAGCCCCAAGGGCTCCGCGGAGCACCGGTTGAGAACCGCTGACCTAGAGAGATCATCTTAGGATGGTTTGTGCTCTTTCCCAAAGGGATGAACGGTCTGGGAGTTGCTGAGTACAGTAGGTACGGCTTATACAGGGTGTTCTATTAATGCTCATAGGGTTGTTAGTAAGCATCAAGGGGAACAAAAATTGCAATGGAACATGATGCCACAAACCACGTTGAAAGGGTGAAAATTGCAAAAACTACATGCAGGTTTCGACATCATGCTGGAACGACAAAAAGTACAATAACTACAAAAAAAATGTATTGAAAAAAAATATATTATATTAATAAAAAATCTAATTAAAATTTATTTGATTCATTATTACAAGAGTTATTGGAAGTGGTGGCCGCTGACATCATTGCACAGTTTACAATGACATAAAAATGATTCTCGAAGGCGCTGCTCAAAGATACCAGGTATGCTTTTTATGTCTGCAGCAGCGACGACAATCTGCACTATGAGATCCCCCAGTGACATAAGCGATGCTGCTTATGTCAGATATGGTGAGCGAACGCATTCAGCAATCAACTGCATCCACCTTTCGTCTCCTCTGGACTCGGATCCTGCATGCATTTTTTGCAATTTTCACCCTCTCAATGTGGTTTGCGACACCATGTTCCATTGCAATTTTTGTTCCTCTTGATGCCTACTAACAACCCTCTGAGTTTGTTGGTCCATTAACAGAACACCCTGTATTTAAGTCATTTGTATAAATTCATTTTCTAATATTTGAAGTTTATTCAATTCAAGATGATGAAAGTAATGGTTTTGAAACTTTTTTGTAGTTTTTGTTTAATTTTTTATTTGGATTGCTGCAATTCTAATTTGTAATATTCATTTTTTTTTATAAGTTTTTATTGATATAAATTATATGTAAATTTTCAGCCCTGATTCTCGTTTTCAAGATTATTGTAGAGATGAATTATTTCCTGAAGAGCCTAAAAAGTCTATACTAAAACGTGATAGTATATCTTTTGAAGAAGGGAAAGAAGTGAGTTTGTTGCTGATTACTTAGTAATTGTGTATTTTTAGATTATTTGGCCATAGTTAATTTTTTTTAAGGAAGTAGATTGTTGGTGTAATTATAGGTTTGTGAAGAAAGTACTATATTTTTTACACCGTGCCCTTATGTTTTTAAAAACAATTTTTAAGGCACTTCCTCTGATGTAGGGCCTAAAATAATTTTTTAAAAATCAGTCTTCAATTGACCATAAACATTATCTTAAAATATTCAAATATCAACTAATTAAATTGCATTGAAACTGTTCAGTAATGGATCTTAGAATCTATCAACAATTCTTAATATCTGTTTGTAGAATATGAAAAATACTAATTACGCTAAAGTTAAAATTTTTTCTGGAGAAATTGGTATCTCACCCTAGTGCTGCACATATGTTGAATAACCTTAATTTTTTGTGTGTTTTTTCTCTTATACTGCAATAAGCCAGATAAGAAATATAGTACCATGAACATGGGCTACTGGAACATGGTCCTGGGATGTTGGTTTGTCTCAAAATGAAAAAATGATGTGCGCCACACAAGCTGGTTGCTTCAGGTTTGCATAGTAGCCAACAATTCCATGTCCCATTTAATGTCTCTAAAACCCAGTGCATGCGGTTTTATGTTGAACCACGAATTATAAATTTTGCAGACATTGTCACTGACTCATATACTCATTCAATCACTAACTCTATTAAATTTCTTGGAATCAACTTGCAACATATAAGTTAAACAACTATTATACATAACATTTGCGCCATCTCAGAAAAATATCTGGACTATTATATCGTAACAAAAATTATATGAACAAAAAAGTTTTTTCAGTGCTTTATCATTCACATGTTCAATCTCACATTAATTATTGTATATCTGTGTGGAGTAATCCTAATTACAGTTGCTTTGATTGTTTTCACAGAATCCAGTGCCAATTCATGAAACTCCATTCAGAAATCTCATAATGCCTAATCTCATAACATAATCACGATCTTGTAACCAAAATAATCACCCTAACACAAATGAAACTAATCTTCTGGTCATGAATAGCCTTTATGCCTTGAAGTTATGTATAATAATGTTTCAATGAATTAAAATGAACAGATATCATGACATCATATGCAACAGCTCTCAACATAACTATGCCACAAGGAATTGTAACATACTCATCCCACTCCAAATCAAAACCGAATATATGAAATGCAGTCTAAATTTTGTTGGTCCAGTGATGTGGAACAAACTCCTCAGCGGTCTCAGAAATCTTAGCTTTTCAATTTTCAGGAAATATTTAAAAACATGGTTACTCAATAGAAACACTTTTACAAATTAATATAGATATCGCAAAACATGTTCAATATCTATTTTGGATTTTATAATATTTTCTTTGCTTTTTTTTTCCTTGTTTGGAATGAAGTGCTATATAATTCTGGAAATTGAGAAAAAAATCCAGCCTTTCTCTCTTTTGGTTAAATTTATTTGTAATATTTTAAGACCTCTTAATCCTGGAGTTCATTGTTGCCAAATGTGGCAATGGGAACCAGTCAGGGCATACAATTTTCCTTTTTTCCCTCTGCCAGCTCAATAACACTCACAGAACAATAATCATGATCAAGTTTCTTTTTTGTTCATTAGCATTGGTTTATGTGAATTGCCCGCTTGCTTCCATAAATCTGACTTTTTTGTCTTTGCCTAATTAATTTTTGAAGTTCAAGTTCCTCATCTTGGAGCTACATAGGTGACATCTGCTTGTAATTGATGATAAGAGGTGAAGAAATAGCATCAATCTCTCTTCTTGCCAGGGTGTTAGCAACAATGTTTTCAGAACCAGTGACATATCTACTGTCAGTGGAGAATTGTTACACAAAGTCTAGGTACCTTATTTGTCTTTGTGAACACTTATCTAGCTTCTGGTGGAAGGAAAAGAACAAAGGTTTTTTGATCAGTGTAGATGGGGATTTCTGGCCTTCAAGTATGTGCCTGGATCTAGAGACACTGGTGTAGATTTCTAACAACTCTGTCTGAATGGAACTTGTGATGATACCAACATATGTCAAATGCTCTCGTGGGACTTTTCTTTTGGAAATGGGTCTGGCTCCAACCCAGAGAATGACTGCTGGCTTGTCTCAAATATACAACTTCTTGTCACAGTTGTTGTATTTCCCCATCAGCTCTGAATTGAAGGAAACAGCGCTTGCTTGAGAAATCAGGGGTTTTGTAACCTCTTTGATTTCAATCGGCATTGACTCCATGATCTGATCCACAACTTCATTTTCTTTCTGTGGCGTGAGAGGTTTTACAGAGGCTAGAACCAACATAACATTAGGCAGAAGCTTCTGTAGGAAGAGTTCCAAGAGAAGCAAGTCAGCAATGCTCCGATTTGCTGCCTGATGCTGTATGATTTAGAGAAGTTTGGTTGGTTTCCGGTCACCCAACTGTTCACCAGAGTGTAGATGTGTGATTTTTCTTGTGTTTTAAATTTGCCACATCATTTGATGATGAATGCTTTCAATTTTTTATGTGATTGTCTTTTCTCCACAGCATGATGAAATTGTGTATCATGGTGGCTATTTCTGGAGGCAGGTGAGAAATGCAGTGGTTGTACCTGGTTTTCGATTCTGTTATCAGCTTGAGTGCTGCTAGTTTGAAGGTGGCTTTGCACATTGCAAACATCAAGGTGGGATCCAATGCAATAAAAATCTGTCTATTCTGTCTATATCGCAGATGCTTGTCATGCCGAAAGGGGTAAACGATACCATAAGACCACAAGGCAAATGAGAAACGATGGAAAAATAGTTCACATACCTAAAATGGCTACTTCTATGTCACCCTTGTTCTGATGATGGGTGATGGGCTTCAAGGAATGATGATTATTCATGTTCAATAAAATGTACTAAAATTTATTAAAATAAACTTATTTACAAAACATAATTTGAAGACTGCTTCTTGCTTATTGCTATTGCAGTGGTGGAGAGCAGTTGCCAAATATCAGCAGTTAGGCGACATATGTTACTCTGGTTTTATCCTCTCACAGTGTGGAGACTCTTGTCTCTTCAATTTTCTGTCGCTGATTTTCACTTAAAAGAGCTGCATCTATAACATCTTTCTCATCTTCAAATTCAAATATATCTTTGTCAGGGAAGTTAAAATCTGTGTCTCAAATATAAGACTCATCATATCTGAGACAGTATTATATTCATCCTTTCCTTGTGTTTATTCATTCACTTTTTTTGCCCTTGCTTTCCTGTGACAATCAGATAGATAAAGTTAAGGGGGTTAATTGAGAGGGAGAAACACTTCTGCCAGCTTCCCCATTTATAATTTTTTTTGGCCTACTTTTTTATTCTTGGGTTCGAATTGGTGTTCTTTGAGGAAGTCCAAAAAGTGATTCAGCAATGGCAGTTTCTGGAGTGAAACCACTTTTTTGTGAATCTTGATAATTTACAACTTTTGAAGCCAAAATAAGTTAATTTTGCTGAGCACTTGAACGCTAGATTTTTTTATTAAGTAGAGTACTTTAATAATTAACCTTGTCATTAAACTTGAAAAACAAATTGTGTTGTTAGTTCAGTTCACTTTTGGAAATGAATTTAGAACTTTTGATTTGGGAAATATTTTTCCAATAATGTGAAGGTAGGCAGATATAGACTTGAAAGGCTGTGGAAGCACAATGATGAAAGCTTGGGAGGGGGGCATGATGATGATAACAATTCATATATATGAATATACATTATATCAGTTGGCTCCACCATTGATGCTGTGCCTCTATGCCTCCCACCACTGTATCTCCATTTCCCCCCACATGGGCATGTTGAGACTTGTTTATCAGCTTTCCCTTCAACTGCATACTTTCAAGCACAGAAAAATAGAACATTGTTCAATTCAGTAGCGTACTCTTCAATAAAATTGCTTATTTCAAATACATGTGCTAAAAATTTGCTTATTGGTAGCATAAGTTCAAAAGTAGCATGCTTTCATGTTACTTAGTAGCAAATGTATCATGGGCCTAATGAACCATTCCTCAAAGTCCTTGGAAAAGGAGGGCTACTTTTAATTTACAAATTGTACAACTGTTTTGATTTATACACCATGAATGATTAAAACAAATGCCCAGGTCCTGTGCCTGCATACTTAATGCTGGTACACACTTAATGCTTTCCTAGTCATGTACACTGTGAAGAGCTTATGATATGATCAAAATGTTTCAGTCCTCATTTCGTTCTACATTTCAATTTCCCTGGGGGTGAACAATCCCACTTTCCTTATATAATGCCCGTTCAGTGGTTGTCGTTAAGGAACATTCCAAGGAAAATTCCTTAAGCTGCACTCTCCCCTTTGCTTTGAACATTGTCCTTATGATCACATGACTGGTTGCGGAGGAAAATACTTGTCTTTTGGTTCATTCATTTGGCTAGACAAGTTTATTAGAAATGTTAAATTACAATTTTTTCTGAAAGATAATTTTAATTTCTCATGGCATATTACCAGTTAGAGGTTAATACAGCAGCTGTGTCATACTCATTCATGGGGGGGGGGGGGAATATTGAATTATTTTCCAAGTCTATGAATTTATTGTTCAGGTTTTAATGTTAATGGTACTTGGATTTTCTTACTTGGGAAAATGCATTGCGATTTCATTTATGTATCCATCCATCAAGTCTTCATATGTTGGAACGGTAGCTATTTTCCCCCTTATATACATATTTTACATATACCATTCATGCTATATATTTTGATATTACTAGAGCCATGTCATTCTGCACCATATCTTGCAATAAAATTTTAATTTTTCTTCAATACTCCAATCATTTCATTAATTTTTTTGACAACATAACAAGCTATCAACTGCAGTGGATCCTGCTTATGTTTTTCAAAAAAACTGTCATGAGCAACTTTGTAAGCAGAAAAACACTGCGAACAGGAAATCTCGATGAGAAAAGGTAAAAGTTGCGACCATGAAAATTAGTCATTCTAAATGGGAATGTTATAAGTGGGATCCAATTTTTTATACATATGGTATAACGTTACATTTGCACATAAAAAAACCTTATTCTAACTGTTAATCTAACTGTTTCATAATTTCAGCTGCATCTAATAAAAAAAATTATAGCTCTAGATAAATCAAAATCAACATTTTATTCCATCAAGCTGTTTAAAACAGTGTTCTATGTAACTAATTCTAGATTTATTGTAGTAGAAAAATAATTGAACATTTGTAAATATTTTTCTAATTACAATCACAAAGGAAACAAACTCATTTACTGCTTATGATCATGGATAAATTTTGTTAGATAAATGTGTGTACAGTATTAAGTATTTCATACACATATGTGATTGCAACTGTGTATGAATATACATATAAGTGCTGGTTAAAAAAAGAAAAATGGAGTTGTTGCTCAAAACAATTTCTAGTTTTACACTGGTAGGCCATAACTTGTGTCATTGCAATCAACGTTTTTACCTGAAATGAAAGGGGGGAAGGGTAAATTAAAAATGTTTTGAGTATTGAACTTTGTATACATCATAAAAAGTTCCAAAGATAAAAATGAAAAAGATTCAACATACCTGAGAAATCTATGGCTAAATTCATCAGTACACTCCATGAGCACCAATTTCTATGTCTTCAATAGTGATGTAATGTTTCCATTTTGTTACTCTCTCACTTAAATAAATGGTGAAGAACCTAATAAGCATTTCAAATAATATATAACAAAGTACCAAAATATATAAATAATAGTTATAAACATATTTTAATGTATGCATTGTGATAGAATAAAGTTACATGTTAGTTGTCAACTAAAACAATTTGCCAACAAACTGCTAGTGCTATTAAACCACATATGAACGTGATAAAATTTTTCTGAGGAATTTCTAATTGACATTTCTTAGAAAGTGTTATGCACATACATAAGTTTTTGTGTTCCTAGGAAATTTGTTCTAGCCCCAAAGCTGAATGTGCCGAAATGTGCAACGTACGTCGCAAAACAACCAGTGCTGTTGCAGAACAATCTGGAAGAATTTTAAGAAAAGTGTAGAAAAACGCTATTATGTATATGCAAATTTTTGTCTCAGAACATTTTCAGCCAGCTGAAGTCTCGTTGCAGAACATCGCAAAACATTCTGCTTTGGGGTATTCTAGTATCTGAGGTATGCATGTTTCATGTTTGACGTACTATCATCTATTTTCCATACTGAAAGTTAAGATGGCAGGTGCTTGAATTTTTGTGCTCTCTGAGTACCGTATTATCAGGACTGGCAGAAATTTTGCCTTCACCAAGGGGTGAGGGGGTGCTCAAAGTGAGGGGGACCCTTGAAGGTCACCCCCTTATGAAGAAAAGAAGAGAGAGAAGGAGGCGAAAGGAAAAAAAAGGCAGTCAGAGTTTTGGCTGGTGAAGAGAGAGGAGGCAAACAGCAAACTCCAAGAAAGAGAGATGGGCGGAATGCTCGGTCCGCATCTTGGCATTTTTCAATGTGCACAATATGCGTGATATATACATACGTATGTAATATAAAAATTTCAATATTATTTAATCCAGAATAAAATGTCCAGTGAAAATTAACTAGTTTCGTCTCAATTATACTATGGCACCGAAGAGACAGACTGACACGCTAACCGACATTGGTGCTCAGCGGTGCTATCGATAGATCTAATGCGAATCCTGAAAGAATCCTATATGGACACAAAATAAATGGTCTTTCTGGACTGTAGAACAGGAAATGGACAATCCGTGCTGACTGAGGTTTTGCTACCTTAAAGGTGATGGTGAACTATCATGCACAACTTTTATGATCTTCGAAGCTGCCGTGTGAACTTTATCGTCAAACTTGACGTTAATCCATTAATGAGTTCTATCCGAGGATATCCTGGAGATCGGGAAGGAGCATTCCGGCCTTGCGCATGCAGTAACGGTAAGTGACAATTGCTTCACTTAACGCGATCGCGGGGAATGACGAATTTCCACATTACAGTTTCGTTTCATATTATTACTATTTTTTCTTTGATGTTTGCATACATATGTGTGTATATATATATTTCTTTTTTGACGTAACCCTTGCTAACTCTGCATTATGGCGTTCTTATCAAAGTGCCGGAAGTGCGATCTAGTAATGCTGGCTGAAGAGCTAGGGATCGTGGTCTCGCCGGAGGTTAAGGTCCTCGAGTTAAGAAATTTCATATTAGAATGTGAAGCATTTGAGAAGGAGTCGGCCCAAGTTGTAATGAGAATTATAGAAGGTGACAGGAAGGCGAGGGAAGAAGAGCAGCGGTTTAGGTTAAACCTGGAAAAGGAAGAAAGAATAGAAATGGAAAAAATTAGACTGGAAATAGAAACCAGATCAAACAGTAGCCCTACCCCAGGACAGAACCCGACGGAGAGGTCCGTGGAGGAGATGGTCAGGACAATACGGGTCCTGACGGTTAAGGTACCACTCCAGGCAGAGGGGTGGAGTTATTTTTTTCGAGCCTGGAAAGGGCATTCGCGAATGAAAATATTACCGAAGGGTACCAAGCCAAGATCCTCATAAATTTGTCGGGGGAAAGGGCAGCCAAACTGTTGGCACTCATGGAGGAAGACCAGTGTGGGTGATTACGAAGAGCTAAAAAAAGATTGTTCTTAGGGAGTACAAACCATCTCCTCAGGTGTGCCTTAAAAATTTCAGAGAGGCAAGGAGAAATCCAGAGGAGACTTTTGTGCAATACTCCACCAGAGTGACCTCCATGTGGGACTACTATATGAAGCTTAGAGGCGTATCCGATTTCGATGATCTCAAATAACTCATAGTGTCCGACAAGGTAATAGAAGGTCTAGACAACGAGACCGTCATACATATTGGCCTTAAACAAGGAGACAATTGGCTTCCACCGAGAGATTTAGGAAAAGAATGTGATGTGTTCTATTCGGCGAAGGGGAAATCGTATGCATGGAGGAGAGAGGGCAATGGAAATCTTCAGGTAACAGACTCGAAGATTAAAGCCAGGCATAGCCAAATGGAACTGAGTGGGAGGCAGGAAAACCCGGAAAAAGGTTTTAAAAAATTATAATGTTTTGTTTGTGGATCTAGATCCCATCTCAAGCGGAATTATCCCAGGGCAGGGAAAGAAAAACGGAATTTGCCAGAGGAGGGGGAAACACTACAGGAACGGGTGGGTCCGTAGTGGGCGCAAGGGTAGATCCATTGAACAGGGCCTCCAGGAATCCAACAAAGGGGCTATGCGAGCTGCAAAGAGTCACAATCAGCGTGAATGGAAAGGCAGCGTTGGCCCTCATCGACTCAGGGACCAAAATTACGGTGATAAGGAAAGACCTTGTATCTGATGTGGAGGTAGAGGGGGGGAAACCTCTATTTTTTTTAAAGGAATTTTTGGTCCAGCTGTAAAATGCCCATTAGTTCATGTTCTCTTATCGGTTCACATGGGTGGCAGCATCAATATCCACCAGGAAATTCTCTGTGCTGTAGGGGAAGGGCATGCTTAGGAAGTTTTATTGCCCCCAGATGTTTAAACCACATTGAAGGGCAAGGTACCACCCTTTTATGAGATTAAATCTTCCTTATATGACAAAGGAGTGAAGTCTGTCTTCAAGGGAGAAGGCGACATCCAACAACTAGAAGTAGAATACGTGGCGGCACCCACAGAAGTGAGTGGAAAAGGGAGATTTGAGTCATCAGCGAGTGATGAAGGGGAAGGGCGGGATCTGAGAAAACCCCCCAAGGAAATGAGGATGCGAAAGAGAACAGCAAGAAATCTGAGAAAATGGGAATTTCTATTGTTGTCCGATTCCTGAAAGAACAAGAAGGCTGTAAACCGCTGGAGGATGCCTGGGGCAAAGAAAGGGAAAGATGACTACTAAATTGCAGAGGGTTTTTTTTTGTTTCACAAAGAACGAGTGTGGGAGGAAGTGCTAGGACAGCTGGTCTTCCCAGAATGTCGTAGGAATGAAGTTATGGAGCTTGCCCACTGTTCGGTGTTTTGGGGACACATGGGAGTCCGAAAGACCTTGGAAAGAATACAATACTCTTTCTTTTGGGAGGGATTGAGGATGAATGTTCAAAGGTTTTGCCAATCATGTGAGAATTGCTATCTAAGGAGACCACTGAAGGTGAAGGAAAGAGCGCCCATTGTCCCGATAACGAGACCCGAATTACCGTTCCAGATTGTAAATATAGATGTTATTGGACCCATCGATCCTCCCAGCTCAAGGGGTCACAAGTATATCTTAACTCTTGTAGACCAGCACACCAGGTGGGCCGAGGCGGTCCCACTCACCAGCTTAAATACCAAAGTCACATGCGAAGTGCTATTGAGTATATTCTCCCGCACTGGCATCCCGAACGTGATAGCCTCAGACAATGGAACTAATTTTAATGCTAAATTGACTATATGACTATAGAGTTTGAGACACGCATAGGATCTTGTCCTCCGTTCTCAATGCTGGTGTATGTCCAGAGAGTCCAATGGTTTAGTTGAACGCTTTAATTCGACATTGAAGAAAATTCTCCATCATGTGATAAGGGAGGAAGGCAGGGGTTGGCATCTGCAAAATCCATGTGTGTTGTGGGCGTATAGAGAGATACCCAACACCACCACGGGGGTATCGCCATTTCGACTGATGTATGGGTGACAACCTCAGGGTCCACTATCAATATTGAAGACATCCTGGACAGGCAAACAGAGTGCTGTGCAGTTAGATTCCACCCCATTACATGCATATTTGCATAATTTAAGAGAACGGTTAAAAAAGGCTGCAGAGCAGGCCAAATTGACAGCCCTGACCGAGCAAGAAAGACTGCCCATCATTATAATCTTAGGTCACCTGTAAGAATTTTTGAGGTTGGGGATAAGGTAGTCATTCTGATCCCAGATTCAGCCAATAAACTGTATGCGAGGTGGCAAGGTCCGGGAACGACTGTGGAAAAGAAAAATATACATTCATTTATCATAGAAAGGCTGGATGGCTCTAGAAAACACATTCATCAGAACAAAATACGCAAATATGTGGCACAGGTAAAGGCTGTCAACGTTATATTCGAAGGGGAGGAAGAATTTGGAGAAGTTGAGACTTTTCCAGAACAAGGTAAGGTAATGAATTTGTAAGGGCGGTAAACGGGCTAGTGATCCCAGATTTGACCACAAACCAGGCTGAACGATTGAAAAACGTAATCTTACAACATAAATTGCTTTTCACTCATCCCGTTCAACCTGCAAACGTAGGAGGAGCACACAAGAACTGATCCCAGAAGTCGAACGCCGTAGGCCTCATAGCTACAGTGTACCAGTTGCGTATCGCCAGGGAGTGGACCGGCAAGTGAGGGAGTTGTTGGACTTGGACTTGATTGAGCCATCAGATTCGGAAGTCACCCATCCCATAGTCTGTGTAGCTAAAAAGGATGCTACTATGCGGATGTGCGTAGATTTTAGGGCGCTCAATGCCGTCACCAAAGTTCCAGCGTTCCCGATGAAGGAGATCCCAGATCTAATTTTTGAAGCGGGGACGGCTCATTGGTTGACCAGCCTGGATCTCCTGAAAGGATACTGGCAGATTAGGATGGAGGAAAAGAGCAGGCCACTGACAGCATTCACCACCCATAGTGGAGTATACCAATGGAAAACCATGCCGTTTGGTCTGTCCAGGGTGTCGGTCCCATTCCAGAGAGAGATGAACTGGGTATTGGGGGAGCACAGTGGCTATGCCCAGGCTTACATGGATGACGTGGTTGTTTCGCTAGAACTTTTGAAGAGCATTTGGAGCACTTAATGCAGGTTCTTGATAAGTTAGAAGAACTAGGATTTTCAGTAAGAATTGACAAATGCGCTTTCGCAGCAAAGAACATCAAGTATCTCGGTCATACCATAGGAGGGGGGAGTCACGCTCCAGAGGACGGGAAGATTGAAGCCATAAGAAAGCTTAAGAGACCCAACAGAAAAAAGGAGGTGAGGTCTGTCTTGGGGCTGATGGGGTTTTATCGATCCTATATCCCAAATTATGCTGCCATTTCAGCTCAATTAACAGAGCTAACGAAAAAGAAATGCCCTACAAAAGTTCACTGGGGATACCGAAGAAGCGGCCTTCCAAAAGCTCAAAAGTATGTTGTGTGAAGTAACAGCTTTAGCCACCCCTAATTTCAAGTTACCTTTTCAAATTCATTGTGACGCTTCAGATTTGGCCGTAGGTGCTTGTTTAACCCAGGTAGATGCCAACGGCAACTATAGGCACATTGCCTTTGCCAGCCAGAAACTTTCACAGATGCAAAGGAACTGGTCAAGCATCGAAAGGGAGGCTTGGGCTGTACTCTTCGGGTTGAACAAATTTGACAAATGGGTTTTCGGTAGCCACTGATATCTGATAAGTCCCAAGCTGACTAGATGGACTCTTGCGTTCCAGCGGTATAATTACTACATTGCACACCGACCCGGCATGCAACACCGCAATGCCGATGCTTTGTCTCGATTGTGAGAAGGCGTGGCATATTGCACGCTATTGGATCTGATGTGTATACATTTTCCATTGTTCATGCACATTCTTTGAATTTTTATTTAATGGTGGTATATTATACATATGTGATTTTTTTTTTTTTTTTTTAAAGTTAGAAATGTGTTGTATTTTATTAGCATTGCGCACATATTTTGCATTTTTACCTTGTACATATGTGGAATTTGGTAGTAACCCTGGCAGATTGCTGATTTAATGATTTTTTATTTTTGTAATGAAGCAATTGTCACTACGTGAAATGAAAATTATCACTTTGACAGGAGGAACAGACCAATTTCTGCCATGTGATTTGTGTGAGTGAAATCAGCTTAGAAAAAGCTAATTTCATGCTAGGTTGGGGCATGTCAGGACTGGCAGAAATTTTGCCTTCACCAAGGGGTGAGGGGGACCCTTGAAGGTCATCCCGTTATGAAGAAAAGAAGAGAGAGAAGGAGGCGAACAGCAAACTCCAAGAAAGAGAGAAGGGCGGAATGCTCGGTCCGCATCTTGGCAGTTTTCAATGTGGACAATATGCGTGATATATACATACGTATGTAATATAAAAATTTCCATATTATTTAATCCAGAATAAAATGTCCAGTGAAAATTAACTAGTTTCGTCTCGATTATACTATGGCACAAAGAGACAGACGGACACGCTAACTGACACCTATTAAGGGTCTATCTGTTTTCTGCAGACAGATATATTTCTTTTCGGAGGGTTTTTGGCCGTAATCCTCCACACTGGCCAGTGTGGGTTGAAGGAAGCCCATCTGCATCCATTCACTATGTGTTAAACATGGCTATTTATAGGCTGCACCATGAGAAGGTGCGGATAAGACTTTAAGCCTCTACTCCTAGTCGATTCCTTTAAGTCCTCATAATGAAGCAATTAAAGGGCCTTCTCCTAGTTAGCAAGCAAAGACTATTCAACAGCCCTTATATATACTTCAGCCACCTCGTTGGGTATTTTGTTTGTTGTTGCCTTTGTATGTATATATATAATTTGTTACATAGGACAAAAAATATACCTAGAAGCAAATTATTAATGAATAATCTACCCTCAAGTCAATTATACCATTCAAACAACTATATTTAACACTTGTAACCATGTTTCTACTTAATAATTATAACACAGTAGAGAGAGTATAGACAATTGTTTCCTCTAATTTTTTTTCATAGACCCATTAATACGAAGAATTTGTTCTTTATAATTTATTATTTTTAATGCTCATGGGGGGACCAAGCAAAAAGACCCCAAACTTGAAATCCTTTTCCACCAGTGATTTCAACAAGTTCATGAAACAAAATTGTACAGGCCAATTTTAAATGCATCATTTAATGCAAATGACAAATATTGTGCAATATATCAAAAGATTTAATACATAACAGATAATATTGAACATTTTTCAATCTATGTCTGAACCAACCTATCACTAAGTGTACTGCAGTAATTTAATGATTAGAAGTTCCTCAGAGAATGTGGAGGAGGTGCTTGTGTGATTTAGTTGCACAAATGAGATCTTCATGTAATTTTTGACAGCAAGTATGTAAATTGCTCAGGTATTTCTAATGTAGGTGGGCTTCAGAAAAATCATTTGGCCTGGTGGTCTATGATGCTCTTAAGATGGCACGAAAATATGTACTAACACAGAAATATAAAATGTGACCTTATCGATATAGTACAAACATATAATACATTGTTATTGTAATACTTGCTTTCCATGTTTATGAACAAATTTAATATTTATGAATATAGCTTGCATATATGATCTTGCTTATCAGTATATATTTTAGGAGGTTGGTCAGTAGGATTTTTTTACCCAGTCTCAATTATTTATAAAAAATTCACTCATTTTGAATGAATGTTAATGTCATGTTATGAAATCAATTTTTTTATTTTTCTTAAGTTAACACCTACCCTCCACTCAATAGTAAGTCTTGTCTTCATCTATGTCTCAAACTCCTTACCATGGCCCCACGTGCTAGTGCCGGGCCCCCAGGCTGGAATTTTTCATGGGCCCCGCACCCCCCGAAAAATTTTGCTTATCTCTCTCCCTACCCCGAGCTGAGATTATGGTTTATTTTTGCAGTAAAAAAAACAAAACCTCTTTCGGGAAGGGGGCACCTCTCCCCAGCATCAAAGGTGGAGTCGACTGATCTGATGTATATATGAATTGACATCATCGTGCCCTCAGACTTCCAAATCTATCCCCGCCTAGGCCCCCCCCTCCCCAATGAGAAAATCCTACAGAGTTTGTATATACAGTAAAACCTCGCTACAACGACACTCTATGATAAATGTCTCTACAATGATATTTTTAAATCTTGTTTGGAATAGCCTTGTATAATTTCCAACTATCGATACAGCAATATCCTTCACTACAATAAATCCCCTCTATAACGATATTGTTATATAGAATTTGAAACCAGTATACAAAGATATTTTCTTATTTCTCAAAATTCCCCTGTCATGTTTTTAAATTCTTCAACAGTTTTTGCTCTTTTGAGCATGTTTGATAAACATTGGTATTTTGCACTATCTACCTTTCGAAAGTGTTTATTAAGCTGCCGTGAAGCTATTTTCTGTGTAGTACACAAAAGGGCTGTGCAGTTAATCATTTTATAGTATGGAATTTTCTGGTAGTCCATGGTCAGCGGGGCCGTAAGTCGGGTGAGGGGAACAAGTGGGTCTCTTGCCCCGGGCCAGAAGGGGGCTAAAATTTCACTTTTTAACATCTCGAACATTAAATGGGGATGATAAAATGTGTGCTTTCCTCAGCTGATCAAGCATCTAGTTGAGGCCCTGGTGGTCAGTATTCAATATGAAGGGCTTTCAATTTAACAATAACAGCTCTACTATGATATTTTTCTTCGTCCATAGAACATCATTATATCGATATTTCACCTATTTTTATTATGAATATACACTATCAAATTTATCCTCAGTTTCTCTCATATATCCACCGCATCTCATCAGTTTCTTTGTTCATCAAGCAATATACTCGTACTATTCTGCAATATTGTTGGAAATAATGTATTTTTATAAAAAAAATATATTTATAAAAATTTACTACAGAAAAATCGTTTTTCCATTCAGAGTAATTTCAATATTTATAGAACAATCCTTCGAACAATTTGAGCTAGGTACAGTGTACTCTCACCTATACACCCTCTCACTTAATATGGCTTTAAGAGAATTTTCTGCACTCCCGGTCAAAGATATATGCTATTCCATTATACGCTTCTCTCACTTATGCGTCTTTTTTTTTCTTGTTTCCTTGCGCCGATGCTTAAGTGAGAGATCACTGTTCATTTTATATTTCAAAATTAAAAAAACACATTTTATTGACTTAGTTTTGAAACAGATTTGCCATTGCAAAAAGATTTCACATCCTGAACTTACAGTGGCCCACTAGTTAATGAATGAATTCAAATGAATGAAAAATAAAGACCTGATTCAAAGTTACTTGTTTATTCTAGATTCTTACTGCCAATCAAATTAATGGAAGTTTTTTTCAACATTTCAAAATGTCTGGGCTGGTCTGCTAAAATAAGGGGAAAGAGATTCACTAGACATCTCATCAATGTTGCAAAAAGGGTTAAATACACTGTGCACTGGTATGCAAGAGGGCCTGGGTTTGAGTACGGTGGAGACAAGATGACTTTTCAAGTTCATTTCAGCATAATATCAGAAAATGTTTCTTTGATATCTTGGGCTGAGAAAAATCTCTTTCTACCGTCCCACCTGAGGAAGGAGGGGTATTTCCTAAAGTTAAGAGAAACTGCTAATGCTTCTACTTCAGCACCTCACACCACAGTGCATGAAATAAGGTCTCCAGTGGTGTAGATGGTAACATGCTTTACCGGTATGCAAGAGAGCCTGGTTTTGAGTCCTGGTGGAGACAAGATGAATTTTCTTTCCGAGTTCTTATCATACTATCCAGAAGATGTTTCCTTGACACTGTTGGCAATTGAATAATTTATCTAATAAGATCAATTTTATTCAAAATTTAATGATTGAAGCTTCTAAAATGCATGCTTCTGGTGATAAAAATTACTTGGGTATGTCAACATATGTATGAAACTAGAGTCTCTATATAACAAACCACTTTGAACAGTCTTTTACACAAAACAAAATTTCTATATAAACTTTCAATTTTCCTTTAATTTAGAAAAAAAAATCAAAGGTTATATTCCTCTTATGTGAATTTTCTATACAAGGCTTTTGTGGATAAAACAAAGTGATTCCGTTATGCCAGGTGATTCACTATAAGCGTCCAAAAAAATGAATTTATTGCATAGGCGGAGATAGACTTGGAAGTCTGGGGGGGGCAAGGTCATTATTGCTGGGGGGGGCATAATGATGATGATGTCAATTCATATACACACATATACATTAGATCTACCCAATCCACTTTGGGCAGATCTAATTGGGGGGGCAGAGATACCCCCCCCCCCGTATCTCCGCCCATGATTTATTGAATGAAAGATTAAATGGCAGGACCGTAAATAGGCTAAGGCAACCGGGGTACTGCCCCTGTACCCCAATCCAAATGGGGGCCCCACAAATGTTTAGATTTGTTTAGCATAATAAGAGGGACCCCCAAGGCAAAGGCTGCCCTGGGGCTCTGAGAAAGCAAACTGCGGCCCTGGTAAATGGAAATAATACTGAATAACTATCTTCATTGGCCTTGGTCAAAGCATTGGCCTACAAAATGGAACTGAAATAATACAAATATTCATGTTCACTCTACCTATTCAATGAAGCACTGTCTTCTTGACAATTCTGTTAATTTGTAGATATGGCCTATGAAAAATAAACGTTTTACACTTTATGAAACACATAAGGCCGCAACTAGATGCTTGGTCAGCAGGGTCGGTGCTCCCTTAAAACGTTGAAGGAGAGATTAAAGTGTCAAATTTTTGCACCTCCTTTGGTCCACCACCAGGGGCACCAGACCTCAACTGCTCATATCCCCTGGCCCTGGAAACACAATTCAACGCTTCAGCCGTAGATTTATAGAGAGTTAACTAGAGATGCTCAAAACAAAATTTATCAAAAATGTATATTATTTTCATTGTTGCTTATCATTCCTTTGGGTTAGAAGAAACCATGTTGAAAATTCATTTACGTGAAAAAAAAAATTAATCCTTTATGTACGCACCTTGATGTACAACTAACTTACTAAAAGATTTCTAACAACCTAATAACTATTTTGTCACAGATGTGAACAATAAATATTTTTCGGTCCAACCCAGAAGTTTTGCAGGGATATATGTCCTCAAGATAGTACAGCGCCTTAAAAAAGATCAATGCAGAATGTAGCCTCTTTTTTTCAGAAGCAAGGAAAAGAAACCCCTTGATTTTTTTGGACTGGGGGAGATGTATTGTTATACAAACGCTTGCAGCAAAGCTGTCGCTTTATCATGGTCTGCCTACAAGGGTGGGGTTGACGGAGCTCTAGGCCTGGACCATTCTCATCATTTTTTATTTTTCCACACTATGGATTCACTATGGGAGGGGTGCCATGTGATTTATCGGCACCAACAGGCATTATTTCACTGTGGACATCTGTGTTCATGGAAATTTTCATTTCATTCGGACATTATGGCACTCTCTTCTACGCATTAAAACAGCAGGGGTCACATTATAGCCCTGAGGTCACACATCCCAATGCTGGTGTCCTTGTTGGTGTAGGGGAAATACTGCGGTTGTCAGTAGCCTTCGTTGAACGATAACCACAATGTCTTTTCTTCCTTCCTTGGAGAAGGAATCCGAGAGTGGTGCCTTGTAAATTGTTCTTTTCTTTGTTCCTTTTTTTTTTGGTTGCTTCACCTTTTTTTCAACAACACCCAATAAAAAGAATAGTAATACTTAGTTCAAGATATCCACTGATACACATACAAATTGATACGACTGATGTTAAAATGTCCTGTTTCTCCTATGGGGCATATCTGAAAGTAAAAAAATGAAAAGGTCATCCCACTGGCCCCCTTGACTCCCGGGCCCCTGGGCTGGCGGCCATGCTTCTCACATAGCTCGCTGTATTTTTTGTTACACTAAATATTTTTTACATTAAATGTGTGTATCAAGCATTAATAGTATGGAAAAACAAGAGAATTTTTTTAGTCAAATATCTTGATTATACATAGTGACCAAGGGCGTAGTGAGGGGGGACTTGGAAGTCTGGGCCCCTTCCCCCAGAAATGTGAGAAAATGGCCGAAAAAAGAGAAAAAGATGGCCAAATCTATAGTTCTACCACTTTGGTCCCCCTCAAAATGAAAGGGGTCCCCTGAACGAAATTTCTGGCTACACCCCTGATCATGCCGTCATTACAGAGAATAAAGTTGTCCTTTTACACTGAACGAGTGAGTCTTTGTTATGTAGGGGAAAAAATTATTTCTTATTTAAGGAAAGGCAAGCACGTTGTGCTGAAATGTTCCCTTTTTTGTTAAATAATGACAAACAGCGGGTGTAAGGAAAAAAATCTCTCTAAGGACAATCCAGGTTCACTCCCTGGATTGTCGGATAAGTTAGTTTCACCAAAGTTTATGAGATTTTTATTGCGTATGTCTTCCCATTTCAAGGTTGTTGAGGAACTCATTAATTTATTCTTTGCTCACCTCCACTCTTGATGTTCTGCGCAAATCTTGTGTAAAAAGTTTGTGTGTCTTGCCGAGAAGGGAATGACCCAATAGGATTCTCAGGAGTCATACTATCAGCAGATTGGCAACTCTTATTCCATTTCACATCAAGTAGTTTTGCACAAGCAACTGTAATTTTTTTTCTGGTAACTGGGAAACCCCACTCTGATAGGACTTTGAGGCAAACAATAAAAACTGCTTCCATGCTTATATCTAAAGCTGTTTGCTCCTGATGAAAAAAATCTTTCCTTTAGTTAGTTAGTGATAATCACAACAGTACTGACGGGGAATTACCCACCTCTCACTTGGATGGCTTCTTGATTGACACTAAATCACCGGGCAAATTGAAATGTGTGCTAATAAATGCCAGGAGCTTGGGTAATAAGAAAAACTTTTTAGAAACTATGATAGTTGTGGAGGGTCTGGATCTTATAGCCATTACAGAATCTTGTGCAAACGATGGGGATGAATCTTTCTTATACATCTTAGGATACGATACTTTTTTGAGAAATAGATCTGATAGGAAATGAGGTGGAGTGTTGATATACGTGAAATCCTGTTTGAAGGCTAGAGAGTGTAACGTGAAGAGAAGTGATATTCAAACTATATGGGTTGAGCTTGAAAACAAAAGACATCATAAACTTATTGTTGGGGTTTGTTACAATCCACCGAATAGGGATTCAAACTACATCGCCAAATTTCAGGATGAAATTTCCTACATGTGTAAGCATAAGAGGGTTCTCATACTAGGGTATTTCAATTACCCAGGTATTGATTGGGAGAATCTTTCATCTAGAGATCAGTATGAAAGAGACTTTTATAAGTTGGTACTCGAAAAAATTTTTTGTATCAGCATGTATCAGAAGCCACTAGGTACTGCTATTTTGGACTTAATTCTTACTAGTTCTGAGGACCTTGTTGAACATGTTTCGGTGGGGGAAGAGTTTTCTTCTAGTGACCATTGTATAATCAGATTTCACTGAACTTTTCTTCGGGTAAAGTTGATAACAAAAGACTGGTTCCTTGTTTTCGAAGAACTAACTTTGATGTTTTGAGAGGAAGGTTAGCGGAAGTTTTCAAAGACCGGTTGGAATCAGTAGGGGTGGTAAGTCAATGGGAAGAATTTAGTACGAAGCTGTCGTCTGTTTTGCACGACGTCATACCCTTTGTTCGGAAAAAGCGAGTTTGTACATCACACTCTCTATGCTTCACGGATAGTGTGCGGAACCTTTATCTTGAGAAGAAAAAAGCATTCAGAGAGTATAAAAGTGGACGAGCTGATCTATCATTGTTTACTGATAAAAGAAGACTGTTGAAGAAAACGATAAGGGATAGTAAAAAGGAAGTTGAATCTAGGTTGGCAGATAACATTGGCTCTGACCCAAAATCATTTTTTCGATACTTCAATAATGGATGTAAGGGGACAGTTGGCCCCCTCTCGATAGGAGGCTCTAGGGTAGAGAGCAATGTAGGCATGTGTAGCGCTTTCAATGACTTTTTCGCATCGGTTTTTAATGAAGATAATGATATTCGATATACGGGTGTTGCATGGGGTAATAAAACCCTCAACGATATTCAAGTAGAAGACGTGGAGGTCCTAAATCTTCTAAGAAATGTATGTGCAAGCAAAGCGCCAGGACCAGATGATATCTATCCCAGGGTCCTCAGGGAATGTGCTAATGAATTGTTGGGGCCAGTCGCACAGATATACAGGAGTAGTGTTGCTGAGGGTATCGTCCCAAGAGATTGGAAACTTGCTAACGTTGTTCCAATATTTAAGAAGGGTAGTAGGGAAGCGGTGTCAAATTATCGTCCAGTGAGTTTGATGAGCTCCCTCTTGAAAATTTTGGAAATTATCATCAAAAGGCAGTTTGTGAAGTGGATAGTCGAGAATAATGTATTGTCGGATAATCAGCATGGGTTCAGGAAGGGAAAGTCATGTGTAACTAACCTCCTTTGCTTCTATGATCACGTGCCTAAGGCTTTGGGTAAGAGCAAAAATTGTCTACGTTGTTTACCTTGATTTCCAGAAGGCATTCGATCGAGTCCAACATGGCAAACTCTTGAAGCGTTTACACGAGATTGGAATTGGGGGCAACTTGCTGAATTGGATAGAATCATGGTTAAGAGATAGGTCGCAATGAGTTATGGTGAACGGGGAATTCTCTGGTTGGACAGACGTCACAAGTGGAGTTCCTCAGGGAAGTGTCCTTGTCCCCATACTTTTTTCACTTTTTATAGATAAACTCGATCAGGGTATCGATGGGATTACTAGCAAATTCGCAGATGATGTGAAGCTAATGGGGGTAATCGGGAATCAAAGCGATAGGGAGTTGCTCCAGACCAAGTTAAACAGGATTGCAGCATGGGCAAATGAATGGAGCATGACGTTTATCGTAGATAAGTGCATGGTCGCTCATTTTGGTTCGAACAACCCACGGTTCTCTTACGAGTTGAATGGTATCACTATCCTGGATGCAACTAGAGTCACCGATTTGGGTTATTCTCATTGATGAGCGACTTAAGTTTTCTGAAGATTGTTCAGCGGTGGTCAAAAAAGCGAATAGAATGCTTGGTCTCATTTTCAAAAAGGTCTCTTCGCGTTCTCCTAAAGTCACTCTTCCGCTTTTTTGGGGCTTAGTTCGTCCTGGACTGGAGTATGCTGTAAGGTTTTGGGGACCATACCTACAGAGGGACATTGGTTGAAGGGGTGCAGATGCAACGTCCCTTATGGGAGTTGCTTGCCCGGTTCGAAATATCCAGTAATAAGGTGGCAAACGACAAATGGAAAATGATTGCAAATAAACTTTCGCATGAAATATTATTTATTAATTTCAATATAAAGTTAGTCAATTTTAACAATAGATTAGTACAACATGGAGCCCTCTATTTGACATTAACAGAAAGATACTGGCTCACCAATTGATGATCATCAACAGTCAAACTTTTATGCTGATCGGACATCCGATATTGTTAGTCACTTCGACGTAGTTTTTCCCCACAAGTATCAGTGAAGGTCTCTCGGTTGAGAGCCGGATCGTTTTGATTAGCACCAGGAGGCCTCTCAGTTGAGGGCCGAACCACCTTGATCAGCTCCAGGAGGCCTCTCGGTTGAGGGCCGGACCACCTTGATCAGCTCCAGGGGGCCTCTTGGTTGAGGGCCGGACCACTTTGATCAGCAATGAAGAATTTTGACTGTGAAGATTAATTAATGTTTTCGATTCCGGACCTGCCAGGAAACAAATTCAAATACTATAAACTATTTCATTTTAACTAATTATCAGCTTATTTTCCCAGCCTAAGGCCAATGGATACGGTAGCAAGACGGTGAACCGTCCTACTAGAGGGCTTCAGTTGAAAAGAACAAACAAAGGATGAACACAATGTGAGAGACAAAGAGGGAGGAATTTATACTCCTATTTCACAAGAAATTTGGGACCACATGTCCTCGCAAGGCCTTTTCACCTCAACAAAAATATCGGATTTACATATTCATGCGTCACTATATTATAAACATTACAATTGAATTATTACATTGGAATCTGGCAACATGACACAATCCGGAGAGCTGATCAGACTCTCCCGATTATGTAAACAATACCAACAAGACAATAAGAAATGAAATGTTCCGACGGAGGTCTGCAGCCCCCCGCCGAAAACAAGTGAGTACAACACTATATTTTCCGTACAACGAGACTTGTAACAACTCCCCCGGGAGGTTCTTTAATAAAAATATTTAACCTGGCAAACCCTTAAGCCTAGCCCAAACTATACATAATCTGGACCAGACCCCTCCACGAAAATAGCGACATCGTCGTCATGAGGGAAATTAATTTATGTGGGACATCAGTAGCCCGACCTCTGGCCCGTTCTCGTTCGACAGCCGAAAGACCCCACCCGTCGACTGCCGAACTAAGCAAACATTCTGGCCATTACCGGTTTGCCAGCGGGTCCTCTGGTGGTTTTCGGTAACTGAGAGGTCCCTGGGGTCTAAAATAAGAAGGAATTTCCCACATAACGACAAGATCACCATTAACGTAGAGGGATCGGATCCTGATACGTTACATTCCCCCTCACCACGGAAGAATTTTTCCCCAAACGAAAAAATTCTATAGGTTAAAAAAAAAAAACCTAAATTACATAATTACTTGCAAAATACTATGTTAACATATCACCTGGTATATTAAATTTCCCGTTAAATGAAAAGTTATCGACAGCCAAATCAGTATCCCGATTTTGTAAGTACCGCGAAATTTCAACACTACTTCTGAATTTAGTCCCTTCGGGAGAGTAATAAGACGTCAATACAAGGTTCTTTTTTCCTCTTAACAAGAACCCTTTGTCACCCTCTCTGAATCGGAACCAAAAACCTAGAGTAACCGACGGAAGATTTAATGAAATTCGTTTTTACCAACTTAGGAGTGGTGTCTTCCTCGGGATTTTGCCGGTTAAAAGACATACTAGCGTTAGTGCAGTTAGCACTATTTAAGGGCGTTTGTGAAACTTGATGTCGACTCGTATTACTGGAAATGTGCTGTTCAAGGACCTCTTTACTCTCAGGTGACTGCGGGACAGTTTCAGGAACGATTTGGTCACTACTAACGAATCATTTCAAGTCACAAGCATTGACTTTATAAACATTATCATTGGACAAATCCACTATCAGGTAGACAACAGGTGAAATTTTTTCCAGGACCCTACACGGGCCGTCCCATCGTGGTTTCAACTTCGCCATAACATTGCCCTGCGCACTAGAACGGAAATGTGTTGTTCTTAATACCAAATCATCCTGATTTAAAGTGTGCAATATTATTTTTTTGTCATATCTTTTTTGTCTCCTTTGTTGTTTTTTGACATTTTCCTTAACTTGTTTAAGTAAGTTTTCGGGCAAACTCACCCTTTCCCAAACCGGTATGTCCATAGTCCAGTCAAATGGTAAAACTAATTCTCTACCAAGAAATAATTTAGCTGGCGACTGACCCGTAGTTTCCGAGGGAACCGACCTAATAGCAAGACCAAAAAAGGTTAAATTTTTGTCCCAGTCTTTGTTTATCACCAACATAAAAGGAGATCATATGTTTAATTGTCTTATTAAATCTCTAGGTAAGGTTTGATTGAGGATGATAGGGGGTTGTGAACCTTTGCTTGACCTGGAGAACTTTACAAGTTTCCCTCATAAGGTTTGATATAAAACAAGAACCATTATCGGAAACTAATCTTTTTGGAAAGCCATATCTCATGCAGTACTCATGACCAAACTTTTTAGCAACTGCACTTGTTGTAATTCGTCTTAGTGGAAACAACTCTACCCAATTTGTAATAATCGACTACGACTAACAGATGCATGTTCCCTCTGGAAGAAACGGGAAAGGGACCCATGGTGTCACTCCCAACCATTTCTCCTGGATGCTTAACAGAGGTTGACACCATGCCTCCCCATCAACTCGTATTGTCGAATTTGCATGTTTGGCATTTTTTACAGGACAGGACAAATTTTTTTATATCTTTACGCATACCGGGCCAGAACGCGCGCTGTTGGCATCGCTGAAGAGTTTTATTGACTCCCATGTGACCTGAAATGGGACGCGTGTGCATTTCAGTCAGAAATTTCTCTCTGCATGGTGGAGGAATTACTAGCAATTTTTTATTCCTGAATCTAAAAAACAATTTTTGATTTTCAAAAAGGTAATACTTTTCAATTTTTTGTCTTCCGACAGATTTATCATTAAAATATTGTATAGTATCTTGGTAATTTTTTTTCTGTTGAACAATTAACTCAGGTAAATCCAAAAACGAGAACAAATATAATTTTATTATTTGAGATGTTGATTTTTTAAGGAAGGAAAAAACTCATCTCTGCCTCTACCGGGAGTCGAACCCGGGTCCCTCGATTGCCGGACGAGTGCTCTGACCACTAAGCTACAGAGGAGATAGAGATTTCCCTTCGCTAGAGCGTATATATGCCGAACGGAACCGTGCAATGGACGGTGAAACCGATCAGCTAATAGCTCATGGACGACGAGCCACCAGCGGGCTATATATATGACATGAATGTCGCTCTCCACTTGTTAATACAAGATATACAGAAGACTGGATGTTGTGAAGATGTCGTCCATGAGCTATTAGCTGATCGGTTTCACCGTCCATTGCACGGTTCCGTTCGGCATATATACGCTCTAGCGAAGGGAAATCTCTATCTCCTCTGTAGCTTAGTGGTCAGAGCACTCGTCCGGCAATCGAGGGACCCGGGTTCGACTCCCGGTAGAGGCAGAGATGAGTTTTTTCCTTCCTTAAAAAATCAACATCTCAAATAATAAATATCTTCACAACATCCAGTCTTCTGTATATCTTGTATTAACAAGTGGAGAGCGACATTCATGTCATAAATATAATTTATTATCAATATTTTCCTCAAAATCAATTTCGACGGTGACAACAGCGGGCATTCTGGACAGGGCATCAGGGGCCTGCATGGTCGAACCTTTTCTATATTCAAACTTTAAAGGATATTCCTGTAGTAATTGAGCCCATCGGCTTAACCTCCCCTTCAATTGTTTAGCTTCAAAATACCAGGCGACTGCCCTGTGATCTGTTACTATAGTAACGGGTTCTCCTAAAAACCAGGCTCGAAATTTATTACACGCCCAAATAACAGCGAGTCCCTCCTGTTCTGTTACAGAATAATTTTTTTCTGCTGAATTCAAGGTACGACTGGCATAGGCTAACGGCTTTTCCCTGTCAGGCTCAACTTGCTGCAAAATGGCTCCAAGCCCAATTCCTGAGGCATCTGTGTAAATTTTTAAAGCACAATCTTTTTTTCTTGTGGTTAGAACAGGAGCACAAGACGAGATGTTTCAATTTTTCGAACGCCTGTTGGTGTATTTTGCCCCATTTGAACCTTTGCCCTTTTTTTGTCAGGCCGTAGAGGGGGTTAGCGACATCGTCGTCATCAGGGAAATTAATTTATGTGGGACATCAGTAGCCCGACCTCTGGCCCGTTCTCGTTTGACAGCCGAAAGACCCCACCCGTCGACTGCCGAACTAAGCGAACATTCTGGCCCTTACCGGTTTGCCAGCGGGTCCTCGGGTGGTTTCCGGTAACTGAGAGGTCCCTGGGGTCTAAAATAAGAAGGAATTTCCCACATAACGACAAGATCACCATTAACGTAGAGGGATCGGATCCCGATACGTTACACAGAGAAGAGCTACACGAATCCTTATCGGCACACAGGGCTTGAGTTATGAAGAGAGACTTCATTTTTTGAATATGTTTACATTGGATGAACGCAAGTGTCGAGGAGATATGATCGAAGTGTTCAAAATTTTCAATGGGATGGATAGGATGGACCATGAACTTTTAGTACACCGCCAATCGACTGCTTTTACAAGGGGACACCAGTATCGATCGGTGAGGGACAATGCAAGGTTATGGTGTCGCAGGGAATTTTTCTCTAATAGGGTTGTTAATAAATGGAATAGCTTACCCCCGGAGGTAGTAAATTGTAACACGATGGACATGTTTAAAAAGAAATACGATAAACATGTTAGGGTAAATTGAGAAGCTATCCATTCTTAGAATAAGACAACCATAATTATTCTTTATGGGCGTTGTATAATATTTTATCATGGATATATATTGTTTATAATTTGTGTTAATTACATTTTTAATTGGGTTGCTGTATTTTTCAAATATATGACATCCATATTTTTATGGGCATCTTTTTATCAGCCACCTCGTTGGGCATTTTGCCTGTTGTGGCGTTGTATTGGTATTTCATACCCAATCTCAGTGACTCCCCGTAAACATTATATTCAGCAGCAGCTTTTCTGAGAGACATCCCTTTTTTCACAGCTGCATCCATGATATCATTACATTTAATGCACTTTGGCCTAAGAATATACATTTAATGCACTTTGGCCTAAGAATATACATTTAATGCCTATTGGCCTAAAGAACATATTTTTGAGACATTACTTCTTATTGAGGTGGGGTGAGAATTGCCAAAAATCGTGTGACAATACTCTCCCCAGAAATCCGGCATGATTTCACTAATTTTTTAACAATTAGTGATGTGATGTGATTTGAGCTTTGAAATGAAAAAAAAAATAGTTTACCTTCTTTCCCAGCAATAGTAACTAGAACACCACATAAGTTTTAAATTTTTTTCGATAATGGGGCAAACAGCCATTTTAAAAGTGATACTAACATTATAAAAATGGAGCAGAAGAGCTAAGTTTTCTGAAAAAAATTCTACAGAAAATTTACTGAACAATATTACAAATGTTATATGAATGTGTTATTACACATTTCAGAATAAATAAAAGACCAAACAAAAAAAATGGGTAATTTGTCTGGGGATATTTGGGAAACCAAATTTAGATTTTCCTATACCATCTGATCATTTTCTCCTTATCTGACAGCATCTTTCAATTCATCAAAAATGAAAAGACAAAAACTCTACACTATTTTAGTGCTTTATTTCAATTGGTTGATTTTCTATTAAATTTTTAAAATGTTTCAAGAATTTTTCACTCCCTTTGTATTTTGAATTACTCTTATTTATACTTTTGACATTTATTCCAGCAGAAGAGTCCTGATAGGCAGTCCTCCACTGATAGCAGACGTAGTAAGTCATTTGAGGAACGGGAGGAAGAATATGAAAAAGCTCGGGCAAGAATTTTTAATCAAGATGCAAGTAGTTTTTTTATTTAGATAGTTTATAACTGAATAATTTTGTGGCACTGCTCCGGTCATGTCTGGGTCACCATTTTGTTGGGGTTTGTGCTAAACTCCACGATGGTAAAGATTTGATTCCACGTTGTTTTCAAATGCTGACATTAAGTTTAATGTTTTATACACACTTTTAAATTAATATAACAAATTTAAACTTCCTAAAAACATATTAGCAAAAACAATACATCCCCTAAATGTGTCAAAAAAATTAATAAACATCAAAATTATAAATATCGTATCCAAGAGAGCAAGCGCATAACTGAAGAACTGGATTTTTTATTAATGTTAGGTACGAGTCTCATCAGCTTCCTTTGTGCAAATGTGGTGAGCGATGTCAGAGATTGAAGCAGTGCCACAACTTCATGATTATTAAAGAAATCACTATGAAGGCTTTTATTGAATATATCTTGCCTTATCAATTAACCTCTTCTTTTCCAGTATTTTATTTACAACTTAATATCACTTCCATAACATATAAGGAAAGCGGGATTGTGTCTCCATTGGTGTATATGGTAGTGCACTTTCCCAGATTGCAAGAAGACCTAGGTTTTATTCCCTTTGGAGACCAGATGACTATTCTTTCCATGTTTACATCACAATATCCAGAAGTCTAATTCCTTTAATCATCTTATATTTAGAAAGGTAGTCTCTTCTCTATACCTATGAGCAGTCAGGGAGACAATCAAATACATGGAGTGGCTTATGGCCATTTAACATGATTTCTGTGCAGACCATGATGCCTCTGTTATCTTAGTGGTTTTTTTTCTTTTATGGAATGGCATTCTTTTTAGATCAAAGTACACAGAGAATTAAATGTTTGTACAGAGAGTTCAGGCTTATCACCGACAGACAAACGAACTTGAGCTTATAAGTTGTGTCCAAGACTCACACTATGCCAGACATGCTCTTTTTGTAAGGGAGTGAGTGAGGTCCAAACAGCAAGTCTTCTAGTATTCACAATTTGCAATACAGATGACAGCACTAACTTCATACAGAACACTAGATATGCATGCAAACTTATATACACTTCTGGCACAACTCACTTCTGAAAGGGGGTAAAATGGTAGTAAATTTACCCAATGATAGACTGATATTGATTATGTTGGGAAGTAAAACTAACATAAGTACTGAGTTTTAATCATTAGTGTATTCATATTGTCAGTGTTTTTTGTGGCAAGTCCTGGAAATGAAGCAAAGGCGTAATGCATGATATAGCAAAATCACAAATTTATCGTTGGGACAACTGTTTTCACTGAGACTAACAGTAGTTTAGACAGACACATCAAAACATGCTGATTTACACCAGCAATGCAGCTCAAACAGAGCTTTCACACTCAGTTAGAACCAAGACTTAACTAGCTCACTTTCTTGCTTTACTGTTGAGGTCCATGATCTTATAAAGGAAAACTTTGAAAAGTAATAAGATCCACTTTCTTTCAGAATAATCTAGAACTCTACACACCTCTCAGGAATATCTGTGAAGTCACTAACTTGGCTTGATTTACAAGAATTACGACATTTTTGTCTTATTTTTGCAGTGAAAAAATTATTTTACAATATTTAAATAAGAAAAGTTGGCATAAGCAACGATAAATTAAAGCACTAATTACAAATATTTTATAATACTTAATAAAATATCATTAATTTAAAATAATTTCTAAACTGAACAATATATATAAAATAAAATATATTTAGAATACCAGATAATTACAATGTTTCGATGCTAGATAATAGTTTTCACTCTTTAAATCGCAAATCTTTCTACTCATAGACAAACCAAAACTCATATATGTAATCTCTTAATATCTAATGATTTTTGTATCAACAATATAAATGGTAATATAATCATGTCGATTTATCATTAAAAGATTTGTTATCCACAGGCAACATTTGTCTTGAAATGATCAATGTGGAAATCATTAATTATGAAGGTTTCTAACGGTTGGCTGATGCAAAGACATATTTAGGAAAGAGAGAAAATTCACCTGCTCTTGTGGGGAATCGAACCCACATCCTTCCACCTGGAAAGTGAAAGGATGTGGGTTTGATTCCCCAAAAGAGCAGTTGAATTTTCTCTTTCCTAAATATATCTTCGCATCAGCCAGTTGTTAAAACCTTTGTATGGATAGCGGAGAGTGAAATCATTCTCGGATGAATCATTAATTCACAACAAGCATTTTTTTCTTTTAAATGATGGCAGTCTCTGAACATTGCAGTTTCAAACACTAAGTTTCAAATTTTTCTGCATGATTGATAAAATGTTTTAATTCTAAGCATATCAAAATAATGTGTCTCATAAAACATTCAATCTAAAACAATATTTTGTTCAGAAATTTAGAAATTATAGAACTAAAACAGTAGAGTGAAAATTAAATCACAATCACTTGATTTTATGATGTTCGCTAATAGCTGTTTAGCTGTAACATACTTTCAATCATGGAAAATATGTGGGTGTATACAGAACTTATAAATACGCTGACCATGACTAGAATGCCACCATATACAAATACAACGCCACAACAGGCAAAATGCCCATTAATTATGCCCATATTAAGAAGTCACCAATGAATAAGGCAGATACATGAAAAATACACAAACTCCTAATGCATTTGGTAATTCCATTTTGCAAGTATTCAATCAAGATTTTGCATTAGTCTTTCATGCTGGCTCTCAGCTTCATTCTGACCATGACGTTTGAAGTGAACAGACATATTTTTTCCACTGAGAGTTAAGATTTGGTATCCGATCCAAGTGGGATTTTTGGTCTCATAAGTGGTTGAATTTTTTTCCCTCTGAAGATGACACCCATTGTGTGTCGAAATGCATTAGGAGTTTTTGTATTTTTCGTGTACACTCATGTGCAAAATTAAGAGAATTTGCACATTGCATCTATTTTATTTTCACAAAAAGTACTGAACCAAAGGTACTAATAATGCCACCGAAGAAGTATGCAAATATTCAGTGTCAAATACATAAGCATACACATGCATGTGGGCAGAGCTGTGACCACGGAGGGGATGATAAGGGTACAAGGTGTTTTCCACGATTTGTGTGCTTATACTCCTCAGCAACATCGCTGTGTTTCTCGCAGAAGTTTGGTAAATTTTATAAGCTATCGGGTAAAATGAGTTGCCACAAACGTATGGATGACGGAATGAGATGGAAAATCATTGGTAGATTGAAGGCAGGGCAATAAAGTGCAGGTGGCTACAGAGCTTGATGTTATGCCTAGTGTCGTCTGCAATTTGTGGAAAAAGTTTCAGGACACTGGATCCATATCAAGAAGACCTGGACACGGTCGTCGAAGATCCACAACGACCAATTAGGACCATTATTTGGCACTTTCAGTGTGGTGCCAGAGGACTATTACAACATCACAGCTCTCACGTGAGCTGCATGCTGCCACTGGAACTAGAGTTTCACAGTTTAGTGTTGCCCGAAGGCTTCATGAAAGAGGGCTTTATGCCAGAAAACCTGCTGTTTGCATCCCGCTAACTGCAGCACGCAAGAGAGTGTGTATAGTGTAACATGAGGACCCAGGATCCTTCACAAATTCCTTCATTTTAATTAAATTTTGTTTAGGCCCCAGGGACCTCTCGGTTACCGGAAACCACCTGATGTATCCACTGGCATTCCGGCTCGAGCCAGTTATGTTTGCTAAGTCTGGCAGTAAGTGATGGGGTCTCCTGGCTGTTGGGCGAGAACGGAACCAGAGGTCGGGCTACCGATGTCCCACATAAATTCTGTTTACAAAGTGTAACATGACGACCTAGGATCCTTCATAAATTCCGTTTACACTCGTGTGATGGATCCTGAAACTTGTTATATTACCTTCTTCTCCTGATCCTAGGGTCCTGCGGATTGCAGGTGGGAATCCCGCAGAGTCGTCTAACTCCATAAAATGAAAATATTAATGTGCAATATCGAATTATGATTAATGTTTTGCAATGTAATTATTCTTGTATAATTACATTAGACGACTCTGTGGGATTCCCACCAGCGATCCGCGGGACCCTAGGATCAGGAGAGGAAGGTAATACGACAAGTTCCAGGATCCATCACACGGGTGTAAACGGAATTTATGAAGGATCCTAGGTCGTCACGTTACACTTCCATGGTGCAGACAACATCAGCCTCGGACCAGACTTCAGTGGAGCACCGTGCCCTTCATAGATGAGTTGAGATTCAGCCTGGACACTGATTCTCGACGTACGCTCATCTGGAGAGAGCTGGTACCCGATACCATCTCTTCCACATCAGGGAAATTGACCACTATTGTGGTTGAGGTGTCATGGTCTGGGCAGGCATCATGTTGGATGGCCGCACACCCCTCCATATGTTTGGCAGAGGGTCCGTGACTGCTAGAAGGTATAGAGATCTTAGAGCTCTATGTTTGATTTTTCGTTGGCCCTCGGTTCATGGACGACAACGCTGGTCCACATCGGGCTCACCTGGTCAACGATTATCTGCAAAGTGAGGACATTCAGCATATGGATTGGCCAGCCAGATCTAACCTAAATCCTATAGAACACGTCTGGGATGCTCTTGGGAGGGAAATTGCATCTCGCCATCCCCCTCAGAGAACCATCCCGGAACTGAAAACTGCGTTGCTGCAGGAGTGGGTCCAATTGCCACAGGGGCTTCTCAACTGCCTCGCGTTCAGTATGCCGTCGTGCTGTGTGACCTGTCTGACTGTGAGAGGAGACTATACCCCATATTACTCATTTTTGGTTTGATCTCGCAACATGGATTTTGGATATTCCTGCAATGATGAGCTTTACTGACAATCGTGTGTGTACTATGAATTTTGCATGGTACATCTTTCTCTGTTATAACTGTGTATTCATACCAAATTTCATTAAAATCTGTCCACTAGTTTTTCAGAAATTCAACATAATGTGCTGATTCTCTTAATTTTGCACATGAGTTTATTTGGCCTTATTCGTTGGTGACTTCTTAATATTCTTGGGCAAAGTTGCTCTACTCTTCCAGAATGCCACCAATTGTGAAATACTTGAACAATTTGTAATCTTAAAATTAAAAAGAATCTAATTTCTTCATACATGTCACATTGATTTAATTCATTTGTAATGTCATGCTTCAATTAATAAACTTTTTTCATTGAAATCCCTAGGCCATTGTTCTTTACATTTTTACTGATTTTACAATTTATTTTTTATGCAATATATGTAGGACCTGGGTCTTGGTGAATCTCCTGTGAGCAGAAGAAGCAGTCAAGAAGATATTCGGTGGCCAAGCAGTGATACAAGGCCTTGGAGCAGTACAGATTCTGATAGTTCAGGAAGGCCACTTGGTGCTAAAGCTGGTAGTAGCTTTGAGACAGAGGTAGGTCTTAGTGCTTTATGTCATATTTCTCTTGTGAAAACATTTACAAGTTTCTTTATTGAAATAATTGAGTCAGTTTTTTTATAATTGTTATCACTAGCTTTTTTCAACTACCTCATTGGGAAATTTGCTGTAGAGGCCTTTGTGTTTGTATTTGTTTTATGCAGCAATGTGTGCGATATTAACTGAAATTAATTCAAACAAAATTATTTTTCTCATTGTATAACTTATGACGTGTAATGCTGCAGTTGCAAATGACTAGTAGGGAGAGAAAAAAAACCAGTCAGTTATGATTCTGTTAGCACTCTGTGATCTTGTCTTCTGTAGCTATTTGTATTGTATGAATAAAACTTGTGTATTTTTATGGTATTTCTTGAATCTATAGTTGCACATGTACATAAAAATCTGAATTTTAATCTACCTCAAGCACAATAGCAAGTTATAGCTGTATTGATTATATTAAAATATTATGCATTAAATTATATGAAAATACTATGTTATAGCCTTCTGCAGCAAAAGCAGATCGTCCGATGGCTGTGATCTCAAAAGATGAAAACCAGCAGGAGCTGTTGATTCCAAACCGAACGGTCCGTCCTGTTATGAAAAAAGCTAGTAGTTTTGGAGGTATATCTGTCCTTTCTCGAGAAGTGTCAGGAGGGAAAAATGTCACTCCACGAATAACCAAAGCTGGTAAGTGGTCACACAGTTTTGCCAGCATTTTTTCCCATTTTTATTGAGAGTTGTCACACTCTGCTATTCATACAAGGTATAGAAAAACTACAATGTAGAGATGTATACAATTTGAAGAAAAATTCTGCACAAGCCTGTGAATTTTCAATCCAAAATTCATCTTCACATCATAATCCAATTCTTCTGTGACTTATACATTTTTATATAAAAAGACTTCTATTGTAAATGATTCATTTTATTGATGAATGATTTTCATATAATTTGAGTCACTGCTCTGTGGCATAAAGGCACACTCACAAATGTATTAGTGCAAACTACAGTAAAAACCACTGGTAATTAATGAGGTATTTTTTCTTTATTTTATTTAAATCAAGTGCCAATTCCTGGACTCAGATTTTTCAGGATCTATTTTGTAGTAGATAAATTGTATGTATTACGTAACCCAACTATTAATCTTTAATGTGACCCAACTATTTAATCTTTAATGTTACATTTGTAATTAATAACATTCCAATTGATGTTTTGAAATGTTATTAAAAATACTTGAGCTCAAATGTAAGCCAACTTACCCTCCATAAAGCCTTGCTACAGTATATGCCAAGCTCATAATATAAAAAATAAATTTGTCAGACATTCACTGCTAATGTAGGTAATAGATAACAGCATTTAGATAGCACTTATATCACACAACACTATACATAACACTGTTAAGGTGTTCTATAGCCCAACATTTTACTGGTGAACTGTAATGTAAACTGGTGAACTGATCTTAGAGGTATACTTTCTATTTAAAAAAGTATCCAAATAATGTGTTGTACGCAGATGCCATTCATGTTGCAAGGGGTTGTGTAGTTATTAAAATAAAAATGTTAATTTTGTTTGTACGGACACCCTGTGCTCAAAAAATTGAAAAAATTGTTGCCCTGTCTTCTGATGCCAAAACAAAGAAAATTACATTTATAAAGAATTTTTTGAATTTGACTCTTGTCTACAACAGCGTGTAACTCCCGCTATAAGGAGTTTTTTCAATATTTTCTTTCCTCTTTGTTTCTGCTACTGATGAAGGAACTTCATATAGTTCTGAAACACGTATAGCTGTGTTCTTTTTGGAATTTTGGGTATATCTAACATCGATTATTCAATTGTATTATCAAACACAAAAGGTAATTCATTTGCAATGGATTGCTAGATTTGCTGCATCTCGATTACAACCACCAACCCAAGATGAAAGTTCCAGTCCTCACTCTTCTCAAGTGTTCAGTAAATTCATACAATGCCATATGATACTGTCAGGTCATGCACACCTATCTACATGAAATAAAAGCATCATTAGACTTTGAATTTTTCAAAATTTGTGAATCTATTAAGTTGAAATTTGTAATATAACAAAAAAAAAAATTGGGATTTTCATAACTTTGACCTTAGCAGATGGCCCTTCAAAGAACTTATCAAGGGATGCAGTTCCTGGAGGATGGGGAGGGGGCCATGAAATAAAATATTTCCTTTCTTGCAGTTATTTGAAATTCCATCAAAGGTCCTGTGAGAAATATTGCAGTAGGGCCCACCAAAAATCTGATCATAGAAGCCCGGGTCCAGAATGTTGGGGTATGAAATATATTTTCTGTAATTCTAAATTCCATCCAACTGTTTATTCATTAAAAATTTCTTTTGTTGAAGGACAACATTAAAAATGATTCACAAATAGTACAGCACCATGATTATCAACTAACTTAGTCCTACTCTTATGTATATGAGTTTATGAAAGTTGGGATTATGAGATTAATGATGTTTGTGATATTACAGAATATTCATCAATGCACTTCATGCAATAGTAAAAAGATGAATTCGCCTGATTTTATATGCAGTTCTACAGATAGGCCTATAGTTCCTTCACCTGAAACAAAGCTCGTTGGCAGCCGGATTAGCTGTTGTTTTTTCAACCATTCTTATAAAAGACAACAATATTGTTTATTGCTTTCCAAGAAATTAGTAAAATAAGCATTTACACAAGAAATCAAGCATTAAAAAGGGGTGAGCATTTGTGTGATAACGAACCGCCGTTGTAATGGCAAAGATCAGGGACAGGCAGCATCAGTCTGGGCGAGTGTGATGATGACACCAAAATGTGATGATATCATGACATAGAAAAGATTGCCAGTGAAGGTTTTTTGCTATAGCTGGTGTCTCAGTATTACAGTCCACATTATTTGGTTACTTTTTTCTAATTGGAAGTAATGTGTCTCTAGGAGATCAACTGTTTGCCATGTGTCCTATTACCTATGCATTCTTTATATTGCAACACTACCTCTTCTCAAGGAAATGATTATAAATTGTCTTTTTATGTCAATAGGACAAATTTGTGGGTGGTTAGGAATGAAAATGCGATAAAATAATTATTCTAAGTTTCCGATTAATTTAAGTTTTTGCTCTTTTTTTTTTCAGAATCATTCAACATGACAACTCTGTCTGATTCTGTCAGTTTGGATTGTGATACATCTCATTCTCTCCAGCCTGAAGTGACAGTATCTTCTACTTCTAGTCCTTCTTTGGTGACTTCATCTACTGATTTGAAATCAACTTGCCCAAGCCAGATGAGCACTCCGAATTCACAGAATACATTCCCTTTGGTTGCTGGCCAACCAACACAGCTTCATATACCTATTCAATCAGTAATTTCATATAAGTTAAATTTTCATCTGTTCACAAAATACAAATTATTTTTATAATTATTATTCAGCTGGATTGTTTTAATTTTTTAAATGTGTTTGAAAGTTCACATGTGTTCTCTCTCTCTTTCTCAATCAAATCCTATCACTTGATACAGAAATACATGGCTCAACCATGATAGTTCAGTGATCAAAAATATTGCCATCATTAATTTTCTACAAATTACTTATTAAGTTTCTTTTGTGATAGATCATTCGTTAAATGTCTTTTTGAAACAGAAGAAAAACAGAAAATATTCCTTTAAAGCAATTTTCAGTCATAATTATTGCCTCTTGATTTTAAAAATCTACTGCTACCTGTAAACTATTTTTTGAATACTGCATTTATAAAGAAAGCTGTGATTTTAGTTAAACAAAACACATCTGCTGTTTGCTGCACTTTCTCTATGTTTTGTAAAGAATTTCCATCAAGATGTTTTTAAAGAGTGCAAAACAGATGGATTTGTATATAATAGGCTGAATAATGTGGGTAAGGAATTTTTTATCCAATCCAAATTTCTGTCAATTCTCACAGGTTCTTCTTGCATGAAGTCATTTCAGTGAAATAGTTCACCTTTTTCACCAAAGCAAAACATTCAACCAGCACACAGTGCAGCTCATAATTTCAAATGCTTGCAGTGGGTTTCCATTGTAATTGTTTGGTTTTATAGAAGTAATTCAGAACAGATTATACCACCCATATCCCATCAAACACAAAGCATCACTTTATGTTGATGAAGTTCTTGTTTTGCCAATGTTCCCACCAAACCTATTGTAGGCATTCCTGATGTTTTTACACTTAATGTTGTAGTAAAGGATCCACTGTCTCCCATCAGTATTGAATAAATAAAATGATCCCTTTCTATAACAGGTCATTAGTGCACTGCTTCTGCTGTTTTATCAGTTGATAGGCTACACATTTTCCAAGTTTTGGCACATATCCAAGATGTTGAAGATGGTGAATTGTTAAATTGGGGTGAGAAAAGTGCCAAGTACCGTTCATTGTTTTTTCAATTGTCTAACACAGATGCTCCTCAACAGCTTCTCTCAGACTGTCACTGTCTAGCTCAACAGTTCATCCCTGTTGTGCCCATGGAGTAAGTCTAGTGTTTCCAGGCTGAAATTTGGTGGATTACTTTTAATATCTGTGTATATCATGAAATCATCATGTGGATATCAAATTAAATGTAGTATTGATGAACTTTTAATAAGTAGTGTCTAAGAAAAAAAAAAACCTGTTCTCTAAATTCAATGGACAAATGAGAAACTTAGCTTTCAAATGCTTGTGGAGTTGGCACATTTCAATTAATTTCTGCCTAATGCATTATATCCAAAAGTGGTCTATCTTTTCCACGGGAAGTGTGGGAGTGGATCAGTAGAGGTAGAAGTATCTACTGATGCAATATAAGTGCTCATAAGGAGTGTGGGGGTACTAAAAATTTTTTTTCCTCAGGAGTGATATTATGGAGTTTGGGAGACTTAGATCTAGAAATATTGGCCAATGCACATAGAGAACATACAAACACTCATGGATTGGATGGGCAAAAGCTGTGAGAAAGAGATTTAACTTTGCAAATAGTTAGAAATATACTTTGGGGCTGTTCAAGTATTACGTAAGCAAATTTTTGACCCCCCCCCTCCTTGTCAGCAAAAGCGCTGACTCCCTCCCTCATCCCCTTGTCAGCAAAATTTCGTCATCAGCTCTGCCCCTCTGAATCCAATTCATATTTTCATAAAGGGTGATTGATGACATAAGCATTATCCAAACCTCCCCCCTTGTCATCAAAAGTCAGCAAATCGGAAACCCCCCCCCCCATCGATGATGACGTAATACTTGAACGGCCCCTTTTCTGTATGCACAAGGAAAGAAAACTAATTTTTCCCCTTTACTGCTAGTCAAAAGGAAGTGATTTAGAAGGCTACTATATGCTTATTATGTATACACAGTGTCCTGTAAGTGCTAATGTGGCCTTTAACTCATCAACCATTCATCAAAGAGGTATAGTTTCAGTTTAAAAAATGCTCAAAATGTGTTTAAAAAGCCCCCCCCATACCAGTTTCTTTTGAGAGTGGAACTACTGTCTTACAAAATAAAAAAAATCTTAATTTTTATATACTACTCCTGTCCTCCAAATTCCAACCAGAAAATTTCACTGTCTCATCTGAATCCAACAACAAAAATACAATGTTTTAAATTTCAATATTTGCTGAGATATTTAAATTCCAAAATCAGAGAAAAGTTGGGAAAGAACACTGTAACTGGAGGAAGCAAGCATTGTTCGTTAGTTTTTGCTGTCATTTTCCAACTTTTCTCCAATTTTTGAATTTAAATATCTCAGTGACTATCATAGTTAAAAACAAAATTTTTTTGCTGGGCTCAGAAAAGACAGGATAACTTTCTGATTGAAATTAGGAGACGGGACTGTATTAAAATTTCAAAATTTTGTCTTGTGACACTATTTCTCCATTCTCAAAACTGGTACAGGGTAATTTTTGAATGCATTTTCAGCATTTTTAAAATTTGAATCGCACCCCTATTGAACAGTTCATGAAATAAAGATGATATTAGCACTTACAGTACACCCTGTATATGTTGGGAGCAGTTTATTAAGTGTTGGCAAACAAAATTGTCTGAATTATTCCACACATCAGAAAACAAAGTCAGAAAATGAGATGACTTGAAATTGTTTAAAATGTTCAGGATCACCTGATTGTGTGCGCCTCACTATGTAATGTCTGTATTTTAATGGAATGAAAGGAAAAAGTCCTGCCTCCTGGTAGTCCAGTGGTTAGGGAGCTAGCTTTTGACTGCGCAGGTCTGGGTTCGAATCCCGGTTCGGGCATGGATGTCTACTAACACTAACAAATTTCCTAGACAGATCGTAAAGATCTCTTGGGAATACGTGCTGATCGTATTATTTAAAAAAAAAAAAAAGTGTTGTGCATCAAGTTTTAAACTGATATATGAGGAAGTGCAGCAGCTTCTACTAAAAAAAGTTAAAATTTGATTTTATTTGAATTTTGCAAGATTTTCTTTATTTTTTTTTTTTGAATGAAAATTACTGGTGACATACAAATCTGCATCAATTCTACAATTTTTTTTCAATCATTTCCTGAGTGCAGCTTGTACATCCCAGTGAATTATTTCCAATAATCATATTTAATTTACTGGACTACAGGATGCCTTGAACCAGCCCATTCCTCTGGCCTAATTTAACAAAAGCTGAGCTCCATGATTTGGGTTTATCTAAACAATTTCAATGTTGCTATGTATAAAAAGACAACCAAAATACAGTTAGGAAATCCAATGATCTTCAATATCATCCGAAAGATATATACCAGGAGCACTTCCTTTTACTCAAATCCTACAAAGCTACGTTAATCTCACTAATAGACATAGAGGAGTCAAGTTGGAAATTGCATTCAAAGGCATGTATTAGAATAATTTTTGAAGTGCTTGCAGTAGTGGAAGGGGCTTACTTTGAATGAGTTAGGGATCTATACTTATGAGATGAATTATTTTATCCCCCAAAGAGGCTGAATTATTTTTAGATAACTATCATATATCAGTTTTATGAGTGTTAATTGTTCAGGCGGTTTCGCTATCCGTCTTCCTATTTGAAGTTAGAAATTGACAAATTAGTTGATCTTGGAATGATGTTAAGGTTTTGAGATGAGGGTTTGTTGCTGTCTGTAGAGACATTTTTTTTCAAATACAGTGGCTGCCTCTCATATTCAAGTGAAAAAACACAGAAAATCCATTTTTAACTTTTAACCACTAATTAGACATATATATATGTCCTACAATGATTTCAAAAATTACTACTGGGACAAAAATTGTTCAGAAGCTAATTGTATTATATCCTAGTCACAGAGCCAGATCAGTCACTCATGTTTTATCTTCAGTTACTCAGATTGCACTGCAGAAAAAATCCCCCCCCCCCCAAAAGAAAGAAGAAAAGTTGAAAAAATCCCCCAAACACACATTGAATTTGTTATATTTGTGACCTATTTTGTCCATTTCTGTAGTAAATGAGGTCAAAAAATAAAAACACGTAGTGTCTCTAAGGGTTAAATCAACAAGCAAATTTTAACTCTTTTGCTTTATTTTTTTCACCTTTTATTTCATTTCTGGGTTTTGGTACATAGTCTGTGGTAGAGCCAGGCCCTGGCTTGTGCATGATAGTAAGTGGATGCTCTGATATTTCATTTCATAGCTAGATTTTTTTTATTCATGCTGGGGGGCAGGTAATTGCATGTAAGAAATGCTAACTTATATTTCTTAGAACCAAACCATGGTCCATTCCAGACAATTCAGCAAATTGTGCTTTATGAACAAAGACATCAGTATTTTCTCAGTATCAATTTTTATCAAGGCAGAATAAAAGTTTTGGAATTCATTAGGAGCTAGATTATCCAAGCTAATGTGGACTGGACCTAATTCAGATAACCAAAACCCCAGATAATATGGACTTCACAGTATTTTGAGATTGAATGATAAAAATAAAGCCTTAAATGGTGAAAATATGTTTACTTAAAAGTTATTTCTAATAACTTTAGAATGCTCATGAAAAAAATACAGTATTTTGTCTTTCAATGTCCTCTGTCATTGATCATGCTTAAATATTTGCGAGCCAGTTTGTCGCTATGCAAAAACATTTTGCAAGTCATTTTACTGTATCTAATTTTTGAAATCAATTGATAAAAAGTGCCTTGGATAATTCTAAAGTCAAATTGTTTGACTGTGCATCTACAGTGGAACCTCCCCTTAACGGTCACTCCCCATTTTCTGATCCCTGGTCCTGTGGAATAGGGCTTTGATATATTTCACTTCCCGTTAGAGGCCACTATTGATAGTGGACAATAAAATCGGGCGCACTAATTTTCTTCCTAATTGTAATGTATGAATTTTTGGTCATAAGTCATGAATTTATCATATTCAACTAAGATTATGTTTAATCCCTAGCTCATGTTGGCAAATATGATAAATCATAATTACTTAATTAACTGAACATAACTATGGTCCAGGATGTTGAATTTTTGAATGGTAATGTTGGTTTTGTTTGCACAAAATGTTGTTGAAACTTGTGAAAAAAAAGTCAACATTACAGGACTAATAATGTTGTTATCAATGTTTGTGTCTTAACACTTATTTTAGTTTTTATTGCAAAATATGTGTAATGCACGTATCGTGCACAGGTAAAAATAATTAGTTGGTTTAACTAAGTGAAAAAACATTGTAAATTTTTCTATTTATCAGACTTTCCACATTTATTTAGGAGTCGTGCATAATCGTGAAAGTGCCCTGTAGTGAAATTTTATCGAACTTTCTTTATCGAGATGTTGGTCATTATGCATAACCACCAGTGTATCACTTCCACACAGTAACATACATTTTTACATTAAAATGTATAGGAATCAATTCAATCGACTGAATATATATTTTTTTAAATATCTGTTTGCCAATTCACAGATTTTGTTCAAACAATGGTTGCTTCATAAATAAATCATTATATTAAAAAATTTTAACATATTAATAGCACCAGTAAGTAAAATTTAAAGCAAGCATGAGTCAATGAAATTCATTTGTTCTCTTCAAAATTAAACGGCTGGTTTGCTTCATGAATGACTTAATATAGAATTTCTTTTTCAGTTTTCTAGTCAGTTTCCAGGGTGGCCAGCAGGAAGTGCTGACCCTGTTATCAGCAATGATTTTGCAGGACAAACTGCTGTTGGCCAGCATCCAATAATATGGCCTGTCACTACAGCACCTGATTTAGTTTTTCCTAGTGGCATTCTCATCAGTCCGCAAGCTGGTAATTTTCTAATCAATTTATAAAAGTCATGAGATAAATTTTAAGTTACCTTAATTTAAAACCCAAATAAGAGTTCTACAAATTTATTTATTTTTATATATATATATATATATATATATAAAATAGGCTAGAACTATCTCAATACTTCTATCAATCTGACCATTAAAAATATTACTATAAGGTCTTGCATAAATCACTCATATAGATATATTTAAGGCTCATTTTAGAGGCTCTTATTGTGTATCAATCTTCAAGTGATGCATTGAATGAAACACTAATTTAATTTTTTTTTCTGTAAATCATGCTTTAGTAGGTGCAAAATACTGTTTTAATGATTTGCAGATGTAGAAAATTTACTACAACATATGTTAGTTCTATTCTTCACTATACTTATTCACTATTCTTTTTAGTGATTCCAACATAAAATCACATCCAAATGACCAACACATTTTTCACAGGGTTTGAAGATATGTTGCCACCTTAGACTCTTTAGTCAAACCATCTGTATTTAATATAAAAAAAATTTAAACTTATTTTTCTTTTTATTCAAGGCTGTATTGATATGAAAATGACAAAGAATTCTGAAACTAGCCTTTATTCAGTCAAATTTTTTTTATGAACCTGTTAATCACTAAATGCAAGATATTTTGAATTATGATTGACTGAATTACGAACTCAAATTTCAATGGTACTTGAAATATTTTTGAAAACTATTCTTTTAAACATTCATTGGTTAATGCAATTAGGAAAATGAGGTTTTCATCAGTATTTTTAATATATTTACAGGTATTCCTTGTGTGAATCTTGAGAATGTTGTATATCGGTATAAAATACCTTCTAATTCAGGTGATCAAACAGTCATGCTTGCACCTTTTCCACAGATTACAATGCCAACCCCTAACCAAGTGCCAATATCCAGTCATGTTTCTGTTAGTTCTAGTATTTCCCCACCGAATCAGCAACAACAGCCTCCCCATCAAGGACAGCCTACAAACATTCAATTGAACTTGCCATCGCAGCAGCAAAACTCATCTACGCCATCAGTGCAACAACAAACTGTTCACTTAACGCAGTCCCAAACCCCTGCAATAGTGTATGTTCCATATATTCCTTCACAAATTCAGCAGCCATTGTTGCCTCAGCCAAGTGGTGCCTCAAGTACTGGAGTGCAAAATGTTCAGCAGCAAGTGCAGCCACAGTCATCTCCACAGTCACTGGTAGTTTCTGACCAGCGGACATATTCTGGGGTGAGAAGAAATTTCATTTCCTTTTTTGAAATTAACTTTATGAAAGAATGGTTTTTTTCACTAATTATGTCTCACCGCCATCATTATATTGTTCCGGATGATGTCTCACAAGCACTCAAAGTGGCAAAGCATGAAGCAATTCAAAGGACAACATAGATTTATTTCACAGAACAGCTATTTACACGTACTTACAAGCAGAGATTTTGATGAAACATACTAACCAGAGAGCGAGTTCTCTCCATACAAGAAATCTCAACAAAATTGCTCATCGTTCTCTTCTGGCGATGCCATTATATAAAATCAGAGAAACGCTTCTAGAGAGTTCTACCATACTCTCGTAAGATCTTTACATTTCTTTTGGTGCTATGACAGTGCAAAATCATCAGAGCTGTTGCCAGATTTACTGAGTTTGTTGTAAATTTGGCGAGATTTACAGAGAAATGCATTAATGATTATTTACAGACAGGTGATAAATGACATAATAAATGGTAAATAATCACCATTTACATAATTTTTGTAACTCTGCCCCCTCCTTTAGAATTGTTTGCCCTGGCATTTCAGTCCTCAAGTCGGTGGATCATACTTGATCACTCACTATGGTAAGGAGTTAGCCTGTTGAGAAGTGGACCACCATGCACTTTAAAAACAGTGCCCTTTGAATCCGAACTATGACATTATTCAGTTTCTTCACAAATCTGTATGGTCCTTCCCATGGCAGAGTTTTGGGCAAAGTTCCTTACAGCGCTTTTGGTTCTAGAGCCAGACAAGGTCTCCTTCCTTGACGTCATGAGATGTGGCGTTTGCATCATAGCTTTTCAGAACCAATGTTGATCTAGTCTCTGGTAATTCGATGCATATCCTCAAGGTGCACCTGGAGTCCCTAGACATATTATTTCGGTGGAAGAAAGGCATCTGAGAATCACAGATCTCGTCCCCTGAGCATATGTGGTTTACAAGAATCTGGTACTTTTGTGGGCAGTTTTCTGTAACGGTTCCAGAATGTCCAGGGCATTCTCTCAAATGGCGCACCAACATTGTAGCTTTGAAGGTGGGGCCCAAGTGCACTTCAGAGGTCCCTTGCGAGCAGTGCAGACATCACAATTCTTGCACCACTCTTCCACATCGGTCCTCTGGACTTGTCCCAATAGAATCATTCACGCACCTTCTGGAAAGTCTGCCAAAATATCCACTGGTTGGGCTTCCATGCAGAGCTCATTCAAAACATTTTTCACATAGCCTCTTGTTAGGATGGGTTTCCATTTGAATGTCTTTACATCCTCCGACTCCCATTTGCAGTATAGCACTCCATCTCTCATCTCCAGGAAGTCCCATAGCGCCCAGTATCTTTTGATCTTCAGACTGGAAGAAGTGACTTGTCACGTTGGTTTATTCTTGGTGGATTCTTTCAAGTCCATTATTGGTCGTATGTCAGGATTTTCTAGTGTGTTCTCGTGGCCTTCTGGGCATTCTTGTTGCTACAAGGATTGTCACTTGAAATGTTATGCCTCACTATAGGATTCACCGGCTGATGCTTCTCTTCTGCCTTGAGGCAATGGTAGTTCTGTTCCATCAGGGCATCTAAATTTCTTTGCACTGTTTCTTTATCAGGCTGGACCTTCCTCTTCATGCTATCTGACTCTGGCGAGAGAACAGGTCTGATTCTAAGATCGCTAGTGACCTCGTCAGGGATGAACTCTTTTTCTGCTTTTGGCCATCACTTTTTGTGGAAGAAATTTTTCATGATCACATCTATGATGTGTTCACGATGATGTGCAAAGCGATGTGTTCCCTCTGCGTCTGCAACTGATTATTCCTCAGGTCTATGGAAAATCCGTGATTTCTCGAGAAGTCCAGTCCGATGATACACTGGTCTTTCATGTCGGCCGCAAAGACGGTATGTCGATAGAGGCGACCAAAGTGTGGACTTCACTGAGACTTCCAATTTTCTGCTTTCCGTCAGTTTTTCTCCTGTGACTGTCTACAGCATCAGAGATGGTAGCACGTAGAGAAGTCACTGCTGGAATTTTTGAGCCAGTTCCATCCTAGTAATACACACATTAGCTCTGGTTTTGGATGACCATTCAACATGGAAGTCCATCAGTTTTGCCCCTGAGGTAGAGTGTGATCTCCACCATGCAGTGCAGCTGTGAGACATGGTATACTCTGCATATACCTTGTCCACGATGCCTGATTTCATCAGTTTCATCACAGATATCAGCTGGTTCAGTTCTTGCATTCGTTCATGTCTCCATCCCTCTGATCTTTACCATTCAATTCATTGAATTATACCATCTCTGACACCAAATTGTTCCAGATAATGTCTTTAACAATCACTCCCAATGGCAAAGCACACAAACTAACTTGAAGGACAACACAGATTTATTTCACAGAACAGCTATTTATACGTATTTACAAGCAGCGATTTGACTAAACACACTAAACAGAGCACCTTCTCACATCCAAGAGATCCCGTATTATAAAACTCAACAAAATGCCCATAGTTCTGCTTTGGTGGTGCTGTTATATAGGCAAAAGAAAAGTTCTCAAACTTCTCATATTTTTATGAAATCCACTCCTTTCCTTCAACCTCATGACATCGTCAAATTATCTTTGCTGTCCCCAGTCTTGCTGAGTTTGTCAATTTGGCAAGATTTACAGAGAAATGCATTAATGGTTATTTACAAAACTGTCAAACATTATTTACAAAGATGTCATTATGAAAAATGACATAGTAAATGATAAATAATGACTATTTATACATAATTTTTGTACCAATAAATATAGAGTTTTGTTAGAAGTGAATAGGACTGAGGTTGCTTCAGATTATCAAAAAACTCGAATTATCTGAAAACAATAAAAAAATGTTTTAAATGCTGGTTTTACTTTTAAAAAAAGGCAAACCAAAAATAAATTACAAAGCAGTACTAAATGAATTAGTACTGCTTAATGGACCCATACTTATTGTATTTCCTACTTTTTAATTGTTTTACCTCTATCCAGTCTTTTTATAGCTTCAAACTTAGCATAGAAACAAACTTCCTTTTACTTGATGAATATTCTTTTACTTGATGACAAAAAATACATCTCGAGGAGATTACAGAGTAGAGCTCTTAGCCATACGATGTGTTTAAAAAAATGAAAAATGTGTAAAGGAGTGCGAAAAGATGAGAGTGTGATCAAGAAGAGTTGGGAATGGGATAGATGGTGAGCAACACTGAGACACTGATAGCTATCAACTGCCTTTCCAATGATTTTACATAAGCAATTAGGGAATAATGTCATTGTCCACCAAATTACAAAGAAAATTATCAAACTTGATCCTCTTTCTCAGCAACCCCCCTCAAAAAAAAATTAAAATGGTCTATGTCCATTCAAGGGAGGTTAATATTTTATTACACCAGTTACCCATTATAGGGCTGTCTAGTCCCTTTCAAACTGAAATTACTATACAATACATATGTACTATTTAATGTTCCTGAAAAAAAAGAAGTTTGGTTCTTGGGGAGGAAAAAAAAGAGGTCTCAAGAAGGAAAATTGAAAATTTTCAGTGCCTCGGATTATCTGGAAACTCTAAAGGCTCAGATTTGTGAAACTACCGCATGTAAAAACTAAATTGAGATTTATGGTTTTTAATCTTTATTTTGAATAGTTGGTTTTTAGTCGAAGGTCTCTATGTTGCGGCATGTATTTGAAGCTATATCTGTGGAATCTAAGGTTGGTATATTAACCACTTGCCTGCCAAGACTAGCAAGACAGCAGTGAATAGACTATTTGCTTGATTGGGAGGTTATATACACATTAGATATTCATTTACATTTGCTCATTTTAATGTAGTCTCATTGTTAACTACACTGCAAGGTTCCCAGCAACCTGGAAAGTTTGGGAAATGAAAAATGTACTGTATATATTTGGCAAAAGTTCTTGTGAACGGGAAAACTAACTCAAAAAAAAATTTAGAAGGTCAAGTTTTTAAATTATGTTTCTTTATTCATGGGAGTTTTGGTCAGGGAAATGTGATCAAGCAAATTTTGCTGAAAACCCTGTGTTGTATCAAAAAATCTGTCTTTCTGCCAAAAAAATTCTTCCCCCCCCCCCCCATAATGCTAAATTTCCTATATTAATAGTAATAAATAATGACATAATACTAATAATAGTATAATTAATAATACTAATAATAGTATAATTAATAATACTAATAATAGTATAATTAATAATACTAATAATAGTATAATTAATAATACTAATAATAGTATAATTAATAATACTAATAATAGTATAATTAATAATACTAATAATAGTATAATTAATAATACTAATAATAGTATAATTAATAATACTAATAATGCCATATTCTCAATTTTTTAAACAAAATTATACTACTGAAAAAAACCCATGATTAAAAGAAAATATGCTTGGTGATCTCCAGTAATACAATAAAACTTCATGTACAAACAAGATGGTAATCATTCGCTCAAGATGTAAAAAAATTTATTTTGCCTATAAATGAATATCGGCTATGAAGTCATAATTTAAAAAAGGTTGAATCTCCTATGTGTAGTAATGTAGGCTTGAATTTGGCATTCAATCCATCGGGAAAATTCTTGATCACATTATGATGTAGATCATTTTATCATGAGTTCAGATATGGTGGGCAGTGATGAGCCAAGTCATCTAATGCATATATGCATGTACATAAATTGATATCATTATGCCCTCCCCAGTTTTTCAAGTCTATCTCCGCCCATGCATTTTATGTACTTCCAAAATGAACATGTAATTCTGGTGACAAACCTCACCTGTCTAAGTGCATTGGAAAGTCTGTCCAAATATTAATAAACCCCAGACATGCTTAATTAGAGATAAGTATGAGGGAATGTGCAGAATAAGAAAGTTGCTTTTGATGCTCAAGCCATGTAGGGCTAGTGTTATCTTGTTTGAGTATTTAATTTTTCATCTTGACCAAACAAAGTGTTCCACCATGTCTGCCTTCATAGAGAAGCAATCAAAATTGAATACTTAAATTTTCAAAGGGAATTAAAACTCCCTTAAAAAAATAAATAAAAGTATTAAAACTTCTATGAGTTTCCCTTATTCAAAGGTGTATTTATCAGCATTCCTGTTCAAAAAGACAAAGATCAGGACATTCATTCCTTAAATAGAGGTATCCTTTATTTAGAATGTCTGTTAAATGGAGACAACTGTATATGAACTCAGAAGAGAGATACTTAAGTGATTATAACCACCGGTATGTATATTCATTCATTTATCTTGATTAGAAGAATGGGAAAAAAGTCTGCAAACACACTTCTTCTATTTTTGAAACGCGAACAAAGAATAGTTTCCCAGATTTACCAACTGCTAGGAATTGTCCATTGTTGCTATGGATATCTGTACTTAACTACAGAACTTCTGGAAATACTATCAATACTACAGAAATGGTTGTTTTCTTCAGATAATCTTTTTTTTGCTGAAAAAATCATGTCTTGTGAGCTACTTGCAGTATTTTATTTATCATGCGTAACAATTATTTTTTTGGAATTGCGTTGATCTTTACCACTAACAATAGTGTAATGACAAATTTTAATGTGCATACAATGGTATGGAAAAGTTCGAGAGAATACGTTTCATCTGACTCAAGAGTCTGTGATTGAGCCGACATTTTTCACTATAAAGTGTAAAGCAACATTTGGGCCTAATTTAACCTTTTTTGCAGCATAGTAGAAATCACCAAACCCTTTGTAAAAAATGTCATATCTTTTTAAATCAAGTAATCTTCCAATTTTCAGCTGATACAAAGTAAGGGGTATAAAGAAGTCTTTTATATATTGAGAAATCAACTCTACAAAATATTTAGACTTGGTAGTGCTAAAATAAGAGGCTTTTAAGGAGGTGAGTTATCTTGTCAATGTGTGCCGCTTAGAATTTAAGGAATATTGTTACAAGCTCATGATCGATTCAGGTCTAACAGAGTAAATAGCAAGCACACAGAGATTGAGAGATGGAAAAATGAAAAAAAATATGAAGAATTTGTGAAGTGCCTCCTACAAAAGGGCTCTGTCTTTATTAATGCACTGATATGTCTAGTAAGAACAGTTCTGGATATACAATGCCAACAATAATGAGTTTCTGGCTCGATTCACTAGAGAATTTAGATAAGTGAAGGCAATATTGTGTACAGTTAAGAGTTCCACGTTTTTGCCACATTTAGCTGCCTGATGTAGTGCCACCAAAGCATAGAATAAAGCTATTACTCCATTCAAGGAAATTAATGGAAAAGCAACAGAGAATGTCTACTTTATGATGATTTTGGCACTTATAAGCAAATGTTCCCTCTAATTATTTAAATATTTTACCTGTGCTGATCTCTCATGCTTGCATGTGGTAAGATGATCAATCATATGCACCAATGGTATATTTAGCAGTTTTGCATGCCCAGTACCAGTTTTCACAGTCCACAATCATTTTCATGCACATTAACAAAAGCATTTCATCGTAGGTGCTGCAGGAGCTTAAATATGAAGAAAAATAAGGGGGTGTAGAGCCTCTATGAACCGTCTGGAAATATGATCCGCAATGGCATATAAGAGCAGGGTTACATAAAATATTCATGGATTACTGAGGGACTGGGTGAACTTGCGAAATTTCTTGGGAAAGGAAACACTTAAGGGTCTCCAAGCTCCTAGTACCTACAGGGGTATTGTATTTGAAAGAGAGAGAGAGAACTTAAGTTTTTTTAAAAATCACATTTTTTGAGATTTTTAAATTGGGCTATAGTTATGTTGCCCGAGGAGTGAACATTGCCCACCCTCTGTAAATATCAAATTGCTGCTACAGACAGGCTTCATGTGCATAGGCAAAGATGGACGTGGAGTTTTGGGGAGGGACATGATGATTATGTCAATACATTTCCAGTTCATACATGGCCAGTTCAAAAAAGGCAAACCAGAAAATTGCCTTTTTGAGTTATGCATGTCATGAGAAGACTTAAGTTTTCTGAACATTGTTCAGCGGTTGTCAAAAAATCGAATAGAATGCTTGGTCTCATTTTCAAAAAGGTCTCTTCGCGTTCTCCTAAAGTCATTCTTCCGCTTTTTCGAGGCTTAGTTCGTCCTGGACTGGAGTATGCTGTAAGGTTTTGGAGACCATACCTACAGAGGGACATAGACTTGGTTGAAGGGGTGCAGAGAAGAGCTACGCGTGTCCTTATTGGCACACGGGGCTTGAGTTATGAAGAAAGACTTCATTTTTTGAATATGTTTACATTGGATGAACGCAGGTGTCGAGGAGGTATGATCGAAGTGTTCAAAATTTTCAATGGGATGGATAGGATGGACCATGAACTTTTAGTACACCGCCAATCGACTGCTTTTACAAGGGGACACCAGTATCGATTGGTGAGGGACAATGCAAGGTTATGGTGTCGCAGGGAATTTTTCTCCAATAGGGTTGTTAATAAATGGAATAGCTTACCCCCGGAGGTAGTAAATTGTAACACAATTGACACGTTTAAAAAGAAATACGATAAACATGTTGGGGTAAATCGAGAAGCTATCCATTCTTAGAATAAGACAACCATAAGTATTCTTTATGGGCATTGTATAATATTTTATCATGTGTATATATTGTTTGTAATTTGTGTTAATTGCATTTTTAATTGGGTTGCTGTATTTTTGAGACATATGACAACCATATTTTTATGGGCATCTTTTTATCAGCCACCTCGTTGGGCATTTTGCCTGTTGTGGCGTTGTATTTGTATTTGTATAAGAGTGAAGAATGCCTTTAAATATTGCAAAACAGTAACAACTTGCAACCCTGTTTATACACTACCTACTGTAATTGAATCTGAGTTGGTTCCATTCCCATTCAGTTCCATACAAAGTGAATCTTTAAAATGCAGATGTCTTGAAACATAGAATTTTGAATTGCTGCCTTTTTGAACTGGGTCATCAATATATTGAGCCTATATATATACACACACCCAGTGACCAAAAAATTAGAAACACTGCTATTCACCATTGATATTGTGTGGAACCTCGTCTGGCTTTGATGACAGAAGATTCTAGCTTAGAGTAGACAGCTGATTCTAGGCATAGACACTATACAAGTTGCTGAAACTGTTGAAGAGGAATATTTTCCCATGCTAAAAAAATGGCAGCTATTAATTCCGTCAGATTAGGTGGTGTTTCAGATCTTTTAAGACTTTTCAACCTCATCCAACAAATGCTCAATTGGGTTGAGATCGGGTGACTAAGGGGGCCATTGGAGCAATTGAAACTCTGAATCATGTTCTTCAAACTAATGTGAGATAATTCCAGCCCCATGGGAGGGTGCACTGACCTGCTGGAAATAGTCATTATCAGGAAACATTATGGCCATAAATGGGTGCACATGGTCATCAACAATGTAGAGGTAGGGGCTGAACAGAAAACATTCATGGATGTTGCTAATGGAAATAAAGGACCTTTCTTTCTTTCAAACTGAGCACAGCTCAGGTCTATCACCATCTATGGGTGATTTACTACCTTGTGAGTTGTGTCAGAAGTGTAACTGTGTGTGTACCTAACAGTATTTGTGTATGTAGTGGTCATCAACAATGTAGAGGTAGGGGCTGAACAGAAAACATTCTTTCAAACTGAGCACAGCTCAGGTCTATCGCCATCTATGGGTGATTTACTACCTAGTGCCGGAAGTGTAACTGTGTGTGTACCTAACAGTCTGAGTGTGTATGTAGTGTTGTGTTTGAATTTTCAGTGCTGTCATCTATATCTCAGAAGTGATGTGATGTGTAGTGACTGAATATTTGTTCTGTTTGTAGGACTGTTGCTCTCTGTGGCGAGACTTTTTAAAGGGGGGGATCAGCTCGCATTCGCGCCTTGAAGTTGGGAACCACAGACAAGCAACTTCAGCCAACCACCACTGTGGCGACTGTTGAGTTTGAGTGGAAATAAGGGACCAAGAGTACCAGGAAAATGTTTCCCAGACCGTAATTCTGCAACCACTCACTTGAACAGTTGTTATGGGGCATGCTGGATCTATGGTTTTGTGCTGCTTGCACCACACATGAATCCTGCCATCAACAACATGGAGAAGAAATAATTTTGACTTGTCAGACCAGACAACATTCTTCCATTCATCAAGTGTCCGATTTTGGCATTCTCTAGATCAGTGGTTCTCAACCGGTGCTCCCCGGAGCTCTTGGGGCTCCATGTAAACTGTCCAGGGGCTCCGCGGCTGCTCGATAAAAATATAAAAACTGTAAATTTGAAAAAAAATATATAAATGTTTTTGGAATAATAAAAGTAAATCGGCGACTTTGATGAATAAATAAAAAATATGCTTACGGAGCTCCGCCATAGACATTGTATGGGCACATAGACAATGTATCAAAAGGGCTCCACTAGTCAGAAAAGGTTGAGAACTGCTGCTCTAGACTACAAAAGCTGTTTACTTTGGTTTTGCAGCAAAATCAAAGGGACTCTTGCTGGTCGCTGGCTATTAAAACCAATTCATTTTAAGATCTGTCCTTTAGAGCATACGGATATGCTTCTCCAGAGTTGTATTGCATTACAATTTGTTGCATTGTAGCTCTTTTTGCTGCACATAATGCATGTCATTTGCTCGGCATCTCTTTTGTTCACAAGCGATTTCCGTCCACTATTCCGCTTTCTGCTCGAAGTTTTTGTCTTAGCTGCCATTCTTTGAAGACTCGAGATATTGTTGTATGAGAAAAGTCAAGAAGGTTAGTGGCTTTAGAGATACTGGAACCGTCTCTTCTTTCAGACCATACACAACTTGTGCTCTGTCCCTTATGTTGCATTCAAAGTCGCTCAAATCTCTCATTTTCCTCATGAACAGGCAAATTGCAATCTTAACTGGTGCTTCAAACCAGGAGAAAGCTTTTTATCAGCAAATCCAGTTTATTATGTCAGCACACATGTTGCACATGAGTGAAAGTTTGAGTAAGAGGTGTTCCTCATTTTTTGGCCACTGAGTGTATATGGGTCACCTGTTTACATCTTTGACTTGTGTGGGAGGGAGGTTGGAGTAACCCACCCATGCCATATTGCTATATACATGTCTGGTTGCCACACTATGGACTGAGATCATGGTCTTCTGCTTGCAACGTGTTAAATAACAAATGAGTTATCTTACAGCATTTGAAACTGATGTGCTGTGTCCTTTCCATGTGCGTAAAATAAATTTGATAAAAATTTTTTTTTTTTGATAATTTACTTGAGATCAAACATCACTTTCAGCAACATTTGTATACAGAGTTTCCTGACTGTAACAAATATTTTTACAATGGAGCAGAGCTTGACAAACTGAAAAATAATTTGGTCATCAGCATAATCTTAAAAGCCAAGAATATTTTATTTATGGAGAAAGTTGGTTTAAATTTTATTTTTAAACTTTAAGAGGACTTCATCACTCTTTTTTGTGTACGTAGACATGCTGACATAATTTAAAAAAACAAAAAAAAACTGACCAGTTTTGCAATTACACACCTAACATTTTGGGTGTGAATGCCAATTTTTTTAATCAACATGGCTACCTGGTACCTGGGATTTGTCAAGCCCTGCAAAAGAGTGTATATGAAAGTATTTCATTTCTTGTTGATTTAGATTACATTGTTAAATGTTTTCAGAACAAAAAAATCAGAATAATGTATGTCATTTCCTTTAAAAATAAGTGTTCATTATCAAAAAAAAATTATCTTAACCAATTCATTTCTTTCAGAATCCAAGCTCATCAGTAGATGAATTGAATTCACAGATCACATTGAACCTCATGCCTTCTCACATATCTTTGGCTCAATCACAAGAAACACAACCATCTGCACCTCGAAACATAGTGAACATTGATTCTTCTGTACCACAAAATTTTGTTATTCCAGCATATAAATCTCAGGGGTTTCCCAGTCCTCAAGGAAATATGGCATCTGTGAGTTATTTTGTGCTTTTAATTTTTTCTAACTTTTCATATAAGCTCAAAGTAATGAATATTCAGTATTTTTACATGATTACAAATACATTCACCTTCACTGAAAACAAATATGTATAAAGCCAGGATTATACTATAAAAGACCTTTTACAAAACTAATTGTATTTAACCAATAAAGCCAATAAATGTAAACCAACAAATGTAACTAATAAGATTTTATTGGTCACATTCACTCGAATGTAACCGATACGTTTATTGGTTGCATTATTCAAATTTTGTAAACGATCTTTTATCAAACTTTAATAGTGTAATTCCGGCCTAAGGTATACTGAGGTAAGTGGGAAATTGGAGTAAGTGGAACCCCATATAATTTGTAAAATTTAGTAATCCTCTGGGAATGGTTTCTGGAAAAAATTTTCTTTTGTACTTACCTACTCTATTTTTCAATACAAATGATACTAGGTTGAATTTGCACTAATGGAAAAAGAAGTTCCAATTACCTCAGTGTATTTTATCTTTTGATTTTGCTGGAATTTGTTGAGAAGCTTGGATGAAAACAAGTGATTAAATTTTTTTTATTTTCAATATTTGTCTAGAACAGTAGTTCTCAACCTTTTTTCGACTCTCTGAGCTCTTTTAAAATCAATTTCTGTGGCGGCGCCTGTGTTTCATTGTTTTTTTATTTTAGGTTCAATTGCTAATTGCATGCATATGTCCGGTTCGGTTACACACATAGACAGCTTCTGCATTTTGTTTCATCACCTGTATGAGCACGAAATTCATCTTCACAGAGTTAGCAAATTGATATTACTGTCTTTCTCACGGAGACAATTTTGAATTTATCTTGTAATTGCAGCCAAAACTCTGGTAGACTAGTTTGGAATGTATGGGTTTTAGTTCATTGCGAGACATGAGATTTATCAAGACCTCGTATTCAGCTGTTTTTTGGCTGAATGGTCTTTTGTCACACTGAACACATTCAGTACCCATTTTAAGTTAATCAGAAACATCTTTCGAGCTTTGGAAATAATGTTCAAAAAAAGCTTTCAAAGCTTTGAGGTGCATCTGAATATTTTTATTACTCTTTCTTGAATCTTAAGGTTTTCATTTAAGAAGCTCTTTGTAAGAGGGAAGCAATTTATAGCCACCTTTTACAATGCACTTTAACCAATACATGAGTTTCTTCTTTAAGGAATTCACTTTAGTGCGCTTGCATCAAAAACTGTAGCAGTTACAACATGGAACAACAGATTCACTTCATTTATTCTGTTAAAAATAGCCAAATACACAAATTTTCACACCGTCATCTTTTTAAAACCATCCCCAATAGAATGTTACGTTTGTTCCATTAAAAATGTGACTACCTCTGCATAAAATTCCTTCAAATATGTCAACGTGTTTCCTTCAGACAACCACCTTACTTCAATGTGCAGTAGGAGGGAAGCATGAAGCTTCCCAAACCTTCACACATTAGTTTGAAGATCCTAAGAAGATTTAAGCAGTCAAGATTTTTACATTTTAGGGCATCATTCAACACATTTGATGAGAATTCTCATCCAAAAATTATTTCACTTCCTGATATGTGGGTTGGTAGTGGTCTGCAAAGGTCTTCTTGAAAGTTTTGTGAGCACTGAAAGCATAACAAACAAATGCTATTAAAACTGGCAGACCCAGCAATGCTAGTCAATTCATCCATTTTTGGTATGAATTTGGTGCAGTTGATAAGTAAATTTTTCGTATCATCAGCTCTATTGCTCATTCAGTATATGCGGTTTGACAAGGAAATGTATGTCTAACTTAACAGCATTTATCAAGTCAACAATTAATAATACTGACTGAACAAGGTTCAATAATAGTCTGAAATTATATGACTTATACTCCAAAATGACACTGTAGTTTAGCTGGAAATATGGGCCTGTTAGTAAACACATTTTGCAAATAACAGAGGCCCACCTTAATTTGTTTTCATAAATACTATATTCAAGTAACTTTCTTTTTTGTTTTGTTTTCATTGAATGGTATCTTTCCTGCAAACAGGGATTAAGATAATATCGCAGATTCAGAGTTTTTGTTGTTGTGGAAAACATTTCATACAGAAAAATGCTGGAATGCATTGCTTGGTTATCTTTCGGTGGCTCATCTGGATAAGTTATGCATGAAGCTGCTCGTTTGTGCACATTTTCAAATTTCACTTTTTTTTCCAAGTATCTGTTTGCAATGACCCTTGTCTAAAGAAAAATGCTGGAATGCATTGCTTGGTTATCTTTCGGTGGCTCATCTGGATAAGTTATGCATGAAGCTGCTCGTTTGTGCACATTTTCAAATTTCACTTTTTTTTCCAAGTATCTGTTTGCAATGACCCTTGTCTAAAAAAAATCACGTAGGAATATGAGAATAACACCTTTATCATTCTCTCATTCTGTACTCTCATTTTTACAATCAAAGTATTGGCTGTACCTGAAAATTGGCAGAGTAGTTCTATGATAGAGCCCGACGTGTGTGTTAATGAAAATTAACAATTTTAGGGGCTCACTCAAAACGTTTGGGAACAATTATTTGTCTGTTTTTTTTTCAACGATAAATTTTATTCTTTCAATAGTTTTATTTATTGCTGTGATTAATAGTTTTATTTATTGCTGTGATTAATAGTTTTATTTATTGCTGTGATTAATAGTTTTATTTATTGCTGTGATTAATAGTTTTATTTATTGCTGTGATTAATAGTTTTATTTATTGCTGTGATTAATAGTTTTATTTATTGCTGTGATTAATAGTTTTATTATTATTATTTCTTAATTTTTTTGAAACTCAAAGATTAATCTCGCATATTTAATTATAAAACTGGTTTTGTTCTATGCTACTATTTTATACCAAAAGCTATCAAATTATACAAACATTATGTAAAAAATTGGATGAGAACATTTTGAATTTAGAACTCAACGTTTGAACGATAATATTATAATGTTTTCCTGTGACATTGAAATTATTTTTTGTTAAAAATAAGTTAATACTTTTTTGTTTCTCATTCTTTGATTTAGTTTCATTTTTATTTATTTTATTTTCTTGGATCAGTCACGGAGCCCCTTCGAAGTGAAGGGCTCCATGGAGCACTGAGAACTGCTGGTCTAGAATAATATATATGCATTTTCAGAACCTTTAATTCCAGGAAGACTGGTCCAGGGCCGTCTTAAGAGCATCATGGGTTCCCGGGCCATGTGGTTTTTCTGAGGCCCTACCTGGTAGATTCTAGAAAATTTCAACCGGATCTCATTTTTGTGAGGTCCCTCTTTTCTTGAGGCCCCCGGGTGGACCCATGCGTTAGGACGGCACTGGACTGGTTAAGGATCTATACCTAAAATGACGAGGGGTGTGTGTGACTCCATAGATTTGTATTTTTCATTATACTTCAATATTTTTCAAGTTTTTGAAATAACTGTGTGGCATCCTATGTTATACAACACCATCCAATTCTACAGGATGTGTCAAATTGTTTGCACAGCAGATATCTGCAAATGTTTACTTTAGAAACAAACTTTGAGTAACAAGCAGCTTTCAAATGACATGCATTTACACAAAATGTATTAAATTTCTGAAGGGGTCATATACATTAAAAATAGAAAAGTTAAATTTTTATGTAAACCCTAGGCTAAAACTTTCAATTAGTGAAATGTAAATGCCGTTCTGCAAAGTCATTTAAAATATATTGCATATTTTCAAATGCAATGTTAGCGGAGATATTTGACTTCAAAGTTTTCAGCATTTATCGCCAATGATTGAGAAAGTTGTTCACATATTATGTAACATACAAAAATTAAATTCAAAATTGTAAAATTCTCTAATTGTCAAAAAATGTAATTGTCATTTATTGTGAATTAAAAAATGAAATTGAGTTAATTTTATTTGTGTACACTTCTTAAAAATAGCAACTTTTCTGCCAATGAAAACTTGCTGAGACAGTGATAAGTAGAGCCTGGATTATATGGCAAAATATGCTCTAAAAATATGCAAATATGCATTTAAAATGCCAAAATGTACATTAAAAAACCTCAAAATATGCATACAAAACCAAAAATACACACTAAATATTCCTGAAAGTTAAAAATGTCAAAATATGTACCAAAAATGAGAAAATATACATTAAAAAAATCACCAATGGGAAAAAAGTTATTAAAATGCATATTTTTTCCATTTTTTAGGCTGGCAGTATGCTATTTTAAAAAATTTCTTTTATAAAACTTCAAAAATGCAACCAGTAAGCTTATTGGTTACATTCGAGGGAGTGTAACCAATTAACTGATTGATTGGTTATTTGAATTTTTGTAAATGATTTTTTTTAATCAAATTATTATAGTGTAATCCCACCCTTAGTTTATATTCATTTATAAAAAATATCCCACATATGTATATACTGCCATATGCAAATAACTTCTACGTATTTTTTATTTAATCATTTTTTTAGTTTTTTGTAGCTGCTCAGTAACAAAAGAATTTTGACACTATTTCTAAAAAAATTAACTCTTTTCATATATTTCTAGAAATCGCCTTACAATAAATCGGTTGATATTTTGAAAACACAGTATTACAAACATCTCTATTAATTTACTATATTCCAGGGTTGTTTGGTTTAAACCTTGGTTTTAACCAAGTGGTTTTTTTAAAAAAACCAAACCAAACTAAACTAAACCAATTTGGTTTTTTTTCAAAAAATCAAATAAAAGTGGCCTAAATATCATTTTTTTCCTTGAAAAATATCATATTGGTTCATTGTTAGCCAAAATGTTTCATTTTTACCACATTTTATATCCTTGGGGTACATTCTGATGGTATATCTTTAAATGACATAAGATTTTGTAAGTGGTTTTTTTTCAAAAAGTCCCATAAAAGTGGCCAGAATATATATATATTTTTCATATGAAGTATCTTAGTTATTTAAAGTTATATACAGAAGCCAAAATTTCTCATTCTTGCCACATTTTCTAACCTTTGGCTACATTCTGATGCTCTATCTTCAGCAAATTCATGAATAAAGATTGCATCACACATCTAAATGTAGTGGTGTATTTCTCACAGGTTTCTTTTTCCCTTCACAAAGAAGCAGCAACAGTAGTGACACCATCATGCTAGGGGCAGGTGGTCTTATAATCCAATAAAGACACCAGCTGTCCTTAAAGGACAAAGACTAGTGTACTAGTAGTTACATTACCCTCACATACATTTTTATTTTCTTTCCCATAAGAAGTAGCACATCTACTGTATATCTCCCATTCTTAATATTCGTTAATAATAATAGTTGTTTTTTTTTATACTTTCATGGTTAAGCCCAGTTAATCAAAGGTTCTACTGGATAGTAGTAACAGATTTATGAAAAATAATCAGCTATATACAGGGTGATTATAATTAAAGTTTTGATTTCAAAAATACCGGGCAACGAAAAAGCAGACAACGCAGCTCGAACAACAACTAACATTGATAATGGCCTTTTGATACCTGCCTGTGACCACTTCTCAATCCTCCGGGAAGTGATGCATCGCCGCTGGCAGGAGCACTGGAACAATCAAATAAATAATAAACTTCATGCCATCAAGCTTACACTTGGCCTTTGGCGTTCGAGCTGCAGAACTAACCGAAAGGAGGAAGTTCTGCTTGCCCGGTTACACATAAGACACAGTCGCCTAACACAATCATATTTGTTATTACGAGAGAGTCAACCAGAGTGCCCTCATTGTTAAGGTCCATTGACCATTGCTCATGCTTTTACTTGTTCACATCATCGTCATCATTTTACGACCGCTTTTGGTCAGAGTCATCTTTCACTTCATGACATTTTAAATGACAATAGCGATGCATCTTGCATTTTTAAATTCATCAAGGCCGTTGGTTTATATGACAATTTATAGTTTTTGCAATTTATGTCATTGTTTTACATTTCATGTTCCTTTCTATATGTTTTAGTTTTTTGACACGACAAAAGGACATTTTTCTTATTTTTATGTCATGTTTTGGCGCAGTTTGGCGAAATTGGTCCTTGTGCCAATAAATTGAAAATCCAATACAATTGATTCCAAAACTATACAATAAGTACTGGTCAGAATGACTTGAAAATTTGGATGGATACTCCTGGAGCAATGGAAGTTTCTTTCGCAAAAGGAAAAAAGTGCAAGTAGTGCAAAATGTGCAAGTACATAATGCAGTACACTTGGCCAGCAGTATAATCTATTTTGTGCAACCACATCATTTCGGCACTTCCACAGCATCAGTGTGTGGATAGAACAACTTCTTGCACATTGCAATACCAGCAAAGCAGCTGCTGAAGACCCATTTTGACAATAACAGGATGCAACTTAACCCTTGCAACTTCTGGGGGGGGGGGGTGCCACAAAATGTTACGAGCAGTGGTCAGATTGCAAACTTTGGTGAATTGCAATCTCCAAACTTTGGTTAATTGCAACCTCCAGCGCATCAACTCCTATATGTTAGCAGTTCCTCAGGAATATTAATGGGGGTGGGGGGGGAGAGGTCGGTTCAATAAAGATGAATTGCAAGCGCATCCACATCATGACCATGGGGCATACTCTGTTGTTGAACAAGAATTTTTGTGCTTTCACCTCATATCCAGAACACGGTGGACAACATATTTAACATTTCTTGAGTAAGTTGTAGTTGTTGATTACTTCGTTTTTTTGTGATGTTTCCATTAATTATGAAATCGTGAAATGCTATAATTATCATTTTGCCATGACTGACTATCGTTTCCGTTCTGTAAGCAAATTTCCCACGTGTTGGATGTCGTTAATTTTAAATTTTTAAGTATTTTTTTTTTCCTTTACCAAATAAAATTCCATTTCTTCAGGAATATTCATGTCAATTTTCAAGTCATTCTGACAATCGTTCTTTTTTTACAGTGTTTTGAAATCAGAACCTTAGTTATAATCACCCTGTATATCGTAAATCATTGCTAATTAATCTGCATTATTTATGCTTCATTAAATACATTATATTCACCTAATTTTTATTAGTTTTTGCAAAATAGCTTTCTAATTAAGTATACTGAAAGTAACTGGAGAAAAAAACCTTTATATATTATATGATTAATAATAACATTAAAAGAATTTTCATACACACAGTGATCCATTGAGTTGCAAAAAATAGTTAAATTGCAAAAGTTGGTTTTTGTTAAAATGTCAGAAATATTTATTTGTTAATTAAAATGGGAATAGTGTTAATTACATTAATAAATATTTTATTTTAATTAATTATTAGAAGTTTGAATGATTTTTTAGAAATTTTACTGTTTTTAATGTTAATACTATTTAAAACAAAAAAAACCTGGTTTAAACCAAAAAAACCCAGTTTTTTGGTTTTTTTTTTACCAACCCTGCTATATTCAACCTGCAGGAAAAAAAACTGATATGAAAATATTATGAGTAATATTTATTTTAAATATTTATTTTAAATATTACAAAAAGGTAATTGAGCTTAAATAACCTTCAAAAATATGCACTCATTCTAAAAATTCTTTGAGTTTATGCATTAATGTTAAAAAACACCAAAATATGCAATTGCATACCCATGACCTAGCGATGAAAACATTGTTAGGTCACAGAATTTTTTTAAAACAGGAAAAAACAGCCCACAGGTGGCACTGGTACAAGCAACTTTGGTGGAAATATGCAAATGAGACGGTCATAAGAACTTGCGCTCCTAATCCACAACCAGTTCACCATTGTAAACTGAGTATGTAGACTTGCTGCACTCTGCCGTTGCTGGATTTGTCACTTGCCTGCAATGTGTTATCCCCTGTGGTGGTGGTCACGTGGAACACACATTGCTGTAATAAATGATTTGGGGGCATTCTGTTCGTTATTTGCATATCTATTCTTTGACTTGTGTACATCAGCGCCACCTATCGGCTGTTATTGAGTTTTTTTTCCTGTCTTAAAAAATTCCTGTAACCTAGCGATGCTAACCCTGCAAACCATTTTTTATTTCTGTTATTTCCCAGTTTTTATGAATTTTTAAAGTTTCTATGGACTCTCTGCCCATCCTGCATCAATATCTCAAGATAAGTATTGCATTTGAGAAATATGAAATTTTTTGCAAATGACTTTCAGCTGTACAAATGGTATGGAATAGCCTGTATGTAAGATGGTATTCAAAATCAAAGGAAAACTCACATTTTTTTCTCAAAATATACCAGACAGAATTTAATAAAATTTGGTATGAATACAAAGACTAAATAAAACTAAACCTCAAAATTTCATGTTTTAATCCTTTCTTCTTGCCAAAGTATTTGAACTCAAAATTGCGGGGAAAATTTAAAGTCCAGAAAATTCATTTTTATAAACAGTTTATGAAAAATTTTATTTTCAGTTGATAAACTTTTCTTTTTTGCAGATTCCATAAAAAATAGTCATTTTTCAAAATAAATTTATATGTTTGTAAGGTCTTTTTCAACACATGGGTATTTTACTTTATATGTTGAAATGATGAACAAAAGATGAATTAAAAATAGTTTCCAAAAGGAACTAAGGTAAAAAAATGACTTCTTACAAAAAAAATTAAATTCCAAATTTTGCTGGTTCGAGTCCCAGTGAGGGCAGAAATGAATTTTTCTTTCCCGAAACATTGATATCTCCTCACTCAGCCAGTTTTCTCTATTTGTCGTATTGACACGGTAGTGACGTCTTTCGCCATATACCACAAACTGTTGGCCCTGAGGTCATCTGTGAGCTATTAGCAGAATGTTGCCACTGTCCATTGCATGGAGCCATTCAGCATATATATACGCTCAAAGGAGAGGAAATTCTGTCTTCATAGTTTAGTTGGTAGAGCACTTGTCCAGCAAATGAGAGACTGGGGTTCAAGTTCCTGTGAGGGCAGAGATGAATTTTCCTTTCCTGAAACATCGATATCTCCTCACTCAGCCAGTTTTCCGTATCTGTCGTATTTACAAGGGAAGAGTGACGTCTTTCATCAAATATAACTATTCAAAAATAGGAGAATGAGAAATGTTAGGAGGAAATTACAATAACCTGAAAGACATGAAGCAAAATATCCATAAAAGATTATACAAAAAAATTAAGTAAGGTAAAATGCTCATCACTCAATCATAAAGAAGAGAATACAACACACCCCTAAAATATATTAAGATACAAAATACAGTTTATACTTATTTGTATTAGCTAACTGTCTTATTAAAACAATTAGACCAAAGCAGAATTAGAAAAATTACTGAGAATTCCTGGGAAAAAGTCTAGAATGTTTACTGACACTATTGCCCGAAAAGCCCATGAAAAGTAAATCAAAGAGAAGCGAGGAAAAACACAAAAATGATGGAAAGCAAAGAACCAGATATTCCATCATAATAATGAGCATGTGGGAAAAAAATTTGGGATCCGGAAATTTTGCCCAGACATTTCGCCTCAGACATTTTGTCCCTGACTTTTCGCCTCTAAAATGTTTTGTCCACGTCACATTTCACCCCTGGAAATTTTTCCCTGACATTTTGCCCTAGTAGATTTGACCCCTGGTATGTTTCGCCCCCGATTATTTTGCAGCTGACATTTCACCTGCCCTGAACGCATGAGTGACTGTGTGAGTGACCGAGTGATTGCTTGTATGAGTTCCAAGGTGAGTGACTGAGTGATTGACTGTATCAGTCACCAAATTATTAACCACATGAGTGACCAAGCTATTAACACTTGAACCGCGGAGTGGGTCAATTTGACCCAAATCAAACTTTGTTTTCATTTATCTCAAAAACTTAAGCGCAGATGATAAAAAAATTTTGTTACTTTTCATGATACATGAATATTAATTCACGAAAATTTTATTCTCTTCACATTTCGTGTTTCAGAGCTATAAGCACTTATATCTAGAACTGCAGTTTGGGTCATTTTGACCCAACATACTATTCTATAGGAAAAAGGGGATGTATTCTTTTCTTGGGAGTGGTTACCCTTTCTAAAAAGTATTTCTAAATGAAGATAGTGAAGAATAAAGGTCTTTCAAGGTCAATTTATTGTCCGAGGAGATTATCTTTTTTTTTCAATGAAGGAACGGCAAGTAGAGCTAAATAAATCATATTAATAATTCAGAACACATAGTGAGAACAAGGGCAGAAATGCTTCAACCGACACCTTTCACTACATTGAAGCTGGCTCAAATGCTAAAAACCCAAAAAAAAACGAGCTTAGGGTGGGTGAGACGAAATCAAAGGGCATAGTGAAACTACAGTTGCATGAAACATAGCTACTGGGATACAATGATTTCATAATGAAAATTTATAAATGAAGATATTTATCAAAATTTATCAAAAATATAAAAATGTTTTATTTCTCAGCACACTTCATCTGATCAATATCGACAGAGAAAGCCCCAAAAAGCTTCCAAAAACTATTTCACACTTCAATTCAATGCAGTTTGCCAAAGTTGTAGCCGATCAAATAGCAAGAAAATATTCGGTGGAGGTTGAATCATGTGGGTGGCCTGTCCACATTTTCTACAAACATCCTAGATCTCACCATAAAAAATTTATTTTTTATTGAGCAGTACAGAAGGCCAGAACTATTTTTCAAACACATTTTCTCTAAAATCTTATTGAAGTGCTACGTTCATCATGCATGTTGCCCTTTCGCAACAGGAAACGTTCGTGGGCTCTTGAACGTGTAACTGTTCGTGAGCCATCAAAAAATAAAATAAATAACTCTGGTGTGTGTGTGTGTGTCCAGTAACATCAAAATGTGGAAAGAAAACTTAATTTTTTGCATGGGCTGTGCAACTTCAACATGCGGTGAATGTGCAAGAATAATGAAAAAAAATTGCTCGAACTGCTCATCATAAATTCCATTTATCGATAAGAAATCAATACTTATTTGACAGAATCATATTATGGACTTTCTTTGACTAAATTTGACATGCTTATTTTACATCTTTGTCATATTGTGGGATTACTGAATTTTTTTTAATGAATAGTGTAAATAATGTATACTAAATCTTACTTTTAATGAATTACATCATTTTTAGCTAATTTTGAAGCCTATTTTATATGCATAAACAAATATAGTTTCCCGTTATGAATACACAATTAAACAACATTGAATGAAAGTAGAGAAAATCTCATGAACTGAAAAGAAATTCCTCTTTTCACTATGAACCACGTTTCTTCACGGTTTGAGCCTATTTGACCCAGTCCGCGGTTCTAGGTATACTGAATGTGTCACGGGGGGGGGGGGTTCTAGTGTTAACCACATGAGTGACTGAGTGATTCACTGTATGAGTGACCAAGCAAGTAACTGAGTTATTGACCATGTAAGTGTCCAAGTGAGTGACTTAGTGATTGACCAAGTGAGTGATGGTCTGAGTATCCAAGAGAGTTACTGAGTGATTAACCATATGGGTGGCAGAATGAGTGACTGTGTACTTATTTGAGTTTCCAATTGAGTGACTGGGTGGTTCAGAGGGTCAATTGTAGTGTAAATTTCTGCCGCATACTCGCCCAACATTTACACAAGGGGCAAAATATTGGGTGTGAAATGAGATCCAACTCACGTTGTTGCTCACTTGGTCACTCATACAGTTGCTCACTTGATTATTCAAACAATCACTTACTTTGTCAATCCTGCATTCATTTCTACAATCAGGGTCACTCATACAATCAGGGCGTTTAAAATGCCAATAGGTAAATGTCCAACTTGATCATTCATGCGGTCACTCATACAATCAGTCATATGTTTACTATATGGTCATTCATACCATTGCTCATGCGTTACTGCAGGTGAAATATTAGGAAGTATATGTTCAACTCACTTGATCACTCACAGGGTTGTAACAAGCTACTCGCTAACTTGTTACATTAATTTGTAGTTAAATTTTAATGAAGCCTTTTAGAATATAATTTTATTTACGACGCCAGACAGTCTGGGAACTGGGTTGGACTTTTATTCAGATATTGTGTATAGAAATAGGTGAGGCACCTATATGCACAGGTGTTACCTCCAACGCCTTTTGCAGATTCTCAGAATTGACCCTGCCCTTTGGGCAGTGGTACCTTGAGAAGGAGTGGCAGATGGATTTATCATTGGTATGTAGACATCGGGGCAGCAGCGAGATTCCAGTAAGGGATTCTAGTCTGGGACCCACAGGGGAGGGGGTGTGAGGTTTAGAAGACGGAACCAATGAGAGGGAAGCAGGAGGAAATTGGATGAGAGAAGGTGGTTGAAAGAGACAGAACGAACTAGGTCTTGATGACCTGATAAATGGTGCCGTGACCAGGATGTCCCAGAGCTGCTCTCAGCGTCTGGGGCTGATACTCGAGATACCAATTAATACCACTCAATTATTCAACCCTTGTCCTCAGGTCGGAGTAAATTATTATTTATTTACAGCTATAACAAATAATGTATATATGAGGATGTATTTAAATTACATACTTATAAATCAGTACATATGTTTTATGCTACTACTCCTTGAGCGAGAGAGGAATTGAGAAAGCAATAGGTCAAGACTTACCCCAGACTTTCGTCATCTTCCGCTCCTTCCACTTTCCTCCAAAACCCCCGGACAACCACCTCTCATCAAGACCTAGTTCGTTCTGTCTCTTTCAACCACCTTCTCTCGTCCAATTTCCTCCTTTTTCCCTCTCATTGGTTCCGTCTTCTAAACCTCACACCCCCTCCCCTGTGGGTCCCAGACTAGAATCCCTTACTGGAATCTCGCTGCTGCCCCGATGTCTACATACCAATGATAAATCCATCTGCCACTCCTTCTCAAGGTACCACTGCCCAAAGGGCAGGGTCAATTCTGAGAATCTGCAAAAGGCGTTGGAGGTAACACCTGTGCATATAGGTGCCTCACCTATTTCTATACACGATATCTGAATAAAAGTCCAACCCAGTTCCCAGACTGTCTGGCGTCGTAAATAAAATTATATTCTAAAAGGCTTCATTAAAATTTAACTAAAAATTAATGTAACAAGTTAGCGAGTAGCTTGTTACATTCCTCCCCCCTTAGAAAAGAACCTGCAGAGAAACGAGCAGGTTCGGGAAAAAAAAAACGCGGCCGTCTTTCTATCCTTGTCCAAACCAAAACTAGGCAAAGTCCTACAATAGGTCAACCCAATCTCCTCCTCTTTTCACAAAGAATCAGTTGTCTGCTCCTCCCTTGGACTTGCGATAAGTAGTAAATGCCAATCAAAGAAGAGGTATTTCCGTATGTGCTTTCTCCCTTCCCCTCTCTTTGTTACAGAACAATGAACCACAGCACCTTGTGGATGCTTATCACCACACAAAAATTATACATGTTTATCAAAGAACAACATTTCGAACACCAATTAACACATTCAACCATAAAAGAAGGAAAACAATTTGAACAAGAAATTACTTGATACCTAATTAACCTATCTATGCAAAGATAGAATGTATCTGTAGCTATAAAATCAATCTGCGTCAGTGAAAAACGTTCTGCTGAAATCAATATTACATCCGAACATTAAAATCAAAATTTTAACTTTGTTCTTCAAATATCGCAGAGTCACTAATATCACATGAGTTTTCAAAGAGAAAATAATTATATAATTGTAATGAGAGATAATAAAATATATGACGATAGTTATTCACAAAGCTGAAAAAAAACACACACACACACATACACCAAATAGCACTCTAATTCTTATAGATGCATGAAGAAATATCCAAATTGTATCGAAAAGTTCTCTACAATCGATCAGTTCATCTTCACCTGAGTTTTACCAACGGTAATAGACAGCATCGCTTGCTGTCTATGATGACACTACGATCACACTACTCGCGATCCACAACTATGCATCTGTTGATGCCCTGATGAGATGAATCCACTCCTAAGACACAGCTTTCCAACCACAGTACGAAAACTACAGCAGGGTTGTTTTTCACGCACGTAACTAAATGTCTATTATGTAATTTCACATAAGTAGAATTAGTCTAGTGAATGTAGAGAAAGCTACTCTACTTAGTGTGGCGGGACCTTCCCACGTTTCAGTTGGCAGTCAATCAGCTACTGTCTAGGTAGGGGCAAGTGTTCTTTGAAATTCGGTAAAATGTATAACAGGCACAAGAACCGCTAAGCTACGTGGTAGTTCTTTCCCTCAATAACATACAGCTTATTGGGTTCCTGAATTTTACCAGTCACGGGTTGCGTCGAGGTATGTAGCACTTTCTGACATATCGGATCGTTATACCTCGAGTCGAGCGGTAAACTTTATGAGCACAACATTGAGCCAGTACCTGTTTCGGAGCTGTGAAGACGATTAGTGCAGAGATGTGAAACCATGATAGTTCAGGTGATCTCATCGTAAACGAGTTTGTCTTTGAATTCGGCATGGAGACTACATTCAGACATGAAGGCTCACTTTGAATCATCGAAATGAACAAAAAGGGTAAAGTCTTACAACTAATTGCCATCACCACTCTCTCTCAGCTCATTACAATATTATTACTTTTTTTTTTTTTAGAGAATAAATATTTTGATATACACAGCAAAATGGTTATCGAGGACAAAAACAAAAATTCACATGAAAAGTTAAATGAGCTTATATTCAAAAATTGCTATTGCACTAGAAATACGATCAATTGCGGTCTAACCTTGTTTTCTCGGTTCCATTTATGTTTAGTGGTTGTCTGATCCACGAGAAAAACCATTCTGACCATCCCTGGTCAGAATCTGGGCTCAAGGTCCCTTGAATGAAATTGGGAGACGAATGAGCAGAACTACTACTTGAAGCAACGCCAGCTGTCTCGTTATATTTTGATGTCCCTGTGGTATGCATTGTTCTAACCTGAACCGCCGTTTTTGCTCGCCCTGTTTCATCTCTATCTCTTAGATTATAGGTATGAGTAGAGCTTGGCGGGAGAGGAGTTACTGGACGTGTTTGATTAGGGTAGGTTGTGGGTATAATGGGAGATATCGGATCCCCCTCATCTTCTGAAACAGTTTCAAGATCAAAATTGTCTCCTAACTTCAGGCCCCCTCCCCTTTGGGTCCCAGACTAGAATCCCTTACTGGAATCTCGCTGCTGCCCTGATGTCTACATACCAATGATAAATCCATCTGCCACTCCTTCTCAAGGTACCACTGCCCAAAGGGCAGGGTCAATTCTGAGAATCTGCAAAAGGCGTTGGAGGTAGCACCTGTGCATATAGGTGCCTCACCTATTTCTATACACGATATCTGAATAAAAGTCCAACCCAGTTCCCAGACTGTCTGGCGTCGTAAATAAAATTTTATTCTAAAAGGCTTCATTAAAATTTAACTACAAATTAATGTAACAAGTTAGCGAGTAGCTTGTTACAGGGTCACTCATATGGTCAGGGCAGGTAAAGTGTCACAAGTAGATGCCCAACTCACTTGATCTCATACGGTCACTTAATTGGTCATTCATACAATCTGTCAGGGCAGGTGAAATGGGAAGGGAGTAAATTTCCAGTTCATTTGGTCACTCATATGGTCAGGGCAGGCAAAATGCCATTGGAGGCAAAAAATGTCCAACTTAGTCATTCATATGGTCACTCACCCCATCATTTGCATGTTTACTCGTACGATCATTCATACGATCAGGGCAGTTTAATTGTCATGGGTTAATGTCCAGCTCACTTGGCTATTCGTATGGTCAATCACTTGTGCCATCATTTATATGTTCTCTCATATGGTCAGGGCAGGTGAAATGTTTGGGTGGGGTAAATGTCCAACTCACTCGATCACTAATAGGGTCACTCAACAGGTTGCTCATATGGTCAGAGCAGGCGAAATGTCCTGGGTGAAATGTTGGGGTGAAATTTCCAGGGTCCAAATGTAACGGGTACAAAATGTTGGAGGCGAAATATCAGGGCAAAGATTCCGCGAACTAAAAATTTATTAACAAAGAAACAACGGAAAAAACCTGGCATAAAGTGCAATGAAAATGAAATGAGAGCAAGAAAAAACTTTGAATAAATGGAAAATATGCAATAAAAATTAAAAAAAGTAGAGAGTAATAAAAAACACTCGTCTCCCAAATCCAAAAATGTTTGTCTTCTTGAAAATCTGGTGGCAAAATCTCAAACAGATTGAAAAAAATCACAAAATGGCGCCTATACATCACAGACAATACCGCCCTCGGTGAAGGTCGCAGCTAGAGACTGACAGGCTATTGGCCAGTCATTGCCGTCTTAATGCATGGGCCCACCCAGGTATGGCCTGGGGCCTCATAAAAATGAGATCTGATTAAAATTTATTAGAATTTACCAGGTAAGCCCTCAGAGAAACCACTTGGCCTGGGGGCCCATGGTACTTGTAAGATGGCCCTTTGGTCAGTAAGCGGAATGCGATAAAAACATGCTCGATCCCTTCTGTGGCCAAGACAAGGATAAAATGTTTGATTTATTATTATATTATATTCTTTGATTTATTATTATATTATATTCTTTGATTTATTATTATATTATATTCTTTGATTTATTATTATATTATATTCTTTGATTTATTATTATATTATATTCTTTGATTTATTATTATATTATATTCTTTGATTTATTATTATATTATATTCTTTGATTTATTATTATATTATATTCTTTGATTTATTATTATATTATATTCTTTGATTTATTATTATATTATATTCTTTGATTTATTATTATATTATATTCTTTGATTTATTATTATATTATATTCTTTGATTTATTATTATATTATATTCTTTGATTTATTATTATATTATATTCTTTGATTTATTATTATATTATATTCTTTGATTTATTATTATATTATATTCTTTGATTTATTATTATATTATATTCTTTGATTTATTATTATATACTGTCAGGTTTTGGAGACCATAGTTACAAATGAACATTGATGTGGTTGAGAGGGTACAGAGAAGAACTATGTGTGCTCTTGATGGCACACTGGGCTTAAGCTATGAAGAGAGACTTGATTTGTTTTAAATGTTTACATTTGAAGAGCGAAGATGTTGGGGGTATGGTTGAAGTGTTTAAAATTTTCAACAGGATGGACAATAAGTTATTAATACATTGTCAATCAACTGCTTCAACAAAGGGACACCAGTATCGATTGGTAAGATATAATTCTTGGTTGTGGTGTCACATGGAGTTTTTCTCCAATAGGGTTGTGAATAAATAAAAAAGCTTACCTCTGGGGGTCATGAATTCTAACACATAGTTAGCACGTTTAAAAAGAAATACGATAAACATATTAGGATAAATCAAGAAGCTATCCATACAACCATAATTTTTTATGGGCAGTATATTTATATTTCATCAATAATTTTTTTTAATTTTCATATTAGGATGCTGTATTTTTGATATAGTTTAGATATATATTCAACATCCTAATTTTTTTATCGGCATCTTTTTTCAGCGAGTTCGTTAAGCATTTTGTCTGTTGTGACCTTTGTATTTGATTTTTTATTGAAAAAATGGAAAACAATGTGCAATAGAAGCATTGCAATATAAATAATCAGTAAAACTATATCAAAAAACACTAAAATAGGATATAATTATTTTACCCAAGTAATTTAAGAATATTTTCTGAAAAAAGAATGTATGTATATATACCATTTATATATATAATAGAAACAATTTAGTAGTTTTTTATTTGATTTTTTTTTCCAGTTTCCCATTTATTATATGCCGCAGGTTCAGCAAACCTCTAATATACATCAGGTTCGTTATGTGTTCCCTTCCAATCCATCCATTTCCCAACAGCCTGCACCTAGCCATGGCCAGAATGTTGGGATCACTAGCCAGATGGTATCTGATGTTCAGTCTCATGGTTCTCAGAACAACTCTCAAGTTACTGGTATGTTTAAAGTTTCACTTTTCTGAAATACTGATATTATTATTCTTACTAAACTAGTTTTGAATTGAAACAAATTGTGTAGATAGGCTATTTTTAATGACACTTTTAGCTGCCAACATAAATAACTTTGTGACATTTTAAATATAAACAAAGGTTAAATGTAATCAGCAATTAACATTTAATTCAATAAATTTAAGACAGCTATTTATTTATACAATATTGTTGGCCATTGATTTTGGACAAAATACTAGTGATAGTGGAGGATTCAACCATAGACCTTGGAGTTTTTCCTTTCACCGATGGTATGAGGAAAGAAGCTGTATTTAAAGCAGTCAGTAGAAGCAAAAATAGGTTTTTTTTTGTAAGGGAATGGTTGAGTCTTCTGGAGATGTAGGATGAAGTGTGTGCAATCAGTAAGTGTGACTGAAGGTTACAAGGTTTATAAAAGCCAACTGCAACAGTATTATACAAGTAATATATATGAGAAAGTAAATGAGAAAGTGCATGAGATCCCTCAAGACCACACAAATATGCAGAGAGCACATTCAAAATATCAGCAATTTGAAGGTCATATTATAAGAATAATGTAGGAATTTTTTGCATTTTCCATATATTTGCTTTATTTGTTGGTGATTTTTTCATATTCTTGAGCAAAGTTTATCTTATCTTCCAAAGGTCATACCATGCATCACCACATACTTCATAGTTTTAGTTTTTTTTCAAAAGAAACTAATTCTTTCAATTATGCATTCTGACATGTGAATTCAGGCATTCTGAATTTGAGAAGACGCAATTCAAAATTTGAATTGTCAAGTTGGGCAATTTTCAAAATTCCCTTAAATTTATTGATAAACATTTATTTGTTTAAATTTCAAAACTCTGAAAACTGACCTAATATTCATAGTTTATTAAATGTAGCCCCTCCCCCCAGTTTTTTTTTGAAGAAAAATTTATGAAAAATTTGATGGACATTTGTAAGTAAATCTTTCTCGGCAACCTTTTTTTTTAATGTCATTTGTTGCATTCCAGCACAAGCAAATCTGTCAGTCACTTAAACCCTCTCAAAAAGTCTGTACAGAGAGCAGACAGATCAGAAAACAAAATTTGTTCAAAAAAAATTAATTATTCTATTATTTCAATTTAGTGCAAACTCTTGAAGTTGTCCCAAAATGTTGTTGCCTATGATTTGCATTTATGCTGTTTGCTTATGCAGTTTTTAGGAAATCAGTCATTTTGGGTAGGTCAACTAATTTCAAAACTAGTTTTAATTAAATTTAAAGGTAAATCTCTTAAAGGGTGTTTTGCTTCTAAATGACTCTGGAGGAAGCTGATTTTTCTGGAATAAGAAAACTTGTCTAAAGTGAAGACAGCTTGATATTATCTTCTAAAACTCACATCAAAGAGTATGAAATTGTCTCCAACCAGAATATCATTAGACTTGAACAAGAAACGACAATGGTGTCCCAGAGCTGTTCTCAGCACTTGGGACTGGCTCATGATTATATACACATAACACCAATTACTACCAAATAAACTAATCATTACCAAGTTGGATCAAAAGAATGTTTTCCTACAGGTATAACAAATGTATATATAAAAATTAATATACATATATCTCTCTTTATGCTATCACTTCTTGAGTGAGAGATGAAGAAAGCAATAGTACAAGACCTGCTCTTCCAGCTGATCCATAAGTATTTGCCTAGTCCTCAAAAACTGCCACCAAAATCCCAGTTGCTTCTGCCTCCTTAAAAACAACCCTTCCCCAACCTATTTTTTTTCCTGCATATATATACAATATCTGCATTGAATACTTGAGAGAGAAGATGAAGGAAACAGAAAAGCCTTGCTTTGTCAAGGGGAGAAGAAACAAAAACAGATGAGCGTTGCAAGCAATAGTATTAATCTTTCAATGGGCAAAGCTCCATAAATCCAGTCAGGAAAAACCTTTTTATTTCATCAATCACAAGCCTAGATATTTTGCAAATCTGATTTTTCACTGCAGCACATTTTCTCATCCCTTTTACTTTGCACCTGCTGAACCTTTAATCAGAATCAGTCCTTCTAGGTATAACAAAATGGCGGTCTTGCTATTGTTGATTGCATTATTGTCATCAACTAAACGAAATATTTTGAACATGATTAACTGGTGGATGGATTAATTGGATCAACCCTACTACTAAATTGCACAAGCATTGTAAACATTCCTCTTAAGAATGCTTAATGAGTTGGTGCATACTAGAAAGTATTGTATGTAATTACTTGGCTATTACTCGTGGCTTTGCTCACAAGGATTTTGTAATCTGAAAATTCCCCTTTATGACCCCATTAGGGGTTGAATTTTGAAAAATTTCTTCTTACTTAGCCTCTACATTATAAAATAAAGTGACTTGCTAAAGTCCACATTATAGCTTCAGTGGTCTTGACTCAGCGATGATTTCTCCATGCAAACTTTGAACCACCCAGCCCCCTTTATAGGTTGAATTTTGTAGAATAACTTCTCAGTGAGTCTCTAAATCATGAAATAAAACTACTGACAAAATTTGTTTATATCTTCAGTGGTTTTGGCTCATCGATGATGAATGAATCAGTCAGTCACGACATGTTATTTTATATATAGATTCATGGAAGAATACAATACAAATACAACGCCACAACAGGCAAATTGCCCAACGAGGTGGCTGACTTAAGAACATCATGTATCCCCGAGCCATTTTTTGGAGGCCCTACCTACTACTGCTACACCAAACACCCCCCCCCCCCCCCCCCCGCGGAACCCCAACGAAACGGTACATGCGGGAATGTGCGTGTAGTGAAACCTGACGTGAAGTTTTTTGTTTCTCTGTAATGCTGTCATCTGCCACCAGTTTTTCTAACTGTGAGTGAAGTGTTATGAATGAATGATTTATCGTTGTAGGACTGTTGCTCTCTGTGGCGAGACTTTTTAACGGGGAGATCGGCTCGCATTTGTGCCTTGAAGTTGGGAACCACAGAAAACCAACTTCAGCCGACCACCACTGTGGGGTTCGAACCCGGATCCTAGCATCGCGAGTCCGTCACTATAACCACTCGACCACCACAGTGGCAAATCATGTCTGTTCATGTCTGTAACATATTTATAAATGTCTAAATTGAGCTTTTCATGTATTTCAAATGCTGTCATCTACCTTCTAAATAGGAAGTGAAAGTGATAGAAGCCTGAATTTTTGTTCTTTAATTATCGTGTTGTGGGTCATCCCGCTCTCTATGAGTTGACTTTCTTAACCCTTTGATGCTCAAACTGCTGATATATTGGTTTCCCCTGTTTTAGTGTGAGAGCAAAAGTGTAAAATGGGAAAAACTGCTTACATCTCAAAATTGGAAAATCACTTGAAACAAGCTTCAGCTATCCACGGCAGTGATGATGGGCTGAAGTTGCCAGTGGGAATCAAACTTTCACTATGCAAATCAATCAAGATAAGCATGGTAGCCTAGAAATACATTTTATAACAATGTTCTGCTGTATAATGATTGTTACATGACCTTAATATTATTTGCATGATATTTAAAATCACACATAATAATGCTATTTAAAATATCAAGATAAAGTTAAAATATGTAATAAATTTCAAAAATGTTGAGAAACATATGCCATACATTATTTTGGTGGATATAAATATCTAACACAAGGTTGTGTGGCATGTGTCAATGGTGAATTTAAGTTAAGAGAGTGATTTTGTTTGTGGATGATTAAGTAAAATCTGAGTCAGATTTATTATGTTGTTATTACTGATTGTATTCACAGGTCCACAGTATCTGCCAAGCTACCCTATCATGGCCTTGCCTCATACTGGTGAAACTACTGTCTCCAATGCCTTTGTCAGTTACACATTAGCATCTCAAACAACATCTATAACTTCAACCACATCAGTCCTTGTTCCATCTTCACCAATCTCCATGTCTGTTTATCCTTATGGCAATATGGTGATTGGAAATTTGAATAATACCACTCAGACATCATTCACTCCACCTGTTACCACACAATCTAACCATCAAGCTCCAACATATGTTCAAACACCCATTGCAGTACAAACACCAACCGCCGTGCCCATGTATGTTATTACAACTAGCTCTGCACAAACTCCGATTGCTCAAACACAAATTGGCAGCAGCTGTGCTGCAACATTTGCTTCATATCGTTCCCAGTCTCTTCCGTCTGCTCCATCTGGTGGCTCTACTGGTGCACAATTGAGTGGTAGCTCTACAGCTTTAGGTTATGCAATTTATTCACCCCCTCACTTCCCAACTGCTGCTCTTGCTACACCACATACTTCTGCAACTGTAGTTGGCCAAGTTACACATACTACTCAGACTTCAGCACCAATAGCTCCTACTATTCTAACCACATTTCAAGTTTTGAGACCCAATATACCTCTTGTCAGTAATGTACGTACTGGCACACCACCACCAAATGCAGCACAAAACATAATGGCACAGTATGCTGCCCAGCCTTCTACCAGTAAGGTGCCTCTTTGTTTCCCACTGGTGAAACAGGCCAGTGACCCAGGGGTTGATTGTTTTGGCTTGGGAAACGGTAGGTCACTATCCATGTTTTTGGAATGCTCTTTATCTTTTTTTTTCTTCCTTATTTCTTGCATGAAGCATGAACTATTCTGATTTTTTTCCAGTGTAAAGTTTTTCATATTACTAGCATGCATCTGGTTGAATTGATATGTACCATAAAACCAGAGTGTTTCTTGGACTTCAACATTTTTAATATGTGGGAAAGGAAAAAGTACCACACATAACGTAATACATATTATTGCTGTGGAGATGACTACACATTCAACACTAGAAAGATGGATGGGGTCTGTGTGACCCTGTGCGCTCTTTCTGCTCCCATACCTCAAGTAAGAATGAACCAAAAGTTTCAAACTTTCTAGACATTTCCTGAATTATCACATTTTTAACATACACCAAAACGAACGATGGTCTTCGAACCCGAAAAAACAATTTTTATCAAATGATGGCCGCGAAAACCTTATCAACTGTTATACACCAAAGCTTTTTTCATTATTTTTCTTAGCAATGGAGATGAGAACAGATATACTTAGAAAGACGGAAGGGAGTCATGCTGACCCTCCCATATATTTTAGAATACATCAGCCATATAGTACTACCAACATTGTCACAATTGATTTTGTAAGGTCGAAATTCTTCTGATAGTCTCTTTGTGTATGTAATATGGTATAATCCCCATTTATGATACTTTTTTTACCTCCATTCAGCTTTGTTAAGTATTTTTGTCATTTTGTCCAGAAAATTGTTTGTTGATCATTTTTGTCGCACCACGGTCATTTTCTGCACATGAGGGCTAATTAGACTGGGACCTACAATTTATTGCCGATTCCGAATGGCAGGCTTGTTTTTTATACTCATGGAGAGGTTGGTGCACTAACCCCTTGATGGGGGGACTCCCTGCGGTAGCAATTTTTTGCTGCAGTCAAGTCGCTGTTTTTTGTTGTACCCCTGCATCAGGAAAAATTGTTTGTTCTGCAAAAAAAAAATGTTCCATGTTCTTATGATTGCTGTTAGAAATGACAAAAAAATACAACACTGAAAATGAAACTTTTCAAAAGTTGGCCAACTTTTGAAAAAATTTAACTTCAGTGAATCTGTATCTTTTTGCCACATAAAACAGCAGTGCTGATGATGATAATTTAGAGAGAGTGAAAACTACCCTGTGCAAAACCTTTGTGAAGTAAGCAACAGTATTGATAATGGATATGTGAATCAGAATGAAATTATATCTCCAAAAATGTCTTAGCTGATGCAAAATGAAATGCTACTAGAAACAATTAATACAAACCACATTGAAAAGCCACCAATGAAAACCTGAACTACACCAAAACATCAACTGATTTCCATATATATTGGAGATCTCAATAATATCCCGTCTGTCTGTAATGAAGAAACTGCTGGAGATGAAAATGTAAGAAAAATCATGAATCATCAGGGCTGTAACTAGAGGGGGGCAGGGTGGGGCAACTGCCCCGGGCAGCAAAATTGAGGGGAAGCAGTTTCAGATAAAAACAAAGAATACCGTTACAAAATTAAAGAATTTTAAGTTGGGGGGGGGGGCAAAAATCATAGTTACGGCCCTGTCTTCATCAATACGATGCCGAGGATTCCAAAATATTTTACGAGAAACTGATTCCACATCACTGGAATTATGTGCATTTTTTTTCAAATCTAAATCAAAAAGCTTTGTTTAAGCCCTTTGGAAAGGGTTTTAAATGCATTCCAACAAAAAAAAAAAAAAAATCACACATTCGTTGATCATATTCACAACCTAGAAGCGGTGCAACACTAAGATCTTATCAGGAATGTATGGAAAATACAGATCAGCCAATCTCGAGTTTCTTCCACACTGATGCTCATCAAGAATCAAGAGAGGTTGTTTGCGCATGCACACACACACCAGAATCCTTTAAAATTAAATAATGATAAAATATATTAACATGTCAATGGTTTTACTCACTAATCCTTTGTGGTATAACTCTATTCTGTCATAAAAATATCATCCATTTTCAATCCACTGCTGGATGAAGGTCTTTAAATTTTTCCATGTTATTCTGTCTATGCTTTAGCCATCTAGTTGACTTCAGCTACTTTTCTGATCTTATCAATCCATCTTGTGTGAGGACGCCTTCTTGGACGTTTAACACCATGGGGGATACCAATCCAGAATACTTGTGGTCCATCTGTTACCCAGTCTTCTTGCAATATGTTCAACCCATTTCTATTTTAAACATTTGATTCTTGTCATTTCCAATGTGAATTTAAGCTTATATGTCTTTGGTACTTTGAAGATTTTATAAATTACTGATAGAGACTGACTGATTGGTCGATAATTCTTGAGATCATTTTTTCGCCCTTTTTGTAAAGAACCATCATTGCGTTATTCCAATCTTCAGGCACATTTGATTTTGTGAGACAATTTGTGAATAAAGTAGCTAACATACTGACAAATTCTTCTCCTGCTTCTCTAACAATGTCTATAGAAATCTCATCTTCACCTAGGCATTTCCCTTTTTTTTATACATCTTATAGCTTTGTAGGCCTCTTCTTTCAGCACAGGTGCTACTTGTACAAATTCTGCTCCATTTTCTTTTCTTCCTGCTCCTTTTCTCTGTTCTGATCCCTTTCTTCATGTTTGTATAGAGTGTTATAAAATTCCCCTCAACAATACTAATAATTTCATTTCCATCCTTTGTGATGGTTTCATCTTTCCTTTTTAGTGAAAAAGTTTAGTTTCTCCCAACAGTTATATTATAATTATAAGCTCCTATTATCTTCCAGTACTTTACAATATCACAATTAAATTTCCTGACATCATCTCAGGCCCACCATTTGGGGGGGGGGGGGTCGGGGCAACGGCCCCCTTGGCTTTAGAAAATACACTAGAAATAGTATATATATACAGTAGGATAAAAATACAAGAGAAATGAAGATAAAAATGCAGAGGTAGTGAAAAGATATCTTTTGAATTTATATATATTAAAATATATACAACATTGAGTATATGTTCTTTGCCCCCCTTGGAAAAAGTTGAAATGACAGTCCTGCATCTTCTGTAATCCTCTTTCGTACTGTCTTACAAAGTTCTGCATATTCCACTTTTGATTTAGGGTCATTCTTCTTAATCTGAAATTCTCTCTAGTCTTTCATCAGTTTCTTTGTTTCTTCTGTTATTTTCTTCATTGGTTTGATTTCTTTTACTCCAGTGACTTCTTTCGCTGCTACTTTTAGGGTAGTGGTTAAAGTTCTGTTGATCGTGGTGATATCTTGTCGATCTTCAGTGGCGTTATATAACAAATCAAATTGGTTCCTCAGCTCTAACTGGAGTTTATATCAATGTTCTGGAAGATTTGCCATATCTATGAGTGTTCTTGTATTTATAAGTTTTGCTCTTTCCATTCTAGTGTTGAGCATTATTCTACATCTAACCAGTTGATCACTTCCTGTATTGAATTTGTTGAGAACACAGCAGTCACGGATGTTGCACCTGGCAAATTCTCAAAAATTCAAACAGCTCTCATTTTTGTGAAGCCCCTGGGCCATGCCGGGTTGGCCCATGCATTAAGACAGCACTGGGATCATATGCTTCTTATTAGATAGGATGTAGTTGATCTCGCTTGTTCCAGTTGGGCTTCTCTAGGTCCACTTTCTTTGGAGTTTTTTCTTAAAAAATGAATTCATGATGCATAACTGTTCGCTCTCTGCAAATTTGAGTTTGTTTTCTCTGTCATTCCTTACACCATAACCATGACTTCCAACTGAGCTTTAACTATTTCTTCTCTCCCCAATTCTAGCATTGAAGTCACCCACTACTATTTTGATATGGTTTCCTTTACTATTCATCTCATCTAATTCCTTATAAAAGTCTTCTACTTCCTCAGAACAGCTTGTTGTTGGTGCATAGACTTTTTTAATCTGTATCCGGTTTCTGCTTGATATTCACATAACCAACTTTGCAACTCTATCAGATGTGCTATCTAACTCAACAATGTGATTTTTCAACTATTTCTGAATGAGAAATCCTACTCCACTAGCTCTTCCATTATCCATTCCTCTGTAGTAAAATTCATGTCCACTGGCAAGTTCAATTTTCTCCTCTCCTTTTCTTCTTACTTCACAAATGCCTAATATGTCCCAATTTATTCTTCCCAGTTCTTCTTTGAACTCCTGTAAACGATTTTCTGATGGGAGATTGTCCGTTATACATGGCCAAGGCCATCATCTTATGGCAGCCTGGTCCAACCCAGAGATTCTTAACACCCTCTGTCTTCATGTCTGGCTGATTGCTTCTGTAACCAGGGACACTCAGACTGCTAGGGACTGAGAGCCTTAGTTTATAGACATAGTTCATATTTCTTTTTTTTAGAGAGTTTTTGGCCTTAATCCTCTATGCTGGTCAGTGTGGGTTGGAGGAAGCCCATCCTTGTCTGTTCACCACGTTTTAAACATGGCTACTTACAGGCTGGACCATGAGAAGGTGCGGATTGGACCTTAAGCCTCTACTTCTAATACATTCTTTTAAGTTCTCATAATGAAGTAATTGAAGGAGCTTCTCCTAGTTAACAAGTAAAGACTATTCAACAATATATTATACCATGCTGTAAGATATTAAAATGTACAAAAATTTCCAGAAAAAACAATGGGATCACACATATCCCCACCCGTCTTTCTAGGCATAGCCCCCCGATCTTTCTAGTGTTAAATCATTAAATTGACCAAATTGTGTTCATGTGTATGACACTTTGTTATGCTATTTCTTATTTGAAAGCACACATTTAAAAACGCAAATTCTTAATATTAAGACTAACTGGCATGTCTTAAGTTTTTAACTGACTTTTTAAAAAAATTTCCATGTTGGATTTGTTGTTATTCCAAACATAAAATGTTATAAATCCTGTCTGGCTTTACAGATATAAATACTTTATTTTTTTTAATATATCTTTATCTCTTGAAATCATTTGTTCTAGGTTTGTGTGTCATTTGGTTTCAGTATCTCTGTTATCTGTTTTTTCTAGTACCTTCTCTAAATGTAAAACAATCTTCCAAACTTGCTGTCTCTTTCTCAAAATGTTCCCATCTCCTTCTTACAAAGCCAACCAATAGGATTCTATGTTGTATCTATAGTGTCTATTACTCCCAGGGGGTGATATCACCCATTTAGGAAAAGCTCTAAGCATTATTTTTTCCCCCTTGTGCGATTTTGTTTTTCATCTTCAATTCCATTGTTATATACCATCCCCCTCATGCTAGAAGCACTAATGTGCATTGTCTTTGGAGAAAAAAACATGGGAAATAACGTTTGACTGTTAACTCTACGCATGTTACTCTATAGAAGTTATTTTCCTAAAATGTTTAATAACGTGTTTCAATAGAAATACACATTCACGTTTCAGACAAAAATTAGGTAGCAAAATAATTTATCCAACCAGCTGATAAAAAAAAGGGGGAAAATTTGCACATTTGTGATTCTGGCATGCAGGGGAAAATGTTAGTACAGAAACAAAAAATCAGCCGGTTCATGAAAAGAGATGCCCACAAACAATTAAAAAAAAAAATGGATGCCAAATATAACTAAAACACAAAAACCCAAAACAAGGACAATTATCACAAGACAAATACATGCTAAAATAAAACTAAAACAAATGATTATGATTTTTAAAAAAAATTATGGTTGTCTAATGTAAGTATGGATAGCTGCTCAGTTTATCCCACAAAAAAAATATGTTCATCATATTCCTTTGTGAATATGTCAACTGTGTTGAAATTCATGATCCTTGAGGGTGAGCTATTCCATTTGCTCACAACCCTATTAGAAAAAAAACTGTGACATCACAACCTGGAATTGTCATTTGCTAAACAATAATGGTGTATTATTGTTGTTGACACAGTTGTTTGACAGCGTATTAATAACCATTTTCTATCCTATTCATCCCACTGAAAATTTTAAACACTTTGATCATAGCCCCTGACACCTGCGCTCTTTCAATGTAAACATATTTAAAAAAATCAAATCAAGTGTACCAACAAGAGCACATACAGCTTTCCTCTGCACCATTCTGACTATTTCTATGTGCCTTTGTAGGGATGGTCTTAAAGCTAAAGGCATACTCCAGGACAGGATTAACTAAACCCAAAAAAGCAGATGAATGCCTTTAGGGGCATACGAAGAAACTTTTTCTTTTTAAAATAAACTGAGTATTCAGTTTGCTTTTTCGACCATTGTGGAACGATGTTCAGAAAACCTAAAACACTCATCAATGAGAATTCCCAAATTGGTTATCCTAGTTGCATACGGAATAATATCACCATTCAACTTGCAAGTAAGACATGATTTGTTTGAACCAAAACGAGTGACCATGCACTTTTCCATGCTAAAAGTCATGCCCCATTCATTTGCCTATGTTGCAATTCTACTTGCGTTGGTCTGGAGCAACTCCCTATCGCTTTGATTCCAGACTATCCCCATTAGTTTCACATCATCTGCAAATTTGTTGAAAATTTCAGCGGTTTCCTGATCAAGTTTATCAATAAAAAATGAAAAAAGAATGAGACACATGACACTTCCTTGAGGGACTCCACTCTTCGCAGATGTCCAATCAGAAAATTTCCTGTTCACCATAATCCATTGTGACACATCATAAAACCACAATTATGTCAAATTCAATAAGTTTCTCCCAATGCTAGTCTCATGTAAATGTGTTAAGAGTTTAATATGTTGGACCCTTTTGGTATAAACAAAGTCGACGTTTTTGTCCTTTCCCAAAGCCTTAGTGATGATCATAGGAGCAGCCTTTTAATAATAATTTCTAATATTTGCAAGAGGGAACTTGTCGCACTTACTGGACAATAATTGGACACAGCTTCTTTACTACCCATTTAAATATCAGAACCACATTAGCAAGCTTCCAATCCCTTGGGATGAAGCACTTATCACCCCTCCCCCATGATGTACCCATAATCTTGGATATTACCTTCTCTATTAGCCCTCTATTGGGTGCAGCTGATCTAATATGCACAGCCTTCACATTTTCTCTACTTTCCTAGATGGCACTAGCACTATTGAGTAGCTGTCTCATCTACTCAGGTTTGAGTGTGTCACAATCAGTTCACTCAAAACTTTACCAAACGTGAGTGGTGACCAGAGTGACTGCTAGTCTCATTGCATCTGATTATGCAACATTTTAGAAGGTTAGTATTTTTCCTTCTATTGCATGGGTTTGCTTCTGTGAGACCCATGCATATTTATTTTTCTCATTTACTGACAGGTGGCAGGAACAATTGTCTAGATTTTCTCACTAATTTTCCTCCATCCAGTATATTTGATCTGATGACCACAGCACGGTAATCCCCCTCTTACCCCGCTGCATTAAAATAATTTGTTTGACTGGTTTTATGTCAAATGTTTTTTTGCAGAAATTTCTGTGTTTTTTCTTCTATTGACACCCCCCTAATAATGATGTTAATCTGTAGACAGTTGTATAAATTAACATAATTAGATGTTTATTATGTTTTCTGATTATGTGTCCAATAGGCACATTGTACCCAAACTCAGCAATCAAGATATTGCACCTGATGGAAGGTTAAAAACTGATGCAAAAGAGTCATTGCCTTGACCACAGTCACCACGCATGTCTACATTGCTCTTTTCCCTTCCTCTAGACCCTTCTATCAAGAAGTGGCCCAACTGTTTCCTTATATCCATTGCTGACATACTTGAAAAATGATTTTGGGTCAGTACCAATGCTATCTGCCAACTTAGATTTAACTTCTATTGCACTATCCTGTATTGCTTTCTTCAAAACTCTTTTTTTGGCAAATGATGACAGGTCATCTCTTATATTTTTATACTCCCTAAATGCCCTTTTCTTTTCAAGATATAAGTCATGCACATTATCAATGGACCAGAGGGGGGTACAGTGAACAAACACAATTTTTATGAACAAAGGCTATGATGTTATGCAAAACTGGGGAAAGTTTTGTCCTAATTTCTTTCCATTGACTTACCATGCTCACTGATTCCAACTGTTCTTCAAAAACTAGTTAACTTTTGTTAACTTGGTTGGTTCTTCAAAAAAAAAAAAAAGAAAGAAAGGAACCATTTCTTAATAATAGATTTACCCACAGTGAAGCTACAAACCAAACTAACAACCGGATGGTCACAAAAGTTGTCTCCAACCAAAACATGTTCAACAAGATCTCCAAAACTCTCCAAAAATAGAAATAGCCTTAGTAACTTCTGATACAAAAAATTATCGAGCACCAACTTAAGAAAATATCTCTCGTATTGATCTCTAGCTGAAAGGTTTTCCCAGTTGATATCTAGATAGTTCGAATCCTCTAATGTAACTACCTTCTTATGCATTACACATATAGGAAATTTCATCATGAAGCTTGGAGATATAGTTTTATCCCAATTCAGTGGGTTATAGCAAACTCCTAAAATAAGCTTATGATGCTTTTTGTTTCCAAGCTCAACCCATGCCCAAAGCAGAATATGCCAAAATCTGCGACGTACGTCGCAGAACAATTAGTGCTACTGCAGAACAATCTGGTAGTATTTTAAGAAAAAAGTGCAAGAAAACAGTATTGTGGGATTTTTATTGCAGAACATTTCCAGTCAGCCGAGGGTTTGTTGCAGAACAATGCAAAACATTTTGCTTTCGGGAACCCACGCAGTTTCAATATTATTTTTCTTTATGTTAGACTCTCTAGCCTACAAACATGATTTCATGTAAATCAAGACTCCACATCCTTTGCTATCAGATCTATTTTTGAAGAAAGTATCGTATTCTGAGATGTGTAAGAGAGATTCATCCCCATCGTTTGCCCAAGATTCTGTAACATCTACAAAGTCTAGGCTCTCCACAGCTACTAAAATAGTTTCTAAAATACCTTTCTTACTACCCAAGCTCCTGGCATTTATTAGCATACATTTTAACTTGCCCTGTGGTTTAGTGTCAGTCGAGAAGCCATCTAAGTCGGAGGTGGGTTGTTCCCCAGTCAGGACTGTTATTATCATTAATAATTCTTGCCTATGTGGTCTGGAAATAAAAAAATCTGGCCTAAGCCGCCTCATGAAAAAATTATGCAATCATCATTCAACCCCCCTCCCCTTTGTCATCAAAAGCCAGCAAATCCAAAACCCCTCCCCTCGATGCTGACGTGAATACTTGAATGGTCCATAATCAGATTTATGTAAGCCTTAAAGGTCTATAAGAAAGTGACTTATTTTTATATCAGGGTTGGACAAATCCCCAAAAAATCTAGGCGCCATAAAAAATTTTAACCCAGAGGAAAAGGTCCAAAATAATGCTGCTTTTGATTTTTTGCAGGCATGGTGACTATCTTTCATGTTGCAGATATGCTACTATAAATTGCAAACATTTTGTGCTGCTCTCGGCCTGCACCATAGGCGGAGATAAACTTGGAAGTCTTGGGGGGCATGGTCATTATTGCTGGGGGGCACAATGATGATGTCAATTCATATATGCATATGATCAGTCGACTTCACCTTTGGTGCTGCCCCCCCCCCCTGTATCTCCACCCATGGCCTGCACTTTAGTAACTACATAAAGGAAATGTTTTAGACACCAATACCAATTTTTTAATCACCATCATGAACAACCTGGCGCCTAGGATTTGTCCAGCATTTTTCTATACACAGTCAAACTAATTTCACATTTAAGAGAGACTGCAAAAATGATAGGATCATCTTAAATTCAAATATTTGTAATTCATCAATACACGGTTCATAAATTGACTGGAAATTGTAACTACATCATCAAAACTCACATAGCAGTGTCGGCTATTAAACTGAAGAGCCAAAAAAACTTGTACAGGTATGCCTATGTAAATAAAGAGATATGGAACCAATCAGAGTACTGCGCTGTGGTCGGCAACGCCTATATAACACAACAAGTGTCTGGCATAGTTGTTAGATCGGTTACTGCTGCTACAATGGCAGGTTATCGTGATTCAAGTGAGTTTGAACGTGGCGTTATAGTCGGAGCAGGAGAGATGGTACATAGCATCTCCGAGGTAGCGATGAAATTTGGATTTTCACGTACGACCATTTCACGAGTGTACCGTGAATATCGGGAATCCGGTAAAAAATTAAATCTACGACATCGCTGCGGCCGGAAAAAGATCATGCAAGAACGGGACCAACAACGACTGACGAGAATCATTAAACGTGACAGACGTGCAACCCTTCTGCAAACTGCTGCAGATTTCAATGCTGGGCCATCAACAAGTGTCAGCGTGCAAACCATTCAACGAAACATCATCGATATGGGCTTTCAGAGCCTAAGGCCCACTCGTGTACCCTTGATGACTGCACGACACAAAACTTTACGCCTCGCCTGGGTCCAACAACACAGACATTGGACTATTGAGGACTGGAAACACGTTGCCTGGTCTGACGAGTCTCAATTCCAATTACTTCGAGCTGATGGACGTGCACGGGTATGGAGACAACCTCATGAATCCATGGACCCTACATGTCAACAGGGGACTGTTCAAGCTGGTGGAGGCTCTCAAATGGGACTTTTTCAAAAAAATTACTTCTCCCCCTTCCTGACAGTAATACAAAATATTATGTATAAATTGTATGTAATATTATGTCTGAAGTAGTGCTGGAGGTAATTGACACCATGAATCCTGCAGGACTGTCCATAAATCCGTAGGAGTAAGAGAGGGTGGAGATCTCTTCTGAACAGCACGTTGCAAGGCATCCCAGATATGTTCAATAATGTTCACGTCTGGGGTGGCCAGCGGAAGTGTCTAAAGTCAGAAGAGTGGTCCTGGAGCCACTTTGTAGCAATTCTGGATGTGTGGGGTGTCGCATTGTCCTGCTGAAATTGTTCAAGTCTGTCGGAATGCACAAAGGACATGAATGGGTGCAGGTGATCAGACAGAATGCTTATGTACCTGTCATCTGTCAGAGTCGTATCCAGACGTATCAGGGGTCCCATATCATGCCAACTGCACCAGCCACATGCCATCACAGAGCCTCCACCAGCTTGAACAGTCCCCTGTTGACATGTAGGGTCCATGGATTCATGAGGTTGTCTCCATACCCGTACATGTCCATCAGCTCGAAGTAATTGGAATTGAGACTCGTCAGACCAGGCAACGTGTTTCCAGTCCTCAACAGTCCGATGTCGGTGTTGTCGGACCCAGGCGAGGCGTAAAGCTTTGTGTCGTGCAGTCATCAAGGGTACACGAGTGGGCCTGCGGCTCTGAAAGCCCATATCGATGATGTTTCGTTGAATGGTTTGCACGCTGACACTTGTTGATGGCCCAGCATTGAAATCTGCAGCAGTTTGCAGAAGGGTTGCACGTCTGTCACGTTTAATGATTCTCGTCAGTCGTTGTTGGTCCCGTTCTTGCATGATCTTTTTCCGGCCGCAGCGATGTCGTAGATTTAATTTTTTACCGGATTCCCGATATTCACGGTACACTCGTGAAGTGGTCGTACGTGAAAATCCAAATTTCATCGCTACCTCGGAGATGCTATGTACCATCTCTCCTGCTCCGACTATAACGCCACGTTCAAACTCACTTGAATCACGATAACCTGCCATTGTAGCAGCAGTAACCGATCTAACAACTATGCCAGACACTTGTTGTGTTATATAGGCGTTGCCGACCACAGCGCCGTACTCTGATTGGTTCCATATCTCTTTATTTGCATACGCATGCCTGTACCAGTTTTTTTGGCTCTTCAGTTTATATTTGACAACAATATTTTTTATGGGCTTCTTTTCTCAGCAGATGATTTTCCCAACCTTGTTGGGTAATTTGTATTAGTATTATGCCAAGAATCTTTAGCACAAAGTATAAATTCAATTTTCGAAAACCTTATTCTTCCACGTTAGCCAGCACGACAGAAAAGTGCAAGGGAGACCAGAACATACCAGGAAATCTGAATCAGACTTAGTAAAATTCTTCACTAGACTCTAATAATAATTGATTGAATTGAATCTAGTTTTCTGCATTTTAGATCTTTTGTCTTACGAATTGTTGTTAGGTAGTCATAGCCAGAGCCATAGCGTACGTTCTTGGGGCCCAGGGGAGGCCCCTTAAAAAGAAAAAATATGTAAAATAAGTACAAAGTTATTGAGGCCTCCATTCAGCCCCGAGCCCCAGGGCAGTGCCCCGGTTGCCTCATCCTACTTTTATGACTCTGTTCATAACTGTATTTTTGCTTTTGCTACCGCAAATTTTTATTTACTAAAAAATTCTTCTTTATGAAATAATTTTATGATTATTTGTTATGTAAAACTTGTTCCCAATATCATCTATTCATTTCAGAGTCGTCAAGAAGATGCACTTTCATTTGTGCATTTGCTTTCTGACATTTTTCCCATAATTTTAGTGACAATAAAAATGTTAGAGATTTTGAATTACACCTTGATGCATAGTTTGAGTGATGAAGTTATATCAAGTGGTACATAATCTCAAATGTATATTGACTGAACAATTTTAAAATGGGTGAAAAATCATCGATAAATATTAAAACTAATAATGAGCATTGTGAAATTTTTATTAACTGAGCTATAAGCTATTTCTGAAATAGCTCACTAGTCATCCAGGCTTTATTCTTGAATTCATATTGCATAGATTTTTTTTTTATGGATTTAAAACATCTTGGTTTCTATGATTTTCTGATTTTTAACATTAGTAATTTTCCCTTATTGAGTTGTTAGATGATAAATGCTATGGAATAAGCAATAATAAAAGTTTAAAAATTCTGATGTAATTTTCGCACACAATCACCATTTTAGAAATGAAGGAATAGTCACAGTATTCTCCTGCATCAGCTGGCATGCCATAAAAATTGGGCTCATCAGCTTTTTAAATGTTTGTGTCTGATCAATACCCAGCATGCCAAGAAAAGTGAAGGTCTATATGAATCACAGAATATATCTAAAATACTGATAAAAATTCATATTAAAATCTGAATAGATACACAAAAAAATTAGAATTTAAAAAACAGTTTTTCCGTGAAACAAACAAGTTTTACATTGGAATTGGATAATAAAAATTGAGCAATTATTTATTGTTCTAACTAATGTCTATTTAATTCATCTAATTTACATGAATGAATATGCTTAGTATCTAACATTTTTAATACATTAAGATTTATTGTAGCAAAAACAAAAATAAATATAGCTAGAACAACCAAGCAGCAACAACCAAAACAGAGTATCTAAAATGCAGAGAACTGGGTTAAAACAGCTTTGATCAGAGAGAAATGGATTCACGCTATGAAAGTTTGTATATCAGCTAGTAAATTAGACTATAAATATGCTCTGGTAAATGTGTTTGTGAATGAACATCATACCAAAAACTAGAAAAAAAAATCTGTTTTTTGAAGAGAATTTAAAAAAATGAAATCGTGTAAATACTTAAACAATCACCAATGAATAAGGCAAATGCCAGAAACTCAATGTATTTTGACACGCTATGGATGTTGTCTTCAGAGGATAAAAATGTCAGGCTGACCAAGAGAGAGTATCCCACTTGGATTGATTACCAAATCTTCAATCTCGGTTGCTCAGCGGAACAATTAAGCTATACGTTTGCCTAAGTGAAATGACATGGCAACAGTTAAGCGAAGCACCTGCATGTAAGTCTTTAGCAACAACCTGATTGGTTGCTTGCAAAATGGAGATATCCGATTGGTCTCTTAAAATTTTCCTGAAATCTCAGCTGGTAATAAATTTAAGCCATGGCACTGCGTAATCGGTGGTGTTGATTTATTATCATTTACTAATTTAGTTTTGAAGGCCTACTTCATAGAAGTCTAAATTGGCCGTGGACTTGACTTTGTGAAAAACTCACTTCCTGATATTTGAATGTCGCTCTTTTGCCAATGTGAGCTGTGATGATTTTTTCATTTTTGGTTTTTAACACAACGAGCATGTTCATTTTACCTCTTTTTATGGGTGTCCTTGTTTGTCCTATGTAGCCAAATGGGCATTCATCACATGGAATATAATAAATGCCCTATTGTTTATTTTGGGGTATAGCATTTTTGGGGTTTGAAACAAAAGTTTTTAGTAGGCAACTCTATGGCTGTTAGGTTAAACTTATTGAGAATTGGCTTGATCTTGAGTGAGAATATTGGATCATAAGGTATAACTACGCTTTCTTTCAGTGGCCTCTCTGATATTTTCTAAAGTAGTTCCTCTTGTAGGTTTCGTGAATTTTCTATTCACTCATTTTCTATGTACTCATTTCGTCAACGATTTTGGTGTTGAACCCCATGTTTTTAGCAATGGCTCTGATGGTTTCTAGTTCACGGTCTAATGTGTTGCGATCTGAACAGAGATTAAATATTCACATTACATAAGTGTGAAATGACGAGTATCTGTTGAATGGGATGACAAGATCTCAAATGAGATGGTAGTGAGACCAAAAAAGCCTTACGATAGACAGGTTTGGAAATATGATTTTTATTTAGTTATTTGTATGTCCAAGAAAGGAAGTTCAATTCACAGCTGAATTTGAAACAAATAATGAACATGAAGTAGAAGAAATATGCAATCTGGCATTCACATGTGTCTCACAAACAGCCTTCAGTTTCAATGACAAGTTTTACACACAGACAGATGGTCTAGCAATGGGAAATCCAATCTCCTCGATTTTGTGTGATATATACATGGATGAGTTCGAGAGTAAGCTATTGAATGTTGTGCCATTCTCATTTTATCAGAGGTATGTGAATGATACTTTTGTGCTTTTTGATGGTTCCAAAGATGATTTAGAGCAAGTGTTACTCATTATGAGTGATATAGACCCTCAAGTTCAGTTCACAACTGAATTTAAAACAAACAATAAGCTTTCTTTCTTGGATGTATTAGTAACTAAACAGAAATCACATGTCCAAACCTCTGTCTATTGTAAGCCTTTCTTGGTCTCACTACCACTTCATTTTAGATCGAGTCATCCCATTTTGTACTTATGTAGCAAGAGTATTCAACATCTGCTCAGATCGCAACACATTAGACCGTGAACTAGAAACCATCAGAGCCATTGCTAAAGACATGGGGTTCAACACCAAAATCGTTGACGAAATAAGTAGAAAATTCATGAAACTTACAAGAGGAACTATAGAAAATATCACAGAGGCCACTGAAAGAAAGTGTAGTTATACCCTATGATCCAATAGTCTCTCTCAAGATCAAGCCAATTCTCAAAAAGTTCTCCAATTCTCAAAACCTAACAACCATAGATGTGCCTACTAAAAGCTTTAGTTTTAAACCCCTTAAAGATGCTATACCACAGAATAAACAATGCGGCATTTATTACATTCCATTTGGTGATTGCCCTGTTGGTCACATAGGAATGACAAGGAGACCCATAAAAACTAGATTAAATGAGCATGCTCGTTGTGTTAAAAATCAAGAATGTGAAAAATCAACCTTCACCGCTCACTGCTGGCAAGAGGGTCATAGCTTCCTGAAATTTGAATCTGAGGTTTTCTACAAAGTAAAGTCCACATCTGATTTAAACTTCTACGAAGGAACATACGTTTGGGCCTTCAAAAATAAATTAGCAAATGACAATAAATCAACACGATCGATCGCAGCACCATGGCTAAAGTTCATTATGAGCAGGATTGTAAGAAAATTTGAATAGACCAATCAAATAGCTTTATTTCACAAGCAGCCAATCAGGATGTTATAGAAGACTTAACGCAGTCACTCAGCTTCCTTTTGGTCACAACGTTTGATGTGGACAGATGTATATTCTTTTCTTTCTACTGAGGAGATTTAAGATTTGGAGAGTTAAGATTTTGTAATCAATCCAAGTGAGATCCTCGGTCAGCTTGATAGTTTATCCTCTGAAGACCACACCCATAGCATGTCAAATGCATAAGGAGTTTTCCTAATTTCCTTTTATTTGCTTTTTTCATTGGTGATTTTTCTGAGTATTACTAAGCAAAGTTTACCTACTCTTCCAGGCATCAGTATCTTTTAATAAGGGAAAATTCCAAGTTGTGTGGTGTTGCAGGGAGTTTTTCTCTAAAAGGGTTGTCAATAAATGGAATAGTTTACTTCTGTTGGTTGTGAATTTTAACGCATTTGATACGTTTAAAAAGAAGTATGATACACATAGTTTTGATCAATTGAGATGCAAACTGTATTTAGATAAGACAATCATAACCTTTTTTATGGGAAGTGTATTTTATATTATTATTATTTATTTTTTGGTGATATATGCTTTTATATTGGGTATTTTGGTTCTATTGGATATCCATATTTTTGATGGGCATAATCTTTTCATCTGCCTTGTTGGGCAATTTGCCTATTGTGGCTTTTGTATTTGTATTTTTAAACTTTTAAACTTACTAAGAAATTCCAAATATGTTTTTAAAATTCGAATTTCTTTAAATTCTAATTATCTGATTTCCACTGTAAATGGGATATTGTTTATTGGTAGTGTTTGGTTTTTAATTCTTTATTGTTTTATTTATTTTTTATATACAGTAGACTCTCTGTAACTCGACACCCTAAAAATATCGACAAACATGTCGACTTAAGCGGATGTCGAGTTAGCGGGGTTTCGCTCTAAATTTTTGTCCGATCGTTTTTGTGTACGCAATTATATGCATTCAAACAATTCGATTGAATAAAATAATAATTCTCTCATTAATTTTAATTCGGGATTGCTCATAATAGAATCAAAACATATATAAACAATTCACCTCATCACAAATAATCAAGTATATTTGTTTGTGTTTCTTTCCGCAGAGAGAACAAAAATTCTTCTACACTTTTCAGTTTATCCCACGATTGTTATTCTTTTTCCTGAGTGCGTAGGAATCGACGTATCACATCTACAGCTTATAATGCATCATGGCGAGATGGTGCACATACTTCTTCATCTGAACTTTTTGTGTGTGATTCTATTTTTTCGGAACATGAAGCACTTCCTCTTTGATTGATTGATTCTAGAATATCATCGTCTTCTAAAAGTCCTGAAGTTACAAAGTCAACGTTCAAAAATTCATCCTCTATAAAATCACCTGTAGCGTTATTTATGCTTTCTCCACTCGTAATTTGAGAGGAATCTTCGGAAAAACTATCGTTTTCCAAAGACTCGTAACAAAAACCAGCATGATGAAAGCAGTTCCGAATGCTTTCGTCGTGACTGACTTTCACGCAGAATCAATCATTTCAATAGCATCTAAAACTGAAATTTTTGCATCCATTGCAAATTGCTGTTGAATTAGGTGGTAAAAAGCATAATTTTATTGCAGAAAGGTCCGCTATTTTTGGATGTGAGCAGTGCAATTATCCAAAATAAAACTTTTCTCACTTAAAAATTTTCTATCTAACTTCCTCAACCATTGTTCGGAAATCTCTGATGCCATCCATGTCTTTTTGTTGCCATCATAGTCCACAGGAAGAGTTTTAACATTTTTAAAGCACTGCGGGTTTTTTGATTTTCCGAATAACTAACGGTTTCAATTTTTCAGAACCGTCTGAGTTTGCAGCCAAAAGAACTGTCAAACGATCTTTGTGTTTTTTACCTCCTTCACATTTTTTGCCTTTGAGGGCAAGCGTTTGATTAGGCAAAATGCAGGAAAATAAACCTGTCTCATCACAATTAAACACATCTGCATCTTTATACCCTTCTATCATTAGTTTCAGAATATTATTTTTCCAATTATCAACAGTCTCTTGAGATGCAGATATGCTCTCTCCACAAACTTTCCTAAAAACAATGCCATGGCGCTCTTTGAATCGGGTCAACCATCCAAGAAATCGTAAAACTGAGTTCCACCGAAAACATTCTTTACAACAGACAATATCAAAACTCCCAATAGATAAGATTTTCATCATTATTGGATGTTGACAATATCCACACTTTTTTTGACCATGAAAAGAATGAAAGACCTTTTTTGGAAACTCCACTAAAATGATAAGCCGGCCAACAGGTTTTAAACATTCATTCTTCACGTACACGCCCCCCCCCCACCCCCAATGCAGAAAAGGGACCCATCATAGAGAAGAAAGAAACAAAGGATTGTCAAAGTACCCATAAACAATGTCAAAAAATTCTTAGAACTGGTAACAGAAGGCCAATTTTAAAAACTAGTTGTGGTGAAGGGACAAAAATCATAGTCGACTTAAGCGGAGTTAAGCCAAACATGTGTCGAGTTAGAGAGGTGTCCCTACATTGAAATTAGTATTGTGCCAACCAAGGGAATAATAGGTGTCGAGTTATCCGGATAGTCGAGTTATCCACGTGTCGAGTTACCGAAAGTCTACTGTACTTAATTTTTTTACTACCTAGTTAATATTCTTGTGTAGAATCAGAACATAGGATGATTTAAAAAATGTTTAATAAATTGCTTCACTGATATACAGGGTGTCCTGTAAGTGCAAGCACACCCTTTATCTCATCAACTGTTTAACAACCTTCATAGAGGTATGATTCTGATTTAAAATATGCTCAATAGTTGTTAAAAAATTACCCTGTACCAGTTTTGAGAGTGAAAATACAGCATGTAACAAAATAAAAATCTAAATATGTATATGGTCCTTCTGTGCTCTGACTTCCGATTAGAAAGTTGTTGCCCTGTCTCTCCTGATGTCAACAAGAAAAATTCCTGATTCTAAGTGTAGTACTCATAAAGATATTCAAATTCAAAAAACAGGAAATTTGTGAAAGAATAACATTAAATGCAAGTAAAACAGTTTTTCTATACTTAACGCTCTCTCCCAAATTTCATGTTTTTGAAATTTGATTATCTCTGTGAATATTGCAGTTTAATCAGGAGCGACAGGGCAACAACTTTCTAAAAGGAGGACCATATAAAAATTTAGATTTTTATTTTTTTACACATTGTATTTTCACTCTCAAAACTTATACAGCATAGCTGCCAAATCTCCAGAATTTTCCGGGAGTCTGTCAAATTTTAGCTTCATCTCTCGACCTTCCAAAAAGTTCTTAAATCTCCCGAATTTTTACAAAAATCACAAAAAAATAATCCCTAATTGTTCCTAAAATTCTGTACTTCATTTAAAAAGAATTCCCGCTTCTGAAAACAATCCCTAAGGAATTTCTTGTGAGGCAAAAAGTCATTTGCCTTTGTTATTTTTCCTTTTCAAAATGACGTCACGCGTCGTAAATGGGGGAATAGTGGGAAATTCTTTTTTAAGGAAGTTTTACAAACCCTCTGATGGTAACAAGAAAAGTTGTTTGTCTTATCGTTCAGGGAAATAACTTAGCAGCCAATAGTCCTGGATAATAATTGAAGATTATAGCGACACACATGTGGTCAAAGCTTTTTCTTTTGTTGTTGCGTACGTGCAATAACAAAACATGAATACTGATAAGCAAAAATTATTTAATCTATTTTAAAGATACTTATTCCGATGAATTTCCTTTCATCAAACGTTCCAGAAAAAGACAGACTTTTTCTTTTTGTACAAGTTATGTTAAGGACATAAACATCGGCCATGGTGGGAAGACTGACATCACCCATATGAAATAAAAAAAACATGAAGCAAGTGTCACAAATAGTCAGTGTTCTTCAAAAATTGACGTTTTTTTCCTTCATCTTCTGAATTCTCACAGAATGTTGGTTCACATTGTTTCTGATTGAACACAATATACAGTATATATATATAGTTTAGATCACCATTGAAGTTTTGGCCTCTAATTTCACTTATTTTTTATGTAGGGATTTTATTCCCGAGGGTTTAACTTCCATGTGTGTAAAGTCCGTATTTTATTTGAAAAAAATTCCTTTTGTATTAGGGAGTGGTTTTACTATTAAATATATGGGTCCACGTGAAAATCTCCCTAATTTTAATTTTCAAAAGTTGGCAGCTATGTTATACAGGGTACTTTTTAAGCACCATTGAGCACTTTTTAAATTGGAATCATACCTCTACTATGGATGGTTGATGAGAGAAAGGTTGTGCTAGCACTTACAGGACACCCTGTATAATGTAGGTTACAAGTATTACGCTTTTATATTTGTTTTATTTGGAGTGAAAGAAAAGATATTTCATATGTTATTCCAGGTCGAGCTGAGCAATCAAAGTATGTCAGAACATCACATATACAGGGCATGACTTTGTCTCATTGTCGCCCAACAAGTGGTCTAGTCTGTCAAAGAAGTGTTCCCATTATGCAAGGTAAGTTGTTCTTTAAATTAAATTTGTAAGAGAGACACAAGATGCATATGTTTTTATGCTTTTGGAGTATGTAGAGGAAACTACCAATTTGGTCCTTATATGATATATACTAAAGTTTAGTGCAATTAAAAATTGACCTTTTCAATAATTATCTTGGAAATTCCTGTCTTTCACCTTCATTTTTTTTTAATCTGATATCTTCATGTGGTTGTTCTTCGGTAACAAAGTGAATAATGCTCATAGTGTAATGCTAATAGTGTTGATGTGCCAGTGTTCCCCAGTAGTGTTTAAACACATTGAGAGTGGTGTATACTACTAAATAGTTCTGTAAATATGATTTTTTTGTGCTACCCCCCCCCCCCCCCAACACTATTAAAATTTGACGATTTTATAGTGGTGGTTTTGTTCCTTCCCAAAATCAGCAGTCCTGGGCAGTTGTCCCCCTCTCCATAGTTCCGGCCCTGCTACTAAATCATGCCAAAATAAATTATGATGGGGACAAGTCCAGATATCCTTGAATTTTTCTTTTGGAAATTGCCCTAACCCTTCAAGTGGCATTGATGAGATATCTCACCTCCTTAAAAGCAGCTTACTTTAACATTAACAAGCCCAAATATTTTATAAAGGTGATTTCTCAATTAAACACTTTTTCTATACCCTTCACTTAGCAACTGCTGGAAATCTGAAGGAAACCTACTTTCTTTATTTTAAAAAAGGTATAGCATTTTTTAAATGGTGTTTAGTGATTTCTACCATGTGCGAAAAGGGTTAACCCATGTATTTTCAGTTTTTTAAATTTCTTTTTATATTTTTATTGAGTGCATATTAAGTTTTTTTAAGTTCTTCAAGTATTTATGCGTCACATGGTTGTCTGGTTTGGTTCATATAAAAATGAGATTTTTTTTGAAAGTGTAAATACATTCATATATTGCATGTGTTATTATGTAAGATATGACAATTTTTTTTTCTTTGTCAGATGTTTGTTTGATTGGCCATCCACTTCAGCATCACTTCAGTCCACTAATGCTCTCTCCACAACGCCCAATCTCGAGGTTTATACATCCTGCTGGCTCAAATACTTTGCCTTCCATGAGACCACCGAAAAACAGAAATAGGAGAGGTAAAGGAGGCACTTTGTCTGGTTGTGTTAGTGGTGCAAGCAGTAGTGCAAGACATGGAGCTTTATTTCAGTTAATGCAGGATGTACCAGGTAAAAATCTTTCTTATCCTAAATCTTATTACTTGTAGAAATTGTACCATAATGGTTTCATTTGTGACAAAAAATTCAAATTATTAGAAAATTAAAATATGAAGCAAAGAAAGTTATTTGAGTTATTTAAAAATTATAAAACATGAAGTTTATTTAGTTCACTATATAAAACAAAAGTAAGTTAATCAAACTTGCTGATATTAAAATTAATTAATTAATTTTAATTTTCGATATTTTGATACCAAACTGAATTTTAAGCAAAGCTCAATAGATTAAATTTGCTGATTGGAATCTTGTTTGTTCTAAGAATGCCTGTGTCCTTTCTGTTTTACCGTGTTCAGATAGTTTGAGCTTCATGTTTTTTTCCACTGTAACCTTGACTTATTAAAAATTTCAGAGACATTAAATAGATACACATTAGCTATGTTAAAGCTTTTAAAATACAAGCTCTTGGCAAAGTAAATTAGTGATACTAAATTAAAATTATGACAGTAAATGATTTCTGTAACTTATGCCTTAATCATGTTTGGAAGATGAAACCATATACATTGAAAGAATTACACAGTAGAACAAGATATTGCAATACAAGATTGAAACCATATTCCATTCATTTCTGAACATGAAAAAAATACATTCTAATGCAAGAAAACAAAAAATGTTTTGCATTAGAACAGAAATCATAAAAATAGAATATGCACTTAAACACATTGATTGGGCACAAGGAATCCCATAATATAAGTTTAATCATGGAGAGATGTGCAGAAATCTTGACATCATGGCTGCAGAGCTGTGGCTGACAGTTGTCACCAAAACTGGTTAAAGAGTAAAGCATTGTCACTGCTATGAAAAAACTGGTTGCGAACTATGCCACTATTGGCAGAAGGGCAAACTTACAACAAGGATTTTTTTTTTCTTTTTCCTCGTTCACCACCATTTTTTCTCACAATAACTTATTTCCCATGTGCTTGCTCTTCTATCATTTCCATCTTATCTTATTTTAAATTTCATATCATTTTCAAAAGGCCCTTATAAGGGCCGAATTTCTTTCGTGTTATATTTGTTATTTTTTAATCTTGTTACTTTTGTTTTTTTATTATTACCTTTGTTGATTTTTTTGACGTTATTTGAAATTGCGAGTGTTGGAGCATCGAATTATTGTTGCTTCTTAGGATATAAAAAAAGTTCATGAACTGAAGGGGCTCATTTCTTTCGCTTTCCAAATGACAGCAGGATAGCTTGAATTTCGGCTGGTAAAAGGTTAAGACCAAAGCTGGTTTTAAGACATAATATGCACCGTAGTGGAGGAGCTAGCCTTGAAAGTGGAGTGTCAATGAAAATAGACATGGGCGTGGTCATGCAGAGGAGCTCGCACTTGTTTCGCCTGTCGCACTACAGATGGTGCTACAGTTTTCTTTGCACCAACCTTCAATGCATTGTGGGAATGCTTACTCTTTCCCCAGCTTTGGTTGCCACTCATACAGGAAGTAAAAAAAAATAATAAATATTTTGGCAGTGTGTTGCCATTTATAATTCATAAACCATTAGAATATAAACTTCAACACATCCATCTATTCTGTGGTTTACAAGTTATACATATAAACAAACTAGGGGAAAAAATTCTTGAGCATGTGATGTGTGTGCGAATAAAAATTATGATATAACTTTTCATACGGAGCATACTGTGTGACTATATCTATTAATGTTCTGTAAACCTGTTCTTTCCTACATCACCTTCTCCTCTCATCCATTACTTTTTTGAAGGAAAAAAATATATAAAAGCAATGTTGCCAACTTTGTTATTTTCCAACTAGATGTGGTCTTTTTTTTGGCCATTTAGTTGGAAAAAAATGCCCATCTACTTGTTTTTTCTTGTTTTGCTAGTTGTTTTTGTAGTCTTTTTCAAAAAAATTTCATGTGTACTAGTCTTTTATTATTAAACTACATGAAAATACAGGGATGTCCTGGGAAATATGGGACATTTAGTAATCTAAATAATGACTAACATTAATTCTAGTTGTTTTAAGCCTGGTTTCTAGTTTTTGATGAAGAATCTAGTTGGAAAATTTTGACTGTTGGCAACACTGATAAAAAGGAAGATGACACTTTGTGGGTGTGTATTTCTTGGATTGAAAACTTGTGTTTGTAAGAATAAAGATGATGGAAAACGAGAGTTATTTCTCATTAACATAGGACGTACTAAAGCAGAATATGCTGAAGACTGATATACATTGCAGAACAATCTTGGTGAGAATTTTAATAAAATAAATCTTCTGTGTCGAAAACACTATTAGGAGATTTTTTAATGCAGAACATTGTCACATACACACACAATCAGCTGAAGGTTTGTTGCAGAACAATGTAAAACATTCTGCTTTGGAAGTCACAGCTCCTCAGCTGATCTTGAACCTAATGTTGATTTATGGTGGCTCATATCACTTTCGTAAAGTCAGCATCAGAATAACCAATCAAAGTAGATTCACCACAGTTCTGTACAGCAGTGGTTTCAACCATGGGCTGAGATATGGGGGGAATGGGGGGAGGGCATTGTCCCCCAGCGTCAAAGGTGAAGTCGACTGATCTAATGTATATATGTGTATATGAATTGACATCATCATCATGCCCCAGACTTTCAAGTCTATCTCCGCCTATGGTTTTAACCTTTGGAAGCCCATTGCCCAGTTGAATTTTTTTTTAGTAGAAGGCAGATCACATGCATAAACATGATTAATGGGAAATAAATGGGAAAAATGATATGAAATTCAAGGTCTAGTGGTTGAAAAATGCTGCTGTAGAGTATGCTCAATTGTGTACAATGCCTTTTAGGTATGTAAAAGATTCTTTTCATTGCAATTACATAGTCCAGGATTTTCACAGTATCTGTTCACGACATTAACAGCAAACATTATGTCAGGATGAGTAGTGATAGCTAGTAACATCAATGTTCTGACTGCTTCTCTGTAAGGTACTGAACTTTTTTCAAGTGGTGTTGAATCTGCAAAGATTACAGTGTAGTGGTACCTCCAGCTAACAAAGATATTTCATTCATTCCGGAATCAGATTCTTTAGCTGAAACATGATTTCCCAAGGTTTCTATACAAAAATAATTCAACTCATTTCAGGTACTGCCAAAAAATTAAAGATATATTTTTTTTAAGCACTAAGGAGGGCTATAAAAAGACAAAACTGACTGAAGGTTAAAATGAATAGCTATATCTTAGCTTTAGTCTAATAAAGCTGATGTTGACACAACCCAGTCAAGTAAGTGTCCCCATTCATTTGTGATTTGGTTAGCTCATTTTTGTCTCTGATACATGAACTAAAAAAGAAAAGCTCCTAGAATGTCCAGACTATTCAGTTTAATGATGACAGTCTTGAATTGAAAGAATACATACTCTGGAAGCATAGGCTCCTTTTTTTTCAATGCATTTTCTGTTAGCTGAATTTTTCATTTTACATGAAATAGTTTAAAGGACTTTCAGAAAGAGAAGTGAAGGTACATCTCTATAAAAAGATTCAAAGTGGTCATGATTTAATTGGTCTCACAAGCAACAGTAATTCTGATGTGTGAGATGATTAGCGCTAAAATTCAGTTCATGACACGACTATTTTTTGTTACTGCAAGCATTCCATATCAACAAAAATGTTAGTGTTAGCTGAATCCGTGTATTCATTAGTGGATATAAAAAAAATATCATGTGTGTGAAAAAAATCTTTGTTTGCTGAAAATTTTGTAAGGCATCACTGTATTAAAAGTGACAAGATTTGCATCCTCAAGTGAGAATCATTTTAGATTAATTTTAAAACACCTTTTAAACAAAAAAACCATTGTAGAATATAACTTTTTAAATGAATGGAGATAGTTTTGTTTCTGCATAAACTTTATATAAACAAAATATCCTTTTTCCTCACACCACTGGTTTGAAACTGTTCTTGAGATTGGTGACTATTTCCATGAGCATATCTTTTTCACAAAATAGCAAACTGTCATCTACATATATGTAGAAAAATGTCTGTACAGAGATTGCTAGTAAACTGGTATTTTCTTTGAATGCACCAAAAGGAACTGAAGGATCTATAACTAATTGTGCAGAGCTGAAATATTTCAGAAAATCTGAGAATGTCTTGTTCCAATATCTAGAAGCTTTTTTTAGATCATGCACAGCTTTCTTTAGTTTACATACCTTGTTGTCATTGCTTGTTAATCTTGGAGATGATTGAACATATAGTAATACCTGGGCTTACAAATTTTTTGGCTAATGAATATTTTTTACCCTGGCTAACAAATAAGTGTTGGACTAACAAACATTTTAGGTGACATGGATGCACACTCTGACACAACACATGGTATGCTACCTGGTCAGTGATATCTACATGACATATTGTATGGCTGTAGGAAGTGATGGTCTCGGCATACACTTTGTATCATCACTGATATTGAGTGTAGGGTGAGAACTCTGCACAAGTCCATTTTATTTTGAAAAGCTGCTGGCATAATAATCTGCCTTTTTTAAATGCAACATAAAATGAAGAGACTTTCCTAGCTTTGCATATGGCAGAATTTCTCACTAGTCACTTTGATGAAGGATTTTTTTTTTTTGATATGTTTTGCCCAAATCTGAAATTTGGGCAAAAGTTTTTTCATGACTAAAGACTAAGTAAGAAGGGTTTTTTCGAAATTTGAACCCTAAGGGGAGGGGGTCAGGTCATAAGGGGGCTCAAAGTTAACATAGAAATCACTCTGAACTGAAACCACTGAAACTATATTCATGAAATATGGTCAGAAGTTTAGTTTTATGCCATAAAGACTAACTAAGAAGAGGTTTTTGGAAATTTGACCCCAAGGCTGTCATGAGAGAAGGGGGGGGGGTCATAGGTAATGCTGAAATCACACCAAGCCTAAACTGTTGAAGCGTTATCCATGGAATTTGGTCAGAAGATTTATTTCATGACATAAAGACCAACTAAGAAGGAATTTTCCAAGATTTGATATTTAAGGGAATTGCATGGGGATGCTCATGTAACAGAGAAATTATGCCAAACCAAAACCGCTGAAGCTATGTTCATGAAATTTCGTCAGTAGTTTTATTTCATGACATAAAGACTAACTGAAAAGGGGTTTATCGAAATTTGACCCCCAATATTCGGTTATAAGGGAGTTCAATAAAAAGTTATATGGAGCAATCACTGAGCCAAAATTGCTGAAGCCATAAATATGAAATATGCAGTCAATATTATATTTTATAATGTAGATACCCACTAAGGCGATATTTCTAAAAAAATCATCTCGAAAGGCAGTCGAGGGGTTAAAATGTTATACAGGAAACCATCGCGAGTAATTTTCACATTACCAAATTCACATGAGCAAAGCTGCAAGTAACAGCTAGTAGTCAATATAACAGAATATGCTAGAAAATAAATAAAATCACTGGAAAAAGAAATAGCACAATTATGTGAATAGATTTTGTCTTATTTGCTTATTTTGAACCCTCGTCATACTTATGCTCATTTTGAGCCCTTCCGTAATCCTAGGTATACAGGTTGAAATCTCTGATTCTGAGAGGATTAGATGTAAATAAATGTATTCTTGAAGGAGATAAATAATGAAATATTTAAGGCTCTGTTTGTTGGAAACAAGTTAATTTTCTCACACAATGTTTTTTTTTAAATTTGAAATGAAGCAAATTGCAGAATTCAAAAGTATTTATGAATCCTTAGATTAAAGGTTTGTGAACATTAATAGAGATTACTAATTTTACTACTATATTAGTTTTTCAACTGAACACAGCATTCTGTAAGCAGGCACATGTAAACTTACATGGCTAGGAGTAATGCCATCAATTTAAATTCTTTGGTTTGTCAAGTCATGATTCATACATTTGGCTTAACCAAAGTGTTACTATCCAAAATAACTGTTTAATTTAAATTTTTTAAATAATTTCTAATAAAAAAGGAACATGTTATTTATTTATTTATTTTTTTTTGGTAGATATGTAATTTTGTTATATTGAAGATGAGAATTTATTTAAAAGGATGTTATTGATATGAATTTCATCATTTTCATTTAGCTAATCATATCTTGGAAATAGAAGGACTGCCAGATGGAATGAAGCGTAATGAGATAGAGCGCTACTTGGAACTTGTAACATGTCATGGGGCCATGATTAAATTTTTGGATGCTGAAACTGGCCATCTTTTGCCTAGTGATACAGACTTCATTATGTGTTCACGTCATCTGGTGGTAGCAGTTTTTGAATCGGATACAGCAGCACAAAGTGCTCTTCTGGGGATCAAGACGCCAAAGTTCCAACTTCGCCCTCCACGAAGGAGTGTTTCAGATGTATCACAGAAGAAATTTAGCTAGCTGTTTATCTTTTAATAGTCCCGTTGAATACCGCTCTAAAGATATTTTTTATACAGAAATACCAGAGTAATGTGACCAGATGTTTTTCTGTTTCAAAGAGTTTTCATCCATGTTGACATACTGAAATACATATTTTGTTGAAAATTTAAATTTAATTTGTTAAAAATTATTTAAGAATGTTTGTTATACTTTGCATATTTTACAGAAAATTTTGAGTTAAATTTTTTTTTATTTCTGCATTTTTCCACCTTGTTCTTTGAGACATAGAAAGGAAAATACAAGTCATTTCCAAGTATTTTTTTATGTTAAATTGTCATTTAGGATACCATCGATGTGGAAATGTTGATAATATGTTTGTTGTTAATGTACAAATAACTTTTCTCTGTTGGCTTTCAGCTGTTTTAACAGCATTGAATATTTTTGAAAATTTTATGAAACGTTGGAATTATGGGAACATAAATGTTTGAATTAAGTCCATGTATTGAAATACTGAAGAGAGAAATTGCAATTTGAAGGCTTTTTTTATTGTCATTAGTTTTGCAACACCTAAACGTTTATTATTTCATATAAGTGAGATTTTCCTTTGAAAAATTACAATTTTATATGATGTGTTTCTCTTTTTTTTTCAAATATTTGGTGTGATGAAATCATTTTAAAATATTTGGTACATTTATCTACAACTCCTATTTATTAATTAAACAGCATAATGAAATATTTGAGAAGCTTAATTTTTTTTCTTTTACTATTTAATATGATATGAATGATATGAAAATGTTTCCTGCAATATATATAAATCGTGTGTATATGTGCATATGTATGCAGATAGATATTTTCGTAGTGTATATGCATATGTATGCATATACACACACTCATGATTTATACAATAAATTATGATTGCATTGCAATTAAGCCGCATAGTAAATTAAAACTGACACTTATTTTTAAACTGCTCCCATCATTAATGATTTTAATCACCTTAAATACTTTTGAAGTTCTTGCAATGATGTATAGATGATATATCAGTATGTTCTATTCCTCTTTGCTCTTTCGTTGCCTTTAGCTGGTTCACAGGTATATAAAAACTAGTTTATTTGCAAGTTAAAGATCCAACAATTTCTTGTGCAAGCACTATCTTTCCTAAAAGTTGAAGTACTGGAACAACAAACAGTGAACTCATTCAATTCTAACTTACCCGTGTCTCTGAAACCTGGATATTAGAAAAACCGGGATCCTATAGAGTAAAATTTTACTGTGGAATGATGAACTTAATTTTTCTTTTCCAAAATTTTTTTCATTTCATGCACTATAACATGTCAGTAATAAAAAAGATATTTTCTTGACAAGTGAAGTAAACAAACTTCTGACTATTTGTGTTATTAAAGGTGTAAAGAAGCAAACTATCCATACACATGGATAGCAAGTAATTTCTCTTATCACTTGATAGATTTCAGAATTAGAAACTGACAGAGACTAATTTTTTTTTATTTTCTTATCACTGCAGGGAGGAAAGAAAGAAGACAAATTGCAAAATGATAATTTTATTCAAATGTATAATATATATTGCAGTAAACACTGAAAAATTATTATACTAATAAATTTTAACATTCAATTTGATATTCAATGAATTATTACATTTATATTGTTTGGACAGAGAAGTTTCAGAATTCTTTTTTCAAGTTTAGCGGTTAGAACTTGTACTTTTCCTGTTTAAGATTGTCAAAAATTTCAATAAAATTGATCATTAGTTTTTTTCATTTCTGTTAATTATATTTTTGAATAGTTTTGATAATAAATAGTTTAAATATTTTTGGAAGAAAATGTCAGTGAAAAGAAAATTCATTTTATCCCTGGTTGATGTAAATTGAAATTATATGATAAATGTTTTTTTGGCTTGTTATCAGAAAGAATATATGTTCAGTGTTGATGCTTGCTTGTGTAACATTTTCTATAACTCAGCCCATAGATATTCAACGCTCTAGCAATCGAGTGGTTGAATTGTTCATTTTAATCCACATGATTTTGATTATTTACAGTTGATTTGTTTTGCAGAGAACATCAGATGTGTGTGTGGGACTGAAATATTTGATTATAAGTATGTTGATCACTTATGAGAACCATTTTACTTTATTCATCTTTACAAAAAAGAAATACCAATAATATATAAAAATTATAGCGATTGTGATTTAGAATTGTTAGTTTGTTTTTTTTTGCATACAGTTAAAAACTTTTTATGTTTAATTTACAAATGATTCATTTTAATTTATTTGAAATGAGAGAGATGATGAAAAAGAGAGAGTACAGGTTTTATAAATGCTGTTGCAAGTGAAAATGAAGTAAGTGAATGGTTGTTTAATATACAGTTTTTAGTCTGTTTCTCTAGTATTTTAATAATTGCTCTCAGGTTTTTCCTTTGTTTGTACCTATGTATGTTACATTCCATGAATATGTCAAAACACCCTTTCAAAAATTTAAAAAAAAACTTTATTGTAGTCATTGTGCTAGGTGATTTTGTTTGCATATCACTTGTTATAACTTATCTTAGATTTGACTATTGAACCATGATTGATAAAAGCTTGTTGGGAATAAACTAAAGATTTGTGTGGTTGATAGGAATGAGAAAAATATTAATTATTTACTGAAAATTTTAATATTTTCCTAGATATATTTGTTTTTACTGTAAAAAAATCTAGTGCAGAATATTTTTTGTTAAAGATATCAAGGCTGAGACACTCATTGTCCATCTTTTTTTTATGTTGCCACAATTTATGTGTACTCATAGTAGATGTTGCATTGAGTTTGAAACATTTGGAATAAAGTTGAAATTTCTTTTTGTAACTCACTTTGCCAAAAGAAAATTTGAAATGTCTTGTATTCTAGTTGAAATTGTATAGCAATTTTTTTTTCCATGTAAGTATACTTATTCACACATATTTGCAGCAACACCTATCATAAGTGTCAGTTTTTAGTTTTATATCACTAATGCTCAAAATTAAATTTATACACATCTAATTTTCAGTTGCTTTCCAAAAAGGAAAAAAAATAGTACATTGCAAAAAACGAATTTTGGATAGCAATGTATTTTTTACAATGACGTTGAATTATGTTGTAATGAAATAAATTATTTGAATTCCCCAATTTGTCTTGAACTTGAAAATTCTTCCCATATAACAATAAACATAAGCCATCTTTAGGTAAAACCTAAAACAATGAGTATCAGTCATAGTAGGTGTACTTTCACATAACATAACTACATGTATTTTGCTTTTCTCCACGTTATTAGATCGACCTGGAAAGTCAGGGAAATAGTAAAAGAAAATGTGAAATATTTGGCAAAAGTCAGGAAAATATCGAATTACAGTAAAACTTCCATAGGCGGCCACCTCTATTCCCAGGCTGGTGAACAGAGGTGGCTTCCCTTCACTGCTAGTTTTTCTTGGAAAGCATAATAGGCTCCATACACAAAAGTAAAGGTGTATTTAGTTTTGCCACCTGTGAGATAACCGAATTTTGTCACCCTTCTCTCTATGTACTCATTTTCTTGACCACTCATTCCTTAAATTCTCCACCTTGTGCTATAACCCGCTTAGCCCCTGCCTGTAAATATGTCCTTGTCTCCAAGTCCTCCTTTTGGCCACTCACATGCTTGCATATTGTTTTTGTCATTCACATGCTTGTATATTCTTTTGGTCACTCACATGCTTGCATACTCTTTTGATCACTCCCATGTTCACACACGCTCTAGGTCACTCTTTTGGTCATTCACATGCTTGCACATGCTCCAGATCATTTCGCTCTGTTTTTCATTCGCATGCTGTGCATGCTGTAGGTCACTCTTTTGTTCACTCACATGCTTGCAAACTCTCTAGGTCACTCATTGACTTAGTCTATTGCTCTCTGGTGGATTCGGGCTATAAAATTTTACCACTCTTCTCCCATTATGTACTAATTTTTGTGGCCACTCATCCCTAAAATTTTCTGCCCCTTTGAACTTGCTGCCCTGGGCTATAGCCTTCTAAGCCCCCTGTAAATACGCCACTGCACATAAGGCAAAAATCACCTCTATTCTGCACCCACCTCTGTATGCAGTCAGTGGCCAACCTGTCCGTGGTCACTTCCTTATACATTGGAGTTTAAAGAAAACAAGTTTTTGTACATTTTCTTCCCAATGCATTCAGGGCTGGTGGTTCTTTTTGTATAATCTTTATACATCAGCATAAATACTTTTTTGTATCAATCAGATTTTTTGTTCATGTATGACACTATCAGGTTGGAAACATTTGTAAATAGGATGACAAAGGCTAATGATATACGGTTGCTGCTAGCTGGTGAGACAGTTTAAAAATTTGCTTCCTGGGTGACAGGATAAACCAGACAAATATAGTCTATGATCTTTACTGAACAGGTAAAGGATGTGGACGTTTTGGCTTTGTAGATACTTTCTTCACATATCGAGAGGCAACATCATCATTACATGTCATCAAATTTATGCTGCTGTTGGTGACTTTTCTAAATCGACATTCTTAGTATCGCCAAAAAATACACTTCTGAATATTTATTTGCTGCAAAGTTTTTTGATTAGCTGATAAAAGAAATTCAATTAGATATATTGCCTTGTAAAGGGGTTCATTGAAACACACTTTAGTATATCACACAAAAAAAGTAGTGATACAGAACACTTTCGGTGATTAAGTGAAGCCCAATATTGGCATGTGAGATGAATTAAAAATATACTGAAGGATATTTTGAGCGAAAAATAAATAAAAATAATAAACATCTCACAACAGTTTCAAAATCCTCCAAAAAATATTGTTAGAGGTGTTTATCATAGTGAAAGATATCGTTGTATCAAGAGAAGTTTAACATTATAGAAGAAATCCAAACAAAATGTGAAAAAATACTATTGTAGAGGGATTTATTTTGTTATATCGGGTGTCGTTGTAGCAAGGTTTCATGTATCTATTTTTTGGGGATTGTAAATAAATTAAGATTTTTTTGTGACTTTGAAAACCATTATTTTGACATGCCCCCTGGAATGAATTTTTTCTGTCGTACAAACCTCTATTCGGCTGTCACTTTTTTGCAGAATGCTGTGTGACCGTGTTAGAGGATTTTCATTGTATTTGATACAAGTCAGGAAAAAATTCTGTGTAGGGGAAAAATAAACTTCAAAATTCTTATCTTCCAAAATTTTTTTTTAAATTATATTTTTTTTTGGAGTTATGGTCACGGAAATGATCAAAAAGATTTTTCTTGGAGCCCTGTATATTAGCAAAAACTGTAAATACTTTTTAATTCATGCTTATCTAATTTCAAAAATCCCTCTATCTCTCTTCAATGAACGCATTATTGCTCGTTAAGCTTTACTAAATCTTAAAAGCACACAATATTTTTCTCATTCTTGCAATGAGTATATAATTATAATTTTCTCAATTTTTGTATGATAAAATTTAAAAATATTACTTTTCAATGTGTTTGAAATGAGATTTTCAAGGCCGAATTTGATTTCTTCTCTTATTTTTATTTTTTAAAAATTTTGGTATGAATCGGTGATAAATACGAGTTTTGATAACCTTGTTCTAATCTAATGGCATGTTAGAAAAGGGGGAAAAACAAAAAAGAAAAGTAAGAAAAACAGATGAAAGGAAAACAGTATATTACTATATACTCTCATGTATTACAGTAGTATAATAGTAGGTATTAAGTATATTTCTTTTCTCACCCTCACCTGTTTATTTCCCTTATGTATATAGAACAACCTATTTCACCTTAGAATTATTTTTAACAACCTTCAGCCCAAAGGCAAAATATGACTCATGATAAGCATTTATATACAGGGTGATTATAAAAAAACTATCCCGACATATGGGCCCCTAACTATCATACCATTCACAGAAACTGAATGAAATTTTGGCATAAGGTATTTTGAGGTATGCGCTCAAGAATGATATGGAAAACAACAGTGTCACTCTAACAGTTACGGTTACAGTGAGAAAATTTCGAAAATATCAAATGGGAACACCAAGTTTTTTGTATTGGAATGCGATCTCCATACTGAAAAACATTAAATAGCGTTGTAATGGCACCTATAGCACGAAAATCCCCGGAGCTAGGCAAGGAAAAAGGACTTTGCCGTGCACCAGAGGATTAATGTTCTTTTCATTCGTCACACCGTTTCTTCGGCTGAGATCCCAGCCTGATTAGTCCTCCACAAGGTCATGTGGAAAATTTGTGAAACACAATAAAATGCTTCATTTTATGCTGCTTCTCTGTCCTTATTGGTTGTCCTCACTTTTAGCCTATCTACCGCCAGTGATTTTCATGCTACGTAGGGTTAGAACGCTATTTAGGGTTTTTCACAATGGAGATCACATTCCAATACAAAAAACTTGGTGTTGCCATTTGATATTTTCGAAATTTTCTCACTGTAACCGTAACTGTTAGTGACACTGTTGTTTTCCATATCATTCTTGAGCGCATACATCAAAATACCTTATGCCAAAATTTCATTCAGTTTCTGTCAATGGTATGACAGTTAGGGGCCCATATGTCGGGATAGTTTTTTTATAATCACCCTGTATTTAAAAGTATCTATTCACACCTCCTAGTTTTGATTCTGATAAAGTTAAAAAAGCAATAACTGTCAAAGATATAAACATTCAGGATTATTCACCAGTTATTGCTATCTTTAGTTTTCATTTTCTTTACACATCTTTAATTTAAACATTAAAAGGCAAAACTAATATCAAATCTGTTTTATCTAATGTTTTAATTCCCCAAATCAGTAGTCCACAACCTTCAGCCCAAAGGCAAAATATGACTCATGATAAGCATTTATATATTTAAAAGTATCTATTCACACACAACTCAAATACACCAGTTTCTGGCTTGGTATCGGTAGCCATTTCACATACAAGGTGATTCAGAAAAGATGGGAAAAATTTTAAAAGAGGTGATAGTACACACCAATACCTAATTAATATACCAATAGCAACAATAACAATTGAAATACAATAAAATATAACACCATTAACAATTGTCATCAAAGAATGCATGGTCTAACAGGAAACGCAAATGCCCTAGCGCCTTTCGAAACGGCCGCTCCACAAACGTTAAAACGGCGTTCCTGTTGAAATTTATCGGGGGGAAAAGAACACCACACATGCATGTGCAAATGTAACGTGGGGAAAAAAGGAAGAAATTGTATGCAAATCTTTTTTTTCCAAGTCAAATACAACTCAGGTCTATCGCCATAGACAATTTACTACCTAGTGAGTTGTGCCGGAAGTGTGTGTGTAGTGTTGTGTATGATTTTTCATTGCTGCCATCTATATCTCAGAAGTGAAGCGAGTGATGTGCAGTGACTGAATAATTGTTTTTAGGCCTGTTTCTCTGTGGCGAGACTTTTTGATGGGGAGATCGGCTCGCATTTGCGCCTCGAAGTTGGGAACCACAGAAATCCAACCGACCACTGCGGCGACGGTGGGGCTCGAACCAGAGCCCTGCAATGCGAGTCCGTCACTATGACCACTCGACCACCACAGCGGCCGTATGAAAATCTGCGTCACGGTGAATAAAAGGCGCTATTATCCCGTACGTTACAACTTTTAGAACATTTGCACGCTGGAATAACTTTATAGGGCTGTCGTCCGCGCCTTTTATTCACTGTGACGCAGATTCGCATACGGTTTCTTCTTCCCCAGGTTACATTTGCATGCACGGTGTTCTTTTTCTCCCGATAAATTTCAACGGGAATGCCGTTTTAACGTTTGCGGAGCGGCCGTTTGTAAACGCGCTAGCGCGTTTGCGTTTCATGTTAGAACATGCATTCTTTGATGACAATTATTTGTATTGGTGTGTACTATCACCTCTTAAAGTTTTTCCCATCTTTTCTTAATCACCCTGCATATGACCCACAGACTGGAAAGGTTCTGAATTCCTAATCCAAATTAATAAGGCTCAGATTTTTAAGTACCTAAAGATGAAACGTCGTTGCTGATTGGTAAATTCAAGTTTTTTAACGTATCGGCAACGACGTTTCACTTTAGGGCATAAAAATCCGAGCCCTACGAATTAAAATTGCGTTTTAAAAAAATATACAAAGATGCTTTAATATAGCCTTCATTAGAAATCGAGGTTTTTGGTTAAACCCAAACAACAAATTCAAATTGTGAAAGAAATATTGCATATACACTGGCAAATACGGGGGAGGGCGGCTCCAAATCAACCCCTTCCTTCCCCTCGTGGAAATCATGTTTATACTACTGTGCTTATAAGGGGCTGTTCAAGTATTACGTCAGCAAATTTTTAGCCATTTTGACCCCTTCCCAGCAAAATTTCGTCAGCTTTGCCCCTTACCTCCTAATGCATATTGGTGTTGTCAGAGACGTGGGGGATGGCAAAAAAATATTTAAAAAAAAATTTCGAAAGAAAATACCTTTATGTGTGTGTGTCTGTTATAATCAATTTCCGTTAATTGCAATGCTATTTGAAGGCTAAGAACTCAAAATTTCTTATTGAGAAATTCTCATTGTGACCCCCTCCCCTCTAAGCCATATATGATAAACCCCTGACCCGCAGGCCAAATGTGGCCCTCAAACCTAATTTTGTAAAAATGAACTAAGCGGAGCATTTACAGATCACTCAAGTCACCCGTGGCACATTCAGACTACGTAAGTGACCCACGACACAGTTCCAAACGATTCGTGGCACATTTAGAGATCCCTTGAGTGACGTGGCACAGTTTTAGAGCACTAGTGCAGCCCCCAGTGCGGTTCTACATCACTCAAGTTACCCACGGCACATTCCCAGATTACTCAAGTGATCCGCGACATAATCACGGATCACTTGTACGGCACGCAACACAGGTCCAGAGCACTTGGATCCGTGAAACATTTAGAGATCATTAAAGTGGCTCTGTAGGAAACTTATCAATAGGGAGAATGTTAGTTCAGGTGCTCACAAACTAGCGAAAGATTTTACTCGGTTTTGGCGCACCGAATACGATGCCATTAAGAATATTTAATATTTTTGTAATGGGTGGTTGATGACGTAAGCATCATCCAAACCCCCTCCCCCCTTGTCATCAAAAGTCAGCAAATTGGAACCCCCATCGATGCTGACGTAATACTTGAATGACCCCTAATTATAATCTCGTATTATATTTCTGAATTCTAAAAAAAATTAAAAGATTTCTTGCAAAATTCCAAAAAGTCTCTGTAGACCTTATGATAAGGATCATGTGTTTAAAGTTTCAATCTAGCTGAGTTGACATCCGCAGAAAAATGTCTGTTTCTAGTCGCACAAATACACACAATTCTTTTTTAATGCATAAAGAAATATTACAACAAAAACATTTCACTATAAAATTACTAAACAAAATAACAATTTCTAATCTGTGAGTATGACACTTTGTTTTATACAGATACATGATGGTTTTTCTTGGTACGGAAGATAAATGTTTGAAATAGTCAAAAAGAAATGATTTTATTCTCATTTGCATATAAACAGCAACACCAAACCTGACTGCATATTAAATTGTCAAACGTGTGAATTCCCGATGTTGAGTGACGTATCCTGTGTCAATGTTCTGGTCTGTGTAGTTTGTTTAGAAAAATACGAGAAAGAGAGTTTATATATATAGCCACAGTTGGTCACAGAATATGAAATCAACATAGTCTATACAATTTTTCAGATTTTCCCCTTTACTTGTTTGTCATCTTGTCTTGAAGATGTGTTAAAACTGATTGTGGTGTTTTCGCGTATGGTTTTTCTTGCATTTGCATGATTTTACAAGACGTACTTTGTATGATCTTAAAGTACCATCTTTACATATAAGCTGCACTCTTTCTCTCACTGTTTGATCATTGACGCAACGCCATTGCCATGCAACGTCTCTGTAAGACTTTGTAATAATCAGTTCTGAGTACCATGGTAAGTCGGCTACCGGCAGACATACACCTGAACATACTACCTCGAGAATAGGCTTCACTGATGTGCAGGTACCATCAGAGATGTATTTTTTAGATCTGAGTTCTTTACAACCTAGCTGGACATCTGAAAAATGATAAGAAATGCAATGAGGTGGATGTATCATAAAAAGATATATACGCACATAAAAAATTCACTTATTCAATGCCCCCCCCCCAGCATCAAAGGTGTCAAAGGTGAAGTCGACTGATCTAATGCATATATGAATTGACATCATCATCGTGCCCCCCAGACTCCCAAGTCTATCTCCGCCTATGTTTGTTACTGATATGAATGTAAATAAACTAATTTTAAAATCTCACACAGGAAATTTAAGTACAAAGTTTTTGTTAGAGAGGCCTGTATATAGTAAGGTGTATGAATAATAAAAATCACTAAACAAACAACAATGTTTTTATTGTGCAATCGATCTCAAGCTATCAGGGTTCTGGGATTTTTTGGGGTTCCGTCACTTTTGATTCCGCGGAACTCCAAAAATGCTCTCACGAAACCCTAGTAACCCCTCTAACGGATAGGGTTCCGTGGAACACCAGTTGGGAAACCCTGACCTAGAGGCATCTGATGTCCCCCTCTTTTCTATCGTCTTCCGCTGTCTTCATATTCATACAACCGCTTCAAACTAAACAGGCATTTTGCCGTTTCAGTAGTATTTTTAAAAAAAATCGGTAAAAATGGTGAATTCCGTAATGTGGATAATATAATTATTAATTCATAAATAATTATTATACACAGAGGAAAGCATTTTCAATTGGGAATAAAATAAAAATAATCAAACGCGTATTGAAAATGGAGCCAATCAATCGGCGATATGCAAGGAATTTCCCTTATTGAAATCTATAGTTTCCAACATTCGGAAAAATCGCAGTATGAAAATCGCTGCTCACGAAAAAAACCTGAATGGAGCAGAGACAGGGCCGTAACTAGGATTTTTACCACCCAGGCAAACATTATTTTGTCCCCGCCACAACTTCAAAATTCGATAATTCTATAACGGTGTTCTTTGTTCCGACCTAAAACTGCTGGTCCCCTCCAATTTAGCCCCCCCCCTCCTCTAGTTCCGGCCCTGAGGAAAAAGCTACATTGGTCTCTGAAGTGAAAGCAGCAGCAAACATTCTGAATACTTTTTTTCTGCGTAAATGTGGACAAAAAACTTGGGATTCTTTCCTAATCGTCGGGATAAGAAAATTGATGAGCTTTACTTAAAATCGAAATGTATTCAATCAAAAGTAATATATTCTTTCCATAGGATGTAAATATATATACAAGTAAGTAATACTACACAAAATTTTGCCTTTCTAATATCTCATTAATTCTCTATTTAAGTGATTAATTTATTAGTACACTGCTGGCCACCGTAAATGCAACACCCTGAAGGAAGCATGCAAATAATATGAAATTTACAACATGCATTAGCGGAGGTGAGATATGCAAATGATTAGAATTTCAGCGCAGACGCACATCACGCGCGCCTGTGGCGCCACTTCAAAGCGCTATTTAAGGCTTGGAGATTTCGACGATTTGAAGTACGGCAATTGTGTTTTTCTTGTGGTTTTTTCAAAAAAACGATCAATTATGCCTCGTAGAAAACAGCGATCATCTTTTGATCAAGTATCCGAGTTCGACAGAGGAAGGATAGTGGCCTATCGATATTGTGGATTATCTTTCAGGGAAATCGGTAGTCGTGTTGGACGAAACCAAACAACTGTGATGCGGATATGTGATCGTTGGATGCAGGAGGGTACGACGGACCGACGTGTTCGATCGCATCCACCTCAGTGCACCACTTCACGTGATGACAGGCGTATTGTGCGTATGGCAGTGACGGATCGCTCAGCCACATCACGAACCATAGCACAGCACATTCAGTCTGTACCGCATCATCCAGTATCTGCGCGTACCATTCGACGCCGTTTACAGCAGAGTGGTCTGTCCGCAAGACGTCCATTGCTTCGTCTACCCTTGACGTAGAACCACAGACGTCTCCGCCGCCAATGGTGCGATGAAAGAAGGATGTGGACGGCACAATGGAATGAAATTGTCTTTACTGACGAGTCACGCTTCTGTCTGCAACACCACGATGGTCGGATTCGAGTCTGGAGACACCGTGGAGAGAGGATGCTGAACAGCTTCGTGATGCACCGCCACACTGATCCTGCACCGGGTATTATGGTATGGGGCGGTATTGGATATCACTCTCGCACTCCTTTAGTACGCATTGCCGGTACTTTAAAAAGCCAGCGCTACATCTCCGAGATGTTGGAGCCAGTTGTCCTTCCTTACCTTCAGGGCTTTCCCTCAGCCATATTTCAACAGGATAATGCGCGACCACACGTGGCACGCATTGTCCAAAGGTTCTTCGTCAATCGCCAGATTGAATTGCTTCCCTCCCCAGCTCGCTCTCCGGATCTTTCGCCGATAAAAAACATGTGGTCCATGGTTGCTCAACGATTGACCCAGATTACATCCCCAGCTGCCACACCAGATCAACTTTGGCAACGCGTGGAAGCTGCTTGGTCTGTTGTACCCCAAGAACACATCCAAAGTCTTTTTGAATCAATGCCGAGGCGTGTGGCAGCGGTGATCTCCAACAATAGCGGCTAATCTGGCTACTGATTTTGGCAGGAACCACACTTCACAGAAGTCTATAAATTTAATCATTTGATGCTTGGTCAACATGTTATCTACAAAATAAATATTGTTGCGATATCTCTTGTCTTTCTTGGTGTTACAATTTGGGTGGCCAGCAGTGTAAATTATGTGTTATCGCAGGGAATGATTCCAATAAAACCACCATCAAATGCTAAGAAATATCATTGTTTCAACAAATTTGGATAAAGTGAACTTTTTATTGGTTCCAAAGATGGTTCACTATAACGGGGTTCGACTGCATTTGCATTTCGTATTACGCTGGTCATAATTAGGTTAGAGCGTAGGTTTAGGTTAGCAAATGCTTAATTTTTATTATCGTTATCGAATTCCTGGACAAAATACGTTTGCTACAGAGTGAAAACTATTATTTTATTTCGCTCCGCGTATTCAGTACCGTATAATGGAGTGAAATTATGCTACTTGTGGTGAGGATGTGCTGCCATCCGGAGATTCAGCCCACAAGTGTCCTCTAGTGGCTTGTTATTAACGTTATTAGTTTTCCCGATTAGCAGGAGAAAGTTGTATGTTCAAAGCAACAAGCGTTATCAGACTTCTCTGATGAGAACTTGGTTGATTTGGTTGTAAACATATGGCACCATAAGTAAAAAACGTGCACATGATGGGATAAGATTGCGCTACCTGTTTTTTGTTATTTGTTGTACTGGAATCACTGTTTTTCGTTGTTTTACCAATAGGGACGTGTATATGTGAAGAAAGCAGGTGTCATGGGTGCACCAATGAATTCATGGCACGAGTTTTGGAGGGAATAAGAGGCAAAAAAAGTTTCTGTCAGGGAAGTGGCTGAATGTGTCAAGGCAACCACAGCAGATTTCGATGTAGGTGACTTCGTAGCCGTTTCATATGAAAGGAGAATCTATCCGGGTAAAACGCACACCAACTTTGATGAAAGTGGTATGCATTATGGGGAGAAAGTATGGTGGCAAGTATAGTGAGAAAAGGAAAATATTGGATTTGTGGCAAAAAAAAAGGCTGATGAACTTTGGTATTATGACTGGGCTGGAGAGCCAAATCTCCGAAAATTTATGCAATAATGTCACATGCCCGCTCGAGCATGTGACATTAAATAATACGTGACTGAATGAGTATTTTACATGCCCGAAAAAATGTTCCTAAATATATATTATATATTACCGGATTTACTTATTCCATTGTAAAAATGCATTTGTCATTGTTAAAAAGAACACACAAAATAGCTTCATATAATGGTTATTCGCATAATCTTCTTCAAGAAAAATCATAATCAAAGAACACAAAGTTTTTAATATAAATCATCATCTGAATCTGGCTTATTACCACTTCTGTGACTGTTGATATGATGAAAACCAGCACAGAGATTTCCAATCTTATTCGCACCCCCACCATTTCTTTCTAAGATATTCCATTAGATTCCGAGTCGAATTTGTCAAGTTTTTTGACTGTAGATCCTATCTTCACAAAAATTAATGCGGTCACCAATTGATAATCTAAGATCAGTCAATTATAATTTTTCTCGCTGTTGGTTCGCTGAAAAAAAATTCGATAAGTTACTGTTTACTTCGATCGTGGAATCATGGCCGATTTACGTTCCGGGACCAGACTGGGAAGTTGCGAGGGACGCAGCAGCACCAGTGTCGTATATGCGGGGGGGGGGGAGGCTTATATATAGTGGCCCAGGGCGGCAAGTTCAGAGGGGGCAGCAAATTTGAGGAATGTTTGGCCAAAAAAATTAGTAAAAGGGATAAGGACGGCAAAATATGTATAACTCTCAATAAATTCGCCTCTGTCCACACAGTAAGGGGCTTGGTCAGTGAGCGACTAGAAAAGTAACCTAGAGAGTTTGCAAGCACGTGAGTCAGCGAAAGAGTTACCCAGAGCATGTGAAAGCATGTCAATGACCAAAAGAGTGACCTAGAGCAGTGGTTCTCAACCTTTTTTGACTCGAGGAGCCCTTTTCGGTCTATAATTTCTGTGGCGGAGCCCTGCTTGACTCGAGGAGCACTTTTTGTGAATAGTTTTTATGGTGGAACACTATAAGTCTCTTTTTTTATTTACTTATAAAATTTGCTAATTTATTTTATTTCCCTCGAGTGGTCGCGGAGCCCCTGGGAAGTGCACACAGAGCACCGGTTGAGAACCGTTGACCTAGACCGTGTGAAAGCATGTCAATGACCAAAAGAGTGACCTAGGGCGTGCGCAAGCTTGTGAACAACCAAAACAGTGACCTAGAGTGCGTGCAAACATGTAAATGACCAAAAGAATGACATTTTCCCTACAGAGCGAGGGACCAGGTCACATTGAATGACCTAGAGCGTGTGAAAGCATTTCAATGACCAAAAAAGTGAGAGAGTGTGCGCAAGCTTGTGAATGACCAAAACAATGACCTAGGGTGCTTGTATGCATGTCAAGACTAAAACAGTGACCTAGGGTGCGTGTATGCATGTCAAGACCAAGAGAGTCACCTAGAGTGAGTGCGACCATATGAGTGACCAAAACAGTTTGCAAGCATGTGAATGGTTTCCCAGTAGCACAACGACATGGTACAATATCTGGACCATATCGTTATACATCGGAATGTCAGAGGAATATCACATGTCATATCTCCGATATAGGATGATCTCGTCCTATATGGTGCAAATTATTTATGATATTAATTGATTATGTCTTTAATTTTTCATTTGAATATGTATTTGATTCCACGTGAATAATCTTTGCTTTGAAGGACAACAAGTTGGAACAATAAATTATTTTAATATAGTTTGAAATAAATAGAGATCTATATCGTGAATCTGATAAATCACGATATAGACCTGTGTTATCATAAGATAGACCTATCTTAGGAGACAGATCTATATCCTGAACCCATATATCTATATCATGAACCGGACAAAGATTTATATCAGATTCAAGATATAGAACTGACCGGTTCCGTTCATAATCCCGACATACGAAATCCCGAGGAGCCACAATCCCGACAGACGAAATGCCGACAGGGTCGAAACCCAGACACGGTAGAATTGAAAAATTCAATTTTACCGTATAAGCCGCATTTCGCTCTTTCTGTCGGGATCTGCAGTCCTCGCGGTAAGGGGGCATTGGAGCGCAGATAAACATGTTAAACTGCGGTCAAATAAATTTTGGAATTTTAATTTTCACCGTATAAGCCGCACTTCGCGCTTTCTGTCAGGATTTGCATTTCTTGCAGCATAATATTTTGTATGTCTTCTTCTTCTTCAAACCGAGCACAACTCAGGTCTATCGTCATAGGCAATTTACTACCTAGTGAGTTGTGCCGGAAGTGTAAGTGTGTGTACCTAACAGTCTGAGTGCGTATCTAGTGTTGTGTATGATTTTTCAGTGCTGCCATCTATATCTCAGAAGTGAAGTGATGTGATGTGTAGTGACTGAATATTTGTTCTGTTTGTAGGACTGTTGCTCTCTGTGGCGAGACTTTTTAACGGGGAGATCGGCTCACATTTGCGCCTCGAAATTGGGAACAACAGAAAACCAACTTCAGCCGACCACCACTGTGGTGACGGTGGGGCTCGAACCCGGGTCCCCGCGATGCGAGTCCGTCACTATGACCACTCGCCCACCACAGCGGCTATTTTGTATGTCTGCAGGGGGGGTGGGGGGAAAGAGAAGAGTTATTAAAAAAATTTCTCAGTTATTCGAGACACATTTATACGGTGTTTTGACTCGGCCTCTTGAACATAGTACAGTACATAAATGAGGTTCACTTTGTATTATGCGGTGGAGTCGGAGAGAGGTGACGTTATGTCCTGTTATTCTGCAGCCCATTCGACTTGCTTTTGCCGAATGGAAGCTTTCCATAGCTAAGCTGCTTGTAAATGTTTACATTGCCATTATTAGTAATTCACCAATTTCACGATGTAAAAAAAAATATATATAGATTCATCATGCTGTTGCAATATCAGCCTTCTCATGTGAGAACTATGCATGTAGTACAGGCTAGTGCCGCGACACTGCGTCTGGCCATTATTTTGGCCCTCGAACAGAGAGAAGTTGGCCACCCCCTGATCTAGAGGCAGATGATTGGAAAAATTTATATTGCAATTAAGGAAATTATAATACAAATAAAAAAACACACACACAACATAAAGACAGAATTATTAATGTATTAAAATTGATGTATTGTGTAATGTACTAATTATTTGTTAAAATTTTAAATTTATACTAATAAAATAAAAAAACCATATGCAACACAAAAAAGTCAAAATTCTCAATGTAGTGTAAAAAATGAACAAAACATCAAAACACGAAATAATTAAATATTGAATAATAATTAAATTGAAATAATAATTATAAATAATTAAAAAAAAAAACACCACACAACAAAACACAAACAAGAGCAAATTTTTCTAAATCAAAAATTATGTACAATTATAAAGCGGTAATTAATTAAAGCTATGGTGGATCTTGCTCCTCCTAAAATACCAACATCTACGGATATAAAACATGTACAACATACAACACATAATATGGATTCAAATATAACTGAGAAGAAATTTTTTTGATATATCAACTATTGTATAGGGGGTCATTCAAGTATTACGTCAGCATCGATGGAGAGGAAGGGGTTTTCGATTTGTTGACTTTTTGATGACAAGAGGGAGGAGGGAGGTGTGGATGATGCTTACGTCATCAACCACCCTTTATGAAAATATGAAATGTTTTCTTAATGGCATCTTAGTCGGTGCGCCAAAATAAAACGAGAAAAATCTTTCGCTAGTTTGTGGGCACCTGAACTAACATTCTCCCTATTGATATGGCCCTTACAGAGCCACTTCAGCGATCTCTAAATGTTTCACGGATCCTTCAAGTGCTCTGGAAATGTGTCCGGTCCACTTAAGTGCTCTGGAAGTGTGCAACGCATCACTCGAGCGATCCGTAATTATGCCACGGATCACTTAAGTAATCTGGGAATGTTCCGCGGGTAACTTGAGTGATGTAGAACCACACTGGGGGCCGCTTAAGTGCTCTAAAATCGTACCACATGTCACTCAAGGGATCTCTACATGTGCCACGGTTCGTTTAAGTGTCTTGCAACTGCGTGGAAGAACCCTGGTCACGGGTTACTTAAGTGATCTTTGAGTGTGCCACGGGCCACTTAAATGCTCTGGAATTGTACCACAGGTCATTTAAGCAATCTGTAAAAATGTGCCGCTTAGTATATTTTTACAAAATTGGGTTTGAGGGAGCAAGCCACATAAGATAACCTTCAGGGCCACATTTGGTCCGCGGGTCAAGGTTTTACCATATAGGGCTTAAAGGGTGGGTCGCAATGAATTTCTTAAAGAGAAATTTTGAGTTCTTACCTTTCAAATAGCATTGAAATTAACAGAAATCGATTGTAATAGCACACACACACATATATAAAGGTATTTTCTTTCAAAATTTTAATTTTTAAAAAATGTTTTTTACATTAAAAAAATATTTATTTTTTTCGTCTGGGGCGGGAGGCGCACGAGCCCCCATGCCCCCCGCCCGCGTACGTTTCCGATCCCACCAATATGCGTTAGGAGGTGGGGGGTGCTGACGAAATTTTGCTGACAAGGGGGTGGGGTCAGAGTTTTGCTGACTTCTGCTGACAAGAGGGGGGGGGGGGGAAGGGGTCAGAAATGGCTAAAAATTTGCTGACGTAATACTTGAACAGTCCCATATCTGATATACAGGGTGTCCTGTAAGTGCTAGCACATCCTTTATCTCATCAACCGTCCATCGTAGAGACATGATTCCAGTTTTAGAAATGCTCAACAGGCGTTCAAAAATTACCCTGTACCAGTTTTGAGAGTGTAAATATAGTGTGTACAAAATAAAAAAGATCTAAATTTTTATACAGCCCTCCAGTGCTCTAACTTCCAATTAGAAAGTTGTTGCCCTAGTTTCTCTTTACGAAAATGTTTCTCTTCTCTCAATTAATTGCTATTCAAATTCTCACAAATACATTTTCCGTGTGGAAAAAAATGGAACAACCCATTGAATGAATATTAAAAATAAACTGAATTGAAAATTTCTATTTTACAATTTTGCGGTGGCCAATTGGAACGTCTAAGAGGGCCGTAGACTAACCAAAGAAAATAATTTGGGTATAACATATTGCAGAAACAAAGCCTTGAAAAATATTAGTCTGAAACCGACATATTTGTATGCGCGGTAGATATCCGAACGTTTTCTCACAAAAAAAGCATTAACGAAAAATTTCATTACATAAATAGTTGCAGTTATTGTCTACAGATGACGCTACAACAATATTTATAACTTTATTGCTATCTGTCGGCAAAAAACGTAACTATTCTGGCAACAAATTTTTATGTAATGAAATCCTGTCTTTCTGCGCAAACTTAGTCGTTTATGTTTTTCAAATTATTGAATTTCAAATTTTTTTGTTACTTTTTTGATTTCATTATGGATATTTATTCAAGGAAAATTTCCCTCAAAAAAATAAAAAATTGGTAAAAATGAATCCTTGGGTAAATTTTTCGCGCACATATTGAAAAATGTGCTGCCAGCTATCGGTGATAATATACAGGGTGATCAGCGAATAAGCCGTTATGTCAAAATTAAATATCTCTACAACAAAGATCAATAGAATTATGCGGTAAACGGTACGTTTATTAGCAAAACTGTAAGAATGTTATACAGAAATTTCGAAAATTTAGTTACAAAAACCGTTAACAGATGGCGCTCTGCGCTGAAAACTCTTTCTCTGAAAGGAGTCTAAAACAAAAAAAATAATAAAGTCATCAGTCTTTGCAATCAGAACACAATTTTTTTCAAAATGTTCACCGTTCGTAACAATGAGGTGGCGTAAACGAACAATGAAATTTGACATCACGTCTTGCAATGTCTCAACGCAAATGGAATCACATGCAACACCAATCAACGATTCAAGCTCATCCAGAGTAGCGGGATTGTTGCGATAGACAGTGTCTTTCAATGCGCCCCACAGAAAGAAGTCACAAGGAGTCAGATCGGGAGAATATGGAGGCCAATCTATTCCTGTGTCAGTAAATTTCGGATAATCTAACGGAATTATTCTATTCCCAAAGTATTCATGAGGAAAGCGAAAAACTTTATCTGTTCGATGTGGTCGAGCCCCATCTTGCATGAACCAGTCGATACCTGGTCGATCCTCCAACGCTAGATGTGTGCTGACAAATTGTTCCAAAATTGTAACGTAACGTTCAGTAGTAATCGTTTCTCGCACGAAGAAGGGGCCGATAATGCCTCTGGCTCATACCGCAGCCCATGCAGTAACTTTAGCCGAATGCAGTGGTTTCTCTTCACACAAATGAGGATTTTCGGAACCCCAAAATCTCCAGTTTTGTTTATTTACGAATCCATTCAAGTGAAAATGTGCTTCATCTGTGAACCAGATGCAGCCCACATCAAATCCTTTGTTGTCTATCATTGTGAGAATCTGATTCGCAAAGTCAACCCCTTGTCAAACAGCTTTCATGGGTATGGCCTGATGACTTTGGATTTTGTATGGAAACATCCGTAGGCTATTTCTGAATATTTTTTGCGTGCTCGTGTACTTCAAACTAGTCTCTGATGCAATTCTTCGGATGCTTTTCCTAGGATTTTGCTGAACAATTCCCTTTGGCTGCATTTTTAGGAGTGACTACAGTTTGCCTAGGCCCAACATTTCCCTTTCGATCATCATTCACGCTGCCAGTCCGTTCGAATTTGGCGAAGAGCATGCGAATGGTTTTCGCATCGGGTCCAACTGGAACATTGAATCGGTTTTGAAAACTGCGCCTTGTTGCCGTAGGACTGTGTTCTAATCTGTGATATTCCAGTACCAAAAAAACACGTTGTTCAATGGAATACATTATTTCAATTTCTACACGCTAGCCTCTTTTCACTATCCAACAGTCATACTGATCGCTTTAGACTTCGAAGCACGTATTAAAGGCTATTTATAGGTATCGCTCCGATTACAGCGCCATCTGTTAACAGTTTTTGTAACTAAATTTTCGTCATTTCTGTACAACATTCTTACAGTTTTGCTAATAAACGTACCGTTTACCGGATAATTCTATTGATCTTTGTTGTAGAGATATTTAATTTTGAAATAAGGGCTTATTCGCTGATCACCCTGTATATAGTCAAGTACGCTTAGCGATTTTTTGAAGTGCATGTATAATTTTGGAAAATTTGTTTGTTTGGTGAACTCAAAATTCTTCCACAAATGCCAATGAAATTCTCGCGTAGATCAATTTTTCTTAAGGAAATGGGAAATTTATATCACTATTTACCATCACTAAGCGCGGGCTCTAACCCGCCCTGTAAGATATAACAAACTCGTGGGATTTTTCTTTTCCTCTCTACTGCTACATCCTTACTTGCAGAACTATATGGAGCCAGGCGAAGATGTGAACTGAACTTGTAGTTTAGTTGAATCTTTTGCTACAAGTTCTAGATAATTCTCCCGCATATGAACACCATATTTCGATTCAGAATATTTTGTCAATCAAACAGTAATAAAACCCACGGGATATATAACAGTTTTGAGAAATTAAATTAACATTCAGATAACTTAGGACATCAAACTGACGACTAGAAATTTTCTTGGGGGGGGGGGCGCCTTCATTGCGAGCCACCCCTGTTGATTTGAAATGTTCAACATTTCCAAGTCATTAAATAGTTATTGAAAAAGCACATTCTTTTGTTTCCCAATTTATTTATTGAAACCTTAAAAAACTTTTAACATTTTTTTCAGCTTAAAAAGGAGTCAACATTCACTGGAGTGTGTATGTATGACACACGATCGATTCCATGTTATCAATAACAAAAAGAGGTGGCCTAATCATAGGGTGAGATTGTGTCCAAAAACAGTAGTCAGCCCTCGGTTTACGAACGTCTCTGTTTGCGACATCAGAATGATTCGGTTTACGAGATAATCTTTGTTTACGATCACTCGAAATTGATTAAATCTCGGAGGAAACATTTCAGAATACAGTGGAACTTCGGTTAACGAGCTTTATTCGTTCCGCAAACCTGCTCGTTATACGAATCGCTCGTTATTCGAATCAAACTTCCTCATAGGAAATAATGGAAATTTCTATAATTCGCTCCATAATTATTCATTCAAGTGAAAGTGACTGATAAAAACGTCATTCACTCAGTAATGCAACATAATAACAATATAATAAATAATACAATAACATATTTTAAAAACAATAACGCCATAAATAAGCATACAGTACGATAATATTTACAAATTAACTTACTCTAAACAACCAAAGAGAGGAAGACTATCGTTTAGGACGGCTTACGCACGGCACTATGCACTCACCGTCAGCGCCGTCTTAAGAGTATCATGGGGCCCCGGGCCAATTAATTTTTCTGAGGCCCTACCAAACAAATTCTCGAAAATTTCAACCAGATCTCATTTTTGTGAGGCCCCTCTTCACTTGAGCCTTAATGCCTTAAATGCCCACCTAATGCCATGGGGCCACCTGGCCCCATGCCTTAAGGTGGCACTGCTCACCGTCAGTAAACTTTTTCTTTGTGTGTGACTTTAAAAAGGAACCCTATAAATGACACTTGGTTTTGCCTTTTTTTTTTTGGAAGTGGGAAATCGCGCTATCGTTGGACAGATTTATTGCTCGCACTGCACTGCTACAACTTTATTTGAGGTGATTCTCTTCTACAAAGTTTTGCACAGATTAATACGCGTTCTGCTCATCTCTTAATCTCATTTGAAGTGACGGACTCCTCATTTGTCTCTTCGCCTTCCTTAGACGAGATCCCGTGCATAAGCTCTAGCTGTTGCACGCAATGGAGACCCATCACTTCGTCTGTGGATATGATCATGTTCCTCCACTAGTTGTTGAATGTCGGGGCTCATGCACCTCCAGTCCCATGGTCTTGCTCAATGGCACAATCTCTTCAGAAATTGTGGCCCTTGTTCATGATTTAGCTCTGAAGTCACGTTCAATAATGCAATCAGCCCACAGTTTTCTCCAAGAAGAATTAAAAAAAAAATTCAAGCGCACATACGCGTGGTTAAAATGCTAAAATGCTTCGTATCGTAAACAGTCTCGTTCGTACGGGTGTTCATTTTTCGAGTTGAGCACGCTGACCGAACACTGTAGGGGAGAATATTACCCATAATTTCACAGCACGTGTGTGGACGAAAGTGGAAAACCATCAGCTCAGTTGTGATAACGTGAAAATTAATGAACGAAGCGCAATTGCTCGTAATGCGAATCATCGCTCGTTAATCGAATCGGAAATTTGTTCGAAATTTTTGCTCGTTATGCGAACTGCTCGTTAACCAAAGTTCCACTTTACTCTGACATTACATTTTTTTTCTCGAAAGAATATGGTTGAAGAATTATATTTCATCAGATTGAAATTCCTGCCACCAAATACGGCTTCTGGAACAGACGTCACCAAATATCCAGCCCAGGGCTGGATTAATTACACTGAAGAGTCAAAAAAACTGGTTCACCTGCCTAATATCGTGTAGGGCCCCCGCGAGTCCGCAGAAGTGCCGCAACACGACGTGGCATGGACTCGATTAATGTCTGAAGTAGTGCTGGAGGTAATTGACACCATGAATCCTGCAGGGCTGTCCATAAATCCGTAGGAGTAGGGGGTGGAGATCTCTTCTGAACAGCACGTTGCAAGGCATCCCAGATATGTTCAATAATGTTCATGTCTGGGGATTTAGGTGGCCAGCGGAAGTGTCCAAAGTAAGAAGAGTGTTCCTGGAGCCACTTTGTAGCAATTCTAGACGTGTGGGGTGTCGCATTGTCCTGCTGAAATTGTCCAAGACCGTCGGAATGCACAATGGACATGAATGGGTGCAGGTGATCAGACAGGATGCTTACGTACCTGTCACCAGTCGTATCAGGGGTCCCATATCACGCCAACTGCACACGCCCCATACCATCACAGAGCCTCCACCAGCTTGAACAGTCCCCTGTTGACATGTAGGGTCCATGGATTCATGAGGTTGTCTCCATACCCGTACACGTCCACCAGCCCAGGCAACGTGTTCCCAGTCCTCAACAGTCCAATGTCGGTGTTGTCGGGCCCAGGCGAGGCGTAAAGCTTTGTGTCGTGCAGTCATCAAGTATACACGAGTGGGCCTCCGGCTCCGAAAGCCCATATCGATGATGTTTCGTTGAATGGTTCGCACGCTGAAACTTGTTGATGGCCCAGCATTGAAATCTGCAGCAATTTGCGGAAGGGTTGCACGTCTGTCACGTTTAATGATTCTCGGCAGTCGTCGTTGGTCCCGTTCTTGGATGATCTTTTCCCGGCCGCAGCGATGTCGTAGATTTAATTTTTTACCGGATTCCCGATATTCACTTTACACTCGTGAAATGGTCGTACGTGAAAATCCAAATTTCATCGCTACCTCGGAGATGCTATGTCCCATCTCTCGTACGCCGACTATAACACCACGTTCAAACTCACGTAAATCTCAATAACCTGCCATTGTAGCAGCAGTAACCGATCAAACAAGTATGACAGACACTTGTTGTGTCATATAGGCGTTGCCGACCGCAGCGCCGTACTATGATTGGTTCCATATCTCTCTATTTGCATACGCATGCCTGTACCAGTTTTTTTGGCTCTTCAGTTTATTAAGCGAAATAAGCACGTGCTTAGAGGATCAAGAGAAAAGGGGTTTTACCAAAAAGTGATCAAATACTACTTTTTTTAAATTAATTTTTTTTCCCAGCATCAACCATACGGCAGAAAATCCTAAAATTTTAAGAGCACTTGATTGCACAGTTGAAGATCTATCGAAAGGTTTACCAGAGTTGCCACTACGGGAGGACAGGGAGGGCGTCTGGTGCTTGGGCGCTGGGCCATTAAGCAGTGCTGTGACTAGGTTTTTTGCCGCCCTGGGTAAACATTATTTTGCCACCACCACAACTTTAAAATTCGATAATTTTATGCAACGGTGTGTTTTGTTCCCACTTAAAATTGCCGAGCCCTAAATTTTGCCGTGGGCAGTTGCCCCCCCCCCCCCAGTTCAGGCCCTGCATTAAAGGTGCTGAGTTTACTCTTTTTTAGTTAAAAATTGTGGGGAGGGGGCTCCAAAATAGATACAGATTCCAGAAGTAACGGTGATGTCCCGTTTCGTATTTTCCCGATTCATCCTTAGGTCAAACTAGTCCCGTTTCACCCGATCTCTTCTCCTCCCCAACTTCCCTGGATTACTGTCAATCAAGATATAACCAGGGCCGCAACTAGGGGGGGGGGGGGGGAGCGGGCAAGTCTCGTGCCCCGGGCGCTGGACCCGAGGGCGTGCAAATTTCATTCTGAAACCTCTCCTTCAACATTACAAGAGGGCGTCAAAATGCGCGCTTGCCCCGGGTGACCAAGCATCTAGTTGCGGCCTTGGATATAACACCCCGCGGTTTCACACTGAAAAGAAAGGCGAGTGATTGGGGTACCAGCAAAATGTCTGAAACATTTCCATGGACCACTAATCTACAGCTTGAGTGGAGTAACCATATGTACAGAACATATAGATTCAGGAGTGAAATATACATATTATACAGGGATATCCCGTATTTTTAGCGATATTCCTTTGTTTTTGGTCGTTCTCACTTTTTTATACACTTTTCCCCGTTTTTTTTTCAGCGAAGCATATTTGAATTGGCAATCTTTACTGAAATTACGAATGAAGATCATTTTCATAACTTGTAAATTATACTATGATAATTACGTATAAATATTCCTCTAAACATATTTGTTATATTCCAAGTTTTCTTCCCCGTGAACTACATTGCGATTTCCAATATAAATTCTTCATTACCCTCTAATTCATAATTTATGAGCAATAACTGGCGATTTTGTCATCTTATGACCACGTTTTTTGTTGAAAATTACCGATATTCCTTATTCTACAATATTTAAGCTCCCAATTTTTCGTATTTTTCCGAATGTTGGGTGTATAATAGGATATACACCCAAGGCTTGAAACATGGAATGTACACGGGACCATAGAGTGTCAATTATGTTGTGCGATGCATATCGAACTACGTTTGCAACACATTTTCAACCATTTTTTACTAAAAAGAAAGAAAGAAATATAAGCAAGCTTTATATATTAAAAAAAAGAGCCTGCACTTGGATACCAAAGAACTCAACAATGACATATTTTTTCCATCCTACAAATTTTATCTGAATAAGTTTTTTTAAGAACCAGTGATTTTTGAATAACCGAATTTTCAGAAAATGGTTTTACTCTAATGGCGTTCGTCAATTGTCTCTACGATAGAAGTCGTTTCTATAGAGCAGCGTTTGTCAACCTGTATGGCACAGGTGGTCCGCAGGCAGATAGGGTAATTTCATTCTAACGGATCGAAAAATTACTGAATTGTTGTAATTGATATAAGCACAGTAATACCCTTATGATTTAAAATAGAAAATTTGACCTTTTTTCATTCTAAGGGTAAGCATATATCTCAACGAGAAAAATACGGGAGATTGCTATCCATAATACGGGACATAATTGTAGCCAAAACTTCAATTTACGACGAATTTGCTAATTACTGCTGAAATTCCTGAAGGACATGGAAGTAAAGAATTGCTACAAATCACAGTAAAAAAACATTTTAATAAATATATTTCAATAGAATTTATTTCATCCTGACTTGGGTGTATACTTTATTACACACCCAACATATTTCATTTAGAAAAATACGGGAAATTGGAAGATTAAGTATTGTAGAATACAGAATATCGGCGATTTTCACTAAAAACGTGGTCATGAGATGACAAAATCGCCAGTCATTGCTCATAAATTATGAATTAGAGGGTAATGAAGAATTTATATTGGAAATCTCAATGTAGTTCACGGGGAAAAAAACTTGGAATACAACAAATATGTTTAGATGAATATTTATACGTAATTATCATAGTATAATTTACAAGTTATGAAAATGATCTTCATTCGTAATTTCAGTAAAGATTGCCAATTCAAATATGCTTCGCTGAAAAAAAAACGGGAAAAAGTGTATAAAAAAGTGAGAACGACCAAAAACAAAGGAATATCACTAAAAATACGGGATATCCCTGTATAATATGTATATTTCACTCCTGAATCTATATGTTTTGTACATATGGTCACTCCACTCAAGCTGTAGATTAGTGGTCTGTGGAAATGTTTCAGACATTTTGCTTTCAGACAATGCTGGTACCCCAATCACTCGCCTTTCTTTTCAGTGTGAAACCACGGGGTGTTTCATCTTGATTGAGAGTAATCCAGTTAATGGAGGGGGGGGGGGAAGAGATCGGATGAAACGGGACTATGTTTTGGCCTAAGGATGAATCGAGAAAGGACGAAACGGTACGAACAGGGTAAATTTTAGTTTTTAGTCGCGGCCCTGAGGGTGACACAAAAGCAGAGAAACTAATTTAATTGCGAACAAGAACTCGTGTTAGTACTCAGTTTTTAGATTGAAATTTTACTCTATTTCCATAAAGTAAGCCCATAGCCGTCTCAACAGCATCATAGGTCCCCGGGTAAAACACTTTTTCTGAGGCCATCCCCCGCTATAAATACCTTCTCCTACAAATTTTCATATTTAATCTCTCCAAAACTTTAACCAGATCAAATTGTCATGAGGTCTCCCCGGCATTCGAGGCTCCTTAGTGAAATGATTTTTCTGAATTTCCACCCACTTAAAAATATCTGCTATGATAAAAACGAATTTTACAAATGAATGACAAACATGCAACAAATTCTCAAGATGAAGGTCAAGTCCCAATCAAAATTTTTTACTGTTACTCTATACATGCAAGGTAGGTTATAGATTTATATTTTATTATCAGTTTTATTATTGAAAAATATAGTCGGTATAATAGGATATATTTTGCCCTTCGTTTTCAAGGAAAATGTCAATCAAAAATAACGGGGGAAAAAATGTCAATCAAAAAATCGGGAAAGGGGATGAATCCCATGATTCCCTGCATATCTAGAAAACAGAAATTGAGTTTTCTATTTATAGCAGCGCCATCTGTTATGCTTCATAACGGTATGAAGCCATGTACATTTAAATAATTGGTTGCGTTCAAAATTACATAGTATGTATTCTTTCAATTTTTGGGTGTGTTACTTATTCAATACTAATATCATATTTATCCTATTCTGTTAAAAACTTCAGAAATATAGATAAAATTTTAACTATTGAATTTTTTTAAAGGCAATTTTTTATATATAATTCGAGCTTGATGAAATTGTTGTTCAGAAAGTGGTGAAATTGCAAAGTTTCATAAAACCTAGTTGGTGTTCCCAATTGGGTTAGCGTCTGATAGCCTACATTGCACGTGCGCAGCAAGCAGTTCTTTCTCGTGATTTATTAGCGCTATTGATACGTGGTATTCCACACAGGACCAGTAACTTTGAAAATAAATAATTCGGAAACGGATACAAGCATGAAATCAGTGGTATGTGTTTATTGAAAAAACCGTAAGAATCTCATATGCGAAAAACCTCAAAATTTTAGTTACAAATGGCGCTGCAGACGGCATTAATATAAGCAGGCTGTACATAGTGAGTAATGCAAGCAGCCCTCGGTGCATTCACATCAAAAGCAATTCAAAATGTGCACCTTTCACACGACACACATGTCGCAAACGAAGAATGAAATTGTCAGTGACTCTCTAAAGCCCCTTTACATTTTTGTGCAATAAAATATCCTGGGACGTTACCCATAACAGGAATTTTCGCTACAACCCGTTTAGTTTATGCCGGTATTCCCCCTCGTCTTTCCGGAAGTCGTCACTGGTTGCGTGGGTCAAACGGAAGTGGTTGATTCAAGATGCCTGACGAATGAGCTTACAGTAGTTTTCGTGGCACAAAGAATTATGTGAGACGAGTCCCTCCTTTTTCCCCCATAAAGAAAAAAAGTTGCCATGCAGGTAATAATCACCAAAGTGACCCCCAATCTTGCACATTTAAACGGGGCTTCTGTAGTGTGTCACCGGAAATCGACACACAAGCTTGAAAAATAGCCTCCTTTAGCTCGTCGAGTGTTGAAGGATTGTTGTGGTAAACAATGTCCTTCAGTGTGCCCCACAGAAAGTAGTCGTAAGGGATGCGGTCGGGTGAATATGGAGGCCAGTCCATGCTTTTCCCTTAACTGTCGAATAGTTCAACGCAATAACTCTATCATCGAAGTATTCGTCCAGAAAGTCAAAAACGACTTGTGTACGGTGTGCTCGAGCCCCATCTAGCATGAACCACGCCGTACCTGGTCGATCGTCCAACGCTTGTTGAGTGGCGACAAATTGTTTCAAAAGCGCAATATACTGGCCAGTCGTCACCGTTTCTTGCAAGAAAAAGGAGCCCAATGATGAATTTGCAGGAGATTGCAGCCCAAACGGTAAGTTTTGGGCAATGGAGTGGTCGTTCGTGAGATAAATGTGGGTTTTTGGTACCCCAAAATCACCAATTGTGTCTGTTAACGACACCATCCAGATGAAAATGCGCCTCGTCTGTAAACCATATTCGGGTGACATCGAAACCAGAGCCATCAATCATGTTGAGCATCTCGTTAGTGAAATCCTCTCGTTGTCGTTCAGCTTCAACTGGTATGGCGTGCCGGCATTGAATCTTGTACGGAAACATGTGTAATATTTTCCGCAGGATTCTGTACGTGCTGGATGGCTTAATTCTGGATTCAGCTACAAGTCTGCGGACAGATTTATTCGGATGACGCTCAATAACTGCAGCAAGTGTCGTTGCATTTTCAGGTGTAACGACGGAGTGGGTGGGACCCACATTTCTGACTGACGTATCGGCCACATTGCCTGTCTGTTGAAATTTTTTGAATAGCTCACGAATCGTTTTCCCATCTGGGCCCTTCGCGACTTGAAATCGTTTTGGACACTTCTCCTTGTGGTAGTAGAGCTGTGATTTAATCGGTGGTACTCCACAACACAATAAACACACTTTCCTCCATGGAATACTTCACTTCTGGAGTTTTTTCACTATACGCTAACAGCGGTCACGTTTCAACGGCGAAATCTTCGACGACTGATCGTTCTCGGCGTCTGAGCTCTCTTTATAGGGATCTGTAATGCCACCGGTGGCGCCATCTATCGGCGCAATTTGTAATCAAAATTTTGAGGTTTCTATATCAGATTCTTACGGTTTTTTTTAATAAACATACCACTGGTTTCATGCTTCTATCTATCACTGCTTCAGAGTTATTTTCAGTTAGGGGTCCATCGTGAAACACCCGGTATATCTAATAAGAACGTTAATCGGCAACCATTTCTGGTTCTGTCAATACAGCACAGGTCCTCTCAATCGAGAGGTTATGGGTTCGATTCCAGCTCGTAACATCTGTTGCACTTTGAAGTGAAACTTCCGTAGCGACATAGAGTGAATTTCTGTGAGAGAAAGGAAATTCATCATAAAAACTGAAACACTTTTTTTTTCAAAACCCAACTTTCTTTTGGTATGGGTGGTTTGTGTAGGACAAAGACAGTTTATTACCTTTTTCTACTCCCCGTGACGCCGCACCCTCCTGGTCCTAAGAAAGTATATACGGCGTATCACACGTGAAGCAACACCTTCTATACCAGAAAGCCTCCGCGCTAAGTTCGTGACGTCACTGAAGTCGTCCATTTCACCTGTAGTCATTGAATATACTGCAAAAAAGCTAAAGATTTTTTTACAGTATAAAGATTTTTTTGCTATATCCAATGGCTACAGGTGAAATGGACGACGTCAAAGCTTGGCGCGGAGGCTTTTTGCTATAGAAAGTGTTTCGCGAACGCAAGTTTTGTGACGTCACAGTTCCAGCTCCTAATTGGCTGCGCTGTCATAACGCATAATTTCTTCCATTTTGAATACCAAATTTTTATTCAATTACATTGATGTCGGGTTATTTTATCATGCGTGCATGCTGTTTTTGATGCATTTTTAAACTTTATTTGACATAATTTATACAAATACAAATACAACGCTACAAAATGTCAAACGAAGTGGCTGAGAAAAAGATGCCCATGAAAATATGGATGTCATATATTTCAAAAATATAGCAACCCAATTAAAAATGCAATTAACACAAATTATAAACAATATATACACATGATAAAATATTACACAATGCCCATAAAGAATACTTATGGTAATCTTATTCTAAGAATGGATAGCTTCTCGATTTACCCCAACATGTTTATCGTATTTCTTTTTAAACGTGTCAATTGTGTTACAATTTACTACCTCCGGGGGTAAGCTATTCCATTTATTAACAACCATATTAGAGAAAAATTCCCTGCGACACCATAGCCTTGCATTGTCCCTCACCAATCAATACTGGCGTCCCCTTGTAAAAGCAGTCGATTGGCGGTGTACTAAAAGTTTATGGTCCATCCTATCCATCCCATTGAAAATTTTGAACACTTCGATCATATCTCCTCGACACCTGCGTTCATCCAATGTAAATATATTCAAAAAATGAAGTCTCTCTTCATGACTCAAGCCCCGTGTGCTAATAAGGACACGCGTAGGTCTTCTCTGCATCCCTTCAACCAAGTCTATGTCCCTCTGTAGGTATGGTCTCCAAAACCTTACAGAATACTCCAGTTCAGGACGAACTAAGCCTGGAAAAAGTGGAAGAATGACTTTAGGAGAACGCGAAGAGACCTTTTTGAAAATGAGACCAGGCATTCTGTTCGCTTTTTTGACCACCGCTGAACAATGTTCAGAAAACATAAGCCGCTCGTCAATGAGAATTCCCAAATTGGTGACCCAGGTTGCAGCCGGGATAGTGACACCATTCAACTCGTAAGAGAACCGTGGGTTGTTCGAACCAAAATGAGCGACCATGCACTTATCAACGCTAAACGTCATACTCCATTCATTTGCCCATGCTGCAATCCTGTTTAAGTTGGTCTGGAGCAACTCCCTATCGTTTTGATGAATCCCTCTCCCCACTTAAAAATACCTGCTTACGATTTTACATACTTATTCTAGAAAATTGTAAACAGATCTAATTGCCATGAGGTCCCAGGTTATGCGTTAAGCTTAAACGTAGAGAGAACGGGAGAGGGGCACCAAAATCATTTGTGTGCTTAGGGCCTTCATATGGGTTAATCCGGCCCTGATCCACAGCCCATGGATCAGCAGGTCACTTCAAAACTTTATGAAGCTCTGGAGAAAAGAACCTTTTCAAAGATGTTTAGAAATAATATGTGGCATAGAACAGATCGCCAGTTCTATGGGATATTTAGGAAATATTTATGGAAATATTATTTTATCATCCTACATTGTATAACTCTTAATAACCTAAGCCGCTCGTACCAGACTTGTTTACCAAGCTTTGCAGCGAGTGTCTAAGGTCGGTATTACACTATAAAAGTTTGGTAAAAGTTCTTTTATAAAACTTGAAAAATGCAGCCAATAAAGTCACCGATTGCATTTTCTAGAATGTGACCAATAACCTTATTGGTTAGATTTTTCAAGTTTTATAAAAGGGATTTTATCAAACTTTTACAGTGTAATACCGGCCTAAGGCCGGAATTACTCTATAAAAGTTTTATAATAGTTCGTTTATAAAACTTGACAAATGCAACCAATGGGCGGATCAGTTAAGTTCGCTCGAATGTAACAGGTGTGCTTATTGGTTACATTTTTCAAGTTTTATAAAAGTCCTTTCATAAAACTTGAAAAATGCTACCAATAAGATCACCGGTTGCATTTTCTAGATTGTAACCAATAATCTCATTGGTAATATTTTTCAAGTTTTAGAAATAATTTAAAAAAACCTTTATAGAGTGTGGCGGCGCTGCATTCCATATGCAAAGTGATGATGCAATCGTTTCCAGTCATCTATTGCAACGCCCTCATCCACTATATAAGAAAGCCGCACACTTCAATCAATGCTATAATATTTTTACTGCATAATGTTTTAACATTGTTTGGTTAACTAATAATTTTTGTTCAAGTTTAAATAAATCATGTTAAGTTAGAAAGTTCTCAGAGTTTGACGTTCTTGGATATGCCTCTCGTTTAATCGAACACAAGCGGTCAGGTTGAGACCTTAAGGGCCGTATTCACCGACATGGTTTAAGCTATAGTCACAATTTTTTGGTAAGAGACCGACACGGATTGGTTAAATTCAGGGTTTTAGCCAATCTATGTTGATCTCTTATCCAAAAATTGTAACTACAGGTTTAAACCATGTCGGTGAAT